>NC_060149.1:614576885-615302510 GCF_021461385.2 Schistocerca piceifrons
GAGCCAATTCCTTGCAATTCAAATCTTAAGAGAAAACACACAGCCAACCCAACATTAATTGCTGCTACCCAAGACAGAACAAAGTTAGAAAATGACGAACAGGCGCGCTCTGCTGAGCTCTGATTATCACCTAGGAAAATCCCTGTCTGCCGGTGCTGCGGACATACCTTACCAATCTGTCTTCTTAACTGCAAGAACACGATTTGGCGTACCGGAGGCTATGGCTGGTTGCTTCGACGTCCTCGACCGAAAGGCGAGAGCCGACTACACACAAGAGCACCCGTACAGGCCGAACACACAACATTCCCGCCCTCACGACAGTGGCCGTGGTTAAACGTTCCAATCAGCAACTCGAAAACCGGCGGAAAATTCCACTCTATTGCCGGAGCACTACCATTCCACCAATGGAGATTCTTGGCGCCAATTTCTGCGCTGATTTTGCTACGTCACGGAGCTATGCCCTGAGCAAGCCAATCACAGTTACTATTTTGCAGAAAGCGCGGCAATTTTCCCGCCACAACTGCCTGGGTACACAAGTCATTCCCACGCCTCGCTGGTAGCCCGCCAGAAAGTGTTTTCGCTAAGTTTCTGCGAAGTAACGGAACCTCTAGCCCAGCCGCTACTTCAGACCCCTCCGGGCATGTCTTTTGACAATGTCGGCGTCTGGAAAGCATTCACTCGACTTCCCCACACCCGTCGGCTTAACCCTTCCCAGATCAGCAGAGCCCGCCTGTCACCGGCCCACACGGGTAACGAGAGACGCTGCGTGGGAAGTCCGTGTGTGAAGGAATAGCGACTTTTCACTGCATGCAATTAGAGAGGAAAATCGTAAGATAGAAATATGAGAGGCGGCTCATGCCACCTCTCAAACCTATAGCAAACAGTTCCACATCAGCTGAAAGTAATCCAGTTGCTGTTAATCATCCAGAGACTGTAAACTATAAGCTTGAACACGGAGGTGATGTTCGAAATGTCTTTCTGCATCTGGGCGTTCTTGAAGATAATTATGGAGATTTAGGGACGGAGGGCACGGTCAACCCAGTGCTAGTAGTGTAGCTGATGAAGATAACACACCTGTTACTAGCAAAGACGAGGCAACAAACTGGAAACGACCTTCAAAGTGACAATGCCGTCTGACAATTTGCTACAAACAACTCAGAAATGTCGGCGATGGAGATTGTGGAGAGTGCCGCTATGGGCCGTGATCTGGAGACAGCTCCTGAAACGCGATCGATAGTACACCCAGCAGAAGTAACTGCGTGTTCACCAACAGACACAACAGAAAAATTACAGATAGACACAACAGTGTCTGCTGGTAAACAAAAGCCGAGTCAATTTTCGACCAAAATGTCTAAGAAAAAAATTCTCGCGAGTAGTGAAGAAGCAAGGCAAAACGATGTGAACACAGAGCCATAGTCAACTTTAAATAGAGATAAAGGGGAAAGCGAGGCTGACGATACAGCAACGTATGACTCAGACGAGGTCTCCCAAACTGAATATCAATCGTCTGTGGACAATCGTAAACGGGGAATTAAAATTCAGAAGCTGCAGATTCTAGGGTCAAGCAGATCAAGGGAAAATATAGGAAAATCCTAATCTCAATCTAAAATCCAGATCAGATCAGGAACAAAAAGTATTGTTACCAGAACTGAAAAGAAACAATTTACAAGCAGAAATAGATGATGATGACTTCTCAAAATTATAAAATTTGTACTTTAAATGTAAACAGAACATCAACTATGCTAAAGTTGACTTGCATTCAGCAGTTCTGATACAGTGAGATAATTTTACTAAAGAGACAATCCACACACTATGCGAAAACATCATAAACACCGAGTTCAAGTGTAATCAACAAAACTGCACCAAAAACTGAAGAAAAAACTTCACAAGAGCATGGTATTCTTATATCTAAGATGTTATAAACAGTATGTAGAAAGTAGAGTTGTTGTATTTTATCACCAACTGTATTTCTATTTGTTGAAATAATCAGCAACTAGTAATACAAATGAAATTTTATTTCTTTACTGGTTTTAGGCACCTAGCGCCCTTCTTCAGAACAACAAACCATATTATTGAAAAGTGTCAAAAGTAAGATGTGTGCAGCGTATTGGTGTCGTCATGTGGTTCATAGCACCAGTACAGGCTCGCAAATAATGCAAAATGATAACTTTGTGAAGAAGGGCACTAGTTGCCTGAAACCGGTAAAGAAATAATATTTCTTCTGTGCAGTTGGTAACTGATTATCTCAATAAATTGTTGAGTTCTCTACTTTTTAGTATTTATTTAAAATTAATACTGTTAGCCCTTATCTTATTTGGACAGGATAAATCGGAACTCCATCAACAAATTTTCATATCTTCTGAGAATTTTGGTATAAGGAACAAATGGTCTCCATCGTATCGTTCAGAGGTAATGCATTTCGTTCGGTTTCTTTCCCCATTTAGCTTTGTAGCCGTATTGCAATGAAAAGAGCGTAGAAGAGTGCAAATATCGACGGTAAGCACTGTGTATCTCGTTTCCATTTGGTCACGGTACCATTTTTTGACAACAGGAGAGCCGTGTTTAACTCGTTGTCCTCAAGTTTTGCATACGATACTTCTCTGTTCTGTCTACGATTTTGTTTTCCGGCAATGGTAGTTGTGCGTCAACAGTGGTACATATCCGTACTGTGGATAGGTATACTGATGAAAAGTTGGCAGATATGCACTTCATGTATGAATTCACTGAATGCAGTGGAAGATCGGCATAACGCGCTATGCTAAGTTGTTCCCATACCGACGGCAGCCACATCACGGTACTTTTGTATCTGACTGTTTTTGCGTTACTTTCGGTTGTGTGCTGTTCGGCCTTGCCGCAATTGTAACGCCGTTTCCCGTCATATCACCGAATTTAGGCACTGTCGAATCTGCCTAGCCCTTGGATGGATGACCGTCCGGATCTGTCGAACGCTGTTGTCTATAGCGATGCACTCAGCCCTTGTGAGGCCAATTGAGGAGCTAGTTCAGTGAGGAGTAGCGGCTCCGGTCTCGTAAACTGACAACGCGCAGGAGTGCAATGTCCTGACCACACACGCACACACACCTGCGTCCAGTGACACCTATTATCTGAGGTTGACACGGCGGTCGGTCGGTGCCATTGGGCCTTGAAGACCTCTTCTGATTGAGAAAGAGAGAAGAGCTGTGTGTTGTAGTTTTGGTTATTGCATATTACAGAATAATTCGCTGTTGTGAAGATATTTTCACAGAAACAAAGGAGATTCCAACAACAAACCGAATAGATCGTAATCACATTATTGCTATGTAACTAGCCGCTGGAGACAACGGGCTTCTTATAGCAAAATACTCAGAAGGTATCCCAGAACTATCCCTGAAAGTTAGTCGGTGAAGTTCTGGTTCACTCTGTATTTTAAATGCAATTTTAATACATGAAGTAGGATAAAGGTGGTAAATAAGAAAGAATTGCTACAACAGAATTGTTTGCGTTTATAAACAAGCATAAATTTCATTTTTAGAATGCAGACATAAAGGATTTCAGAAGGAGAAATTATTTTACATCTTAAGAATAAAGAAATATGTCATCATTGCGGCCTTCAGTCTGAAGCCTGATTTGATGCAGCTCTCCTTGCTACCCTATCCTGTGCAAACTTCTTCATCTCTGAATAACTACTGCAACACACATCCATTTGAACCTTCTTACTGTACTCGTCTCTTTGTCTCCATCTGAAATTTTTACCTCGCACACTTCCATTCAATATTAAACTTATGATTCGTTGATGTCTCAGAATGTGTCCAATCAACCGATCCCTCCTTTTAGTTAAATTATGCCACAAATTTCTTTTCTTCCAAATCCTGTTCAGTACCTCCTCATTAATTACACGATCTACCCATCTAATTTCAGCATTCTTCTGTAGCACCACATATAAAAAGCTTCTATTCTCTTTTGGTCTGAACTGCGTAAACTTCCTTATGTCACACTTGTCCACATCTCCTAATGCTCTTACACACACATGTGATCGTCATTTTAATTTGTCAAGACATATAATACTTTTTACGTTATTGTATAATGTCTGTGTTGAGTGTTCTCTTTACACAATATTCCTTTAGACACGCATGCTACTTTCAGAAATTTAAAGAGGGTATTGTGTATTCCCGTCAACATTGTCAAAAGCTTTCTCAAAATATACAAATGCTACGCGAGGCATTTAATGAGTAATGCAACACATTTCTTCTGTATGAAGGTTGGTTTTATTTCAGATTTCAATACACCATACTATTCCCCACTATTTTGGCTACAAAACCTTGTTTCTCAACATAAGCTTTACTCAAAGCGAAAACCCTACAACACCTTATGGGAGGGCCTGTATGGCAGCATTGTAGCACTCTACTGCTAGATGTCAGAGCTATCGTCTTGCTGCATCAATAACTTTCGCATCATATACGAACTGATTCCCACAGAGTACATCCTTCATTGGGCCATACAGATGGCATCGGAAGGTGTGAGATCAGGGCTGTAGAGTGGATGAGGAAGAATAGTTCCAAATGGTGGACAAGTGAGTCAGCATTACCAACAGAGACGTCCAGTTGACCAGCGAGGTGTTTTATTGTGAGCTGTCGATCACCTCAAATGAGTGTCCACTCGTTCCAACATTGTAAGAGTCAAAGCTTTGTGCGGTCGGCTGGCACGCTGGAGATCGGATAAGTTTAGGCGACCTAGTTGCGATGATGACAAGATACCTCACCCAACGACTCACTGTGCTTTTTTTCACTGTCCGTTCTCTGTAGGCACTCTGCAACTGCCTAAGAATATATGCGATGCTCTTGTTTTCCGCCAAAAGAAACTCAGTGACATTTCTCTGCTTGGAACGCGCCTCTATTACAGGCGCCATTTTGAAGGCTACGTATAGCTCAGCCACCTATCGGAACCTCATGAAACTACAGGGGCTGAAGCGGGAATATTTCAGAATGCCCCACATCAAATTATGCACCTTTTCAACCGAAATTGGCCGAGAGAAAAAAGTGTTGCTTTACCTAAAGAATGTACGTCGTGTAAACATGTCTGTGCAGAGGCGCCGACTTGAATATATTTTTAGGGTGGGGGGCAAGTATCATTTTATTAGGTACTACATTTGACAGATAACTTTGCGTTTCCATCTACATGTTTGACACTCCAAACCAGTTCTATTTGCAGATGACACCAGTGTATTGATTGAAGGTGGAAATAAAAAGGCTCTTAGGCTGTATGCTGAAGTCACAAATGAAAAGATTTCAGCGTGGTTTGTGAGGAATAAGCAACTGATTAACCCTTAAAACAAAAGAAAGAAAGAAAAGAAAAAACAACCGCCACTATACAATTCCACACACAGCAAAATTAAAAAACCATTAAATCCAAATATTTCTTTGGAAAACCAAAAACTTAAGTGTCACTGAAACAAAATTGGTTTGTTTACTTACAAGACAATCTGAAATAGAATTCCTACATCAAATTCTTAAATTCTAAGCTATCTAAAATGACCTATGCAATGAGAATTATATGGAACAACACAAGTGCTGAAGGAGAGAGGTGTATTATGCACGCATACTTTCCCTTTTGAGTTATGACATCATATTCTTGGGAAATTCCCCTCACAGCATGACAACTTTCAAGGAACAAAAAAAGATTGTGAGGATAATGAAAAATGCAAACAGCTGAAAATCATGCAAACTACGATTGGCTGGCGACTATCCCCTACCCCTCGACTCGCTGAAACGCCAATCACAATGTCATTTCAGTCGGAGTATAGGTCAGTAGTGGTACAAAACAAATACATAAATAAAGTTGAAGAAATATACCTTAATTTTTGATGGCAAATGTACTCCTCCTCAGATCATTCCTGCATATAAACTCGTCATATATGGCATCAAGGTCGAGTTTCATCGATTCATCTCTATGGGCGTTGAGAAGGGCGATGGCATTAAGACGATCCTGCTTCATTATAGAACGAAGATACGTTTTCACCCTCCGCAGACAAGAAAACGATCGCTCAATGGTGCAGAATGTTACCGGAATCGTCAACACTACATGTATGAATTTCACTAGTTCAGTCAGTAGGTCAAACAGGTGGTTTTTCTATTTTAGGTATTTCACTATGTCATCCAACGAACTAATGTTCGCAGAATCACTACTTTGGATAATCTCATGAAACATGCTTCGGTGGAGAAACAAGCGTTCTTTGTCTATATCTGATTCGTAGAAAGATAAAATATCGAATGAATGTTCATTATCACCAAGAAGAAATTGTTCAATTTGCTTTACAAACATGAATGACTGAGTTTTGAACCGTGATTCCAAGAAGCTGATGGATGTATCCATTGTTTCATAATACAATCTTCTATTTTTGTCACATACTTCATTGAATGTTTCTACAGATGAATTGATGGAGTCATCGTATTTCTTAGGGACTTTTCTTCTACGGGGTAATTTTGGGGAATCAACATCCATATCTTGACATTTTGAAGTTACTTCACCCCAGAATGATTCAAAATTGATTCTCATAAATTTAATAGAAGTTAGAAGAGTGGAAATCATGTTATTGGCCTCCTCTAAGTGTAGGGATTTCCTCTGTGGTGCTATGTTTACGGTATCAATGTGACCAAACAGCTTTACCAAAAGTTCTAACATGAAAAAGAAATCATATGTCTGCATATTAATCAAAAAGCCGTTTGCTTTGACCCCAGTATCAGGATTGTCATTTCTTGAAACGTTTAGAAAAAATTCCTGAAGTTCTGTATACTTGGACAAAACTGAAGACATTGCCAAGTATCTTACGGCCCACCTTGTAGGACAGAGTGGTTTCAAATTTGTAGAGGCATCTGCCTTCAGGTGAGCAAAAATATCTAATCATTTAGGTGAATCTCTCACAAAATATATTAAGTCCTTCTTAACATTCAATGCATTTCGACATTCTGGAACTGCTTTACAGTGTCTTGTAGTGTTAGATTTAAACAGTATGCAAGGCAGTGCACAGACATAGCTCTCTTCTCCATTTCCATGAATTTTGCCTGGACACCATTATACAATCCGGCCATGTTAGCTGAACCGTTAAAGCATTGGCCCCTACAATTAGATTTAGGCAAATCAAATCGTCTTAAAATGTCGATAATAATATCAAATAGAGCCTTAGCTATGGTACTTTGTATTGAGTATAGCCCTAAAAAATATTCTTCTATCTCTAGCGAAGCATCAACAAATCTTATACAGATGTTAAATTGCTCTTTGGTGGCTATGTCTGTTGTTTCGTCTGCTATTATTGCAAACTACTCTGCACTCTTGATATCCTCCAATAATTTCTAAGAAGTGTATGTCTTAAAATGGCCAAAATTTCGTTTTGCACATCATGGGATGTCCATTTGTAAGTTTCGCGCTGTAGCCATATTAAAAGTAGCTGGTTGTCTTGACATCGAAGGCGTAATAAGTTGTCAAAGTTACTTGTTTCATCAGTATGCCCACGTATTACAAGCCCCTGCACTGCTAAATAACGGAGGGAAGACATGATTATTAGTAAACAACCTCTGTTTTCTTTCATTTGTGTCAGTTTTTCTTTGGAAATCTGGCTACATACATTGACATTCGATTTTAAGGATTTGAATTTCAGCACAGCTTCTCTGTGGCAGCCCGATGCTTCAAGCGCTTTCAACTTTTCTATCCCTTTCTTCCAGTTCGAAATACCAGTTTCCATCAAAGTTTTTTCCATTTTGTGAGAAATCTGAAAATGATTTTCTTCAAACATTTGTCTGCAAATTTTGCAAAAAATAACACCTTTTACCTTATTGTAATCGATCCATGCAAATTGCTGTTTCCAAGAGGGCTGATAACAGCGATTTTTTCTTTTCCAGGAACAGTGTTTTTTGTCACCGCCACAGTTCCGTCACTATCTGTGTCTTTGTTGTCACACACAGCACCACTAACACTGGGTCTAGCTTCACCATCGCAAACACTTGCCACATTGTCAAATTTCTTCCTAATTATAAACTTGTCCATTTTAAACTGGACAGTAAGGGACGAAAGATTAACAACTAAACCGAGTCACAGTGAGACTAACTGACCACTGGCGATGCCCAGCTACGGAATATTTACGTTCGCTGCCAACATTAGCTGCGGACTGCGTAACAGTACTGTGCGCCTAACAAGAAGTAGCCATGTAACAATAGTGTTGATTATTGTCAGGGCCGGCTCTAGGGGGTAGGGGGAGGGGCGAACCGTGCCATCGCCCAGGGCGGCAGATTTTTGGGGGCGGCAAATCCATCTTGCGTAAATGAAGGAATGTGAGAATAAATTGGAAATACAAATTATTCATAAAATCAAGGATCTTATTGAAAATTATCTATGGTACAGAAACAGTGTGCTCCAATTTACGAAAGAAACGTTTCCTCCAACAAAATTGGCTTAAAATGTATTGCACTGTAAACGTATCACTGACTGCTGCTTTGATTTCAAAGACATATTCACAACAAAGAGACGAATGAGTGTGATATGCTAAAATAAGGTGTCATGTATGAAATATATTGTGGGAAAAGTTGACTATGTCGAAAAGGGGGGGGGGGGGGGGAGGGCGCTTGACATGTTCGCGCGGGGCTGCAAAATCCCTGGAGCCGGTGCTGATTTGTGTGGTGTTGTACCTAGTGATTGTCAATAGAATTTACAAAAATGAATGAAGAGTCTTCAACGTTACCTATTCCTTCTAGCGATCGCCATCAAATTCGGTGTCACTATTGGTCATTAGTTTCTTTTACAAGCTGCCAGCGGGCTGCTGTGGGAGGAAGTGGAGCTCGTCCTAGCAGCCAAAGGGCTGCGAGCTCATGGTGAGCTTTCGTTCTCCGCATACCTCCGTACAGTAAAAGTGTGCGAATAGTACAGACGCAGGGGACAAACCCTGTCACGACAGTTCATCATATGCAGAGGTTGGAGGAGTAGCAGAAAGGAATACGCAATAGCTCGTAAAATCGGTATTTTTTTCCTACATAATCATTACATACTATTATCAAATTTCCCAGTAAAGAATGAGGAAAGGGGGGGGGGGGGGAGCGGTGAGAAATGCATGTTTGAATATTGGGGGGGGGGGGGGGAGGCGAGGCCCCTACTTTTAACTGTTCTATTGGGCGGGCACAAAGTACCCTGCCCCCCTAAGTCGGCGCCACTGTGTCTGTGCCTTTCCTTACCACGCAGGGCAGCCGCGCGGTCTTAGGCGCCTTCCCACGGTTCGAGCGGCTCCCCCGCCTTAGGTTCAAGTCCTCCCTCGGGCATGTGTGTGTGTGTTGTCCTGAGCGTAAGTTAGTTTAAGTTAGATTAAGTAGTGTGTAAGCCTATGGACCGATGACCTCAGCAGTTTGGTCCCATAGGAACTTACCACAAATTAAAAAAAAATCCCTTTCCTTAACATATTTTCTAAGATAAGTCATAGAGTCAGAATTTCCTCGTGTGTTCCAACATTTCTCCAGAACACAAACTAATCATCTCAAAGGGTGGTTTCTATCAGTTTTTCCATTCTTCTGTAAAGAAGTCATGTCAGAATTTTGCAACCATGATTTATTAAACTGATACATCGGTTATATTCACAGCTGTCAGCGTTTGCTTTCTTTGGAATTGGAATTATTACGTTCTTCTTGAAGTATGACGTTATTTCGACTGTCTCATAAATCTTGCACATCAGGTGGAATAGTTTTGTCATTGCTGACTCTCCCAGAGATATCAGTAATTCTGACGGAATTTCGTTTACTCTTGGGGCCTTGTTTCGACTTAGGCCTTTCATTATTCTGACAAATTCTTCTAGCAGTATCGTCTCTCCCATCCCATCTTTGTCTACATCCTCTTCTATCTCTATGACATTGTCTTCAAGTTTTTCCCTTTTTAACCCCTCTGTGTACTCTTTCCACCTGTCAGCTTTCCCTTCTTTACTTACAACGGAAACTCCCCATCGCACCCTTCTCAGATTTGGTGGTAAGAGGGCCCACTGGATAGCCCGTCAGAAACAACACAGCTCAAGCATTAAAACAGGAAGAAGGTGTACTGAACTGTGAAAAAAAAAGCAAAATAGAAGCAGTGAACGGCCCAAGGACAAGAAGTTCAATATAGAGCAACTTGTCACGTAAGCTGCAACAAATAAACGCAGCAGTTTCACAATCACACAACTTCTCTGTGCTCTGCCAAAACATATGTTTTTAGCGTTTTTGATGTTGCGTCCCGTTTTGCAAGTTTTGAGTCTTGAATTCCTTTGTTGTAACATAGTTCACATCCGTTTATTTGTTGTTTTCATTTCTGTGAGACGTCTACTCTGCTCTCACTATTCATCACGTTTACTTGCGACGGTAACGTAGCCTTACCACATGACTCATATTGTACACCCAGTGTATAGTATGACAACTGTCAAGACTACAAAAAGAGAATAAACATTTCAATGATCGGACGGACACCTCATAATGTGAAAAAGATAAATAAAAAAAATGTCACGAGAGAGTTTGGAATACAGCTCGTCCGCTTCACAGCCCAACACCGTGACCACTTTACCACAACGCCGCGGCTGTTCAGTTTCCCGTGACATTGAACTTGTTAATCTTGGATCGTTCACTGTTTCTGTTTTGCTTTTCTTCCACATGTCAGTACACCTTCTCCCTGTTTTCGTGCTTGATCTGTGTTCAGTTTTTGACGGGCTATCGACTGGGCCATCTTACCATAAATCTGAGGGGCGTGCGCTGGGCAGTTTCCCTTGTTATACTGGTTTTCCATCTAAGTTCTTGATATTCAAACAACTTCTTCTCTTTTTTTTCCAAAGGCCACTTTCATTTTCCTATAGACGACATCTATCTTTCCCCTAGTGATACATGCAACTGTATCCTCACATTTGTCCTCTAGCCATTCCTGCTTACCCGTTTTACACTTCTTGTCGATCTAATTTTTAGACGTTTCTATTTCCTTTCGTTTGCCTCATTTTCTTCATTTTTATATTTTCTCCTTTCATCAATTAAATTCTCTGCCTCCTTTGATATCCAGGGATTTCTGCTAGGCCTTGTCTCTTAACTTACTGGATGCTCTGCTGCCTTCACTATTTCGTCTCTCAAAGCTTCCCATTCGTTTACTACTGTATTCCTTTCGCCTGTTTCAGTCGATCGTTGTCTAATAGTTCTTTTGAAACTCTCAACAACCTCTGGTTCTTTTAACTTATCCAGGTCCCATCTCCTTAATTTCCTTACTTTTTGCCAGTTCTTGAGTTATAATCTACATTTCATGACCAATAAATTATGGCCAGAGTCCATACCTGCCCTTATAAATGTCTTCCAGTTTAAAATCTGGCTCTGAAACCTCTATCTCACCATTATATAATCAATTTGTAACCTTCTAGTGTCTCCAGGTCTCTTCCACTTGTACAGCCTTCTTATGTGAATCTTAAACCACGCGTTAGCGATGATTAAATTATGCTCTCTGACAAATCTACCAGGAGGCACCACGTTTCATTCGTTTCCTCCAGTCCCTACTATATTGCCTTCTCTTCATCTTTTTAATACCAAAATTCCAGTCATCTATCACAGTTAAGTTTCCCTCATATTTCACTATCTGAATAAGTTTTTTATATCACACATTCTTTCAACCGCTTCATCATCTGCGGAGCTACTTACTACTGTGCTGGGTGCTGGCTTTCTGCCTATCTCGGCTACGATAATGTTTCCATTTGCTGTTCATAGTAGCTTACCCACATTCCTCTTTTCTTATACATTATTAGACCTACTCCAGCAATACGTCTGTTTATTTTGTATTTAGAACCCTATACTCGCCAGACCAGAAGTCCCGTTTGTCCTGTCAACCAACTTCACTAATCCCCTCTATATCTAACTTCAACCTATTTATTTCCCTCTTCAAATTTTCTAACGTATCTACTCGATAAAGGGTTCTACCATTCCACGCTCCAATCCGAGGAATTCCAGTTTTGTTTTTCCTACTGACGACATAACTCTGAGTAGTCCCGCCGGAAATCCAAATGTGTGACTATTTTACCGCCGACGTATTTTACAGAAGAGGATGCCGCCATTTAAACACCCAGTAAAAAGTAAAGGCTGTAGTTTCCCCTTGCTTTCAGCGGTTTGCAGTACCAGCACAGCAAGGCTGATGTTGTAACGCCAGATCAGTCAAGTCTTTCAGACTGTTGCCTTTGGAGTTGCTGAAGAGGCTGCTGTCCCTCTTCAGGAACCACGTGTTTGTCTGGCAACCCCACAGGAAGCCCTCAATTGTGATTGCAACCTGTTTCGTTGAGGCAGGCAAGCTAACCCACTTCGGCAATGGGTGCGGCTCGAGTGTCAATGAAGGAAAATGTGGTCATCAAAAGAGACTTTATGACTTTATTCCTTTTTCAGTTCCAAAAATGAAAATTTTTTTCTTACTATTTAATTTTCAATGAAGATGAAGCTTAATTTAAATAAATTATAAAGAAAAGCTGTTGGTAAGAAAAGGAGTTACTACATCAAAAGAAATAGTTATATCAGTTAATGTCTTTCATCTTCCATGGGAACTATAATGTTTTAACAAATAAGATAAAAGAAAGAAATATTTTCACTCAATGAAACACAAAAATTAGCTCTGTCCGAAGAGTACTGCCCACGAATGACAATGTTCTGTGTTAAGAGTGCGCGGTCGATCTTGTTTTAATTAGCCAGGAGGTTCCAAAACGGCATGCAGAGTGAAAGTTTCAGTCAGGATGACTATAATTTCCAGATATTACTGAGATGACTGTACGACCGTGTGACCGAATGCAGATAAAAGGTAATATAAAACCCGTAGAGTATTTGTCGTTGAGTAGTGACTCTCAATGTTAATTCCCACACGACCGCGACTGACAGTTATTATTACGGTTCACCTAAAAATGTTGAAGGTTGCATTTCCTTACGGAGAATAAGAAAAGATAATGTCTCGGTTTGCTGTCAATTAACATACTAAAAATATGAGACAGCGTGCACGTCGAGTATAACGAGTAATTTTGGATTTGATCTTCACAAACAGATTAATGCAATAGTAGTTTATAGAAAGTAATGAAAATTAGAAACAGCTGTACGTCCGTTTACTGCATGAAAACACACATGAAGTGGGTATTCTTATTTCCTCAAAAGAGCCTGATGTGACAAGTGTCATTTACTCAACCGTTTGTCTCATCGTCACATTTTATTGTTAAAAGTCCTCCATTCTTATTCGCTAGACAGACCGACACAAAAGTCGGAGTCTGCCTGCATATCAGTATCTTAGTAATACTGACAGAAAATTTTGGGTGTGCTGAGTGTGTGAATGCTGAGCGTGTGTGTGTGTGTGTTGGGGTTTATGGGTGCTCAACATCGAGGTCATCAGCGCCCTGACACACATTAAAAGGAACGAATGTGGCAGACCTAAGAAAACTGAAGCACACACACAATGAAAGCAGGAGAAGAAAGAAAATGCTATATAATAAAGTAAAACCGAAGGAAAGGGAAAACATAGCAACAAGAATGCCACTGAAATTGTCACTGGCTGGCTACTGACATCAAATATGGGCGAGCTTGTCACACATTGAGCAAATTAAAATCCTCTCCCTAAAATCTTTGTAAAAACATTTGACATGGCACAGAACTTTAAAACTTTAACCACATTCGTCCGAGTGTTGCCTAAAAGAGTCGGCAGGTCCGCTGGCAAGTCAGCCGCGGCCCGCTGGTCAGAAAATAAAACGCAATCCAATAAAACGTGGAGCACAGTAACCTGGACCCCGCATAAATGCTGAGCGATGAGGTAACTACTTTCTCCTCCGAATGCGAAAACTTTTTGTTGGCATCAACTTACATAGGGAAAAATGATAATCGTAATAAAATAAGAGAAATCAGAGTTCACACCGACAGATTTAAGCGTTTGTTTTGCTGTGCGCTGTTCGAGAGTGGAGAAATAGCTTGAAGGTGGTTCATAGGCTCATAACTGAGAATTGCAGAGTGGCCGTGTAGATGTTTACGGTAATGAAAATTTAGGAAGAATAACGAAAGGAAAGTGGCGTGACTTTTCGAAGAAAACATCTGGAGTTGCCTTAAATGACTGAGGAAAACTTTGCTAAACCTAAATTTGTGTAGCGGGGGGTAACTGAAGTAAAGTGTCACTGCAGGATTGGGCTCAAACGTTGCTGATGTCAGCATCAGCATTCCTGGAATCGTTGATTTCAGCATCAGCATGCCCCTCTCTTATTTCGCACAATTCTTTCTCCTCTCCCCCCATAGTGTCGCATATGTGCGTGGAAGTCATCATGCCCTCAGCCAATTGTGTTGGGGCTCCGGAGCATCAATATCTCAGCCTCCCCACCCCTCGAGCGATTTTAGTTTTTATAATTCAGTTACGTGAGTGCCATCGTTTGTTGTCTGTATTTTACAGTAAGTAACCAGCAGTAGCAATCATCTTGGAAGAAGAAGGATATCAGTAAGTATTTTGTTCTTGCATCTCTAATTATAATTATCTATGGCTTTCGTTACACTTCAGAGTTTTCTTACTACTGTTACAGACGGCACACCCAGGTGTTCCAAGACGTATTTATGTCTCAGCAGCAACTGTCACTCTTCACAGGGAATGTTCTCGATTTATCTGAAGGAGAGTGCTAGATGAATACTGTTAATCGCCAATACATACAATCTGGCTGCAAGTGGATCTAAACGAAAACTTATTACTGTAGGCCTTGCACCCCACAGTGACTCTGATCAAAGCCTTCTAGGTGGTGTTGCTCTGATGTGGTGACTGAAACAGATAATGTTCAAGGTCTTGGTACTAAAGTGTAATATCCATGGTAAGGATGTG
Source organism: Schistocerca piceifrons (assembly GCF_021461385.2). NCBI lineage: Eukaryota > Metazoa > Arthropoda > Insecta > Orthoptera > Acrididae > Schistocerca > Schistocerca piceifrons. The sequence goes on from NC_060149.1 coordinate 614,591,700, forward strand.
GCTATCTGTGCAGTATGGTACAGTTCATAGAGAGAAAGATAACGACTGAGTACAACCCATCACATACTCCTACTAACATCAGTATATTAAGGGGGGAAGGTCAAGTCTTGATATGTATGGAGAGACATTGTTTGAGTTAACATCTGTGGGTGTGTGGTTATACACATTAAACACTGGCATTCTTATATTAGAGATGGATACTGTAACTTTGCTGACTATTTGCGTTAGCTGAGTGTGAACTTAAATCGAGTAGACAGTGCGTAAATGTTTGTAGTCATTCATGAGCAAAATATGCATCTGAAAACCCTATAATAATAAAATCTTTTAGTGGCTGAATTTACTGAAGGAATGCCTTTTTACGTAATGTGGTTCTACAGGCCTGAATATGATTCAGGCTGGATTCATGAAGTATATAAAACAATTGTTCTGACAGTATTGTAAAACTGAATGATTATGTATACAGGCTGAATTACCTGACACTTGCACCACAGATATTTCGGAAGTGGAAGGCACTATCGATGTGCAGTTTTTACAGGACTAAACTGCAAGCAAGGGAGCGAATTTGCAACAAAAACGCGAATGACGAAATGTTGACGAAAGCGCAGCTTTTTTATAACAGTTACAAATTTTTAGACGGGATAGTGCCGATTGACAGTAAAATCTTAAAAGCAGTTCGTAGCAGGAAGCCAAGCAAGTAGTTTACGAGCTATCTCATCGCGAACACTGTAAACACCGACAGCTTTTGTTCCACCTGAGATGCTAGGCGACGACCTTGTGTTTGTTTACATTGTGTTGTGTGTACACTGTGATCGAATTTGCGATGGTCCTGTCACAAATTGTGTGATAGTTGATGTAGTAGGACATGCTTGGATGATGGTATTCCCCAATGTGAAAAAAGTGCAAATACTCTTGGTTTCTGGTGAATGAAGGAAGTACGTCATACGTTCACATACCGTGTACGTCCTAAGATATCCGAATAGACGTCAACCTCTTCAAACAATTAGAGAAGCTGTGAAATGGTGTACTTCTGCTGCCTGCGCTGCAATATCTTCTGAAATGCTAGAACGTGTGCAGTAATCGTTGCATAATAGACTGCAAGCTCGTATTGACGCTGGTGGTGGTACTTTTGAGCATAGACTTTGAAGGTACATTGGTTCTTTTCGGGTCAGACCGTACAGAGGTACTGGATTTACATTTGTTTTCTTTTGTTTGTCATAGGCACGGTATCATTTAACAACATGACACCTCTGGAGACTTATTAACATATATGTAGGGCTGCACATACACACTCATGTGAAATTCCTATTCGTTTTGCTATAACATGGAACAAACAAGTGTTGGTGTTTACAATGTTCAAACTACGAGATCTCATTAAGTACTTGCACTGTACTCCTGCAACAAAAACCATTGACGTTCTAATTTTGTTTACTTTGACTGTGATAATGTTAGTTGGCATTGTTCTATTGAAATAACTGTACCTTTTGTAAATAAATAAACTTCTGAAACTTATAACACACTGAGCTGCTACCAAGCCTATCTGATTGTGACGTAAGACAAGCCACTTCATCAATTATTTTTCTATCATAATTGTAGTGTCCGACATCTATTCCTCCAGTGGAAACCATTTCGGAACTCTTCTTGAAATCAATCGCGCTTCATTCTTACTCTAATAACATTATTTCTTTGGATGGACTGTTTCTCTTTTCTCAGTCGTCCTTTCCTTGGACTCATCCATCTACTGTTTGCCAAGAGATGCCTGCCCTCGGGAATTGGACTTACTTTTTGTTTGTGTTTTTTCGTATCTTAAGCTGGCCCTGCAAAACTTTCCAGAACTGGGTTTTCCAGTCCAACAAGACGATGTGGTGCCCTTGGGTGTGCTGCCGCCCCACTGTCGACAGAGTGTTAGATTGCTGCGCTTGTATGGTCCCACAAATTCTAGTTTCAGTGCTTACACTCGCATAAGAGTATTTTGTCTTGTAGATGAAGTCCAAGAAATTTGGTATAGGCTGTCTGTCCACATAGCTCTAGATTGTCATCAAAGTAACATGTTAGCCTGTCAGTGGCTTCTTTTATGTTTTTTTACAAGTGTTTCTTCTGAGTTTCCTGTAAATAAATTAACTTATTAACTAGGAAAGTGATGAGTATGCACAGTGGAATTATCTGTCACTGCCACGTCTCATCCTACCGCCATTGTTTATAACAATTTCATGAATTTTCAATAATAATATGGTTACTTCCTCTTTCTGTTATTTCTCCACCATGTGGGTATATTTCACTTTCACCCAGTTCTCTTACCCCAACTATTTGATGCACTTTACAGCATTCGATTCTGGTTTTCGCTTTTCCTTTACAAGGCCTACCACTTTTTTAGTAGTCATCCCAATACTTAACACTACGGATTTCAAAAAAATATTAACTGATACTTAATGATACCAATGCCATGTAACATGTATCTAATTTAAACTTAATTCTAATACATCAGATTACAAGAAGACCCTCCCTTTATGCAATGTATGTAATGTTACCATATTTCCTTTGTTGAACTACCTGAACTTTGGATCTGACTTCACCACACATTATCACACACTAGTTTTGGCATGATAACGGAAAATACATGGGGTGAGTGACTCTGATTGTCCACTTTGAGGTCTAATCCTACACATGGTACGAAAGTTGGTACTGCTGCACGCTGTATATGCATTGATGTCGCCTCTTTCCTCATGAATGCTGCAGTCTGCTCCAGTCCAACTCCGGTGTTTAATTTTTCAACTGTGGGCTGTGTTCACAAGTCTCAGAATACTGGCGTCATAATGATGCATGAAGGCCACCAAACGCCTTACCAAATATCAAAGTTTGTTTTCGACGTATACCAGGGTTCCTTTGTTACATTACTTTTCCCAGATAGTTTCGGAATATCTTCACTCATGACTGGGAAAACGTTGGAAGCTCACCGTTATTATTCATCATGGTTTACTCTGACCACAGACTACCACTCACGACTCCACAGACTTTTCTTTGTCCATTACTGACCTTTCCTGTTTTTTGTAGGCCGCATATCAAACTTCCATGACTGCATTCGCTAAATTTACTTAATCACTAGATCTTTGCAGATGTATGCTACTTAGTCCACCTTTTCTGGCGCTCATGGTTGCTCACCCTTCATTCTGTAACTCTTCCGAAATTTGAAAAAAATTGTGCATTAAACTTTTCAAGGAAGTAAATGAGTGGCTCCATAGACTCAATACAGTGCCGCTCTACAAAGAAAACTACCAAAACGAGCTTGATATAATAATGCAGACAGCCAGAAACAGAAACAATGGTTACAACAGTAACATACCCACGAAGCTAAACAACAAAATTAAAATAATAATAAAAACACAAAAGACAAAACCAGAGACAACAACACAACAGAACCAAACACAACTACAAACACTCAGTACCATAACAAATACACAAAGTACTCAGGAAAATATAAGAGAAAACACAAGATGTTACACAACAAGATGCAAACATACACACATAAAATTACATACATTTCCAAAAGATGGGGCACAAACATAGCACACACAATAGACAATTCTTTCCAAAAGTACACTCCAAAATGACAAAAGACATAGCCATATAAGAGCGTATATATACACTGAAGAGCCATAGAAACTGGTACACCTGCCTAATATCGTGTAATGCCCCCAAGAGCACACGGAAGTGCAGCAACACGACGTGGCATGGACTCGATTAATGTCTGAAGTAGTGCTGGAGGGAACTGACACCATGAATCCTGCAGGTCTGTCCATAAATCCGTAAGAGTATGAGGGTTTGGTGATCTCTTCTGAACAGCACGTTGCAAGGCACCCCAAATATGCTCAATAATGTTCATGTCTGGTGAGTTTGGTGGCCAGCGGAAGTATTTAAACGCAGAAGAGTGTTTCTGGAGCCACTCTGTAGCATTGATGGCCGTGTGGGGTGTCGCATTGTCCTGCTGGACTTGCGCAAGTCCGTCAGAATGCACAATGGACATGAATGAATGCAGGTGATCAGACAGGATGCTTACGTACGTGTCACTTATCAGAGTCGTATCTGGAAGTATAAGGGGTCCCATATCGCTGCAACTGCACACGCCCCACACCATTACGGAGCCTCCACCAGCTTGAACAGTTCACTGTGACATGCAGGGTCCATGGATTCATGAGGTTGTCTCCATACACATAGATGTTCATCCACTCGTTACAATTTGAAACGAGACTCATCCGACCAGGCAACATGTTTCCAGTCACCAACAGTCCAATTTAGGTGTTGACGGGCCAAAGTTAGGCATAAAACTTCGTGTCGTGCAGTCATCGAGGGTATATAAGTGGACCATCAGCTCCGAAAACCCATATCGATGATGTTTCGTTGAGTGGTTCGTACGCTGACACTTGTTGATGAACCACCACTGAAATCTGCAGCAATTTACGGTTGGGTTGCACTTCTGTCACGTTGGACGAGTCTCTTCAGTCGTCGTTGATCCCGTTCTTGCAGGATCTTTTTCCGGCCCCAGCGATGTCGGACATTTGATGTTTTACAGGATACCTGATATTCACAGTACACTCGTGAAATGGTCGTACAGTTCATCGCTACCTCGGATAAGCGGTGTCGCATCTATCGTGCGCCGACTATAATGCCACGTTGGAACTCATTTAAATCTTGATAATCTGCCATTGTAGCCGCAGTAACCGATCTAACAACTGCGCCAGACTGTTGTCATATACAGGCGTTGTCGACCGTAGCGCTGTATTCTGCCTGTTTACATATCTCTGTAGAATTAAAGGTTCCCACCCCCACGCATGCAAAGCGGCAGTGGACATGTAGACAGAGGAACCTTGTATGACCTGTTATTGCTAAAACACCCTTCAGAGAGCTGAAGCCTCCTCAGATGCACCTGTAAATACTATGACTCTTAAACAAGTAATGATCGCATCACGATAGCGCGCTGCATGCAGCCAGGACTGTGTTATTCTCTTAAAAATTCATCTTTTTTGAACACACCTAATGCACAATATGCATCAATCAAACACATATTGCAGGGTACCTACAACATGCAATTTTGTGTTGCAGAGCAATTCTACCACTTCATCTTAGTGGAGCATACTCGATAACGATTGGTTAAGATGTATATGCTAAACCACAGGTGTCTAATACAGACGTAATCCATTCAAGGGCCTTAATACAGTATTGGTATGCCATTTACACCGGATAAAACATCATTTCTACGTCACACAAACGCCTTATACGTTTCCAGAAATATAGGACTTTAGACGTTTATAAAATTCATGACCATTTACAGTCTGTCAATTGTAGTATACTTCTGTTGTTCTGACGAATGATCGTCGACGAATCTATCAATCAGGAACTTAAATTTCAACTATAGCAGACGACTTTCTCCATTGAATTTCCAGCATCGTAGCGATCAGAGAAACATGCTCTCACTCACAAGTATTGTTATGCGCATTTTCTCTGGTGTTTCGTTTATGCAATACGTACCTGGAGTCAGCGCAAATAAATACTGCCCACCACGTCGTTAATGCGACGTCCATCGTCGGCAGAAGTCGTCGGCTTGTTTCTTGTCATGGAGAAAATGATTTTAAAACGGTAGATTTATCATTCGATAGAGCAGTCCGAAATTAGGTTTTTCGTTATTCGTTTAATCGGAATGTATTAGAAGAGATATTAAACACTCTAGTGTAATAAAGCGCAACAAACTAATAATTCATCCATGTCAGCCTAGTACCAATTGAGATCAGCTGTCTAACACAGATCCAATCCAGCCCATCCTCTGGTCATTTGCGTAGGAACTTAGGCTAGAGTGCTACTCTCCCACATATTATTGCCATTAATAAATGTTGCAATTTGTACAGCGTCCCCTACAATCTAAAAGTTTACTTGGTATGTAGTTACTTGGATGTGCTGTGTGGAGTTTTGAGGTACCAAGTACACACCACGACACACAGTGTGGGTACACTGTTGAAAAATTACCGAATTGTGATATTACAATCACAGAAATAGAAGTGCTCATGACAATAAGCAAACTGCATTCCAAAATGTGAAATGCTAGGTTTGCTGCATATCTAGTAGATTATAGTTTCAAGGCGAGAGTATAGAGGAAGGCTGATTAGTAGTTCTCATGATTAATAATCAAATAAGCTTTGCTGCTACACCTTTAGTTATACTGTGGTTGCTACAGTGTCTGCATGATATTGGATTAGCTTTTTGGACATAGGCCTTATCTCCAAGGTAAATGGCAGTCCATGGAAGAATGACAACGTGGTTATCTCAGAACTTACTGGACAATTTTCCTGTTGCACATAGGCCAACCTGAGTTCGTCAAGCAACCACGGCTTTTTCCCAAACGATGCTAATTTCTGTAGCTGAAATCAAATTTGCAACATGCTTGCCACATTACGGTGTGTGGTGGAGAGTATATCTGACATTTAACCCATATAGACGCTCCATTCAAATGGAAAGACTGATTGTCAGTAAAAGTCCTGTGTTAGTTACAGTTATTTGTTGCGGTCATTTCGTGAGACGTTTGTGAGAGGGAGTATTGTTTTACCTGCAATACACTCCTCGGATTTCCAACAGTAAATCTGCCCATGATACGCAGCTCCTCTTTTGTAGCGACCGACAATGGAGTCCGTTCAGCAACTCACTGTGACTGTATGACTATATGCGTTGGATCTTCTATTAATCCAACTTGATAAGCGTCCCAGACTGCGGAGCAATTCTCAAAATCAGTCGAACAAGTGTTTTGTAAGCCCCTTCTTCCGCTTAACTTTGTACGCACACTCCATAAAGCTTTCTTCTAGACGATACAAATGTGTGCTGCACCGAAAATCAGATGGGACCATAAACAGGGTTTTCACAGGTAGTTAATGTGCCCACCAACAGTGTAATCGTACTGTACTAGATTTATTCTACAATGGGTGCACATAATGGGTTACATCCAATCTCTGTACCAGCATTCAATCCTATTAAATTCGCCATAGTCTACTGGCACTGCTATTTTTTTTTTTTTTTTTTTTTTTTTTTAGACAACCCCATCATCTGCGACTGGCCTTTACGTACTATTTTAAGTAATCAACGTATGCTTTGTACACACGTCGGTACTCTCCATCCCAAAACACACACCTAGGAGGAAATTTAGGGGTGTTTGTATATTAAAGAGACGCTTATGTCATAGCATATTAAAGTGATAGATACTGCAAAACCACAAACTAATCGGCAATGTTTTCAGACAGATCCTGCATAGGAATCATTGACTGACTGGCGAAGTGCTCTGATGGCTTGTTAAATAAGTACATCTCATTCACACTTCCTCTCAGTTATGTGATATCATCTCCCTACGCCGACCGGAGTGGCCGTGCGGTTCTAGGCGCTACAGTCTGGAGCCGAGCGACCGCTACGGTCGCAGGTTCGAATCCTGCCTCGGGCATGGATGTGTGTGGTGTCCTTAGGTTAGTTAGGTTTAATTAGTTCTAAGTTCTAGGCGACTGATGACCTCAGAAGTTAAGTCGCATAGTGCTCAGAGCCATTTCATCTCCCTACTACACTGCTGCATAATCTTATTTGACAGGATCAACTCACATACTTCTTTCGAGCAATGCACTATGTAATGTGATACATAACCTAGAAAGCTTCTTCTCTCTATTAAAGTACTCATATGTGATGTCATCTCCCTCTTTTATATCTGGTACTTACATTAAAGCTCCCCAGCTTCTCTTACAAGTCCCAATTAATTTATGTATGTACTGTTTTCTTCTAAATGTATTTATAAATCACTGTAATACGACACATGGGTGTACACAAAGAAAGACAGTTGATCTGCTATGGTTGGTCTGTGTGATTACAGAATGAGATATTTTTCCGTGAAGTACACCCTGATACAACATCGAGTCGCAAAATGATTAGCAGAGTGTTTAAATTGCCTCTGGTGTGTTTTTTGCAATTTCGGAAGATGGTGCAGAACTGTGTAGTAAAGGCCAGTTTTTTTTTTTTTAAAAGAAGTGTTAAAATCTTGGTGTAATCATATTTAGATTTGACCTATGTAGATATTATTTGTCTCAATAAAGAATGTTGATTTCTCATTTTTACAAAAAAAAGAAATAAATAAAAATAAAAAATCTGCATACTTTGTATGTATATAATTATATAGCATTTTCTGTTAATTATACCTGCTAACTCTACCATAGTATTTTTGGCTGTGTGTCTGTGATGCAGAATATCTGAAATGTCCTTTTATTGTCCATATCCCCCATGTCCAAATTATAATGTAAACTTGTGTGCACTACTGCATTTCACAGTAGGATCGCGTTTTATCACCAGAACACTTACATTAAGGAGTGGGATCTCCTAAAGACACTGCATATAATATGTTTACCATTGCATGCATGCTGACTCCTACTGCCCCAATAGTGGAAATATGTGAGCCTTGTGTATTTCTATGCTGCTATAGAACATTTAAGTTACAGCAGTAGTGCTACATATATGTTTTATACTCAGAATCTTTAACAGAGACTGGTTTGTCTGTGCAACACATTGATACTTTAGCTTAAAACCTGTAGAATAACATTACTTATAGAGACCAATCATAATTCGATAATACCTCTATGGTTCACAGTATTGTGAGGAACAGTGTTTTGTACTGAGTAAATAAGAACTTTCTTCTGCTTTAATATAACACTTCACAATCAGAAACAGGATCTCTATTGTAGGGGTATATTACGGTTTTTCAAAGCTATTACACATACTGTTGATCTGAAAGGCATCCTGGTAAGCTCTAGCGAAAGTAAGAAATTATAACGAAGTCATTTCTCTGCAGACAGTAGCCACCTGTTTTCTCCACGATTCTTTACGAGGTTTATAAATTCCGACGTCTAGGGGTTGCAGAAGGTGTGCCATGTGGATTGGGAATGACACAATGTGGACATCATTCTCAGCTGCCAAAGAAAGTTTTGGGGTCACATGACTAGCATATAAATCCATGAACAATATTAGAGGTCGGTAGGGAGGAATACATTCCAGGAAATGTTGAAACCATTCTAAAAATAAATCTGCATTTATCTGACCTTCCAGAGAGAGGCGGATTAGTGAAGGCATGGGTTACTCAGCTAGTTTGTCATTCATCTGTACCCCTTTAAAAACAACCATAGGTGGGACGCTCATTCCAGAAGCATCTACACAACAAGTACAGTCGTAGTGGTTCCCCTTTCTGCAAAGTTTTGGCCGGCCGATGTGGCCGAGCGGTTCTAGGCGCTTCAGTCTGAAACCGCGAGACCGCTACGGTCGCAGGTTCGAAACCTGCCTCGGGCATGGGTGTGTGTGATGTCCTTAGGTTAGTTAGGTTTAAGTAGTTCTAAGTTCTAGGGGACTGATGACCTCAGATGTTAAGTCCCGTAGTGCTCAGAGCCATTTGAAACATTTTTGAACCATTGGCTACTAACCTACCATTACGATAAAAATTCCAGTCTGAACTTAGGATTTGGTTGTCATTGACGTCTGGCTTCAACCAATTTTCTGTTCCTAGCACTACCTGTGAATTATAACCTTCAATAAGCGATTCTAATTGTGGGACCTTTCCTTGGATGCTCCTGCAGTTTACTAAAATCATATTAATCTTTTCTATCTCTGATCTGCGAGGACCAAGATTATCTGAGGTCGCTGGCAAATCGTGTTTGCTCCCAAGTGAGGGGCCCTCTAACCTAAAAAAGCCCCGTATGCACGCCACACTTACTCCGTTACCCTATTAGCCGCTTTTTGCGTGTAGTGCACACATGACTTATTATGATTCGCATCCGATATCGTCGCAGAGCCGTCTGAGCCTCTGGTTTAGATGTTCCACTCTGCTCCAAACCAGAGGACCGCGATCAACCCTGGGAACGATGCTACAAATAGACAGCTTAGCCTGCAACCCGCGTGCGTTGCTGCTTGCCTCCACCAAATCAGCCAGCCACCGAAAGGAGCCGAGGATGACCTCAGAACCCAAGCGGTAGGCGCCATTCGTGCCGACATGTGCCGCTACATGCAGCCGGTTGCACCCAGTGCGCTCGATAGCCGCCAGCAGGGCCTCCTCCACATCACGGATGAGACCTCCCGGTAGACATACCGAAGGCGCACTGGAATTCTTTACCGCCTTGCCTGCTGTCTCCCTGAGGGGCTCCGTCACACGCCTAACATTGGAGCTCCCAATGACTAGCATACCTACCCTCTGCGCTTGTCCGGACTGGGCAGGAAAATCGACCGCTGACCCAACAGGAGAGGCAGCCCGTGCTGGCTCAGAGCTATTATCAACACTGTGTCCGCTCAAAAAAAAAAAAAAACACAATCCCTAGCCATATCGTACTGTGTATAAAATAAGGTCTCAAATGGCGCTACTGAGTTTGAAAATATACCAAAGGAGAATAAAGTAACACCAAAAGTTGGTGGTCAGCTTCCTCCCTGAACTCTGAGACCGCAAGCTATTAAACACAAATAAATTTCTCTACACGGAAAATTTACACTAGGAAGCCGCCCTACACAAGGATATTCTCGAGATCTGCGCAAAAAACAAAAACTACGATTAATTTTCTAACCAGTAGTCTACACAGTAAAATACACGTGTACAGTTCACTTCTTTGCAGAAGCACGCGAACAAAAAGCAAAGACTAAATTAGTTTACAGTTTATCAGACAAGTGCTGCTGCTGCTCTGCTGCGCGTCCTCTCGGATCGGTGGCTGCTGCTACACTGATATACATACAAATTAATATATACGTACAAATTAATATATTAGTGGTGTAAATATAGAGGCAGTTTTATTTTGATAGGCGACATGAATTATGTTAATTAAGATGTGTGGAGTAACATAATATGTAGTAATTAAGATAATGTGAACATAAATTATGGTGATAGGGTAGTTGGGTTATAAATTACAGGTGACGTACTACTGTGGATGACAAAGCCAGTTTCTGGTATCCAGAGAAGAGGGGGTATTTGCTCTACCTGGAGCTGATGGGTGATCTTTCCATGATCCGTCTAAATGGGTTGTGGTCAGGGCCTGCTATGCTGAGTAAAGGGCTGGTGACTTCCTCATGATGGTTGCTGTTTCCCACCACATACTAGAAATTAATTTGCTGTGGACTGCTCTTAGTAGAAGCAGGAAACAGCGAACGAAAACTTCGACGCTCTACTCCTAAGGTTGGCTGCCTAAAAGTCCTCAATCTTGAAACAGTTTTCTGGAGCAATTGTAACATTGTGTAATCAGTAAATCAGCCGGCAGCCCTTGTAGGTGTAAGAGGAGAGTACTGAGGCCTGAGTTGCAGAGATGGCGTTTTGCAAGAGTTTAATGTAACGAGTGGAAGGGGACTGATTATTAAAATTGATATACCAGACCAGAAAACTTTGAAATAGTTTTCAAGTACTTTCCTGTGGGTGCTCACTTAATCCTCCAGTTTTCTAGACGATTAGTGAGTGTATAGATTCTCGTGAAGAAGATGCCGCATAAAAAAGCATGGGGCGCTTAGCTAGCTGGATGTGGTTTCAACGAACTAAGCGGATTTGGTGATATCTAATTGAAGGCAATAAAGTCAGTTTGTTCCCGTAGAAGATTGATGATTGGTGTGGTGTGTTTTGTTTGACTCATTTCCGTTTTTGACTTGGAACTGTTGTCCCGTTTTATCGGTGGGCCTGTGGGTTCCCAGCATCCTGAGAGGAACTTGAGACTCGTAGTCTGTAGCTCACTCGAGCGACAGCAGCAAATTCGGCTGAAATTTGCAAGTTTCCAGCAAAATATCACTCACAATGCTGTTTACCAATATTCTAGAATACGAATGTAAATAAAGAACTTAACAACAAACGCAAAAGTGCATACACATATGTTAACCATCTAACGCCACAGTGAACACCCTGCAATCTCACTGCACCAAAAATACACTCTACTACACGGACTCTATAATATTATATTAAATAAGGGTGTGATGGAAGAGTTATTCGCTTTATTAGATATATCTTCCACACACACATTCACTTCCGTCTGGGCTGCGGTAGAGAGTTATGCTGCGGCTACTCTCGTGGGCGGCAGTGCTGAGAAATGCCAGTGCGTGCTTGTTGCCTGCATTTAAATTAACAACTATCACTATCACCCCCTTCTTATCATATTCAGCGTCTCGTATCATAACCTTATACATTGTTTCAGTCAGCGTTGATGCGAATGTGAATCACGAACTGATTGTGGAGCTCTGTGCGTGTTTCTTCTTTATACGCTTGAAGGCAAAGGTGAGCTACATTTATTTCTTCGTATTTTAATGTCACATATACTGTTGTGAATGTTATATATTAATGGTGGCTGAAAAAAGTGCTATCTCAGCTGAGTAAGAACTTTCAAGGAGTGAAGATGTCAAATTATGCAGTACGTCAGCAGCTGTCCTCCCCATTGCAGGCTGCACGTGGGTATTAAATCCTTGTGATTGATGATTACATCAGACCATTGTAGGATACTGAAATACGTTTGATTCTGAAAATATTTCAGATGAAATCAGGACTACATAACACTCTCTCCGAGACATATGTACATATTAGAGCAAAAAAACTATATCAGAATGCCCTCGAATTGTAAGAAAGTCCCCACTGTAACAAAATACACTAAAACGCACCAAATTCCTCCCCAATACAGTTTCTGTCCTCCGCATCATCATTATATCCACTGCCAGTGCTCTTACCACCAGATCAATCGAATGAGTGTTTCATACCTTTCAGTGTTAGTTGGTAATCTCCTCCCACTATAAGTAACTTATCAACATCAAGATCTCTGAACAAGGTCCTTATCTCCTCTGTCACTAGTCTAACCTGGTGCGATGTTTGTGACCTAGTATTCAACATCTAGCTTTTCGTATAGCAATTGGCTTACACCTCTGCTGTGACTTCTCCCTATCGGCAAGACTCTTTTCTTTCTGCGTGACTTATCTACGGACAAAGCCTTAAAGTCGTTGCTACCAGTATGCTGCACCCTATTAAGTTTAAAAACTGGTGGAGGATCTTCTCCTACTTCAGGTAACAAGTCAAACTGATTGATAACGAGATTTTCAAACGTGATTTCTGAAGCTTTCTCCTTTTACCAATTACTTGTCACCTTCTCCCAGTTTCCACTGCCTCTTTCCCCCTTAAACCTATCTTATTCAAAATATGTCATTTCAAATTAAGCCTGGAAGGCGCAAATCTTTCTTCCCAGTTACACGAGATTCTTGTCTCAACTACATAAACTACAACTCATGGCAGTTTTTTAGATTCCCCGCCGTTTTCTACTAGTGAAACACAACCCATAGTCCTGACATGTTTCTCCCATACCAGTTAACCTACGGCAACATCCACATTTGTCACACATGACGCTACCCTTCAGTAGACTTAAAAGCACTGCAACCTACTTCAACTGTAATACAGTAATGATTAACAAAGACTTATCTTTCGGTGAGCTGTGAAGATAACTTCCAGAGGTCAAACAGACGTAGAATAATACGATTAAACCACATGAAGTGAATGAAGACTATAAAAGCACGATTTTTTCTAACAACATTCTTAAACCGAGGCTATCAGGAAATTATGTGAAGCACTGTAATGGTTCCAAACAACAAATAACGATCAGTAAACACACCATCGATTTTCACGAAACATGAGTTTTAAATCAGGGAACATGCAAAAAGAATGAAAACCCAAAGAAGTTCAGCCTTTGTAACAACAGTATTAAACAGACACAATCTGTAAATTACGAAGAGCACTGCACTATATTCAAAATAATTGCACCCTAAACTGCAATAAGTTTGCCCTCAAAATGTAACAAATTGCCAGCCAAAGTGAAACAAATTACCAGGCCCAACCTATAACGAATTACGTCCGTGTTACACCAAAAATTTTAGCAATGTACCCTATATTTCAGTGAAAATTACAACAGATGATAAAGAAGTGCATCTCTGTATACATAAATATTGTATGTTTTTATGTAATGAACTCTTGAACCTGACTCTTATCAATATATATAAACTTGCAATGTGCGACTCTCAGCTGTCGTCACTGTTACTAGAATGCTATTCATGCTGTGTGGAGAGCGCCCCAAGAACATCAGAAAGATACAAAAACAAGAATATAACATAGAGCACTTGCTTTGAGGAATCTGTCCATAACCAAATATAAATAAAAGTGTGTGGGCAACTTGTCACATCGACATCTACACCTACATGATTACTCTGCAACTCACTATTAAGTGCCTGTGTAGGTGGGTGCCAACAGAGTATTTTCGCACTCTGAAGGAAAAAAATGGTGATTTAAATTTCATGAGAGGATCCTACTGCAGCGAAAAAGTCTTCGTTTTAATGACTACCACCCAATTCATGTATCATATCCGTGTCACTCTCTCCACTATTTCGCGAGAACACAAAATGAGCTGCCTTTCTTTGAACTCTGTCGGTGCCCTGTATCAATCATATGTGATGCGGATCCCACAGCACATGGCAATACTCCAGAAGTGAGCAGACAAGCGTAGTGTAAGCAGTCTCTTTAGTAAATCTGTTACATTTTCTAAGTGTTCTGCCAATAAATAGCAATCTTTGGTTTGCGTTCCTCACAAGATTGCCTATGTGATGATTCCAGTTTAAGTTATTGGTAATTGTAATCCCAAAGTGTTTTGTTGAATTAACAAGCTTTAGATTTATGTGATTTATTGTTTAGTTGAAATTTAGCGGATGCTTTTTAGTCCTCATATGGATGACTTCTTATTTTTCGTGAGTTAGAGCCAATTGCCACTTTTGCACCACACAGATATCTTGTCTAAATCATTTCACATCGGGTGAGGTAGTGCAGTTGTTAGCACAGTGAACTTGCATTCTGGAGGACGACGGTTCAAATCCGCATCCGGCCACCCTGATTTAGGTTTTCTGTGATTTCCCTGAATAGATCAGGTAAATATGGGGATGATTCCTGTGAAAGGGCACGACCGACTTCCTTTACCAACCTTCGCTAATCCGATGGGACCGATGACCTCGCTGTTTGGTCACTTCCCCCGAATCAACCAACCAACGAATCATTTTGCAATTAATTTTGATTATCTTATGGCATTACCTTAGGTAGATGATAGCATAATCTGCACATTCTGTTACAAACTATAACAGCTAGCAACATACCAATATCGCGTGCAGTTCCCGTTTTGTATTTTCATTGTGGAGAAATCATGAAAAATTATAAAGGAGAGACTAAACGAAAAATAAAACCAAAGGGACATACACCAAAGCAGCGAAAGAAGTAATAGTGGGAGTGATAGTGGGCTCTTCACTGAGGAAGACCGCTAATAAATTGGAATAAATTTCATGATATTACAGCGATTCTGTCAAACAATGAATACTGAGGACCCTAATCCAGTTATATCTTCTGTTTACATAAAATCTCGCCAGATTTTGTTGAAATCTTAACGAAACATCACCAAGAATCAGTCGAAGCTGCAGCAAAGGCAAGTTGAAACTGAGCCTTTGCTGGAGAAAACGTTTAAGTACTTCATCAGCCTCTAACGTGTTTGACTCAAGGAGGACTGTTATTTACAAAGGAGAAGGAGAAGACAAATCAAGAAGACTGCGACGAAGAAGATGACAATGTTAAAGCCAAAGAAAATACTTTATATATGAAAGTAGAAGGTCGAGATATTAGTGGAGGAGGTGGAGAGGGAGGAGGAGAAGAAGAAGAAGAAGAAGAAGAAGAAGAAGACGAAGAGAATGATTATGATGATGAAGTCATCGAAATGCATAAGACTATATGGGAATATAGTATATATAAAACATTATTAAATCAACATTAGAAAGCTATTGTTTCCACAAATTATGTTATTACATATATATGTGAGGAAAAAGAAGCAGTGTATCAAGGAGACTAAGGTACATCCACCCATTAAATAGATTGCTCCTCTAATTAATGTGGAGAATCTCGAGACAGATTAGACGTCTCCAAATTATTCGATAATATATCCATCTTGAAGATCTGAAATGAGTGAAATGATTTCACGCTAATGGGTCGTATTCCTAGCAGCAGTCGATGATGTGAGCAATCGTAATCATTCAAATAATTTGTTGTTGACGTTATCATACAAGCTGTACAAGTATTGTAGAGGTTGATTGCTAATTTCCTTATTCTGAATGTGCCTGTCACGTCCGCTCTCTAACGTTGTTTTAATTTATTAATATTTCCGAGGTTCTTGGGTAGCTGTCTACACAGAATATATAGTAATTTGGAAACAGTGACCATGTCTGAGAGTTGCAAATTGCAGTTATACGTATCACCGAAATCGATCATTCTGATTATTTGGGGATTCATCACAATCAACACTGTAGGAAACAGAAACCTACTTTACCACACAAGTAGCTTATTTGTCAGAAATGTCAGTGTCTAGCCGTATTATTTGTATTGGACAATCACACTTACAACGCTGAAGTAACGTTTGAACATCATTAACAGCCTTTAGAATACAAAGGTTTACATGAAACGTAGAATCAAATGCATCTCTTCTTAAATGCAGGAACAGGTACACTTGATACTTGTCGATTACAGCGCCATCTGCTACAAATGGGAAAGAACGGATTGAGTAAACTGCACATACGTTTTAGCGTAGAATCTGAATGTGCAATAAAAATGGGGTGTTTCCATTTGAAAATACAAAGTTAACCCTGCCCACACAAGAGGGGCGGTTAGGTGATGGCCAGTTTCAGCACAGGCAGATGTTCCCTTTAGTAGTATTTTTAGATTAGATTAGATTAGATTCAGTTTTCGTTCCACAGATCCAAAAATAAGATGCTTCTCGTGGGTGTGAATCATGTCAAAAATTATAACATAAGAAACATAGAAAAGTGAATATAACACTCACTTGCCTGAGCATTTGTCAAGAGTTTGTCAAGATATGTAAATACATTATAGTAATCTAAAACTACTAATATTCACAGAATGAATACATTGTCAGAATGAAACATAGTTACACACTTATAATAAATTGATCATAAATGAAATACCTAATCTTGACTGCTGTGACCACATGCTGTCAAAACTGAAATCCAACAGACATTTTTACTTAAGCTGGTGTAACAGTCCCTGTTAAGATATTCATCTGTAGAGCAAAAGGAGTTGCCTACCAAAAAGTCTTTCAAACTCTGTTTAGACTGTGCTTTGTCTGAAACCATGTTTCTAAATGCTGGTAACAATTTAGTGAAAATGTGTGATCCTGAATGTTGGACTCCTTTTTGGACCAAGGTAAGTGATTTTAGGTCTTTATGTAGATTATTTTTATTCCTAGTATTGATACTATGTATTGAGACATTGATTGGAAATAGAGACATATTATTTGAAACAAATATCATTAAGGGAAAAATATACTGAGAGGAAGTGGTTAGAATATCCAGTTCCTTGAACAGGTTTCGACATGATGTTCTTGAATTTTCATCACAAATGAGCCTCATTACAGGCTTTAGCAATCTAAAACCTTTTGCTCAGTTTGATGAGCTACCCCAGAAAATGGTCCCATATGATATAATAGAACGAAAGTAAGCTAAGTCTGCAAGTTTTTTTTTATATTTATATCTCCTGTATCTAGCAATGTTAGCTTTCTGATACAGACTTGCTTAGGTGCTTCAGTAATTTTGTGCTATGCCCTTTCCAACTGAATTTATTATCGAATTTTAATCCCAGAAATTTAACACTGCCAACTTCTTCTATCTGCATGTCTTCATGTCTTCATATGTTATCACATGCTGGAAGGAAATCTCTTACAGTTTCTGAACTGCATATAGTGGATCTTTTCAAAGCTTAATGACAGTTAATTAGCTTTTAACCACTTATTAATATCAGTGAAAATTTGATTACAGCCATTTCCAAATCTGTACTTCCCTTGGTGTTTACTGCAATGTTAGTATCATCTGCAAACAACCAAACTTATCATCTGGCAATGTAACAAATCAGAGGTCATTAATGTAGATAAGAAAAACCATCAGATCCAAGATGGAACCTTGAGGAAATCCACATGCAATTAATTCCCAATCAGATGAAGATGATTCCTTACTCCACATGTATTTCACGACAACATCCTTTGTTTCCTGTTAGTTTTGTAAGGCTCGAACCATTTTGCAGCACTGCCTTTCACCTAGAACATTTTTTGTTCGTATGGTGTGGCGTTTTCGAGATATTTAGCTGTCGCAAGTTAAAACAAATTCCCTGTATAACATTAAACATAACGTATGTAACTATAAAATACAAAAAATAAAGGTATATCATCTTTGCTTTCAGGCATGTGAAGAAGAAGCACACACAGAGTTCCACACTCAGTTCATCATTATGACTTGCATAGACAGTGTCTGAAACAATGAATAAAGTTATGATACTATGCGGTAAGTGTGATAAGAAGAGGCTGATAGTCCTTAATTTAGATGCAGGTCACGTGTTTATAATGCTAGTTTTCAGCACCGTAGCAACACTTTGAAGTCAACCAGTAAGACACTGACAACGGAGAATGGCGACTACAGGATATTGATATTTTAAGGGATTCTGCTAAGTCCAACCGTTCTAGATATTCTGGAAGAAATTATACACTTATTTCAGAAAAAAACAGAACAGCTTGAACGACTAGAGATAGGACTTTCATATTCACAGGGCACGTACGTTAGTATATTCTGTAGAAATCATTGGCGTTTGACCCATGTCGGTCTGCGAGTTCAAGGTCAACATCGATACTGCAGCACAACACCATCGACTGGTAAAATGTGCCTGCTGCTCTCGCTGTCGCTATGAACCGAAGGTAATGGATCAGTGTGACTTGAGGAGATGTGCAGGATGCCTTGCAGACGTATGCACGAACCGTACCATCAAATCAATGAGAGAATGTGATGCATCCATCCGGGAAAATGTTGCTCAATGGCGCCACAGGTGTGTGTAGAATGATTCACGGAAGGCTGCAGAACACGACAAAATGGGTCAGGTCGCACCACCGACCCAACCCACGGGAAGATCGACACATCATCCGAATGGCATTGCAGGACAAATCTTCGTCCTTCTCGGCTCTGGGGCAACACTGGAAAAGTGTATCACGTCGTACACTATCAGTTGTGACGGTCCGTTGTTATGGCATGAGTTACGTGTGTCGTCCAGTTCTCCATCTACCTTTGATGAATGTGCAGAAACATGCTAGATGACAACGGGGTGCGGAACGACATCACTGGGAATGGGAATGGCATAGTCTTTTTGAGCGAATCCTGGTTCTGTTTATTTGAAAATGATGGCCGCACTTTGGTTCGCAGCAGACTGGGGTAGTGGCATCACAGTGACTGCATTTGCACAAGACATACAGCGCCAACTTAAGGCCTTATGGTGTGGGGCGCTATTGGGTACAACCACA
Source organism: Schistocerca piceifrons (assembly GCF_021461385.2). NCBI lineage: Eukaryota > Metazoa > Arthropoda > Insecta > Orthoptera > Acrididae > Schistocerca > Schistocerca piceifrons. Next base: position 614,611,115 of record NC_060149.1, read on the forward strand.
AATCCCAGCTGGTGTGTGTCCAGGGCACTGTGACCAGTATGAACCACATGAATGACGTCCTGTGACCCATAGCCATACACTTTCTGCCCAACATCCCAGGTGCCATTTTTCAGCAAGACAATGCACGACCACATGTTGTTGCATGAACACATGCCTTCTTGGTGTCACAGGATGTTAGCCTTTTGTACTGGCCCAACAGATCATCAGACTTGTCACCAAGCGAAAATGTGTGGGATATGGTGAAACGACAGGTGCAGCACTGTGATCCAATGCCAAACACCACAGATGAACTGTGGAACCATGGAAGCATACAGGTAGATGGCTATACCACAGGACGCCATTCACACCTTATACGCGTCAGTAGTATGATGCATGAAACAAATTATCGAGGCCCATGGCAGACACAGTGTCTACTAGGCAACAGGAGACATGCTGAACTGAGGTGGCTGAAACGCTAATTATTTCTGCGGAACATGCTAATGTACATGTCCTGTGAATATGAAAACCCTACCTCTAGTCGTTCAAGTTGTTCTGCTTTTTCTGAACATGAGTGATAAATGATGATGGTGTGGCTAGAAGATTGGATTCGACGAGACAGAGAATGTTGATGCATATTAAACATTCAGTTGGCTTTAATTAAAGAATGTGTTTAAGGTAATTCTTGAAATTTATAAAAAGCTTATGGATGAGTGGCGTAATTGGAATGAAATGGATTACTATCTGTTTCCTAAAGAACTGATGCCTGTTTTGTGTAATATTACACATTAATTTCACAAGCTACCTCTGGGGTTTCAGAGTGATTAGTTTATTTCCAAATAAGACCGTTGTAATAGGCATTTTCAGTCAGATGCATAATGTCAATTTGAAAGACCTCCTCCTATTAAACCATGCTGTGAAGGTGTAAAAGGGAGCAAATAAAATAAATAATCTTCATCTTCTTCTTTTTTAGATATAAACTGTGCAATATATAGCTCAGGCAGTTAGTAATGGAACGACTCTTTTTCCTTTGTTGTAAATGTCTTACTGGCTGCACATCTTTATGCACTATGAATTAGATGCAGCTCTTGTGGAGAGAGACGCAGGCTGTAAGGGAGCAGCACGAGATGTTTAATCAAGCAAGGAGTGAAAACATGAGTGAGAAGCTCATGGCTCCCAGCCACAACCAACAGCCTGCCTGTGTCAGCTGAAGCACACACCATTAGCCACAGCACGGTTGGAGGAACGGAACAGAGCTGCTCCTGCTTCCATTGCCGCCTCGTCACAACAGAGCAAAGACTGGGTGTGTGTGTATGGAAGATACACCTAATAATGTGAATATCTCACATATCCTACCGTTATTTACTACAATACTATAGTGTCAGTGTGGTAAGAGTATATTTTTGGGCCAGTGTGATTGCAGGGTATCCACTGTGGTGTTAGTAGTTAAGTCTCGTATTTACATTTGTATTCGCGAAAATCGGTAAATAGTATTGGGCGCGATACACTGCCAGAAACGTCAAAGCTCATCCAAACTTGGTGGTGTTGCTCAGGTGAGGTAGAGACTTTGAATGCCAAGTCCCCTCTCAGGATTCTGGGAACAGAAGGAGGGGGTGTGGTGGTGGTAGCACCAATGGGAGTACACTGCACCAGTGAGGGATGAGGATGCTATATTGGGTCATAAATTATCATTATGATGACAGCTATTACTTAAGGCTGGGACACCTGTGTAAATATAGACTGACCAGTCGCCATTTTGGGTATAAATTTCGTAATTATAATGATAGTTATGGATCATTAATTATGGTCTAAATAAAAATAAAGAAAACAGAGCTGAAGTGAGTGGTTGGTTTACATAAGCGGAGCTAGGGCCAGTGGCTTGTTTGTTTGCATAAGGAGAACAAATGTGTCCTTTGTCACAGAAATCACCTAGCCCTCGTATTGTCTGAATCTACTAATAAACGTTTTGGTGTAATATTTGTCACTGGCGAGAGTGGGAATATTCTGGCCACGGCCGCTGTCTTGGTGCAATGTCGTGGTAGCTCCGAGAATGAAATGAAAGGAAGGTATCACGTTTTGGCCTTTTGATCACTCTCACAGGCACGTCTTGAAAGGCTCTGGCCCGGATGATATACCCTCAGACATCTATAAATTTTTGTCATAACATCTGACTGAATTTGCACTTTCGTTTTGTAGTAAATATCAAACATAACATCTAGCTATAGCAAATATCAGACATGTGGCAACTGATTAGTCGATATCACAATCTCTTTTAACTTATATAATAAGACTGACTTTGCGGAGTATGCTAAGTATTGTCCAATTCGTCACTTGACTTATATTATAAAAATTGCGATTCTGGAATATCTGTGAAATATCTCTCAACGATTGCAATAATCTACATGGTGGACTCAAAACTTATCCACTGACAAGTGGAAGTGTTAAAATATATGGATCTCAGAGGGAACCAGATCTAGTGTGCAGGGTGGATTTTCCAGCAACTCATACTTCGAAAACTTCAGTTCCACCAAGACAAAGCACTTTTGCAAGTGGACGCAAAGTTCTGTTGAAAGGTAATAGTTTTGTTTCACAAATCGGATCTCGTCTTACCTTATTTTCATGCAGTTGGCTTAGAATGATTGTGTAGTATTTGACACGTAGCCTCTTATATCTGATCGACTGTGTAAGTGTTGTGATTTACCTAATTTAACAGTTTTCATTCTTTCAAATTAGGTCTGAAGTAAAGAGTGATTGAATACTCTGTAACATTATCTCAGAAATTTAGAAACAGCTTTATGGAAATAGATATTTCTCTCTTGGGTTATTAAACACTGTGCTTTGGTAGACATCGCAATAATACGCTCGTGGCGACCAAACAACACAGTCACCAACCGTATAACTCTTCTCAGAACATGTGCAATCGTTATTCTCTTCAGTCATATTTCGCAGCTGGGAAATACTCAATAACGCACTATGCTAACATTTTTTAGGTAATGTCATTCTAGGGAAGTTGCATCAGTGCAGAATTCGTTACGAAAAAAACAAGAAAGGACGATTTAACATCCTGTCAACATCTAGGTCATTATGGACGGTGCACAAGCTCTGAATGTTTCAAGAATGGGGAAGGAAATGGGCGGTGCCCTTTCAAAGGAACCATCCCAGCATTTGCATGGAGTGATTTAGAGAAAGTATGGAAAACCTAAATGTGGATGGAAGTCTCGGATTTGAGACGTTGTCCCCCCAAATGAGAATCCAATTTGCTAACCACTGCGCCACCTCGGTTATTAATTGGTTACAAATAATTTCTTCACTTTGAATGAACATCTCAAGCAACACAGCTCTCTGACATTGGACGTTTTCAGAAATCAGGAGGAACTGTGGACACGTCGTGATATGAAATCATCTGATATACACTGTAAAGATCTCGTTCAAATAACATGCACGAATTGAGCCAGGTACACGTTCTCGTGACTTAATGAATAGACGTTCTTTTAGTGACGGTAACGCTTTCCAACACCATAAATCCTCTTCATCCCTTTGGGAGCTGCGTGTGCTCTCCTATCATATCCAAGTAAACTCTGTAAGTGATGTAATTATTTCACTCTTGGCAGATGAACTGTTTGCTGCCTATTCTGATCAACATCTACAGCACTATATAATCAGGGAGCCCCTGACGAAAAGTGCAACTATTTTATATTACTTGTTTTGATATGTTGTCATTGATGACTTAACAAATAAAAGACCAGTATCAAAAAGTTTAGATTCTGGGAAAGCAATGCCTACACACTTTCAAACGTGTCATAGAATGTAATGTTCAGAAACTACCTGATATTAGCTAAAACTTTGTGTGTTTTGTAAATAAAACCGCCTTCTCTTGCTGTAATTTAATTTATTTTTCCGAGACGCGTTTCGCCTTTTTCTTATCCTAAGGCATCTTCAGCAGGTAGTTTGTTGGCATCTGTGTTTCCTCTCATCTGGTCTGGAGGTCGCACTGTCACTTAACTTCCGAAAAATAAAAATAATTTAATATTCTGAACTTTTTCTTTCACGCTGTTCACCATGTTTGTCCTTCTTCTTTCTGGTGCACTATTATTCTTTTACCACTATATACTTTTACAGCTATTTGTTCGAATACTGTGCTATAACTAGTGCTAAAGGAATAATAGTGCACCCCAAAGAAGAAGGAGAAACTTAGTGAACAGTGTAAAGCAAAAGTTCGGAATAAAAAAATGTGCTTATGTTTCGGAAATGAAGGAAAAAAAACACCTCATCTAGGAGAAATAAATTAAGTTGCAGCAAGAAAAGGCGGTTTTATTTATATTTATTTACAAAATAAATATTTCTGTGTTTGCTGCGGAGGATGGACACACAAACTTGTTTTTATGTGTTATTCGTAATATAAATTGTAGATAGAAAGTCAGCAAACTCCTAACTAGGACCAACGCTGTCAGCATCGTTTCAAAGATGTCAAAAAAAGTGTATGGTGCAAGGATTTTATACTCTTTGAAACGCTTGTATTTTGCTTCGTTTCTCATCATATTATTATAAAAAATTAGAAAATAAAAATTTTGGAGGTCCGGGTTGTTAGTAGCGCTGAAATTGAAAATTCACATACAATGCGTGCCATGCCCAAGTTTTACTGTTTATTATTCAAAGCTTTTTATTTATATAGTACTTTCTTCAAGTTTTATCGTTTAATATATATAAAGAAACGTGTATTATTAAGATAAATTTATTTTTTATTATTTGACATGCAATATTGCTATTATTAACAACATTCATTAAAGTGAATTTTATTTTAAAAGTATATAGCTCGCTGACGTTTTCTTTCAACAATTTATATTACTAAAATGCATAAAAAAGTTGTAGCTAGTGTATGGTGGTTTCTGCATATTACATTTTACGACGCTTTTTAAAGTGGTTGGCGTCACATGTCCCAGAGTCCAAACTTTTTGTTACTAGGCTGTTGACTTTTCTCAGTAACAAAACATTAAAGTACCAAGTAGTATTAAATAATTGCATCTTTTTGTCAAGAGCTCCTGAATTAATATTAGTACAATTTATTGTGCTAAGGATAGATAGCTTCGCTTGTAAGGGTTCTGATATTAATCCTGCTATACATGTGGAATCGCATCTGTATGCCTCAGTGCCTATGGTTTGGTAAAAGGTCCCACGCTTCGTGACAGTTTACAAGTTTTGAGTCATTGCCAGAATGCTGCTAGCAGCATTTATCTTGACAGTTAGCCCAAGCAGTGATGTATGGTGAGAGTTGTTTTGCACCCATGTATTTTGAGGTATCACGAAACAAGGCGAACATAGAGATTTTAAAACTACTTGTTGTAGAGAAACCACCTACCACTAGTAGACTAAATGATGCGTCAAGAAATGGGAAGTGCATGTACAGGAATTTATACTCGATTTAGGCAGGAAGCAGGTTATCCCAAATTTCGTTACTATTTCCATAATTATTGAGCCATTCAAAGTGCACTAGTATTAACTAACAGTGACTAAAATTAGTCCAACTATCACAGTAAGAGGGATTCTCAAAAGTATTTCACAATGGCAAACTCCAAAAGTATGTTAGGCATTATTTGTCAATTTAGAAAACTGCTGGGAATGCATTGCTTGGAACATGTAACAAAAGGTTTAGCTGAAATTAAATAAACTGTTATTACTTCAGCGTATTCCTGATCATTTGCCGTGCGGGGTTGCCGCACTCTCTAGGCCGTCTTGTCACGGTCCGCGCGGCTCCCCCCCTCGGAGGTTGGAGTCCTCCCTCGGGCATGGGTGTGTGTGTCGTCCTTAGCGTAAGTTAGTTTAAGTTAGATTAAGTAGTGTGTAAGCTTAGGGACCGATGACCTCAGCAGTTTGGTCCCATAAGACCTTACCACAAATTTCCAAATTTTCCTGATCATTCAAAAGTTAATGACTGTTTCCCGCAAAGTATGCAGGAGAACTTAGGCGAACTTTGGAAGATAGGAGATGAGAGACTTGCGAAAGAATCTGGTCTGGTCAAGAGTCGGGGTTGGGTAGGTCAGTCAGTAGGGCATTTTCCCACAAAGGACGAAGTTTCAAGTGCCAGTGTGGCACTTGGTGACGGTCGGCTCTCTGCTTCAAAAGAATAAAAGCTACGCACAACAGAGTTAGAGCCACTGTGGCACTTGATCTTACAACACTCGAAATCACCGTCACAGAGCATCGTCCTTGTCTGAGCTGCTCTGCATGCTACATTAACTGCTCTGCTGAAATCCATCCTTCCTGTGCGGCAACGAATCTATATAGGGAATGGATTAGGTCAGCGTCTAGACTTCGATTTAGGCATGTTACATTCGGTGTCGGAAATAATTCCAAAGGTACATCTGGCCAATACAGCTGTGGTTATGAGATGTGCACTTGTGTGATTCCCATAGTCACGGCTGGTAGATGGAAGGTTGGCCTTGTTATGTTATGTCTCATGTAATCCCATTGATTACTAACTGACTTTCCTAAGTTCAGTCTGTCTGGCCTCCGTGAGCCTCCCCTGTACATAACAACTCGCCACTACTACCATGCCATCTTAAGCAGAGTAAATCTAATGAAAACTTGCTTGCTGGAAATGCAGTCTGGGTTCCATGATAGCCTCTGGACAACCTTGTCCTTTCTGTCTGGCTGAGACTAACCCTACTGCATATGTGCTCTTGCTGGTTTGTATTATCCTGCTCACGGCACGACCTTCCCCGTTCAGCAATGTTGTAGCTCCTCCTCCATCATTACTGCATGCTTCTACCAGCTCATGAAATTAATAATATCCCATGGATCCTCAACTGCACGAATTTCCCAAGAACTCCCTACTTCATTCAGTTAAGTGCTGATAGCATAATACGTAAACTGTACATGTCTTCCTCTTACAGTAAATCGAATTAGAATATACAATCGTGCTTGGTCAGTTCTCACTTCTACTGATGCCGTGTGGTAGTAGGAGGATAGGTTTTTGTCTGATGGGTTCCATGGTTAAGCTTCACTCAGGCGGTAGCTCGCTCCTTGCTTTCTGTGAACCCGACAAGTACTGCTCAAGCAACAAAATGCTGTACTAGTCTGACTTGTATTTCATCTGTTCTTGCCCTTGACGTATCACAACATGAGGAGTGGCACAAATACCACCTTTCTACCCTCTTTAGAAGGCTACTGCCCATTCACAGACAAAAGGTAACAGAAAAATCTTTACACTAAATAATTTATTCCCTACAGTCCTATACATAGGCAAACATATAAACAAAATCGCCTCATCTTCTTGATCTCCACGAATTCAGCACTTTGTGCACAGGCTAAACCACATCTTCTCGTCCCTTCCTGTGACTCCTTCTCCTCACGTTATTCGCTAGCTTCACCCTTGAAATTCGTGAAATCGACTCTGGACTACCTCAAAACAGTTGTAGACGACCAACGTGTACTATTATCGTTCTTTTTTGCAACTGAAGGTTCACATTGATTGGGAAAGTAGTCTCTACCATCTGATAGGGTCCTTGAGACGTTCGATGAACTCCTTTGTCTCTCTTTTCAACGTGTAAGAAGTGGATAATATTACCCAGTGTTCTACTTTACCCTGCAATAAACTTGCTGTACATCTCACTGATTCCTCCTGCTTCTCTAATGTCATATTATTCACCTTCTGTGCACGTTTTCACACTACTCATACTGCTTTTGCAAACTTGCATACCGACTCTCCATCTGTACCTTTCTTTGCCTTTATCAAATCGAATGATGATGGTTTTTTCCGACCATACACCATCTCATACGGGAACAAATCATTATTCGTGTGTACTTTTGAAATATATATTGACACAGTACACCTTAGAGTCAGATCCAAGTCCATATGGCGTGTGTTGCCATGGTAACTTAACATTTTCCCAGTTGTTCTGATTGCTATGTGTAGTAGTCCCATTCTACCATTGGCCTGCGGATGAAGAGGACTAGATCTTAACTTCTTCACACGCAATAACCAACACTGGTCCTTCAAGAAATCCGACATTATATCACAATCTGGTCCATAGTTGTCGTACCTGGAACTACAAACCAGTTGTTAACCACTGCTTGTGAGACTGTCACTGTCTGCTAGTTCATCATATCAACCATCTACACGTGCCGAGAAAACTGATTTATTATTGTTTATACGAAATGGTTTCCCGTTGTCATACACTCCTGGAAATTGAAATAAGAACACCGTGAATTCATTGTCCCAGGAAGGGGAAACTTTATTGACACATTCCTGGGGTCAGATACATCACATGATCACACTGACAGAGCCACAGGCACATAGACACAGGCAACAGAGCATGCACAATGTCGGCACTAGTACAGTGTATATCCAACTTTCGCAGCAATGCAGGCTGCTATTCTCCCATGGAGACGATCGTAGAGATGCTGGATGTAGTCCTGTGGAACGGCTTGCCATGCCATTTCCACCTGGCGCCTCAGTTGGACCAGCGTTCGTGCTGGACGTGCAGACCGCGTGAGACGACGCTTCATCCAGTCCCAAACATGCTCAATGGGGGACAGATCCGGAGATCTGGGTATTTGACTTACACCTTCTAGAGCACGTTGGGTGGCACGGGATACATGCGGACGTGGAACAGCAAGTTCCCTTGCCGGTCTAGGAATGGTAGAACGATGGGTTCGATGACGGTTTGGATGTACCGTGCACCCTTGTACCGTGTCCCCTCGACGATCACCAGTGGTGTACGGCCAGTGTAGGAGATCGCTCCCCACACCATGATGCCGGGTGTTGGCCCTGTGTGCCTCGGTCGTATGCAGTCCTGATTGTGGCGCTCACCTGCACGGCGCCAAACACGCATACGACCATCATTGGCACCAAGGCAGAAGCGACTCTCATAGCTGAAGACGACACGTCTCCATTCGTCCCTCCATTCACGCCTGTCGCGACACCACTGGAGGCGGGCTGCACGATGTTGGGGCGTGAGCGGAAGACGGCCTAACGGTATGCGGGACCGTAGCCCAGCTTCATGGAGACGGTTGCGAATGGTCCTCGCCGATACCCCAGGAGCAACAGTGTCCCTAATCTGCTGGGAAGTGGCGGTGCGGTCCCCTACGGCACTGCGTAGGATCCTACGGTCTTGGCGTGCATCCGTGCGTCGCTGCGGTCCGGTCCCAGGTCGACGGGCACGTGCACCTTCCGCCGACCACTGGCGACAACATCGATGTACTGTGGAGACCTCACGCCCCACGTGTTGAGCAATTCGGCGGTACGTCCACCCGGCCTCCCGCATGCCCACTATACGCCCTCGCTCAAAGTCCGTCAACTGCACATACGGTTCACGTCCACGCAGTCGCGGCATGCTACCAGTGTTAAAGACTGCGATGGAGCTCCGTATGCCACGGCAAACTGGCTGACACTGACGGCGGCGGTGCACAAATGCTGCGCAGCTAGCGCCATTCGACGGCCAACACCGCGGTTACTGGTGTGTCCGCTGTGCCGTGCGTGTGATCATTGCTTGTACAGCCCTCTCGCAGTGTCCGGAGCAAGTATGGTGGGTCTGACACACCGGTGTCAATGTGTTCTTTTTTCCATTTCCAGGAGTGTATAAATGGAGGCTCCTAATATGTCAATCCTAAGCATTTTAACTGCTTTTGAAGCTTCCAGTAGCCTCTGCAACCACATTTGTTCATGATCCAGCTCACTGTGCACACCATATGAAATTCCTCACGTATTGACGCAAATACGATTTGCTTCTTCTCCAGCAGTATCTCTCGGCTACTCTCCAGTTTCTTGCTCTGCAATCACCATGAACAGATAACATGTTATCATGTGCTCCCTTGAAAATATCCTGTTTAAACCTTGCTAGAACTACTAAACACGGTCTTAGCCTCGTTTCCTTGCACAGCAGTCCATCACATGCGCTAAATCGTGATTGTGGCCTACATTGTTTACAACCTCTGTCAGCACTCTGTGCTCCCTGTAGCTCTACATGACCATGACTCCGAAATTTCAGCACTGCTACCTTCCTGCTTAATACGTCTGCATTCCCGTGCTTCTTCCCTAGCTTGTATGCTACATCGTAGTCGAATTACCGAAGAGTGCTAACAGAGGTTGTAAACAATACAGGGCACAATCATGGCTTAGCACATGTCATGGACTGTTGAGGAAGAAAGCGAGGCTAGGGCCGTGTTTAGTAGTTCTAGCAAGGTTTAAAGAGGAAATTTGGAAGGAAGCACATAATCATATGTTATCTGGTCATGGCGGATGCAGAACCCATGTTGTCAACCTACTACATGGGACCTTCACTCCCAACAACCACTTCAAAGCAGCGTGGTCGGTCACTACTTGAAATTTTTTCCAGTCAGATAACATCTAAAATACGTGTCACCATAAATGAGGCTCAAAGTCTCCTTCTCAGTCACTGAATATTTATTCTCCGCTGCATTAGATGTCTTGATGTGTAGGCTACAGGATACTCTTCAGTGTAAATCTCCAAGCTCAAAACACATAGCAAAGCATAATCAGATGCATCACACGAAAGGAAAATTTCCTTCTGAACGTCTGGAAATACTAGAAACAGGCTGGATATGAAAACTCTCTTTAATTCTTCAAATGCGCCTCGACACTCTTCTGTCCATGCAAATTTCACACCTTTCCTTAGCAACTGCGTGAGTGGTCGTGTCATGTCCCAACTGAGATCAGTCTGACTCGAACAGTCGAGAGCAGGGAAGAAAGGATGCCGCAAATCATAAAAGACTGGTTTGAATGGCAAAAGAGTGAAAATGAATACTTAAAATTCCGAACAGGTAGTGACTCCAAGACAGATTTGTAACATACCATGAAATACAGCTTAGGAAATAAGTATTAAAGTTGGAAACTACAAACATTCTTCAGTCCTCTCTGTACCGATGCCATTGACACCATGTAGACAAGCAATATTGTTTTCTGCTTTCTATCCACAAATATAAGTAGAACAGACCCTAACATATAATACACTAGAAAGTCTCCTCCGCCACACACTTTGGAAAGTGTAGTCGCAGATAGGTGCAGGCGCCGATCCAGGTATTACAGTTTGTTACTGCCCTTTCCCCGCTCCCCGCTCTCCCATCTCCCCCCCCCCCCCCCCCCTCAAAATCACCACCACATTAATAGTGGGATGAAGAGAGTTCTGGTGCAATTTCGACATCAAATTAATTATGCAAATTAATTAATTCATCGATTAATTACTCCAACCCCTGATGACATCACGAGTTTTCCGTAGCTGGTACATAGGTCCCCTTCAGAGAACTCCCAGGTCCCTCCACTCCCCCTCCCCCTGCTATGACATAATTCAAGATGGCGGTCAAGAAAAAAAATTGAGGGAAAAATTCCTTAGTCTGTGTCTGGCTGTTGGACTAAGAGGATATCATGATGGTAGATTAATACAGTGTCAATCACAATGCATTAAACAATTTGCATAGATATTGTTTATTTACTTCTAATACACATCGAAATTGTCACTGGTGTTTAAACAGATTGCAGGGATACTGTTTATGCACAACTGCACACACACGTACACACGCACACTCACACACACACACACACACACACACACACACACACACACACACACACACAGCTAGTAGCAGGCTGACTACATAGATTGGAACTAAATGTTGCACGGAATATTTAAACAAGTGTGGAATATTTTCACACAGTTTATAAATTGAAGATCTCACAGAAACTAAATGTGGCACTGCACAAAGAGAGAGAGCACTTTGTAGATGACAAGAATATTTAAACAATTTGGGATGTAATTACACTTTTTATTCTGATGAATACCGCTGTACTTGAACACAGACTCTAAAAAGATCACGGCTGCTTATGGCACATTTATGAAACCTTTCAGTCATCATCCAGCCTTCCTCCTTGGGGCACTTCGTGCGTGGGAAATACCAAAGCCTTCTTCCCTGAAACACTTTGTACGATTTTGTGGGAAACATCCCAGCCTTCCCTTGTCTTTGAGCACAACATGCTTCAGGAGTTATTAAATCCAACTGATTATGTCTCTAAATACACTTTCAAAGAGATCACTGCACAGTAGTTTGCTTCAAGATGCATCTTAAATAAATTGTTAAGCAATTTTCAGGGGTGGGTTTCACAAATTGAATACACATTTGCACAATAGCAAATATTAATTAAAACTACAGATCGAGGCAGCTTTGGAATATTTGCGTGCATAAACAAATTAGATAAAGTGTTCACGCCTCACTACACTTTCAAATGTTGCTTTAAACAATTTGTTTAAAAATACACTCGCTCACAAGTTGCGGAGCACCGAGCCACTGTCGGGCGTCTTGGAATGCTTTGCAGCTCTCAGTGTTTACTTCCAGTACCCATTTTTCTGTCGCCGCACGCGAGCATAGCAGTCAACTCAGGTGCATCGCATAAAAATAAATGAATGCAAATACAATTTAAAAGACATTGCGTGAGAATCTTGTTTATAAATTGAAACTGAAATAAGTGAGTGCAAATACGTCACGTAAAAATATTGTTAAATACACTATCACTGTAGTCTGCTACATGAGACATTGTCACAATCTGAGACCGTGAAGCGACGCGTCCATCAGTGGCATTAGCTCGCCACAGAGAGAACCGGCGACCAGAAGCGGGTTCTGGCTGGATCGACGAGCACGTCCAGCACAAGGAACAGCTCAGTGGAACAAGCGGGTATCTCCAGAGTGCACCATAATGAAAATACAAAAGCGCGTGAAATCCGTGATCGGCAGGCCAGCACCAACTTACCCTGTGTGCTCAGACCAGCATTCATCAGCAGGTGGGGAGGAATGCTGTACTCCTTTTGGCTTCCTTAGTGGAATGGTGGATGGAGGGGATAGAGGTTATATAAACCCTCATCATGGTGCAGTCGCTCTCATTCTGCCATCATCAGCTCGCTTGTGTATTTGCTTGTTTGTGTTTGTGTCCTTTTTTTTTTTTGGAAAAATGAAGTGCTCAAATTCCAACGACAGCATCAGCAGCAGTAGCAGCAGCAAACGCCTTGGCCAGGACAGCCTGCCATTGTTCTATTATTCAATGTACTTGTGTGATCCGTAATTTTAGTAGCCCTCACAGCAATTGTTTAGATCGTAGTCATCAGAGGCATACCTCCGTACTACTGACCTTTTGAATGGTTTGCTGCTGTAATTTTAGTTTGTGACGAATTTTTATTCTGTAGCTGGCATTACAGCCCTCCTTTCTGTTTCGTGTCGTTGCAGCCTTCATCCTCGAGATGTTGGCCGATCTAGATTATCAGTTGGAGTTTGAGAGACTGTTGCAGCAACAGCCTCTAGCAATAATTGAGTCGGCGCAGCAAGAACGTACATGTATTTATTTATTTTCTGAAATTTGGCTGTTAAAAAAATATTTTTTTAATGTAACGTACTGTGGTTCCAGTGATGAGGACTAGGGAATGTATATACATTTATTTTTCGTAACTTGTTGCGTTCAGTGGTCTGAGACATATTCTTTACTTTTCTGGGTGTTTCTATGGACGCTGAAGTAGGAGTACGTGTCGGGCCGAAAGTCAGGATGCATCGATTCAGTTTTATAAGTAGCAGAATATGACTTTCAAATTCATTATGTGTGTTTCATATATATCTAATTTTAGTGAGCTACAGAACACAATTTTCTGTTTATATTTCATTGAGCTGAAAAATGCGATATTATGTTTATATTTCAGTGAGCTAAGGAATACGATTTTCAATACGATCGTCTGTGTGTATGTGTAACATTTTGAGGAAATAATTACATTCATTATCTTACTGATGTTGTTGTAGGCAGTGTCAGTGAGCTGGGTAGACGGCTTCAAGGCGGGGGGTGAAATACTGAAATTAAAGATGAAAGTCAGGTCCATACCATCTCGCCCTTTTGGATGAGGAGGACGAAATACTGGATTGAGTGGGAGAACTACCAGAAATCATGACAAACTGCTCAATCCTTGGACTCAGAGTGTAAAAGGTGATTATATTGCAATCGCTGTCATTATAGCATATAATTATTATTCTGGCATGCATTACAACAGCTAGCTGTGTCACGGGTACTTAGAATGGTGGTTGTGAGGGCAGGAATGAAACATGACCCCGAGCAGCTAGAACCATTGTGAAAACCGCCGCTCGTGGCTACGTGAGAAGTGGCGGAATCAGCTACAGCTGCTGTAACGCCGGTCTCCATGCCGTCACATACCTCTGGCATCGCTGGGTGGTTCAGTAAGTAAGGAAGAGGAACAGCAACAATCTCTCACCCCATACACTGGCGGTGGTGAAGGTTCCAGCATACAGCAGCAGCATAGCTGGACACCATCGCCACAACCTGGGTGCTCCCACTGTGCCCCACCACCACCACCTCCTCCTACTCCGGCTCCAACTGTTCACACTCATTGGCAACAAAAGGCATGTGTGCCTCAATACATACCCCTCAACCCAGCAGGCGCCTCCTCTCCAGTGTCGTAATCTACAGGGTGGATGCAGTCATCAGCTTGATTTCCTAGACATAGTATCAATGATGGTGTTAATGATGATGAACCTGCGGCTAGCGGCAGTTCTCTCTCCCATCCTGATAGTGAAAGACATCGGATTAGCGGCAAGATGACTCCTCTATTATACCTGGCAGTTGCTAGGACCTTTCAGGGGCACATCTCTTTCACTAGAATTCCACTACTTGCCATTAAAATTACTTCACCAAGAAGAAATGCAGATGATAAACGGGTATTCATTGGACAAATATATTATACTATAACTGACATGTGATTACATGTTCACGTAATTTGGGTGCATAGATCCTGAGAAATCAGTACCCAGAACAACCACCTCTGGCCGTAATAATGGCCTTGATACGCCTGGGCATTGAGTCAAACAGAGCTTGGATGGCGTGTACAGGTACAGCTGCCCATGCAGCTTCAACACGATACCACAGTTCATCAAGAGTAGTGACTGGCGTACTGTGACGAGCCAGTTGCTCGGCCACCATTGACCAGACGTTTTCAATTGGTGAGAGATCTGGAGAATGTGCTGACGAGGGCAGCAGTCAAACATTTTCCGTACCCAGTAAGGCCCGTACAGGACCTGCAGCATGCGGTCATGCATTATCCTGCTGAAATGTAGGGTTTTGCAGGGATCGAATGAAGGGTAGAGCCACAGGTCGTAACACATCTGAAATGTAACGTCCACTGTTCAAAGTGCCGTCAATGCGAACAAGAGGTGACCGAGACGTGTAACCAATGGCACACTGTTCAAAGTGCCGTCAATGCGAACAAGAGGTGACCGAGACGTGTAACCAATAGCACCCCATACCATCACTCGGGTGACCAAGACCAATGTGCGTTCACCGCGATTTCATCAAACACGGATGCGACCATCATGATGCTGTAAACAGAACCTGTATTCATATGAAAAAATGACGTTTTGCCATTCGTGCACCCAGTTTAGTCGTTGAGTACACCATCGCAGCCGCTCCTGTCTGTGATGCAGCGTCAAGGGTAACCGCAGCCGTGGTCTCCGAGCTGATAGTCCATGGAGCTGCAAACGTCGTCGAACTGATCGTGCAGATGGTTGTTGTCTTGCGAACGTCCCCCTCTGTTGACTCAGGGATCGAGACGTGGCTGCACGATCCGTTACAGTCATGTGGATAAGATGCCTGTCACCTCGACTGCTAGTGATACGAGGCCATTGGGATCCAGCACGGCATTCCGTATTACCCCCCTGAACCAACAGATTCCATATACTGCTAACAGTCATTGGATCTCGACCAACGCGAGCAGCAATGACGCGATACGATAAACCGCAATCGCGATAGGCTACAATCCGACCTTTATCAAAGTCGGAAACGTGATGGTACGCATTTATCCTCCTTACATGAGGCATCACAACAACGTTTCACCAGGCAACGCCGATCAACTGCTGTTTGTGTATGAGAAATCGGTTGGAAACTTTCCTCATGTCAGCACGTTGTAGGTGTCGCCACCGGCGCCAACCTTGTGTGAATGCTCTGAAAATCTAATCATTTGCATATCCCAGCATCTTCTTCTTGTCGGTTAAATTTCGCGTCTGTAGCACGTCATCTTCGTGGTGTAGCAATTTTAATGGCCAATAGTATAAGAATCCAGCTAGGGAACATCGAAACCCAGTCAGGTTTCTAAAAATGTGCATCCTGTTGCTGGGGACAGAGCTCCTCAAAGCTCTAGATGATCCGATATTTAATGCCATTAAATATAACACAGTAGTCTGCTGTGAGTTGCCTCATCCTCCCAAACAGCAGGGTGCTGCTGAAGAGAAAAGCCTGCACTACATCTGGACGATAATGGCATTATATCTCGTAGCATATTAATCGACGAGTGGTATCGTGAATCAATCTTGGGTGCTGTAGTGCCCTGGTTTTCCGAGGTGGAAATAAGAGGCCAGCTAGAGCGCTCAGCCTAATACCAAACATCGACATCCATGTTCATGTCTATGACCCATTAAATGGAGCGTCCAGTTACATCAAGCTCCTTAAGGATATAGCTGATAAGGAGCCATGTATTATTGTCCAAAATGAAAAGGATCAGGATTCTAGCTTGTGAAAGAATTTACACAGCGCACATCTCGGTACAGAACAGTTCTTAACGTTTGTGGACGTTATAACTCTGACGGTATCGAGTTCCCCGTAAAGATTCAGGACATACCAAAATTTGAGGCACAAAGTTCCAGAATATCGGTTTATGTTTATAGCCTGAAGAAGCAGAAAAACAAACCAGATGCACCTGATGATGATGATGACGATGACAATCAGCAGCAGAAGCGGGACAAGTATACTGTAGTTGAACCACTACATTTTCGAAATATGCAAGTGAGTGTGATACTCGTGTAAACACGCTGCTTTTCTCTGAAGGCGATGATCAGCATTACATACGGATCAAAGACATGTCCCATCTTCTTTCATTTCAGCTGAGTAAACACAGTGATAAATGGCATATTTGCTTCAGGTGTCTAAATAACTTTCCAGAAGAAATGTATTTAAAAAGGCATCTAAAGGACTGTGAATCCAAGGAACTGGTACATCTTGTTATGCCTTCAGAAGAAAACAAGTTTATTAAATTCATGAATGTTCACCAGGAGCAATGTACGTTTGTTGTATATGCTGACTTCGAATGTTTCCTTGCGCCTATCACCCACTGTGAAGCGAACCCCTTGTCCCACATACCACCTTCACATAAAAACATGTGCCATATGTGGCAATATGCCAACTTGTATGCACATATGACTCAAGTCTTAACCACTATGACTATTATGTTGGGGATAATCCTGCAGTTTTGTTGTTCACTGGGGTTGAAAAACTCACATGGAATGTTGCTAGGCTTTACAGCACCAACATTCCCATGACCAAATCAGAGAAGAATAAAAAATTATGCAATGATACGGTTTCCTGTCATATTTGTGGGTTGTTGTTAGACAGAAGAACAGCAGAGATCATTTTCATCACACAGGGGAGTTCCACGGTGTAGCTCACAATGCAAGGAATTTGAAGTACAAGTTACCACGACACATACCTGTTTTCTTCCATAACTTAAGCGGGTATGACGCTCACCTTTTAGATGAGCAGTTGGCTAATTTTGGTATGAAGAAAGATCAGGTCAGTGTTATGTCTGAGAGTGTAGAGAAGTATATTTTTTTCTTGAAACGGATGACGCCAAAAATCATGCTCTTTACACTTCATGCAGGCTTCACTCCAGAAACTTGTTGACTCTCTACCTCTGGAGGATATGCACGTCACCCAATCTGCACACTCCAATGAAGGAAAGTTTCAACTTGTGACTAGGAAAATAGTCTTCCCTTATGAGTAACTGGATAACAAGGTAAAACTCAGCGAAACCAGGCTACCCGGTATATCTGCATTTACCAGTACTCTGACAGGCAATGCCATAACTAGTACAGATTGTGAACATGTTGTGAATGTCTGGCGAGAATTCAACATACTCAATTTGGGTAAATACGCAAGACTATACACGGACACCAATGTGAACTTGCTTGTAGATGTTTTTGAAAAGTTGCAGATTGTATGCATGAGCACGTACTCTCTGGACCCTGCCTTTTATTATATGACACCTTGGTTGTCCTGGGGCGCAATGCTCAAGAAAACGAGGCACAGCATAGAACTTTTGACCGATGCTAACATGCTTCTTTTCTTTGAGCACAGGATTCATGAGGGACTTTGCCAGTGTGTCCATAGACACATGGATGCAGGGTTAAATACATTCCTCGATTCAAGTTATATTCTATATTTGGATGTGAATTACTTATATGTGCACGCCATGATGCAGCCACCGCTGGTTGGTGGGTTTCAATGGGTGCCTGAAAATGGATTAGGGGGATTAAGTGGAAAAATAATGGGTCTGGCGAATGATTATGATGTAAGGTGTATGGTGCAGGCAGACCTCATAAACTTTGTTAGTATGCATGAAATGACAAGCGACTTGCTGTTATGTCTAGAGCAACAACTTCCTCGAGGAAACACTGTCTCCAAACTGATGACCACTGTTGGACACAAGCAGAAGTATATAATTCATTATCATAATCTGCAGCAGTGTTTCAGCTTAGGGATGGAGTTATGTAGAACCACCTGGGCTATCTCCTTCAAGCAGTCCCCCTGGTTGAAGGAATATATTGAGTTAAATACCGAAAAAGGGGAGGGCATGATTAGTGATTTCAAAAAAGATTTTTATAAATTGATGAATAATTCCATGTTCGGTAAAACCATGCAGAAGGTAAGAAATGAACACGATATTTTGATTAGGACCGAATTGGAGAGGCGCTATGGTGTAAGAAATTGCATCGCCAGACCGAATTTTAAGCAGATTACTGTGTTCTATGAGAACTTTTTCGCTGCGTAGGTAACGAAGGTTTTCGTACAGTTTACGAAACCTGCCTATTTAGGGATGTGTATGCTGGACATTTTCAAATTCTACATGTACCAGTTCCACTATGAGTTTGCTAAAATTCATTTCGTGGAACCAAAGTTATCTTGTATGGATACAGATGGCGTCATCATTGGGCGAAGTACTGCAACCTATATGAAGTAATGAGGTTTCACAGTGATGATTTCGACGCGCCTAGATACATAGCCGATAATCCCTATGGTAGAGTTTCTGAGAACAAGAAGGTTATTGGCTTAATGAAAGATGAGGCGAATGGATTGCCAGTTGTGGAGTTGTGGGTCTAAGATGCAAAGTACTTGCATATCGCGTATGTTTTAAGGGTTGGTGTTATGCTGACAATGCGTGTACAATCTCAAACCTACTGAGTTCATAGCGTGTTTTTTGAAAAAGGAATGCTAAAGCATTATGTGTAAACTTGGATTCCACTGTAGTGCTGCCATCGGTTTTCTTGAATGATCCCCCAAATATATGAAACTCTTGTATGGAATGGTCAGCATGTCTTGGTGCTGGATGACAATTCTAATTTCATCATTCTTGTTAAATGTTGTTGGTGCATAGGTTCATGCAAGAAGTATTTCTGAAGGATAAGTCGCTCATCATACTCTATTCGACTGGTTGTATTCAGTGAGGATGTCATTGTGATGTTTAAAGCCAACTGATTTAAGTAACTAGTAGATCGTACATGTTATCAGTTTGTGGTTTGGCAGTGAAATGGTGTGCTGTGGATTGCATGCATTGCCATAAATATAATTGTACAATAATTTCCTCACTGCGAAAGTCAACAAGTTGATTATTCTGGTCCACCGTATCCAACTCCAAATAGGCCAATGTCTGAACTGCCACTGGAAGGTATACTACATTTGTGGGAGTCTCAACAATCTTATATGCTCTTGCAACTGAGGGGAAGAATCCGTAAATATTATGAATAAGACTGTCCTTGAGATAGAAATTCGTAGCAATTTTACGCTCGACACGGATTTTACCGGCAGATAGTATGTCCACAGCATGATCTGACTTGTAAAATTTACTAGAATCCTTCTTCAGAACCTGCCGTTTTGTGTAACCCAGTAGGCGCCCTATAGAACCTTTCTGGTTCAAGTCAATTGTTGCATTCACAGTCCTTATTTCAGATGTAAGTGTACTGAGGTTTGCACGTAGCTCAGTACCTTTTCCAGAATGTTTTAAGACTTCATTTAAATCGTCGATGATATCAAATGTACTGGGTCCTATTTCCACAATGTCTTTTTCGCCATTAATATCCAGATACAGCCTCGGTGATAGGTGGGATGCTGTTGTATGTCTCCAGTACAGTCAATGCAGTACTCCATTCACCAATGCTCAAATGAAGTGGTGGGAAGTAGTTTGCACGTAATACAGATGATCGTTCTTTTAAAGCCAAAGTGTACAGAACTGCATTTGAACCTCAACTGATGCAAGAATGTTTAAAGCTCTTTCTTATCTATTCTTCTTCTTTGTAAACGCCATGATAAACGTTATGTGTAGATGCCAACAGAGGTGTATATTAAAGTCCAGATAGCATCGAAATTTGTAGAACAGACATCTTCTGCACGTGAAGATTCGCTGTAATTCTTCTGGCGGTTGCAGGTCACCAAATGAGTCGAAACAGTAGATGGTATTTGCATTTTTCGTAACATATGACACAGTGTGTGCCGGAACCTCCATCAACATCGAAATTCACAATACCACATTCTCCAGGTTTCCCACATAGTCTTCAGTAATGTATCCCGCATAAAAACACCATGGAATCTTGGAATGTTGAATTTTTTTATCAAACTTAAGTAGATCAGTATTTGTGAGACCCCACTCGGTAGAACTGCTAACAGACTTTTCTTTTATTTTTGAACAGACCTAGTCCTTTCCTGTTCGTTTTCAAGTATAGTCCTTTTCCGATGGCTGCAGCTTCCATCATGTGGTTATGTCTTCTTCCTTCTTCTAACTGCACTTGGGAGTTTCGCGCGTTCTTGACTGTTCGAGCAATAGTTGCAACACCACTAGCGAGGGACCCCACCGTCGAGAGAGCGAAGAGGGCTGGCATGAGTAATGGAAGGAAACCACCAGGCGTCTTGGATATTGGTAGAACTCGAGGTGCTTTAACCGATCCTTTTCTTTTTCCCGCTATTTTTTTTCTTCAGAGCGTTCTTACCTGCATACATCGCTGTCAGAACACAGTTCTCCAAACATCTTTGCATCCCAGTCTTCCCCTTCTTTAGTGCACAATGAGCAACGTTCACAACTCGCTTGAAATTCATTACTCCTGAACCCAACTTAATTTTTCCATACATGGATTTATCAACTGCAAGTGCTGCAGTGCATTAGTCTACACCAATATCCTTTCTTCTGAGTGTCGCCTTAGTCTTATAAGCTAAAATCCGGTCGAAATGTGACGACTTGGGATATCTTTATTTGCAGCGCATGCAGTTTCATGTCCCATACATGTTTTGTCAAGCACATTAATCCCCTTATCACCTCGTGCCAAGCGTTTTTGAAGCTTTGTTCCAGGTCCACAGTAGTTATATCCTGGAATGTGTAATTCCATTGACAGTTCGTCTAGAATACCACCACCTCCTCTAATGTGTCTCCTAGCACGCATGTTATGTTACTGCGGTGATAGTGGACTGTGCACCCCATTTTATAGCAAATCGTTAGCATCAGTCCAACTGTGTTATGCTGCAGGAAAACCAAGGCATTTGATTAGCGCTCTATTTCCTCGACGTCTTATGACTCTCTCAATGAGCTGCATCACAGTCTTTAAATACCTATTGTAAAACTCTCCACTGTGATCGGTTTGAACGTTTCCTGGACATTGGTTTGTTTCTGACTGCAACAAATGCTCAAACATTCCAACACACCTGTGACATTTGTCCCCAGTTTTGTTTTAAGAGGTAATGCCCAGGCCAATTTGGAATATGCATCAATAACCATTACCATATATCTGAACCCATTATTCTCATGTGAATATTCCCTCATACCTACAATATCAGCCTGCTATAAGTCATCCAAACCTTTAATCATAACATGCCTATGAGGGTATGTTTTACATACTGGTTTATGCATCTCACGAAGTACATCTCCGTACTTATTCGATGATACCCCCAAGCTAAGCTCAGAGATTACTGATACGGCCTCAGTCGAGGTCAGTTGGAGTCTGGACCCCTTGGCGACCACACTGTATGGTGGAAGTGCCTCTAATTGTTTAAACAAAATAGTGCATGCAAACTAATAAAGACTAATGTCAAGCACAGGTCGAGTCCTCTCCCCACCATTTCCTAGGATGAGGTGGCGGTCCGGTGACATTGGTTAGTGTAGGTATCAGAAGTGCCCTTTCTTTCCCGCCATTTCCTTAGGTTAGTAGAGATAAGCGAATTGACCTATCTTCCCACCAAATTTCAAACTTCCTGCCAATTTATTGGAGGAGGTGGCGGTTGGGTGACAGATTAGTGGAGGTTGTCCAAGTGACCTATCTTCCCACAATTTTCTTAGGCTGATAGAGATAACTGTCATGTATTGCATTATCCCGATGGAATTTGAACTTCCTGCCAGTTCCTAGGATGAGATGGCTGTCGGATGACTTGGGTTAGTGGAGGTAGCCCAACTGCCCTTTCTTTCACGCGATTTTCTTAAATTAGTAGAGGTTGCATTGTCCTGGTGGAATTTGAACTTCCCACCATTTTCTAGGGGAGGGGAGGGGAGGGGGATTACGTTAGTGGAGGTAAGCAATTGACCTATCTTCCCACCAAAATTCAAACTTCCCGCCTATATCCGCCATCTTGCATGACATCATCAGATGACATCATGGCCGCCATCTTGGATTACGCCATCTTCGCCATCTTGAATAATGGTACTTTGGCGTGGGACCCTCCTTGCCCCAATACTGGCGTTTTCTAATCATGTATGTGAGTCTGTTTCTCCATATAATTCTTCTGTTGGTCTCTTCAACCATATATCATCTTTGTGTATTGACCCCAAAATTTTGCATTCTATTTTTGCTGTCACTGTGATGGCCAATGCTCCGATTGAGGTCGTTCCTGATGTGTAAAGTACTTCTGCTACTACAACTGTATCGTAATCAGTGGCGTAGATTGGCGGGGGGGGGGGGGGGGAGAGTTCGGCAGTAGGGGTGCTTAAAGAATTGTAAGATACAGTTTTATCATAAAATAAAGCACAGTATTTCAGGGCTTGGGAGTCAGGATTGTCCCCACCCTCATAAAGATGGTTCGTGAGATTTCCAACTGGTTGGAGTGGCCTGCTTTCGCACGTGGTGCATGTGCCGCTTGCTTCACGAGACTGTTGTGTTTCTGTTGGGAAATAAAGGTTCTTCCTACTAGCCTATATCAGGACTGAAAAGACATGAGCAAAACATAGAGCTTAAAAACAATGCACAGGTAGCTATTTTTATATTGTTGAACGATGCATAGAAAATTTATTGATGAATTTGTTTTTAAATTCTGGGAACTACAGCTTTTTTTCAATTACCAACACTTGGCAATAAAATGTTGCAGTTCCCAAAATAGTTTAAGCGAGTTTCCCCTGGGAAGCAGCAGCTATTAAGGTTAATCTTCTCCGGAAGGTGTACCCAAGTAAGTTTTTGTTTCATAATTTATAGTTTTTGCAATTAGTGGACTACATCTTTTTGTGTCTGTCCATTGAAGTACTTATTAAAAGAAGAACTATACTTTGATGTAGACCGGAAAAATCAATTATCTACAGAAAAGGCTGTGGTAGCATGAGTACCTCACTCGGTGTTCCTTGTAACAGTGATTTCTGGCTAGCTACAGGACTTATTGTGAACGTCCTCTCCTGTTTGCCATTCCTGTCGTGACTTGTACATATGTACTGACACGTATTGTAGCTTCAGTTGTCTTCTTGCCTTCAGTAATGCCACTATGCCGATTAAAAGTCTCAGCTCTATTTGCCAATTAGTTGTGTTTATTTATTAGTTGTTAGATGCATTTATTAAAATTGTTTATTTTAAGCAGAATTTATCTCATCCATCATATCTTTAAGAACGAATCTGCCACCCAGTGCAGGCGATGACGTAAAAGAGAATAGAGACAGCTTGCTAAACTAGCTGAAAGTGTCGACAGATTTATTGTGAGAATTGCTTATAGCACCAGCTCTGTAAGTGCACCAAAAATGAGTTATTCGTATAATCCAGAATTCGTAAGCTGTTCACTCTTTACAGCAGGAGCAGAGACAACTTTGCCTGAAAATGCTTCAACAGAAACTACGCAGAAAATCACTCTCAGTGCAGTTCGCTTTGAATGTTTTCACTGATATTATTTACTGGTCGGAAAATACAGAGTGTACATAAAGTCTGGGAACATTTTCAGTTATTTATTGCATAAGAACCAAAATCGTACAGATATCACACGTATGTCGTTTTGAAGAGAAACGCTGATTTTTTTCCCCCATGTATACCGCCACAGCGTAGTTCGGTAATTTGCCGATAGTCAGCGCTAGTCGCAAACATGGGGAGTTCAGGTGCGGAGCGAGCTTTCTGTGTGTTGGAGTTCGATGAAAACAAGTGTGCTACAACTGTTCAACGGATGTTTAGAACCAAATACCGTAAAAAGCCATCAACAAGGAAGGCCATTTACCACTGGCACAACAAATTCGCTACGACGGGTTGGTTGTGCCTGGAAAAATGAAGCGGACGTCCCAGTGTGAGTGAACTGAATGTGGAGTGCGTACGAGAGACATTCATAAGGAGTCCAAAGAAATCGGTGCGTCGTGCATCCTGTGAACTCGAAATGGCTCCAATGACAGTGTAGAAAGTCCTGCGACAGAAGCTGTCTATGAAACCATTCATATTGGAGCTAGTGCAGAAGCTCAATGACGACTACAAAAACAAGCGTTTTGAGTTTTGTTCGCAATTGCAACAATTGAATGAGGATGGGGATGGCATTGTTGATCGCTTAATTTTTTGCGACGAAGCCACTTTTCACACTAATGGGAAAATGAACACGCATAATTGTCGAATCTGGGGTAGAAAGCACCCATACGAATGCACTGAATATGGATGTGTTTCCCCAAAAGTAAATGTTTTTTGTGCCTTGTCACGTCGAAAACTGTATGGGTCATTCTTCTTCGCCGAGAGCACTGTCACTGGATATTCCTACTTGGACATGTTGCAGCAATGGCTGTTGCCTCAAATGCAATCGGACTCTCCATTCATCTTTCAATAGGATGGGCCTCCACCTCATTTTCATCGTGAAGTTCGTGAGTACCTGAACACGGAGCTGCCGCATCTATGGTTCTGCCGTGCTACAGAAGGGGACAGTTGTTTCATGAAATGGCCTCCCCAACCACCAGATCTCACTCCGTGTGACTTTTTTCTGTGGGGACACATTAAAGATCTGGTGTATGTACCGCCTCTACCACGTTATGTAGCAGAGCTCCAGGAGAAAATACGGGAAGCGACTGCCACAGTCGGCAATGCCATGCTGGGACAGGTATGGCAAGAATTCAAATGGTTCAAATGGCTCTAAGCACTATTGGACTTAACATCTGAGGTCTTCAGTCCCCTAGACTTAGAACTACTTAAACCTAACTAACCTAAGGACATCACACACATCCATGCCTGAGGCAGGATTCGAACCTGCGATCGTAGCAGCCAGCTTCCGGACTGAAGCGCCTAGAACCGCTCGACCACAGCGGCCGGCGGCAAGAATTCGATTACCGTATTGACGTCTGCCGGGTCACTTATGGTTCGCATATCGAACGTTTCTAAAAAAAACTTTCAGAGTTTCTCTTCTAAATGCAATATGTATGACATCTGTACAATGTTTAGTTCTTGTGCAATAAATAATTGCAAGTGTTCCCGGACTTTATGTACACCCTGTACAAGCGAGAGCTTGAAAAATGAACTTTTTGACAGAGGGACGTGTGGACTACAGAATAAAGATGCTTCTTTTCCTGCAGGTAATACTGGAAGGTCACTTTCTAAGGATTGATTTTGTATGAAATTAGAAAACTAATAGAGCGATATAAGGTCTTGGTTGTTGTATTCTCCTATAAAATACGCTATAAAATCTGCCCGGGTAATCAGCTGAGTGATGGCATCTTCTTGTCGCAACGTTTCAATAAGTTTCGTACTCTTCATTTTCAAACAACGAAACTTCTTCGCCGGAAAATAATGGGTATGAAAGTCGTTTAAACGTTGCGAGAAGATGACGCCACCATTCGGCTGATAACCCGATAAGATATCATCTTTGGAATACTCCGAGAAAGTCCGCATCATATGTGCTATCCAGGGTGAACATTAATACAACCGACAAACTATAGTGACAGATTCCTGAC
This sequence comes from Schistocerca piceifrons, assembly GCF_021461385.2. Lineage (NCBI taxonomy): Eukaryota > Metazoa > Arthropoda > Insecta > Orthoptera > Acrididae > Schistocerca > Schistocerca piceifrons. The sequence goes on from NC_060149.1 coordinate 614,637,328, forward strand.
TGGAAATGGAGGAGAAAAGGTCCTACGAACATGTGTCCAGAAATGGTTGGTGTGCGTGCAATGACAACAAACAGTCCCGGAACACAGGACAGAGCTGCAACGCACCCACGTCATAACAGACGTTCAGAGTGGCCTCCATGGAAGTGCAGGTGATATGGACAGTAGTAGTTGTCCCGTGGGATACACATAATCGTACTTTGGCTTACACCATGTTGGTGGGCCACTTGCCTGGATATCCTGTAGAACCCGGTTCTCCGAATCGGGTGTGTGCACAATCAACGCCACCTAGTCTCTCCAGGTGGCGTTGGCACAGTCCGCCGCCTCTCTGCACGTTCGTCTGTCAGAAAGAACCCATGATCATACGAACGCCCAAAAAGAGCTTGAAATGTTGGGTAATGTTGGTGTCTCTGATAGTACTTGTTTTGGTGTACCCGTGCTGCCTTTAAACCGTTTCCGGGTGCTCGGTCGTACACAAACACCATCTCGGCTTGTTCCCGACAGAAACACCGGACCATTCTGCTGCTTACAGTACGCTGCGTCAATCGCATAGCCTGCAACACACAAGGAACAGACGGCCAATGGTCAGTGGAATTGTTATTTGTCAAAGCCATGTACCGTGACAACGATGCATTTCAGGACACATGTTCATAGGACCTTTTTTTCCTCCATTTCCAGTCAGGAATCGGTCCTGCAGTTTGTCGGTTTTGTTAATGTTCACCCTGTATATCGCTTTCCTTCCACCTCTCTCTCTCTCTCTCTCTCTCTCTCTCTCTCTCTCTTAGCTAAAACTTCTTTTCTACGGCCACATGTTTTTAAAATATGGAGACAACTTAACCGCAGAATATTAGATCACGAAAAAAGCTGTCATCATGTTGAAGCATTTTAAATTGGAAAGCGACTGCAGAGATGTGAAACAGTCAATGATGGGTTCTGTAAGAACAACATGAGTCGTCTGAGAAGTGGAAAGCTGTATAAACAAGAAATCTTGAGTGTGTATTGTATTTAGCCAGACAATCCTTACCCTTGTATGGACACTAGAAGACTTTTGTGGAAGTGATAACTCTGGTTCAAGCTACTTACCAAATTTGATGTTCCCGCCGCCCCCATTCCTCTCCCGAAACCCAAACGAATTCATCAAATTAGTTGGCGACCATATAAGAATAGCGATATTTAAGAAAATTTCTAAGAATAAGTATTTCTTCATCATGTTTCATAGTATACCAGATACGTCACATGCCAACCAAATGTTTCAAGTAATTCGTTACTTACATATTGCAGGTTCAGAAGTCATTGTAGAGGAATCGTTTATTGACTTAATTCTATTACATGGGAAATCAGCTGATGTAATAACAGAACAAACCTGTTACAAGTGGAAATCAGATGGTTTAATACTGGAATACTGCTGTGAACAAGGATATTATAATGTTGCGACCATGGCTGGACACACAAGTGGTGTAGAGATATATATTTTAGATATAAACTCCAAAGCAATGTTTGTGCCATGTAACCATCACTCTTTTAATCTTCCTGGAGCACATGCAGCTACTTCTGCAGCGAAGTCGGTGACTAATTTTGGCACTGTGCAAAATGTGTACACATTTTTCTCAAGCTCTACACTTAGGTGGTAAGTTCTTAAACAACATGTGCCAGTTGATATGAAGCGATCATGTGAAATGGTGGAGTTCAAAGGATGCTGAGTACATTAAAAGCATAATAGAAGCTTTGGAAGTCTTGAGGGATGATCAGAAGAAACTCCAGAAACGGAAGGAGATGCAGGCAGTTTGTGCGTTGCTTTATGACCTACCCCGTATTTAGATTCCTTCATTTTAGGAGCCAATTGCTTACTGAAGCGAATGGTGCTAAGATAACCGATAACAAAGAGAATTAGGGCTTCATTACTGTGTTCAAAAGCTGAAAGCACTAGGAAAATCGTTGTTATCTAATCACACAAGCAGCTGAGGATGCCATGCAGATATGCATTTTATTTGATATGTCAACAGAAAAAAGAATCGGAAGACGAAAGAAAAGTCTGGTGAGAAAATTATTGAATATGGCTTAAATTTCAGGAATCTAGTCGAAAGCAGTTTGAGGCATTAGATAAGCTAGCATAAGAATTTAAACAAATTACATTACAAGTGAATATACTTTTTGAGGTATCTTCCTGCCTTCAAATTCAAATACTATTGGAAAAAATGAATTCATTGTTGGAAACACTCGGCATTTATATGAGAAATATTCTGAATTGAATGCTTCAGCTATGATTGCTGAAATACATACAATCAGAGGCCACGTTCCTATATTTGAAAAGTTCATCCAGAAGAAAACATTTTTGCATGGACAGCTTTAGAATTATTGAGCTGGATAATTAAGTGTAAGATGCAAGGAAGTTTAGTTAGGTTTGATGTGGCACCATGAATTTTTTAATAACCACTAAGGTTAAATAATTTAAAATTTTATAAACTGAAGGAAAAATAAATGTTAGTTTTAACCACGATATTGAATAATTTACAAGAACAAAATCTAGAAGATTCCGAATAAATGCAAATTTATATACTAAAAATGTATAATACTTAAGGCTTTCTGTTTCCTCATTTTGTTATTCTTTATAGTGGTGCCTTTAAACTGTTACAGTTTCGGAATAAACATTAACGACTTTAGAGAAGTAATTTGATTTTATAATTACAGTTATAGGTTTACAAAATAGGTTAAATCTTGAATTGGTAACAGCTTATGAGGAGGTTCAGTATTATATAGTCCCAGGCACTAAAACCCCACGGTACACCATTGATTGTAGCGCTTGTTGAGTTTGCCCTGTTTTGATATGTTTCTTTTATTGTAGTGTGTCCTTGTGAATTTGTAGGCTTTCTGGAGTTTTTCAGTTCGTTCTATGTAGGGTGCCTTGTTTGATCCTCGTATTTGTATGTAGTCCCCTAAATAGTTGATTTTTTTCACTCTGTTAACCTTGCCGTATTTTGTGCGCATGGCTAGTTTGTAGTGTTGCAGTGCTTCTTGTCTATTGTTGCTGAGTATTGCCAGGTCATCTGCAAATGCCAGGTATTTTATGATTGTTTTGTTTGCTCTTGTTCCTCCTAACTGGATCCCTTTTACCTATTCTTCCCATTGTTTGCTGATTTTGTCCAAGACCATGTTTAATAAATGATGTGAGTGGTCATCTGCTTGTCTGGTTCCCGTGTGTATCTCGAATGGTTCTGACATTTCTACCATAAATTTTATTTTGGATGTGGTTCAAAAAATGGCTCTGAGCACTATGGGACTCAACTTCTGAGGTCATCAGTCCCCTAGAAATTAGAACTACTTAAACCTAACCAACCTAAAGACATCACACACATCCATGCCCGAGGCAGGATTCGAACCTGCGACCGTAGCGGTCGCGCGGTTCCAGACTGTAGCGCCTAGAACTGCTCGGCCACCCCGACCGGCTTGGGTGTGGTGTCTGCAAGGGTCCGTTGTATGAGTACCCTAGTTTTTCTGTCTATTCCCTATTCTTCTAGTGCACAGGTGCCTAACCCGCGGGCAGCATGCGGCCCAAGAAGTGAGCATATATCACACGGCTGTACAAAAAAAAAAATCCGTTTACATAAGCTATAAATTGAATATTTTCAATCAGAAACTCTTTTCAAACAAAAATATTCTCTCATTGGTCTTTTTTTTTTTTTTTTTTTTTTTTTTTTTTTTTTTTTTCCAACGGTTGTTACGAGTATAAGTATGTTATGTGCGGCTGATAATTATGAATTTCATATGTTAGAATGCCAAGCAGTGAAGACTTAGAATAATATTTCCTTTGAGAGAAGTGAAATGTTTTGTCGAGCTGGAAACACTCATGCAAACCCCTCAGTTCACATTTGCACTCTTAAAGGAAATATTGTTCTAGGTCTTCACTGCCTGGCGTTTTAACGTAAGCCATCCTCAATAATCAACCAAATACTCCATGAGCACCGTGGATTCGCTATGTCTGCGATTGCTTTATTTTGCTCTTAGAGGCGCAAATAGTTATTTATGGCTGACGCTCTTGTGGTGGTGGTGGTGGTTGTTGGGATGTTTAAGGGGGACTAAACAGCTAAGGTCATCAGTCCCCCAGACGCTCTTGTTACCAACAGTATTATCTCTGATGCATACGCGTTTACTCCGCAGTGTAAAGTTCTTTAAAAATTTTGCAAGCGACTCACCTTGAGAATGGCTGAAAAGTTATTGGGTGATTTATCGGTACAAGAGTTAATAATTTCCCGGATTCACTCATGAAAAGTCTGGAATAGCGAGCCGTTCGTCTGTCTGACCTTCAGAAGTGTTCGCAAATTCCAAATCTGTTCAGTAGAGGATGTTCCTTTTCTGAAGCTCACTTGGTATTCTCCTATTTTGTATCAGCTCGTTGTTCTAGTGTGTTGAGTAGTGCCTCGGGGAGAATTTTGTAAATGACCGATAATAATGAGGTACTACTGCAGTTATCATTGTCTGTCTCCCCTCCATTTTTGCGAAGTGGGTGAATCAATGCCCGTTTCCATTCCTGTGGAATTCTCTCTGTAATCCATATTTCTGTGAGATTTTTATGAGTTTTCTTTGTGTTTTAGTCTCTGAGTTTCCAGATCTAGGCGATAATACCATTCTCCTGCGGCTCTGTTGGTTTTTAGTTGTTTTAAAACCTTCTCTACTCCTGCGATTTGAGGCGGTTTCGAATATGTATTTGGTATCCTTTTCGTGAAGTATAGCTTCTCACAGTTGGGGAGTTTATTAAAGTATTTTTTTTTAATTTTGCAGTTTTCTTTAATATTTGTTTGTAGAGATTCCTCAGCTCTTTTGAAGCAGTTATTTGGAAGTTGATAATCTTTCATATTTTCCCTGAAAATTCTGTAGAAATTTCTCATGTTATTTCTCTCGAAGTCTTCTTCGATTTAATTCATTCTCTTTTTGTTGTATGCCGTTTTCACTCTTCCGATACATTTTGAGGATTGTTTCTGAACTTTTTGGAAATTCTGCCACGTTTCTGTTGTTTTGCTACTGCTGAAATTCTTCCATGTCTGAATTCTTCGTCGAGTGGTCTGATCACAAGTTGCGTCCCACCGATGTTTGTGTTTCCTGGGAGGTTGACCCGAACTTATTGCTTTTTAAACTGTCTTTGCGAGGTCTGTCATATTTTCTGTTGCATTTCGACTAATTTCTTCAATTATTTTGTCTTTATTTATCTCCAAGTATTTTGGGTCCAGGCTTATAATTTTGTTCTGTGCTGTCTACTGTTTCTCCCGTTCACAGTTTACCTTGCTTTTGTGTGTTATGGCTACGTGATGTATTTTGAGTTTTCCCCGTATATTTTTGGGCATTTTCCGCGTTGTGAGTTTTCGCCTTGGCTTTTGACACTCCGTTGACATAACTTTCAACTTAAAAATTTGACAGTAATGTGTGAGATGTTCCCCATTCTTGGTCGTGCGTTTGCGTGCTGTGTATGGGGCAGTGATTTTCTTGTACACCTCTTTACCTAGTTCTGCACTAAAGTCTCCTAACAAAATTTTAAAGTGTATTTCTTGTTGATGACTGCGTATCTTTTGTTTCCTGATTTGAGAGTAATTGTGGACATTCTTTCTGGTATCGAATTGAAATCTAGGATGTTGTCTATGACTGATTTTAGTACTGCATATCCTGTGCCAAACATTATTGGTGTTCCCATTTTGACAGCACGTTTTCTATCGTATATTCTGTAGTTTTCTGTGTTGAAGTGCTTTTCATCTGTGAAACACGCCTCTTGTACTGCGAGGATTTTTATGCTAACCTTTTCTATTGCATCAGTAAGCTGATCAAGTTTGCCTAGTTCGACCAGTGTATTTGTGTTGAGTGCATCAATTTAGTGTTAGCGATAAAGTTTTGAGATGCTCCAACTCTTCTCGTTTTGAAAACTTTCCTGGTGTCCTAGAATTCGATCACCAGAAAAAGCCCAGTACATTTACTATGGCCTGGGTGATGAATATCTTTTCTGTTGTTCCCTCACGATTTTTTTTTCTTCAAGTTAGATCACAACTGTTAAAGACTTCGTTGTTGAGATCAAGACGTATTCGTATTTGTAACAACCGCACGTACTTTTTGAACAGACGCTGACCACTAGCCGTTGGGGGCCAGAACAGGCACTAGTGGGTTTAGGCCTGTGTTAGTATTTGGTCTACCATGGGTATTTCATTTACCCAGTACCATCCAGGACGATGAGGATATATACAAAATGATTTAAGTTAGTAATAATTTGCTTACACCAATACTTAGTACATTAATTTAGCACAAATTCCAAGATATTACAATTCAGAGAAATGCAGCATACGAAAACTTGAGAAGTAGAGGCGTTATCCAATTGATTTGAAAACTGTAATAGCAACAGACTATCACTACTTTGGTACCATCGAAACCTCCTCAATACAAAATCGAAATGTGCGTTCAACATTATCCGTATTTCACCTAATAGTACAATTTTGGACACAGGTTTGCTAACTACAGATATGCAAGCATGTAAATTCTATTTGTTGGCCGGGCGGGGAAGCAGTTCGGTCTCAGGCGTCTTGTCACAGTCCACGCGCCTCCCCCCGTCGTTGGTTCGAGTCCTCCCTCGGGCATGGGTGCGTGTGTCGTCCTTAGCGCAAGTTAGTTTAAGCTACATTAAGTAGTGCGTAAGCCTAGGGATCGATGACCTCAGCAGTTTGGTCCAATAAGACCTTACCACAAACTTCCAATTTTTTTTCTATTTGTTTCAGTCGTTTACAACCAAGTTCTCGAAAGTCAGTTTTTTTTATATAGTGTAGGGTGTTTTCCTTTCTATCTTGCATTACGCAACTTATGTGGTTTGCTGGCCTACCTGCGGGCACTCCAAGTGTGTCGGATTTGTTTCGGCAGCAGGTACGCATCCAGGATTCTGTTCTCGCCAGGGCGCGGGGGGAGAGGATCACGGTTTATAATTGGTTGTAACACCCCTCCCCTCTCCCCCCAAATTAACTTAACGCACATTCACTTTCAACGTGCCAAATGCCGATGATCTTAATAATTTAACAATAAAGTATATAAATTTTTCAAATACCATAATAATAGTTACTATTATTCCTGGTTGTAAAATGTATTTTCATTTTCCGGCAACCCAACATTATAGATAAAATTTAATTTTCAATCACCATATGTGCCTATCTGTCCATGGATTTTCTTAAGTATTCCTTCTTCTGATTAATGTCTGAATTTCTTGTATCCATGTAGCTAGTGTGCTCCCTCTTTTCTTCCTCCCTGGTGGTTCCCATTCCATGATCCACAGTGGCAACCTCTCTTCTGACACTCTTTTCGTATATCCGTACTACATGAATTGTTTTTCTTTCACAGTATCAGTAATGTAACATATTACATTCAGTTTCTTCCTGATTACTTCTTTTCTCACCCTTTCCGGCCTGTATATCCATACAGACCGTCTCCAAAAGTCAATCTCAGTTGGCACTAGTCATTTCATTAATTGGGATTTCATTGTTCATGCTTCTGATACACATGTCATAATCCTTCCAATAATTCAATCCTTCATCTGAATAACGTCATAACTACCAAAAAGTAAATTTTACAGGAGAACAAAAACTGTTTCATGCCTAAATATTTGAGCTTTCTTGATGCTGAAAGTATATGTGAGATATACGAGTATACATACATGAGATAAACCGCCATTCTGCATAATTTTGTAACGGTTATTACACAATTGTATACGGTATCTCTGAAGAAATAGCACTATTTTAATATTTCTGGACGAACACCGAAATTTCTTCGTAGTTGTACTGCTGAAATACGTTGGTTCTTCTGTGTTACTGATTGCAGAAACAGAAGTCTTAGTTTGAGAAAACACAAAAAAACGAGTCAAAACATAAACGTTTATTGCAACATAAATATGCGCAAGCAGCATCAGCAGAAGAAGAAAAAGACACAAAAACGTTAAAACCATTTCTGTTGCATTTACACTAAACGTGAAGATTCTGCATTACATTTTCAGTCAGCAATCAAAGAGTTTTGTCAGGATGACGCGCAAATCCGCTATTCACTTGATAGAAATTCCGCTTTTCAGCTGGAAAATACTGACACCTGATCTAGCCGTTTTTGATCGATATCATATAAGATAGGTACAACTGAAATCTTAGCTGGCAGCAGATTTCTTGGCCCAGCAACTCTCTGTTTCTTTGTAATGCTTTTACAAACCCACAGTTGAAGGGTGTTATGACTTTTTCTTCTCCTTGGTATAGTAGGGTCATCATACGAAATTTGTATCCAGACAGAGTTATTCTGACTAAGCGTCTATGCAACCTTTGATCTAGCGCGTAGAGATACCTAAAATCCACTGGCTACACCTTGCAAACAAGGAATTTGTTATCCCTGGTGTTGGCGGTGACTGAAAACAAATCATCTGCTTCAACATACGGAAATATCTTCTGTTTCACTCTATAAGGACAGAATCCCTTTCGCGTGGCAGGAAACCATGCCCTGCAATGACGAATTTATGGTGCATAACGGTGAAATATTTGCGAAACTGATGTTCCGGTTTCGACGAAGAGCTACAACACTATTGAACACAATTTTCTGTTGACGCGAATTGTTAGGAACTTCATTGATTAAGAGTAGCAGTTACAACGTTGTTCCACTCATGCCATCAGGCTGCAACTTTCATGTAACAGGATCATTTTTCCTAAAGCATTCACTGTCCTCCCATGTCTCGCATTTGTTGACCTTCCACTCACAATGTTAATTTTAGTTTGCTTCCTTTATTCAAGCACTTTTGCTCTCCAGTCGTTACCACAATATTATGTGCGTCACCCATTACGCTTTTATTTACAACGTTGTGCGTCGCAACACACAACACTGTAGGTCGACAATTGTACAAAAAATAACGCCATGCGGTAACAATTCAACCAACAGACGCAGGACGCCAAATACAACGCTATTCCAGCTCTAAATCACTTTCGACAAAAGTGTTGGTTACAAAGTTGTTCGGGCGAAGGATCCAGCTGTTTTGAAGATTTCATGGTTTGTTTCTTTTCTAATCTACCAGGTGTAGAAGCATGAAAAGGAAATTTCCCTATAGCTGCTGTTAGCCGTCAGCGTAGGTCCCGTGAGACCGCGTCTGCAGCGCCATCTGCTTCCTGCAACGGCTGACGACGAATGTCAGCACACAGTAAATCAAGTTCCATACATTGGTATCTGTTTCAAACCCGTAAACATGTCGAGCTTTGTGCCTACGAACTACGATTTGCGGACAGCATTGGTTTTCTGCTATCGTTTGAAGAAAACTGCTGCTGAATCGCATGGAATGCTTGTCAAAGCTTTCGGCGAACATGCTCTTGGGAAAGCTTAGTGTTTCGAGTGGTTCAAAAAATTCAAAAGCGGTGATTTTGACCACATCTAGAGGGTTGGATCCCTTCCTTCGAAAGCGTCAGATTGCAAAGCCTGGGCTACTCTCAGGGTGGAATCTCCGTCTTCGAAGATTGTGTCTGTCTGTCTGTCTGTCTGTCCGTCCGCCCGCCCACCGCTTGCTGCTGTAACTGTTCGTCCGTCCGTCCGCCTGCTTGCTCGCTGTCCATCGCCGTCGCCGTCGCCGTAACCGCTGCTGCCGCCGCCGCCGCCGCCGCCGCTGTTGTCTGCTGTCCGTCCGTCTGTTCGTCGCAGACCATCGCCGCCGCCGCCGCCACCGACGCCGCCGCCGCCGCCGCCTGCTGCCCGTCCGTCTGTCAGTCGCCGTTCGTCTGCAATGAGTACTCCCACCTCCACTGTCATCTACACCTCCCCCTCCCCCTCTCCCACAGTCACTTCCTGGAGTGCCGCCCCTGGCCTCCCTCCTCACACCTCCCCTCCCCTTCCCTCACTTACCCATCCCCCATCTCCTCCCCTGCTGTATACCCACACCTCTACACACTTCCTCCAGCCTCCGCACCCTCAACAGCTCCCACTACTACCCCCGCCCTCACGTACGCTTCTGTTGCCGCCTCTGCTGCCGCCCCCCAGGTGGTCGGCTTCCCCTCTCTCACCCACCCCGTCACTTTGTCATCTGCATCTCCCACACGCATCACGTCGCGCCGAGTCACCATCGCCACCACTGAACCGGCTGCTTCTCCCGGTGCCTCCACTACGCCACAGGGATCTGCCACCCACCACCTCCCTCTCCTCCGTTCCTCTCCCCTCCTCCCAGCCTCCAGTCTCCAAAAAACACCAAAAGCGCGTCATTTCCGACCCTGCTCCCGCCACTTCCCACAAAAAGTCAACACCACCTCCCCCTCCCCCTGCCATCTCCATGGACACCACCCCTCCTCCTGCCACCCATACCTCGGCCCCCACCCTTCACACCTTTGTCCTATCAACTCCCGATCCTAAGTTCCTCGACACCCGTACCCTCACTATGGAGATACGAAAGTACTTACCTGGTGCTCCCATTTCCCAACTCATTCCCCACAGGGACTCAGTCCTTATCAAGTCCCCGTCCCCATCCTTTAACACAGACCTCCTGCGAAAACTCCCACGAGTTATGTTTGGCCCCCACGCCTCTCTGACACCCTTCGTTTCCGCTTCCACTCCTCATCAGCCCCAGCCTCCCCGTCGCCCCCCACCCCCCCAACCTACACCGCTGTGATCACCAAGCTCAGCCCGGTGATCACAGAGGATGAAGTGTTGGCAGAACTGAACTCCCACCCGGACTTGGAAATCCGCTCTGCCCGCCGTATCCACAATGCCTCTGGTCCCACCTACCTCATGCAGGTGTTCACTGAGTCCGCCCCATCCATTTACCATCTCCTCACCCAGGGTGCCCTGATATACCACCGTCGCCACCCTGTCGAATCCTCCAAATCCCCTCCCCAATCCTACCGTTGCCAGCAGTGCCTGATGTACAATGACCACCTGACTCCCAACTGCAAACCCCCCCCCCCCCACCTGTCCCCATTGCAAGGCCTCCCACTTTCTTAAGAACTGCCCCAACCTCGCCACTCCTCCTTCCTGTAATACCTGCAATGGCCCCCATCCCACCTACTCCCACAAGTGTAAAGCTAAACCCCCTCCCACCACCCCTGAGCTTACAGTCCCAGTTCGTCCCGTCGATCCCCCTTTCCATCCCAACAATTCCCTCCGTCCACCCCCCACGGCCGAGGACATCATCCGGTTCCTTACCGTTGTACTCCAAAACATTCACCCTTTTCAGCACCCCCACATCTTCCAACAAATCTCCCTTGCCGCTCGCTCCGTTTTCCACCTGAACACCTTTGCCACCTACTCCCAGAACCAAGCCCACTTCACCTTCACCCGCCTCGACACCCTAGTTTAAGTCTCTTCCCTTCCCTCTCTTCCCCCCCTCCTTCCCGCCATGGCGCGGCACGAGTATCGCATCCTCTTCCAGAATATTCGCTCCTTCCACTCCAACAAATACCTCCTCATGCACACCCTCTCCCACCACCAGGTCGGCACCTTCCTCTTGAACAAAACCTTTCTCCAGCCCCACCATTCTATCCGCACCTCTACCTATATCCTCCACCGCACTGATGCTCCTGGTCCTCGTGCACAGGGTGGAGTCGCGATTGGCCACCTTAAGCATATCCCTGTCCGGCCACAACCTCTCCTCAATGACCCCACTGAACACCTTATCCTTAGCATCTTCTTCCCCTCCCACACCATTACCTGTGCCACTATCTATGTCCGCTCCACTGCTCCTCTTCCTTATGACTTCATCTGGCACATTGACCACACCTTCTCCACGTATGTGATTGCTGCCGATCTCAACATCCATAGCCGCACTCCTGCTGCCCTTCGGCGGTGGCATCAGTTCCTCTCCTCGATCCAAGGTGACCTTGTTCCCCTTCCCCAGCACACTCGACCTGAAAGTGACACCACCCCCGAAGTTGTCATTGCCTCCGCCAACCTCCTTGGGCGTATTGCTGTCGCCGTCCTTGACCCCACAGGTAGCGATCACCTCCCTGTCCTTCTCACCATAACGTCTGCTCACCGCCCCCCTCCGGCTCCGCACCCTGCACCCCCTCCCAAGGTCGTCTATGACTATCACCGTGCCAACTGGGATGCCTACCGGGACTCCATCTCCACCCAGGTCGAAAGCCACCCTCTTACCTATCGCCATCCTGACGACATCATCCATGCCTCGTCCTTCCTTCAGAAGGTAATTACTGACGCCGTGGAGGCCCATGTTCCTACTAAAACCATCCACCCACATCGTCCAACTCTCCCTCCGCGGGCTGTCCTCCTCCTCCATGAATCCTGCCACCTCTATCGCTCCTTCCTGCGCACTCGTGACAGGGATACACTCCAACGCCACTGGCAAATACAGTGACACGTACGGAACCTTATTACAACAACGAAACGCCGAGACTGGCGCCAGACCTGCACATGACTCAACACCACCCTCCCTATCAACTCCTCCAAGTACTGGTCCGCCTTCCATCGCCGTACTGGTTCCCTTTCCACTCCCCACTACCCCCTTCTCCATAATGATCGCCCCATTCCTGACAACCTCAGTAAGACCAACCACTTCGCTTCCCACCTTTCCGAGGTCTTCTCCATCCCCGATTATCCCCACTTTGATTATTCTCTTTTCCCCACCGTCATGGAACATGCCGATGCCTCGGTCGCTCCACTTGCTCCTAGTCTCCAGTACTTGGGGCAGTTGCCCCCCTCCAACATAAACACTCCCATCACAGCACAAGACATTAAACTTATCCTCCGGTCCAAACGCAACACGGTCCCTGGTCACGACTGTGCCACCTACCGTCACCTTCGAGAAAGCCCCTGTTCCTTCCTGACTGTCCTCGCCCATCTCTATAATGTCATCCTCTCTACTGACTTCTACCCTGACCTGTGGAAGACCTCCCGCATCCTCTTATTCCTCAAACCCCACAAACCCCCTTCTGCCACCTCTTCCTATCGTCCCATCTGCCTCACCTCCATCTTCAGTAAGGTCCTTGAATCCATCCTCTCCCACCGTATCCATCAGCACCATGCTCACCACCACCTCCTCCCCCTTACCCAGTGTGGCTTCCGATCCTCCTTCTCTGCTGAAGACCAACTCCTCAACCTTGTTTACCTTCTGTCCCTCCAGCTCAACTCCCGTCACTCCGCCATTTTTGTTTCCCTTGACCTCCAAAATGCCTATGACCGTGTATGGCATCCCGGTCTCCTCTTTAAACCCCAAACCTACGCCCTGCCTATCAATTTTGTCTGTCTGGTCACTTCCTTCCTCTCGCACCGTCCTTCCTATGTCACCCTCCACAACACCAACTCCCGTATCTTTCATCCCACGGCTGGTGTCCCCCAGGGTTCTGTCCTCTCCCCTCTCCTTTATCTCTTGTACACAGCTGATATGCCCAAGCCACCCCCACCAGTCCACTTTCTCCAGTATGCTGATGACACTGCCTTCCTGACTCTCTATCCTACCCTTCAACGATCTCAACGTACCCTCCAAACCCACCTTAACCAGTTCACCACTTGGTGTAACCAGTGGTTCCTCCATCTCAACCCCTCCAAAACCCAGGCAATCATCATAGGCCGCACCACTCGCTCCTTTCGCCTCCATGATTTCTACCTCACCCTTTATGGTCGTCCTATCCAGCTCACCCCCACCCTGAAATACCTTGGCCTCACCCTCGACCGACACCTCACCTGGACCCCTCATCTCCAGACCATCCAGCAGAAAGCCCATTCCCGCTTCCGCCTTTTGAAACTCCTGTCTGGCCGGACATGGGGATTGCATCCTTCTACCATCCTCCACACCTACAAATCCTTCATCCGTCCTATCCTCTGTTATGCCATCATTGCCTGGATCTCCACCCCCACCCGCTTTTACAAGGCCCTCCAAATCCTTGAACGCCATGCACTCCGCCTTGCCTTCCGTATCCGCCTTCCTTCCCCCACACGGCTCCTGTATGAACTGATCCCCTTCCCCCACCTCCTCCTGTTCCTCCAACATCTCCGCATCCTTTACATTGTCCGCAGGCTTGATCCCCCTCACCCTCTGGTTTCCTCCTTCCTCTCCACCCCACGCCCGTTGCCACGCCTCTATCGCTGTATCCCTCCCTCTCTCCACCTCCACACCCTCCATCTCCTTCATCAGGGCAATTTCCAACGCCTCCCCCTCCCGGATGACGAACTTCGCCGTGACATCTACCCTTCCTTCCAACTATAACCTGGCCTTGCTCCCCCCCTCCCCAGGGCTCCCTTTTTTCCTCTTCCCTTCTTCTCGCAGAGCGGATTTTCCTCCTTCCCCCCCTCCCCTGAGACCCTGCACCCCATACTTTCCTTCCCACATCCCTCCCTACCTGGCCCTCTTCAGCGCGCCCCCACTCATCTCCCCCATCTCTTCCCCTCCCTCCCTTCTTCCAGTCTCCCTCATCTCCTTACGCTTGGCAGATCCTCTGTTTTGATCATCGTCAGGGTGCCACATCAGTGTTGTGTTTAGTGTTGTTTCTCCTGTGCGTCAAGAGGTGTGATTTTAATTGTGTACTGCCTTGAGGTTCGCCGTCAGTGTTTGTTATGTGCTACACCATCCATCGATACCTTTCATGCTCCAGTCATACTGTGCCTTGTGTTCTTTTCATTGTTGCAGTGTGTGGCTTTTTGTGTGTGCTACTTTTAAACAGTTTTAACAGTCTTTTTATCTCCATTTTACGGTCACCCCGTTTTTTTGTCTATTGCCTTCCATGATGTTCCCCCTTTTTTATATCTATGTTCACCATATTCTCTCCTTTGTTCTTTTTAAATGTCTTCTATTGTTTGTTCTATGTCTTTCGGCTGAAGAGCAGCGCATATGCTGCTGCCAGCCCGCCCCGATGGGGAATTGAAATACAATAAAGAAAAAAAAAAATTTTACTTGAGAAACGACGAGCGCGGGAAACAGTCGAAAATGTTCGAAGACAACGAATAGCAGGCGTTACTGGATGAAGATTATACTCAAACTTAACAGGAACTTGCGGAACAATTGAATGTGACGCAGAAAGCCGTTTCTCTTCGGTTGAAAGCTATGGGAAAGGTGCAGAAAATGGGTTCCGCATGAACTGAATGAAAGACAGCAAGAAATTCGAAAGACCACATGTGAAATGCTGCTCGCCAGATGCAAAAGAAAGTCGTTTCTCCATCGAATAGTGACAGGTGATGGAAAATGGATATATTTCGAGAATCCTAACCGTCGTAAATCATGGGTGTATCCAGGCAAACCATTGACATCCACTGGAAGACCAAATCGCTTTGGAAAGAAGACAACGTTCTGTGTTTGGTGGGATCAGAAGGGTTCATCTATTATGAGTTGCTAAGACCTGGTGAAACTTTCAACACTGATCGCTGCCAACAGCAAATGATCGATTTAAATCGACCATTACGTGGAAAACGACCAGAATATGGAAAAAGGAAACACAAAGTCATATTGCTCCATGATAATGCCCCATTATCGAAAGCAAAACGGATCAGGGAAACAATCGAGGCGTTCGGTTGGAAA
The DNA here is from genome assembly GCF_021461385.2 of Schistocerca piceifrons. Classification (NCBI taxonomy): domain Eukaryota; kingdom Metazoa; phylum Arthropoda; class Insecta; order Orthoptera; family Acrididae; genus Schistocerca; species Schistocerca piceifrons. The sequence continues at coordinate 614,652,806 of NC_060149.1, forward strand.
ATACCAGGGCATGTGGCTTATTCTCCAGACTTGCCTCCTTCCGATTATCATCTATTTGCATCGCGGGGACACGCTCTCGCTGAACAACGCTTCAATTCGTATGAAAATGTATGAGAATGGCTCGCTGACTGGTTCGCTTAAAAAGTAGAACCGTTTCTTTCGCGTGGCATTCATAGCCTGCCGGAGAGGTAATTGATATGGAGATTATTTTGAATAAAATATTATTTACCAGTTTCAAACAAAAGACGTGTAATTATAGCAGCCAAATTCCGGTTTCATACTTCTACACCTGGTGTTGATCTCATAAAATACCACTTAATGTTGTAGTATATTATTATTATTACGTCGTGTGACGAGGGCCTCCCGTCGGGTGGACCGTTCGCCTGGTGCAAGTCTTTCGGTTTGACGCCACTTCGGCGACTTGCGCGTCGATGGGGATGAAATATTGATGATCAGGAAAACACAACACCCAGTCCCTGAGCGGAGAAAATCTTCGGCCCACCGGGAATCGAACCCGGGCCCTGTTTGGATCAGTAGTTAGTTCATTACTTCAACATAACGTCCAAGAAATTACAGTACAGAGAAATACGTAACTGGAAAAGAATTCGCACCAAAAACTGAAATGTACATCGAATTTAAGAACTGTAATAGCAATGTACTCCCACGACTTTTATGTCATGGTTTAAACTATAGCCGACCGCGGTGGCCGAGCGGTTCTAGGCGCTTCAGTCCGGAACCGCGCGACGCTAATCTTGCAGGTTCGAATCCTGCCTCGGGTACTGATTTATGGGATGTCCTTAGGTTAGTTAGGTTCAAGTAGTTCTACGTTCTAGGGGACTGATGACCTTAGATGTTAAGTCCCATAGTGCTTAGAGCCATTTTTTGTCTAAACCATATGAAATGGAAGTTTGCAAAATGGTTCAAATGGCTCCGAGCACTATGGGACTTAACTTCTGAGGTCATCAGTCCCCTAGAACTTAAAACTACTTAAACCTAACTAACCTAAGGACACCACACACATCCATGCCCGAGGCAGGATTCGAACCTGCGACCGAAGCGGTAGCGCGGTGCCAGACTGTAGCGCCTAGAACCGCTCGGCGGAAGTATGCACTCACCATTACCAACATTTCACTTAGCAATACAATAATAGTGAGAAGTTGTCTGTGGTCCAGCACTATGCGAGCGCGCGAATGGTAGATAATGATATTTGTTCCGCCTTTATTTGCAAAAGTCAGACTTCGTATTTTTTCTCTTTGTGGAGGGACTTTCCCCTTCTGTTTTGAGTTATTTCTCATGGTGGGGATTCAGTCACGTAGAACTTTCTAAAAAACCTTATATTCGCCACTGACAGTACAAAGTATTGCTCTACAATTTCGGCCTTAGGGTGCCTAAAGACAGTGGTTTATTGGGATTTACGTTAATGCTTTTAACATTGTTATAAGGCTCACATACGACGATGACATGTGTAGATGTTGAAAGAGTGTTAAAGCCTGACATGTGATGCCGCGTAGTCGTTTGCGGCACAACACTTGATAAGGGCTCTAAGGCCGAAACTGCAGTTACGAAAATGAATACTCTCTACAGTCTATGGCGAATATAATGCCTTGCTGTTTTGTTTTCCTCAACTTTCTGCTTCTACTACTTCCATTCTTCTGGAATTTCTTGTCATTTTCTAGGCCTACGTTATTATTCTCCGAAAGTAATCCGACCACCCTCCTCGCCCCTACTCTGAATCAGCACCTGCAGATACAGTCGACCCGTGAACGGGCTGGAATGTTCAAGTCAGAACCCAAACCCATTCACATGGGGTAGCAACTATGAAGTATCCCGAGTTAAAAATAGTTCACTAATTTTCTACAAGTTTTGCCATTTTCGAGACCCTGTATTTTCAGACTACTTTATTCTCCGAAAGATTTGGAAATTGATGTAAGTAAAAGTGTAAACGGTTTTACTAATATGTCTATGGGTGTGGGGCGGGGGGAGGGGGAGGCTTGACCTCAATTGGACGCAAGAGTGGATGGGTGCACGGCTGGGCACGGCCGGTAACACAGCGAGGTAAAAACGCCTGCTGCGGCCGGAAAGTTGCAAGCGGCCGGTGTTTGGCGGGCGCGTGGCAACACCGCGGTGTGCGCCGTGCTGCGCGAGGTGGGCGCTCGGGGCGCCAGGTGAGTCTGCAGTCTGCAGCCGCCTCTGCCACCAGTCGCCTGCCGACCAGCCCGCCGTCCGGCCGCCTCGCTGCATCTGGCCCAGGTAGCATTCCTACTCACCCGTAAGTACCAGCCCTCACTAGTCCCTACGGCTCACACACCCCAGCCGCAGGCCTCCGTGACGATAGCAGCGGTGACACCAGCCTGAGTCAGCGGCCACGCCCGCGTCTGTGTTCGCCCACGCATTGTGTGCCTACCACCTGGTGATCGAGTGGCCCGGGACTACACCTCACACCTCTCGATTCCTACAATCCTACCCTTTCGAGTGTTCGGTTATCGGACAAACGACCCGCGGTTTTCGCTGAGTACAAACTTTTTGTCATCACACATGACCTTCGTTTAGTAAACATTCAATATACCGGTAGCAGAGAGTCACTGCGGGTCGAATTCCGAAGTGAGACTTTCTTCTCTTCACAACTATAAAAAAATTGTTTTGTCTGTAACAGCAACTGTAAACAAGTAAAGTTAGATTAGCTAGTCGCCTGCGAAACGAAGACTATTAAACTACATTTTCGGTGGTTTTTGTGAACGTCTAGTCTGAGAAAAAACAGGAAAGCGGTAATGAGCAGAGGCTGATTTGTGCAACAGGTGGTTATGAGGCAGCAGTGACAGTCCGTGCGAGCCCGAAATTCACAGCGGAATACACGACAGAGTACACGTCTTGCATTTACCAGTCTATTATCTTATTGATATCGCCAAATAAGACCCATAATTTTAAGCTGTGCAACCCTAACTATTCGCCTGTTTTGTTATTGGTTTTCTATCAATTTTTACTGTTCTCGCTATTCGACAGCGGTCAGTATCAATATTGCCCAAAAATATTCCTACGTAAACTGCGGGGTAAAGTTTTGAATATAAAAGTACGTGGTTACTGCAAAGAGCATGCAGTTGGTGATGAAATTACGTTTAGTATATTGTTTATCGTGAATATTGTCTCCAACAAATTAGTCATAGCTCTGCGAAAGCTGTTACAGCTTCATTTAGAGTTCATCAGCAGTTGTGTGTCCTGTAGTTGTTACCATTCTAATCTGAGGACACTTTCCCTGTTTCTTTAAGTAGGTTGTGACGCAATGTGGCTGTCATTCCTGCAGGACAAAAGGCGTAACGGCATATCCGTTATTTCTTAAGTACGTGCGAATAGAGGTCCGTTTCAATTCGAGTGACGTTGTCATTTATTGTAAAACTAGAGTATAAAATTTGCTTTATATAGCTCTCATTATACATTGTTTGCACGGTAGTGTTTAAAAACTGCCACGTTATGTCGGAATGCCCAGTAACTGTGTAAATCCAAGTACACACAGATTGAAGTAGACGCTCATTATTGGTAACCGAGCTACTGCCAGTTGTCACTGCAGACTCCCACACATGATTTTATTCGAAATCTAAACATCACGAAGTTTGGCTACATACATTTCTGTAACGATACGTATTCCGCGAACAGCCGTTACAGAACGGCTAAATCTTTGTAATTTTTGTGAATGTGATAGTTCAAAGTGTTACTGATCTGTTACAATGTCTGATCTGTGGAAGCTATGTCAGGTTCTAAAATGTGTTTGGACAGCTTTCTACTTGGTCGCGATCGAACTCGCAACTTATTTTAATTCTCGGTTCGATACTATCGTAAACAAAATCAAGGCGACACCCTGTCTAGGAATCACTATTGGCTGCTTTTTCACATTTTAATTTTCTCACTTACAGTATTATTCTGTGCCTTATGATGAACTGTGTAATCTCACCGTGGATTTACGTATTTGTATTTCACAGTCAGCGATTCACTTGTCTCGAGAAGTCCAGTTTTCTTTGTTAAATATCCGTGGCCATTCGCCTAGGCGTTTCATGTTATTCATCCTAAATGTGACAATCTAGTCATCCTGCCGACCGTTGCGTTAAAACTCTTCTCTCCGTTCAAATGGTTCAAATGGCTCTGAGCACTATGGGACTCAACTGCTGAGGTCATTAGTCCCCTAGAACTTAGAACTAGTTAAACCTAACTAACCTAAGGACATCACAAACATCCATGCCCGAGGCAGGATTCGAACCTGCGACCGTAGCGGTCTTGCGGTTCCAGACTGCAGCGCCTTTAACCGCACGGCCACTTCGGCCGGCTTCTTCTCTCCGTAAAATGCTTGTTACTTGACAGCTATTTGGTTGGTTCAAATGGCTCTGAGCACTATAGGACTTAACATCTATGGTCATCAGTCCCCTATAACTTAGAACTACTCAAACCTAACTAACCTAAGGACATCACACACATCCATGCCCGAGGCAGGATTCTAAGCTGCAACCGTAGCAGTCGCGCGGTTCCGGACTGAAGCGCCTAGAACCGTTCGGTCACCGCGGCCGGCTGAATGGCTTATTGAGTGATGTTTGTAACAACGTGGGAAGCTGTCAAAAAGCCGTAAATTTATTTCTGATTTATTATTTGAAAACCTGTATTCATATTTTCTTATTCTGTCCTGAGCGTTTCTACTAAGATTGCTCAGTCGTTACCTTTGGTGTGATGACCTCAACATGCTGTACGTGTTGGGGTAATCCTAAAGGGAAATGTAGGCTCAAAGACGGCAAAGGATATCTTTAAGAATGCCTTCACGCTGTCAGTTGTAGCTGCGGCCACGTCGGATTATGTTGGCTGTCGGCTGCTTGCTTGCGGCGTGAATTACAAGAAGTGTGAGGCACGGGACACATCAAAGCCTGGCCGCAGTGGCGGAGCGGTTCTAGGCGCTTCAGTCTGGAACCACGCGGCTGCTGCTGTCGCAGCTTCGAATCCTGCCTCGGGCATTGATGTGTGTGATGTCCTTAGGTTGGTTAGGTTTAAGTACTTCTAAGTTCTAGGGGACTGATGATCTCAGATGTTAAGTCCCATAGTGCTTAGAGCCATTTGAACCATTTCATTTTTGTCACATCAAAACTGGTGTGCGAAATTTAGTTGTTTCACCGGTTTGGCAGTATTTATTACGGCCTCATTGCAGCTGACAGTACTGCTGCGTTTGAGCACATAAAATAACTAGGCTGTAGAAGTTGCTGGAGGTCGCTGTATAGTCAACAAGAGCGGTTTCCAGTTCAGTGATTCAAGCGGAATAATTTTGTGAGATCACACATCAGCTTCAGAGCAGGTGAAGTTATTCAGTTTTTCCAGATGAGCTATGTAATGCGGACCAAATTGAAAGAAATAGTGTTGATGGCAGTTGAGAGTTTTATACCATGTTGTTTACTGAGAGACGAAACAGATCCCCCATATTACGCAAAATAGGTCAGGAAATTGTTGCAGAAATGACGGAAACAGCATGCCAGATTTAACTTCAAAATGTAATTTACACATTATTATTGCAGGCCAAGTAACTGTTATTAAATGCTGCACTACACTTCAGAGTGATAGTTTAGACTATTTTTCCAACATCGTCATTAAGCCTTTGTAAACAACGGTGGGTACGTCCTACCAATCATTCAATTCCTCGACGATGGAAACGCGCTTCTTGGTCTTGGAGCCATTCGAGAACCGGTGTGTGGGCGTCCTCATCGTAGGAATATACGAGATTACGGCGAATCAGTTGCTCTATTTCTTCGACATTGCTTTTTGTGGTCGATGTCAATGTCGACGCCCTTCCTTCCCGGTCAGCACCACCCACGGCTGTGCGCCCTTGTCTAAATTGTTGGCATCATTCCACTACGGCTGGACTCATTAGTGTATTTGGTCCATATATCGCCAGAATTCCACGGCCACTCTGTACACAGTTTATACATTTTGCTCACAAGAATTGTACTGCCCTACGTGCTTTAACCTTTGAGTACGTTTCAAGTTGTCGCACCATTTTACTCCCACACCGTGATACACCTGTTATCCGTGCCGCAGCAGGATTGTGCCTTCGGGCAACCCGTGCGTGAACATTCTTCTGACAACGGGCCACTCCTCGCTGCGTAATGGTCTTAGCATGGGATGACATACGTCACTTATTTTCTGAAGTCCCTCATATGTCGGACTTCTTACGTTACTATTGGCTTCTGATGGTGGCAGTTAAAATGCTGTGGGAGATGTAGGAAGGTATTTTAACACCAGTACACACTAAATCCACGGGAGTAAATCAGTTTTCCAGTATTGTTTCTGTTTGTATGCGAATCTGCAGTCGTGGTAAAGACAATATGTGGAAGGATGGGACACTGTAGTCCGATTAAAATTACTTGAATAGTTGACGTCTGTCACTTCCTGCTGCAGTGTAGCCATATCCGCTGGCGGCTACCGCACGGTTGTAGGCGACTCGCAAACTGCGGGTCACTTCACAAATGCCGTTAACGTGAAACACGGAGCACTTTGGCAGCGACCGCCGCGAGGTATGACGGAAATGGGAGACGCTCTGTCGACAGCTGATTTTAGGTGACCAATGACTGAACTGCGGCAGACGACGCGTTTTGTAACCCTGAATTTAAACTCGTCTCCTAATCTTGCAACAACCTCTTGATGTACAGTGTATCCGAGAACCCAGCGGTCAACAGTCTGCGGCAGACTGAAAATCACAATCGCTTTGTTCACGATGTTTAACGTTAACCTGTACGAGCAAACTCAAAACAGAAAAATTTCAGTTTCAGCGGTAAAACCAAACTGTAATTTCTCGCTGTCATTGGTTACCCGAAACTGTCCTCACACTGGCTACGCAAGGTTCCGCGTTACCAACCGAAGAGCATTGCTGATTGCAAACGAAAAGAGAATGATACGAAGAAAAATAAGAACAAATAAAAAAGGTCAATACGTTGATGAAAATGACATGGCATAGCACCAGAAATAAAAAATTACATTTAAAGAAATTAATTGAATAAAAGTAATGAGGTCTTTTGATTGGATGCATAAAAATAAAAAAAATCGCTGCATTTGAGGCGATTCGAACTCACGACCTTCGACAGGTCAGGTTTGTACGCTAACCACTGCACTGCACCGTTATACTGCGGAAAGTTTTATTTATGACTCCGGTGACCCAGTCGCAAAGATTAACTGCAGCCTTCAAAAATTCGGCTGCACACAATGTCGTGCAAAGCTTATCTAATGTAAGCCGGTCTCTGATTGAACGATCCAATACTGTTTGGTTAGTGCTGTGTAAAGGTGGACAAGGAACTGGAAGTGAACTAATTGTTGTGGCAATTTGGCAACGGCAGACGGTTCGGGCGTGACGTTGAGCGCATTGCTTGGAGGAAACCATCTACAACGCGTGAAGTGCCAATTATGAAGTAATTTTAATTGGACTACAGTGTAACCTTCCGCTGAGATAGAGGACCTTAGCAACGGAGCGCCAGGTCAGCTGGACGTATATAGGAGGATGCGGCCCTTTTCAAGAAACGCTACCAAAGTTTGTCTGTATGCTTTGCGGAGATTATGGGAACCAAATGTGGGATGGCTGGACCAATTTTGAGCCCAACTTCTTCCGCCTACGAATTCGCTGTGTTAATCATCGATCATACTCATCCAGTGGAAAAAAAGTATGCGACTGCTTTCAACTGTGTAAGCAAGACGACTGAGCTACTGATGTTAATTCTCGACAAGAGCGAACGTCGCATGCATATAATTATGTGACGTAGGACAGCGGCTGTGGTTTATATGCAGAACGGCACGACTGCGAAGAGGTCACTGGAGATTGCGTTCCAGCACACATTAGTCAATGTAGTGCGTCAGCGAGCACCAAGCGTTGAGTCGCTGCCGGAATGTGCTGGACCCATAATCGGCAGAATAGTGATTCATAATTTTAGGTTTGTTTCTGATTTAGAATTTCTATGGTTTATATAAATCATAGAAAACGAGTGTCACGACTCTGAAGAAAGAAGCTGTCCACTACTTCTCCATTCCTCGTCGCATTTAAATTAATTCTCACTCTCAAATGATGTCCTCGCCGACGAGACTAAAATACTTAAGATGGTTGCCGAAGCTCCTGAGAATGATGTCTTAAAGCTTCTGTGACTATGTTTCCAGTTACATTCGTCGTAGAGATTAAACTGGAATACAAGAGTCTGACTGCGAATCAAGCTTATTTAGACGTTTCGTTACTTTCGTGAACTATTGCGCATTGTGTAACAATAACATTGTCAAATAAACCCTCTGCTGACTTCTTTCCGAAAGCGTCTAACACTTGTAAGTGTGGTACCTCCTATTATGTTCTCAGAACCAAAAAGTGTGCGACAGGGAACAAAGGATAAATGTCATCGGGGCCAACAAGATGATGGACTATGAGCCTTACATTATCGTGTTAAAAAAATTTCCCTATTTAATTGTTTCAAGAGATGTGTTTTTAGGCATCAGACGACTTTCTTTGTCCCTATGAAGGTGTTTCACAATGTGTACGGATACCAAGTTTTTAGCATTTCTATACAAAGCAAACTGAGTAATTGCAATGGTCAATACTCTGGATTTAATTACTCACAGCTCTTCTTTCTTGCATAAGCTAGGCGCGGAAACATGAAGCTCGGAGACGAGGGTAGTCTCCCTGATCGCGAGTTCTTTGTCCTCACTTAGTATTTGTTTTGAATTTTACGGACGTATGAAACAGAAGTTACACGTGTCGCCCCATTTTTCCTCATAGTTCATAAAAAAATCCACAACTGGAGAATGTTTGCGTTATACAGGGTGTTACAAAAAGGTACGGCCAAACTTTCAGGAAACATTCCTCACACACAAATAAAGAAAAGATGTTATGTGGACATGTGTCCGGAAACGCTTAATTTCCATGTTAGAGCTCATTTTAGTTTCATCAGTATGTACTGTACTTCCTCGATTCACCGCCAGTTGGCCCAATTGAAGGAAGGTAATGTTGACTTCGGTGCTTGTGGTGACATGCGACTCATTGCTCTACAGCACTAGCATCAAGCACATCAGTACGTAGCATCAACAGGTTAGTGTTCATCACGAACGTGGTTTTGCAGTCAATGCAATGTTTACAAATGCGGAGTTGGCACATGCCCATTTGATGCATGGATTAGCACGGGGCAATAGCCGTGGCGCGGTACGTTTGTATCGAGACAGATTTCCAGAACCGAGGTGTCCCGACAGGAAGACGGTTCGAAACAACTGATCGGCGTCTTAGGGAGCACGGAACATTCCAGCCTATGACTCGCGACTGGGGAAGACCTAGAACGACGAAGAGACCTGCAATGGACGAGGCAATTCTTCGTGCAGTTGACGATAACCCTAATATCAGCGTCAGAGAAGTTGCTGCTGTACAAGGTAACGTTGACCACGTCACTGTATGGAGAGTGCTACGGGAGAACCAGTTGTTTCCGTACAGTGTACAGCGTGTGCAGGCACATCAGCAGCTGATTGGCCTCCACGGGTACACTTCTACGAATGGTTCATCCGACAATGTGTCAATCCTCATTTCAGTGCAAATGTTCTCTTTACGGATGAGGCTTCATTCCAACGTGATCAAATTGTACATTTTCACAATCAACATGTGTGGGCTGACGAGAATTGTGCAATCACGTCATCAACAAGATTTTCTGTGAACGTTTGGGCAGGCATTGTTGGTGATGTCTCGATTGGGCCCCATGTTCTTCCACCTACGCTCAACGGAGCACGTTATCACGATTTCATTCGGGATACTCTACCTGTGCTGCTAGAACATGTGCCTTTACAAGTACGACACAACATGTGGTTCATGCACGATGGAGCTCCTGTACATTTCAGTCGAAGTGTTCGTACGCTTCTCAACAACAGATTCGGTGACCGATGGATTGGTAGAGGCGGACCAATTCCGTGGCCTCCACGCTCTCCTGACCTCAACCCTCTTGACTTTCATTTATGGGGGCATTTGAAAGCTCTTGTCTACGCAACCCCGGTACCAAATGTAGAGACTCTTCGTGCTCGTATTGTGGACGGCTGTGATACAATACTCCATTCGCCAGGGCTGCATCAGCGCATCAGGGATTCCATGCGACGGAGGTTGGATGCGTGTATCCTCGCTAACGGAGGACATTTTGAACATTTCCTGTAACAAAGTGTTTGAAGTCACGCTGGTACGTTCTGTTGCTGAGTGTTTCCATTCCATGATTAATGTGATTTGAAGAGAAGTAATAAAATGAGCTCTAACATGGAAAGTAAGCGTTTCCGGACACATGTCCACGTAAGATATTTTCTTTCGTTGTGTGTGAGGAATGTTACTTGAGAGTTTGGCCATACCTTTTTGTAACACCCTGTATATCATTTCATTAAATGATATTTCCTGGGAGTAATATCCCGCTCCGCAGCAGAGGATACTGACACACACGAGTACAATGAATGAGTTAGCGACGTCACAGCCTGATGGTGAAGGTAAATTTCATCGTCAGTATCTGTGTGCGAAAGGGAGGAGGAATTCTGAAGTACTCGTATAATTCCTGAACACCAAGTGGTGTTCCAGAAGCGCGGCTAAAATTACAATCCTCTGTGCAGTGCCTAATGGAGTAAAGGCATGCGGAACGCAACACTCAGTGAATATCCACTGATCGTCTGCGGGCGCGGTGCTCTCATTCGTGTTATTTGAGAGAAGTAGGTCTATGAACGGCAACGGTTTTAACATCTCCTTTCTTTTCTACAAGGATCTATTAAAAACATATGCAACACTACGCTAGAGAAATACTTATCAGTTATCTGCAGGATACAGACACATGCAAATTTTACATGGTACGCTGTGGAAAGTAACACGCCTACCTCACATTTCAGCATGTTTTACAGAATCATAATTAAGAGATGATATCTGTCAAGTCCTAGCCTAACTACTCGAGCCGGCCGCGGTGGCCGAGCGATTCTAGGAGCTTCAGTCCGGAACCGCGCGACTGCTACGGTCGCAGTTTCGAATCCTGCCTCGGGCATGGATGTGTGTGATGTCCTTAGGTTGGTTAAGTTTAAGTAGTTCTATGTTCTAGAGGACTGATGACCTCCGATGTTAAGTCCCATAGTTCTCAGAGGCATTTGGACTATATGAACTACTCGAGCAAGGGAGCAAAGGACAACAAAATTACAGTGCCTCGACAATGACTAATGTCTTAATTTGAAAAGTGTTCTTTAAAATGCACAAAATCTACTGCAACAAATTTTACACTAGACGTAAATAAAGTTAACATCGGGAAGATCTGCATAAATAGGTACAGAATATATTCTGGAGAAATATTATCACCACGTAATTGGTAAATGCACGAAACAACGAAAAATAACCTCATGCTGCAGGATTACCATGACAAATTAGCGACTAAGAGCAAACATTTGAGAATTACAAATTACAGTAACTAAAGGCGATACGCGCAAGGGCACTCACAAACAAACTCGAGCATATGTGAACGCCCTCAATTATTTGAGGAATTCTGTGCCGACAACTGCTGTGCCGCACGTGACATGCTGCAAATGCTAATTAACGTGTAAAAATGTAGTAAGTATTGTTTGATAAGTTGTCAGTGCATCACATGTCACCAATGTCTGAACATCAACTGAAGCATTCTCGTAGAGAGACCGAATCTCATTTAACGATGCACGCAAAAATTGATCGAGCGAGGTGGCACAGTGGTTAGCACAATGGACTCGCATTCGGGAGGAAGACGGTTCAAATTCGCGTCCAGCCATCCTGATTTAGATTTTCCGTGATTCCCTAAATCGCTTCTGGCGAATGCTGGGATGGTTCCTTTGAAAGGGCACGGCCGACTTCCTTCCCGATCCTGCCCTAATCCCATGGGACCGATGACCTCGCTGTCTGGTCCCCTCCCCCGGGTCAACCAACCTACCGACTTAAAAACTGCATGTGAATTATATTTTAAAAGAAACTTCCACAAGATCCGCAGATACGCTTTTAGTCCATCGTGGTGCCAGGATGTTGATAAATCGAAGCGTAAATTTTTAGGCAAGAGCAAGCCGATTTGTGGTTTCAATCATACGTTCGCAACTATTGGCACATTACAGCAAGGATGATTTTCCAACAAAATTTCTAAGCTTTAATCACAAATTACAACTACTTTCCTCGGCCAAAGAACATTAAAGTGAATTAGCTGTAATTTTATTAATTCCAAATAATATTGGTCCGATGGGACGATGAAACAAAACAAACGGTAGAAGTGAAAGAGGCGTAGAGACTACAATCACATTTAAATTTAATTCACTTCCTCAGGAAGTATAGTGGCTGACAAAGCTCTCCAGAGTTAATGTCCTTTTGCTTCAACACAGGATCCTGCGTAAGTGTAGATGAACGCCTTAACACTTTCTTACAATAAAAATGTCTGCATAGATTGTGTGGCTTGCAAATTACTGTATTTCGAAACTTCTGATAACATGCACCGCTATAGTTATTGATTCAGTACTATCTATTAGGTCAGAATGTTTATTTTACAAAAAAAAAACAAAAAAAAACGCAGAAATAGTTTGCGGGGATAAGAAACAGCGACAGACATATGCAGCGTCCAGTTCGAGCGCGCTTTCATTACTGACAAAGAATCGTATTGTGAGGGTCGTACATACTGTGCTTATCTGTATAGTGTATTGACATCCATGATAAACGGCGATTTGATTTCTAATAATGATGATAAAAGGGGGTACTACTTTCATGTCGACTTTGTAATTATAATGAAAGGGTATGCCAATAAGTATTATAGCTACCAGGCGTTATACTATGGACGCTGAAGGAGCTCGATCAAATGGACAGCTGTAAAGAGCAAAGTTACAGTCACTTTGTGGCTGGAGCATTCAAAAACACATACACGTATCAGTACAATGACTAGTCAAGAGTTTGCGTCAGCAATTCCTGCAGTCACGAACTACAGAAACGGTCTCCTGAATGGCTACACATAGGTAACGAAATTATTAGCCTCGTGTGTACTATGTAGCTTTAATACAAAAGTAGCCTTGTGACCTTTAAGTCTCTTGTAGATGAATCTCATTATCTCTGCCCATTTCTGGTCTCAGCAGTGAGCTGAATGCGTCAAGGGCAGCATTCGTGCCATGCAAAAACTTCTGTAGTAGAGAAAGACGTACTTAACTGCTAGCCTTTCCCGGAACGACAGATCATGAACGGAATTTTTTTTTAAAAATTAGAACTGGTTATAATACTAAGCTGCCGAAATATAAGTTAAGTTTTAGGATGTTTGTTTGAACTGTACTGTTAAGGAAAGGGATCTTAGAATTTCTGAGGGTTCCATCATTGGCAATACAATCGGGATGGAGGAAGCAGAAACTCGTGGAATAAGTTTTCAGTGTGTGGCGAAAGAGGTAGCGAGCGGAGGAGCCTGTTAGCGTCTTCCTGCCTGATGAGCGAACCGGAAAAGTCGCACTACCTTGAAACGGCGCGGTCTCACAATGGCCACAAATAAATCCACCGACATAGCACAGAAAGTTAGTCGCAGATGGCCTCTCTCTGTCAGAGCTTGCCCACACGCTCGCATCACCTGCTGCAGTCTGCTCGAAGTACAGAAGTTATTTTCTTTCTTCGTTACTCATACGATACGGAATTACTGAACTCATTTCAGTTCTCTTAGCATTCGTTTGATTAACTACGGATTACAGCCTTTAAGGGCAGATGTAGGGCAAAACAGCAAAAAATGGAAAAAACTTTGAGTGCTTTATTTATTAGATTGTTGGGTGAATAATGACATCTCAAAGTTTCACAATCGAAATCTCTATAGAATCATGTTTTACAAGATTTTCTTTGGACGTCTGCACCTGCTAGCCCCTTTTTTCCATGCTGTGATCCACACATTTTCTACACTACACATTTTTTCTTTTAATTTTCCGGCCACACAATCGAAGCGAACTGCAAATGTATCTAAAAGGCTGTGACAAACTTTATACCTGCCTGTGTTGTCGTAGAAATTTGAAGATGAAAAACCACTGGGAGGTGCTTAAAGACTTACAGACAAAGAAGTTCACACATTACAAATATATTATGGAAAAGTCATCAGGGATAATGTACTTAGTGTAAAAACAATGCAGCAAGAAGTGTGATCAATATTCTTCCACATATGTTCCACAGATGAGGATCCTCAGCACTTCCTCTGTGACATATCGTGGTTCAAATATCTTCAGCAGAAGATAGTGGAGGGCCATATGCCCATATGCAATGTCTGGCACATGCTACTTTAAATGTTACAAAGCCAACTCTCAGATACCTAGCCAATCCTGAACTGCTGGAAAAGCATATATATGAGAAAACACAAAATACGAATAAGAGCTACAATCGCCTTATATGGATGGGTTGTCCGAAAACAGTATGTGTCTCCTCAAATGTTGTGAAGACAGCCGCATGTGATGCTTGTCTAGTGATTAATAGTGGAAATGTAGATAGGATGTCTTCAGAGATTAGGCTGCCATCCGGGTGCATTCTCACCGGAGGTACTCAGAAGTATCGATGAAGCTCAGGCAATAGAAGAAAATATTCAAAAGTTAGCTAGGCAAAGGAGACAGGGGAAGAGAATACTCTAGCAAGACAAGGAAGAGAATGAAGGTTATGAAATGGACAGCATTAGTAACTAGACTTATGGCAGTATTGATAAAATTTGAAATAAAAACCTTAAATGAGATTTGCCATAGATTGACGTTTTAAGATATATGTACCTTTTCTCAGGAACTGTAAAAGCTAACATCCCGAAATTTGGCACAATTCTTAAAAATCACTTACTAATGAATCCTGTGCACCACTTTTTTTTTTATCTTGTGTCTATGAAAAGTTCCCCTTTTACTGCCTGAGGAAGACAGAGCAATCTCGGTTAATATAAAACTGAAAAATTAATTTGAAAGCAACTGCGTTCTTAAATAAAAATTTGTTGCACACGTTTTACCAGTCCTTGATGCAGATGTGTGCTGTAGAATTTCAGCGTTAACGCTTGATTAGTTTATGAGAAACGGTCCATTATATTTGCACTGATAATTAAAAATTCAAATCCTTATAAGATGAATATTCGTGAACAGTATCAAACAAAATCTGGAGAGAGTATCATGCACTATGTTATACGTAGTAGTCTCAAGTTTTAACATTTTAACGGCAGTATTGTAGAGGATATCGATGTTTAAATGTCCGTATGCATTTCGGACTACGTCTTAACTTAAAAGTAACTGCTGGATACGTTATGATCTGTCTCCTACTTTCGACACCGAACAATCGGTTTTGTGTCTGTCTAAAGGTATAAGGAACCAGCATCCGTTCGCGATTTGTGTACAGAAGAGATGGAAGGAAAGTATGTGAAACATGGCTATGTGCGCGATCAGCCCTCTCTCTCACTTGTTCTCGTGACACGTGGGGTGGACAAAAATGTGAAAACAACGCGGGAAAGCCATATTTGAACATAAATCCAGATGCTATCAAGCCTGCAGATAGCACTATTGTATCTCACTACGAACTGAATCTCTGGAACGCCCTCAATACGCGGTCAAAACAGTGTTCTGTGTGGTTTTGAGAGCATTATGTCGGGGCCAAGTGAATTCCAACATGGAAAAACTGTTGGTGCTCGTATGGTGGGTGCATCCGTAACCAAGGTAGGTGAAATGTTTGGTGTTTCAAGAGGTACCTATCGAAGATTTATACTGCATACAGGGAAAGCGGAAAAACATCATAACGCCGACGAAAGTGTGTACTGAGTGATCGTGACTGACGGTTATTGAAGAGGATTATGATGAAAAATAAGAGGACGACAGCTGCAAAAGTCACTGCGGAACTGAATGTCGTACTCGCAAACCCTGTCAGCACCAAGACAACACGGAGGGAGCTACATAAGCAAGGAATTGTAGGGCCAGCTGCAATTAAAAAGCCATTCAGCAGTAATGCAAATGCCCGTAACAGGAAAACGTGGCGCCGAAGCCATAAAACCTGGACTATGGAGCAGTGGAAGAATAGATGAGTCTTGTTTCACACTGTTTACCGCTTCTGGCCGAGTTTACGTCCCAAGTAATAAATACGGCGGGGTTCTGTGATCATTTGGACGGCCCTATAGAGGTATTCAAAATGGTTCAAATGGCTCTGAGCACTATGGGACTTAACATCTGAGGTCATCAGTCCCCTAGACTTAGAACTACTTAAACCTAACTAACCTAAGGACATCATACACATCCATGCCCGAGGCAGGATTCGAACCTGCGACCGTAGCAGTCGCGCGGTTCCAGACTGAAGCGCCTAGAACCGCTCGGCCACCCCGGCCGGCCATGGATATGTGTGATGTCCTTAGGTTAGTTAGGTTTAAGTAGTTCCAAGTTCTAGGGGACTGATGACGTCATTTGTTAGGTCCCATAGTGCTCAGAGCCATTTTGATTCTTTGATGATTTTGGTTGATCAGGTTCATCCCATGTTACAATGTTTATTCTCCAGTGGTGATGCTGTGTTCCAAGACGAGAGGGCCCCTGTTGACACAGCTCGCATCATCCAGGACTGGTTTTGTGAGCATGAGAAGAATGAATTTTCGCATCTCCCCTGGCCACGACAGTCACCAAATCTCAATATTATTGAGCGTTTGTGGTCTGTTTTGGAGAGAATTGCGCGTGATCGCTATCCAACTCCGTCATCGTTTCCTGAACTTACCACTATTCCGCAGGAAGAATGATATAAGATTCCCTTGAAAACCATATAGGACCTGAATTTATCCACTGCGTAATGACTGGAAGTTTCTGCACGGTATTGGGTATGATCTAGTGTTTTTGTGGTTGTGGCGTTTCCGTATTTTGGCCCACCCCCTGTATTTCACGTCCACGGATGTAGGCCCTACAGTTACTTTTAAGCACACAGAACTTAGAATCACTAATTTAGTCTTTCTCTCAAAGTTTAATGATAAAATATTGATGAGCTGTAGGAAAACAATAAAACAATAGATCTGAAAAATTTAGCTGGCTATAAACATACAAAATGGCCGAGTCTAGCTGTCAGCGGTCAGCATTAAATTTCCTATGAATTCAGCGATGAGTCTTCACAAAACACGGAATTATAAAATAAGTATCACATTCATTCGTGACTAGTCTTGGTAGAGATCTGGCAAGTCCTTTGCTACCCTGCTGTCGCCTTTGAAAACAATCAGTTAATATGTGGCTTGCAGGAACCGTCTGTCCCATGTGTTCCGCACACTGTTGGATTCCCCCGGCGGAGGAATCCATGCCTGGAAGCGCATTGCAATTACCCTTTTTAAGAAGAACATCATGGTCAGGTCATTATATTAACCATTCGCAGCCCATTATCCCTCAACCCCAGACACTATTACTTTTAGTGACATAGCATCCTTTGCCTCAACAGCAGAGCTATAGCCCTCAGGGGGAGCTAGCATATTGTGTTAGCTAGTATCTGCAACATTCCCTGATAGTCAACAGAATGACTTCGCCTTCCCGTCTCTGTAGATGATAAATGAGTTCACGATGTACTTGACTTTGTTAACTGTTGTATGTATGTGCCGGACAGATGGAAAGAATGTAGGTCTGCATCATAAACTATAAAACCTATGCAATAGGTGAATCTGACGTATTCGAGGAATACCACCAGAGCAGCCTAGGAAATCCCCCGTTTATGGCTATCTGTATATTCTACAGCATAGCTACCGTGATGAAGTAAAATATAATAAAAAACTTTATAACTGTAATCTAGGTTGCAGTTCTCCCCGTTGCCCTGTAAAGTAAATTTGATTTGGGTCTCTTTAGAGACATGATTACCAAACCACTACAATTTCGGTTGACGATTTTGATCGCAATGTGGGCTACATCAAGTGGCAACGTGACCTTCGAGATGGGCGCTTCGACTCTTATTTGATTCACTTTAAAGACTTCAAACACTTTGCATACCAGAAACATGCAACGGATCTTTTGTTGATCAGCTCCTCTCTGGAATTTAAGAAATTAGAGTCATTCACGACAATTTTGTCAATTTATCCGGTAATTCTACCTTAACTCTCAAACGTCTGATGTAACAATAAGCACTCTTAATGTTTAAATCAGTTGAAAGTGCCGAAAAGTAACAAATCATTAGAACTTGATGGAATTTCTATTTTTATTTTCACTGAGTATACCTCGGAATTGGCTTTTTTCTTAGCTAACATACATGACAAATGACTCATACAGC
Organism: Schistocerca piceifrons; assembly: GCF_021461385.2. NCBI lineage: Eukaryota > Metazoa > Arthropoda > Insecta > Orthoptera > Acrididae > Schistocerca > Schistocerca piceifrons. Next base: position 614,671,023 of record NC_060149.1, read on the forward strand.
GAACAGCCGCAGGTGAAATCAAAAAATCGAGAATATGCGCATTTAAAAGGAGGCTAAAATAACAAATGAGCTTAATCATAGATCGGGTCAAGAGGAATATTGGATACGAGTCATCGGCTTTGAGCAGTGACGTAATGTTTGTGTATGTTTGGTGCGTATATTCACAGTTTTGATGTCAGCTGGCGCCGCTGATATCGGCGGGTTACAGTGACTATGTGTACGCCGTTTGTCCCTGATCCAAGATGACAACTCGTATCGAACATTCCTCTTGATCGCATAGCTCTACATTACGAACTTTTTATATTTACGATGGTAAACATATGTTGTCTTCGAATGTAACGAGTTTCGTTGAAACGAAAGCATCTATCTAAAACTTTCTATGGAAATGGGAAGTAACTGTCATGTGTACTTCACAATACTGTCCAATGCTGTCTTGAAATGTCATACTTCAATTCAGAAAGTGTGTTTCGATGGGGCACTATGTGTTTGACTTTCATAATGTTGGATTTGCAGATGTCTAATATATTACCTTGGAAAGCTACTCTATATCTCGTATTATTCTGAATTCTAAATCTTAGTATGTCTGCGTATAGATAAAGATGAAAAAATATCCTGAAAAGAACACACTGGACGCTCTGAACTTTGCTGTAGTCTTAATCGCAGATTCTGGCAAGACCAAAGTCATAATGAACGAATAGCCACGTACACCAATAACTAAAATTTTGTTAAGAAAATTTAGTTACTTTTGGAAATATTTGTACTTCCCATCAGGCGTTTCGTGTCGGTCGGTATATAGACACTAAGTTTCAATGCACTGTGACGTAAAACACTTAAAACTTGTTTTGTGTATCCAAGGTCCAAAGCGATGGAGAGAAAACGGCAGAAGATGGCGACATCCACGCTAGTGCGACAGCGGCCGAGCAAATAATACTTCTCGAACATGCAGCAGTAATCAAATATTGACGAAGACGTCGTTGGCCTTAGAAAATCTCGGGACGGGACAATCCTTTGCTCCAACATTTACTTGAACTGCATACGTAGAAAACCACGTTTGTTGATGGGTTTATAGTAACTCTTACACCAGGGAAGGTTTCTGCCGTTTTGAACGGAGTAAAAATACTTAATTGCGTAGAAATGTTTGAAAAGTGAAAAGAAGGGAAGGTAGTGAACATACATCTGTACCTCTAGTCAGCAGCTTTGGTCGCTCAACGTAACTGCTTGTGTGCTGCACCCATCCCAAATAGTGAAGAAGGCATTGGTTGTTTTGAACTTCACCAACTTTTTTTTCTTCGATGTTACTTTCTCTGCGTCACTAGCGACCCTATTCTGTTAACTACCTCCACAGCAAACGCCGCATTCAGGATAATCACACGGTCCATTTTCGTCTAGGATACGCTACTTTTTATTATGAATGATTCCATTCTTGGTTACTATTTTATAAAATTAAGCTGACATTGTCAGTAAATGACAGTGGACGTAATATGTAATGAATTTACTGTACTGTTCCATTTCGCTAGGCACCTGAACTTTTATGTTACAACAAGCTTGTCAGGCGTGCTGCAGATATTTGCAGAGTTTTAACTATCAGGTGAAACAGCCATGTTTCAGAAATAAAAATTCGGATCTTTGACCGTAATACCCGCTGACTTGCTCTCTACTAAAGTGACAACATTCTCTTCCAGTCGCCAATATTCTAAAAGTAGCGTTTGTGTTACTTAGAGGTTGATCGTGGAAGATTGATTTCAACTCCGTGACCTAACATTTACCATTGGGAACAAGACCATTGATCACTTCCATTAAGATGCGACCTCTCTCGCACAGCACTAAAAATCCAGAGATCATAACCACTGCCACGATATGGTATACATTCGTGTAATATGAAAAAAAAAAATAAGCACAGTTTCCACGTGAACCTCGCATATCCTGATTGTGAATCGAAGACTTTGCTCGATGGAAATTTTGATGTTGTGTCTCTCTCGTCACTGTTGCTTAATAAACACTGACAGATGCAAAGGATGTGTGGGAGGCATGTGCTTTCAATGCAATAGGGATTACTTGACTAGTGAACTTGCTGCTGATTCGTCTTCGTTCCTGCGCATTCGAAGTTTCGAAGACAAAAGATTACATTACAAAACAGTATACATACATAGCGGGATATCTGCTGTTAATGGACAGATAGGATTCATTATTTCTATAATGTTAGTGGCAGGAGAGGATGGTAAGATTTCCTTGTCTGAGGACAGACGGAAGAGACAGTGCCCTGATCTTTGTAGTAACATGGATACTCATAGACAATTGGAAACTGTGGTCAGGAGAGCAGTTTAAGACAGTCAGCGTGGTCAAAACAATAAAATTTCTCTGAGCAGGAATTTCGCTGCACATAAAAAAATTTCGAAAAGCAGAGAAAGAGCCTGAAGATCTAATCCACTGCTAACTGGGAATTTCCACAAGCCGGCGCATGCACAAAGCAATAATGAGGCACCATGGCTTATGACCCTTTGGTGGACGCGACCTATGGTGGCGTAGGAGAGGCCGTCAGGTGGTTGCGTTCCTCGGGTCAGGTCTTGCCTACGAAGCGTTTCGGGGGCTACGCCTACAGAGGTCGCAGATTAGTTAATGCAGTCTTAAGTCTTGTTGGCTTGGCTTCTTGTTATTAGTTTATAATTTTTATGTAATTTTCTTAGCTCCTAAAATTTGAGACTTGGATATATATATTATTGTTGTTTATCAAAAGTTACCGCAATATCGTTGCTGTATCACATAATGCCACTTACCAATTTCCTCTTTAATAATTTTACAAATTTAATTTCTTTTGTGTTTTTATGTATTTCACTTAATTACTGTAAAAAATAACACCTTGTGATTCCAGATTACTTTTTACCTAATTGTAAGTTTGTACCTAATTCCATATCTGTTAAGGTTCCTACACACGCACCAATCGACCGACCGACAAACTGAATATGTAGGCGTTTGGCCAAGGGACCGATCTACCTTTTTGTCACTATGTCGGTCGGGTAGGACCATCCGACAGCCGATTCCTTCACCACCCCACCCAACAAATTGTGCCATATGTAGCACTCTCTTGTCAACTGCCTGAGCCGGCCGGTGTGGCCGAGCGGTTCTAGGCGCTTCAGTCTGGAACCGCGCGACCGCTACGGTCGCAGGTTCGAATCCTGCCTCGGGCATGGGTGTGTGTGATGTCCTTAGGTTAGTTAGGTTTAAGTAGTTCTAAGCTCTAGGGGACTTATGACCTCAGTTGTTGAGTCCCATAGTGCTCAGAGCCAAGACATTTGAACCATTCAACTGCTTGACAAAAGTTCGACTTTTGTCACTGCTTGCAGGATTAACTGCTGTTCTAATATACATGACAGAGTGCGAGCCGGACAAAACTTTGACAGTTTCTGGAAAAATTTAAAGACTGCAGATGTTTGTGACACCTGTCGTGTGAGGCGTAAAGCAGTTGAGACGTAAGAAATAACAACTTCCTTCAGTTTCATTTCCTAACGAACCGATAATGGTTTCATGTTGAACAGAGTGAGAGAGAGAGAGAGGGCTAGAAATTTTATAAATAAAAGTCAGTCGACCTCCTGTATTTCGGCTTTTAGGGTTTATTTCCGATACTTATCGGAAATGAAATCTAAAAATCGAAATACAGGCAGATTAGGTCTGAGATTTCATTTCCGATACATCTCGGAAATAAAACCTAAAAACCCAAATATAGACGGTCAATGTACGTTTATTCATAAAATATACTGGTTCATTATTCTAAGTCTTAAAATAGTCCAGCATATATTCAAGCATTCTACAATGAAGAGTAAAGTGTGAGATTTCTTTTCCTGTTCTAAAAGTTTGTAAATACTTCATTTCTTATGTGGCTGTTGTATTTATTAGATGATGTGGGCCACGACTATTTATATTTTCCTTCTTCTAATTTGAAGTTCTTTTGTTAAACTTACGAGATGAGGGGGATCTTGTATGCTACATAAATAAATAAAGTTTACAAGAGCATCTTTTGTTTTATTTATTTTACTACACTACGACGTATTTACTCGGGCAACTGCAAATCAAGTTGTAGATTTCAGGAATCATTTTAGGTACTAATTGCGGGGATACAACAGCATTGAATATGTAGTCTTCTTAACTTCTGAAACAGTAATGAAGCTAACAGCCTCCCCTCGCAGTTTACAGCCTCTCTCACGACTGTAACTTTTTCATTAAGAATGGTTTGATGATGTTCAGCAGCTCCGAAATGCATATTTCACCCACTGTTAGATAATTACGAAAATCAACGGCTTCCAGTTTTTTAAGTAACAGTGTGTGAGCGAATTTCTTTCTTTGCATTAACCACTCATTTGCCCACAGCTTACTCTCGGTCTTTTTTGGCATCGTTGACTCTAAAATAGCTGAAGCAAACCCCAGTTTTTGTTTCTATGTAGAACCAAGTGGGATATGTGACACCTAATATTACGTATCCAGATAATTTTGTATTATCTCTCTTGACGATACCATTCTGGCTTTATAATATTAGAATGTGTTGAGAACTTTCACTCAGCCTCGTGATTCCAGCTGAAGAGCTACTTGAATGAGAAGTAATGGCCCCAAGACCTGGAAAGCTGACGACGGCCGCTACAGTGGTGTGCTTGTCACATGCCTCTCCATACTGCATTCGGATGATGCAAAGGATGAAAGCTAGCGTGCTGCATCGCGTGGTCCTCTCCGCCTATCCCACTGACACCGACGACTCAAAATATGATGCGGAACTTCTTTTTCTTTGCCTTCACTAAGCGCTATAGGCAACTCTTCAATGCCAAGAATATTTTTTACGTTGTTATGGGATCGTCGCTTCAAAAAGATGTCAGGGAAATAAAAATGTTCAGTTTTGTGAACTCTACTCAAGGACCGTAATTTCGTAGAATCTTCGTGTTTTCGTTAACTTCCTTTCCTTTAATTTTCGGCAGATACTAGGCAATTCAGCCCATGCTTAAATGTTTTCCTAATTCCACATTTTACTGAAGTTTGTCGGACAATGTTTTCAAGAAAGAGAGCTGGTTTCTAACATGGCGAACCGTCGCATAGTACTTTTGCTTCGTCTCTCACAGAAAAAAAGAAAATTTTGACGATGTGGGGACACCATCACCAGCGATTATATGTATCTAGCGCTGCCAGCATAGATAAATGCTTTGCAATAATAAACTAACAGCATCGGCTTGCTGCGTGACCTCTTAAACGCCGTTAGTGAGCGTCCATTCTATCCTCATAAATAAACGTCGATGCTCATGTGAGCGCACCGTTTTGACGTACCTGCGTACCATTGTCCTATCAGGTGTGACTACATGTATGCAGGTCACCCCATAAAAGCAGACATAGTGCCGGTTCGCAGAAGAAGCACTGCGGGGGGGGGGGGGGGGGGGGGGCTGTTATCGTTTTTATCGCTGGCGTCCTATCGCAAAGGTGTGTGTGTGTTTGTGTGTATGTGTGTGTGTGTGTGTGTGTGTGTGTGTGTGTGTGGAGTTGCTGGGGCTAGGTTATCGGTGGTTTTGCATTCCAGTTGTTTTCTGTTGTTCATAGGAGACCACGGATAACGAACGTAATTACCCTGCCGTACGTACTGTTAGCTTCCTGGAGGTATGTTCCGTCTTTGCAGCTAACTGAAACGTAGTTTATTTTATGCCATACGCGATTCGCTTCATTTATTGCACTTTTCATTGTGTGTTCAAAAATGGTTCAAATGGCTCTGAGCACTATGGGACTTAACTTCTGAGGTCATCAGTCCCCTAGAACTTAGAACTACTGAAACCTAACTTAACCTAAGGACATCACACACATCCATGCCCGAGGCAGGATTCGAACCTGCAACCGTAGCGGTCGCGCGGTTCCAGACTGTAGCGCCTAGAACCGCTCGGCCATTGTGTGTTGAATGTGTGTGTATCTACAGTGTGTAATGTAGCCAACTGCCGCTGTGTGTTTATCTCTCGCCTTTTGTTTGCATTGTATGTGTGGTTTGACACCTCTTCATTGTTTTGTGTGCGTACGTGCGTGTATGTGTGTGTGTGTGTTTCGTTATGTTGTGTCATTCTTTGTGAGAGTGGATACTTTTTTATTTTTTGTGTGAATGTGTTATTCTGTATGTGGCTGGATATTTTGTGCGTGTGTGTGTGTGTGTATGCATGTATGTATGTATGTGTGTGTGTGTGTGTGTGTGTGTGTGTGTGTGTGTGTGTGTGTGAAATAGAGAGAGAGAGAGAGAGAGAGAGAGAGAGAGAAAGAGAGAAGTGAAATGCTGTAATAAATAAGAGTGAAAAAACGCCGGAAATCGACCATCCGTAGCTTGGAAATCGAGTAGCACACGTCCAGGACCACACACATGGACTAGCAACACTGGAAATCGTAACATCACGCCAAACGATAATTTAACCTGACGAGACTGATGCCGCAAAATTTGTTTCTAACTTGAAAATCAATTGAGAACCACGGGAAAACGTGACGTAGTAACATACTTGTAACTACTACATAACGAACATGTATTAGAGAATATTGAAGATGCTTAAATAAAATAGTGAAACGCATATGGTAAAAAGCAAATTGCCTTTCATTGCAGTTGCAAAGATGGAACATACCTCCATGAATTTTGAAGCAACTAAGGAACGACGGAAAACGGAAAAAATGACGACTGTAAGCTTGTTTCGTGGTGAAATTATACGCTTTGATGAAAAAGACATGTAATAGTCACATGTGATGGGATTACATAAAATCAATCCTTTTTAGTGCTGTAAAAATATTTCCTAAGCGTGAGTTTCTTTGTATCCAAAGAGTCCTGTTTTGTAAAGACTGAGTTGACTTCCTGTTTCTTATCTTTGAAATTTTGTCTGGTAGTTAATCTATTGCCTGTACATTTAACTCATATATTTCTTAGCCCATTCTAGTGGTCACAGGAATGTATACCCACACTGCGCATGACTATTTGGGAGTCTGCAAATTACTATTTGTGAGTCTGCAAATTCGGAAGCATCCTGTGCAGCGTGGTATTCAGTGCAGTTGCTTCCGCCCATAATTACTCTGGATAACTTAAATCACTTTAATATTGACCATTCCGCAAGTTCTTATGGATTATATTTCGTTCTGTTCCTCTTCACTGACTCTGCTTCCGTAACAGCTGATAGCCTAATATATCACAGCAAAGTGTTCTTTTTCATTTGGAGTTCCAGTAGCAGATGTTTTCTTTTATTTCATAGTTGCCTCCACTACTATGGAACAGCAGCTAAGGCTGGCGGGATTAGCCGAGCGGTCTTAGGCGCTGCAGTCATGGACTGTGCGGCTGGCCCCGGTGTAGGTTCGAGTCCTCCCTCGGGCATGGGTGTGCGTGTTTGTCCTTAGGATAATTTAGGTTAAGTATTGTGTAAACTTAGGGACTGATGACCTTAGCAGTTAAGTCCCATAAGGTTTCACACATTTTGATTTTTGAACAGCAGCTAATCTTCGCTGGGCCAAAAGAACCTTAGTGTGTAGCTACGGTGTGATACGAAAATCCCGATAGCTTCACTATAGAAGTTACTTATATTCCTTTGAAAAAAGGCTTGCCTCTACCCTTCGAGCTGGTTTGGAAAAATTCATTTCGAATATGAGAGTGCATCTCAGTGATCATTTCTAAGCACAGCCAAGCTGGAATATCATTTAAATCACTCCTCCTTATGATAGCTTTCAGCACATGGCTAAAACTTCTGTGCAGAGAATATCATGCATCTGCATAAGGTGTGTCTTTATTAGACTGACAGTTCGTCATCCAAGACAACATTTAAATGCAAATTTTATTCAGCAACATAGGAACTGAGTCATTCACATTTTGTCATGAAGTGCTCGAACACGAAGGAAAATATCGCGATTGTTATTTGGAAATTAACCACGGCACTAAAGAAACAAAAAATTTTGATTTAGAGATAAAATGTGAAGTGGCATAGAATTGTCGGTTCGGAGAGCCCCGAAGGGTCGTGGAAAAGCTTTCTTTCCCTGCTCACAATCACACCTTTCCTTCTTGATATACCTGAGGAGTATCTGTCCAGTACAACTGCGAGTAGAGTTGTCATGTTTGTGTTGATAATGAGAGGAAAAAGTAGATAACACATTGACTGCTGCTTTTCTCTCATAGCAACAGAGGATCATTGTAACAAGCTCTCACTGAGTGAGACGATACGGAGAGGTTTGGTTTTTAATCCAGGACATTGACCCAAAGTCTAGCGATCAGTAATGTTCGCCACTACATCTCCTCCCATAGCGAGCCAAGGATCGAACCGGATATCTGTCGAGTGTCTTTGCACAGGTTTGCGTTGGCTCCAACGGCTACGGGGGCGGGTTACGTACACTATGTGATGAAAAGTATCCGGACACCTGGCTGAAAATGACTTACAAGTTCGTGACGCCCTCCATCGGCAATGCTGGAGTTCAGTATGGTGTTGGCCCACCCTTAGCCTTGATGCCAGCTTCCACTCCCGCAGTTATACGTTCAATCAGGTGCTGGAAGGATTTTTGGGGAATGGCAGCCCATTCTTCCCGGAGTGCTGCTCTGAGAAGAAGTATCGATGTCGGTCGGTGAGACCTGGCACGAAGTCGGCGTTTCAAAACATCCCAAAAGTGTTCTATAGGTTTCAGGCCAGGACTCCGTGCAGGCCAGTCCATTACATGGACGTTATTGTCGTGTAACCACTCCGCCACAGGCCATGCATTTGGAACAGGTGCTCGATCGTGGTGAAAGTGCAGTCGCCATCCCCGGATTGCTCTTCAAGAGTGGGAAGCAAGAAGGTGCTTAAAACATAAATGTAGGCCTGTTCTGTGATAGTGACACGCAAAACAACAAGGGGTACAAGCCCCTTTCATAAAAACACGACCACACGATAACACCACCGCCTCCCAATTTTACTGTTGGCACTACACACGCTGGCAGATGACGTTCACCAGACATTCGCCAAACCTGCAACCTGCCATCGGATCGCCACATTGTGTACCGTGATTCGTCACTGTACACAACGTTTTTCCACTGATCAATCGTCCAACGTTTACGCTCTTTACACCAAGCGAGTCGTCGCTTGTCACTTACCGGCCTGATGTGTGGCTTATGAGCAGCCGATCGACCATGAAATTCAAGCCGCCCAACTGACTTAGTACTTGCAGTGGATCCTGATGCAGTTTGAAATTCATGTGTGATGGTCTGGATAGATGTCTGCCTATTACACATTACGATCCTCTTCAACTGTCGGCGGTCTCTGTCAGCCAACAGACAAGGTCGGCCTGTACGATTTTGTGCTGTACGTATCCCTTCGCGTTTCTACTTCACCATCACGTCGGAAACAGTGGACGTAGGGATGTTTAGGAGTGTGGAAATCTTGTGTAGAGCCGTATCACACAAGTAACACCCAGTTACCTGACCACATTCGAAGTCAGTGAGTTCCACGGAGCGCCCCATTCTGCTTTTGGTTCAAATGGCTCTGAGCACTATGGGACTAAACATCTCAGGTCATCAGTCCCGTAGAACATAGACCTACTTAACCTAATTAACCTAAGGACATCACACACATCCATGCCCGAGGCAGGATTCGAACCTGCGATCGTAGCGGTCGCGCGGTTCCAGACTGAAGCGCCTAGAACCGCTCGGCCACCAGCATTCTGCTCTCTCACGATGTCTAATGACTACTGAGGTCGCTGATATTGTGTACCTGGCAGTAGGTGGCAGCACAATTCATCTAATGTAAAAAACGTATGTTAAAAAAAAAAGCGCGTGACGAGGGCCTCCCGTCGGGTAGACCGCTCGCCTGGTGCAAATCTTTCGATTTGACGCCACTTCGGCCACTTGCGCGTCAATGGGGATGAAATGATGATGATTAGGACAACACAACACCCAGTCCCTGAGCGGAGAAAATCTCCGACCCAGCCGGGAATCGAACCTTTTTTTTTTTGTAACCATATATATTTATTTAAATATATTAACAACGATACATTAAAAAAGACATTTTATTCTATTAACCTATTATATTCCTAGTGTTGGTTAATATTACTGTCATTTTATAGGTTTTCGTTTTTATATTTTTTCCTTTTTCGTTTTTCTCTTATTGTTGTTCCTTGAACCCTTTTACATGGCAATTTGTCATTTTTTTGTGTAGACATTGCAGGACAGGCATAATAATTTATATGTAGCATCGACACATTGATCTTGAGTTCATGTTTCTGTATGTCATGCACTTGTGATGCCACAGGCACATTGTGCATTCTGGTTTGATCTCTTCCTATAGTTTGCACTGTTAGGTGGGACAGTATGAGGGAAACATCACCATGGTAGATGGAGCAGAAGTGGAAGAAACGTTGTTACATATAATACAGATTATACATAAATTGAAGAAGAGAGAAAAATTGTCATATTATATATGAGACGCAGAAAGGAGAGTGTGAGTAAACAATATAATTTTATAGGGCACATAGTAAAGGAAATCATTTAAAAAATTATGAGTAGCTGGCACTTTCCACTAAGTAATGCTTGTCTCCTAGACAATATAGTACAAATAATGAAAAAAATTAATTAAAAAAACTGGTAGTACAACTGGGCATACTTTTGACACTGTTTTGGCTGCGACCATGACAGATGTTTGGTGAGAAGCACTTTGTATCACTGATTTCACTAGGAAGAAACACTTTATACTACTATACTTCACTATTTGAGGCGAGAGGAGAAAGCACTTTATCTTTTCTGTTGCACTTATTCACTAATCACTGCACACGTTATTCTTGTGGTGAGGTGGCTGGTGGCAGTGCTGAGGGCTACAGGCTGGGGAGGACTCTGGCAATCGCTGTCTGCAGTGGAATCTGCAGGAAGTTCCTGAAGTTCTCGGAACCCGGGCCCTTAGGATTGACAGTCCGCCGCGCTGACCACTCAGCTACCGCGGGCGGATACTATTGATCACATAGTGTATCACGTAAATGTCACGCTGAAAATGAGAAGAGAGCAAAGGGGAAGGAAACAAAATTCACACTCGCGAAAACCGCGTTGTTAAAGCGCAAATTATGAACCCGCTACTCAAGGTAAAAAGGTTCCATTTTACAAGTTTGTTGATCTCAGTACAAAACGTGTACCAAAAGGCTGCGATTGTGATGTTTTATGCGTCTCCTCCCAGAAAATTTGCTACTATCTGAACGATTTCATCGGCATCTAACGGTATTTGGTTAAGTTTACTGCAATATTTAATAATGCGTAGCGTTTAGAGGTAGTAATTACCTTAAATCGTTGCAGCATGTAATTCGATTAATGGAGTAATAACTTCTCGCGCTGGAGAGAAACTTTACAGCTCATATGTTCGTAAAAACTAACGGACTATCCGTTGGATACTAGATTTGTACCGTTTATGTGAACTGAATCCTGTCGAAGAAACCAAAACTTTAAATGCTCTTTATAATATGGAAATAAACTCTCTAAGCTTCTTAGGAAGCTACAATCACGAAAGAACACTTCGGAATTAATTCGCTTAATACAAATTCCTCGACATTAGCTGTAATAGGTATAGATATAATTCCTAGTAATGAGATATGAATATTTGTTGGTTCAAATGGCTCTAAGCACTATGGGACTTAACATCTGAGGTCATCAGTCCTCTAGACTTAAAACTACTAAAACCTAACTAACCTAAGGACATCACACACACCCATGCCCGAGGCAGGATTCGAACCTACGACCATAGCAGCAGCGCGGTTCCGGACTGAAGCACGTAGAACCGCTCTGTCATAGCGGCCGGCTGAATATTTCCGGATTTCCCGAGAATGAGACTATGTTTAGGAGGGCATACGACGATAACAGTATTGGTCTTGATTCCTCGTTGTCTTATTCTGTGACGTAAGGAAGTTTGGGTCGGTCCGGGGAGCGTGCGCGGATAGCCGAAATGCTTAAGGCGACCGCTCACGGTAAGCGAAAAATCGCGGTCGGGCACAAATTTTCATGTCACTATTTGGTAGTGTGTCTATATCTAATATGCCTGATGACAAGAAATCTGCGTGCAACAAATTAATTTAAAATGATTTTGTACAGCCAGAATTAATTAGTTTGCTGATTAAGTGTATGATACTCTTGAAATATTGAATTATAATCTCCTCCTCAGCTTTGTGTGACACCCTTTGTCCTTCCGTTGTATGCAAAATAAAAGAGATAAGAAGCCATGCTGGTTCACGGACAATCGCCCACAGATCATGCAGACTGGTAGCAATTGCTCCAGTTCGGGGTCATTACTGTTGACAGTATCACAGGCGTGTTGAATAAGAATGACGTCGTCTGGAATCGCGTGATCTTTCTTTTAAACACAGGAGCGTAATGGGAGTGCAAAATGTATTGAACGTACAGCAGGCTCCCGGATCCGAGACTGCTACTGATAATGCAAAATAGACATGGTTTCTATCGGTAAATTGTACTTACTGTATTCACAAAAGATCCTACATGCCACCTTTGGAAGGCTGCCGCATTACATGTGCGTTATTCGTGGGAAGTTGACAACTTATTTTCAAAATTATATTTAAACCCAAAGGATTTCAGATCGCTTGCTTTCAGATCACTTTCGAGAAATAATCGTCAAATTTTGTATTTATTTATTCACTTTTCCCCTAACGAAATTTCCGGAGAGCTAAACCATCGGAGTAGTCTATTTTGGTGCTACATGCTGTGACAAATCGAGTCATTTCAGTGCATCGATGTGAGCGATAACGGATCCCTGGATCATCTAGTTTTCGCTCTCGTCCTCTACCGAACACTCTTTGTTCACTATATCCGAGTCACACAGCTACTAAGTACCGGTACATAGGCATCGGTACTTAACCACTCGCTGATGTTTTCATCTACATCTCCACAAAACGAAAATATTCGTTCTAATTAAAACAGAATACTTCAGGCTACCTTATTTCGGGAACTTGGTGTAAGTTTTCAGCGAAATGCTGTAGTCCTAGCTGGACATGTGGATACAAATTATCTATCAGCAGGTTTTTTGTCAGCTCTAACGTATGCCACGTTAGAGCTTAACGTCACTTCGACACGGACGGAGTGTTACTTCAGTTAAAGGCGAATGAGGGACTAAAGAATATAGCACTGTGATGCCACACCTGCAAGGAGGGACAATACTGAGTATGCTGCGATCAATAATTACATAGCTTTAAGTAGGGAAAGTGATTAAAGCTAACAATCAGAGAAATTATAATTGCTAAGAACTATAATCCTGAGTATTATGTATGTGCCAGATGTGACAGATGACCATAAAATTGCTCAGGTACAAGGGTATTTTTCTCTCGAATTTTTTGTGGTTCAATAAGTACCATTATTAATAAGTTATAAGTTATTGCCAAGACGACGATTTCCGTCCGAATGGAGATCATCCGGGCTGCCCCTCCGTTTACTGTTAAAATTCTGTGAGCGTATGATCTTAGACGAGTCAACTATTATCTTGCTTGCTTCTATGTGCCAGGTGGTTATAATTAAAGTCCAGTTACTCAGAGAGGTCCAGTTTGAGCTATAATTATCTTATGGCAGTGGAACTTGGTGGTTACTCTAATGCATTAATGCAGAACCAATTTAGCCGCGCGGGATTAGCCGAGCGGTCTCAGGCGCTGCAGTCATGGACTGTGCCGCTGGTCCCGGCGGAGGTTCGAGTCCTTCCTCGGGCATGGGTGTGTGTGTTTGTCCTTAGGATAATTGAGGTTAAGTAGTGTGTAAGCTTAGGGACTGATGACCTTAGCAGGTAAGTCCCATTAGATTTCACACACATTTTCAATTTACACAGTAAAAAAATTAGTTCCAATTTTGGTGACCAGATGCAAATCTGGCGTGGGCAGAAAAGGTCAAACAAGTGAGAAATAATAATGTTGATTTTATTATTAACCGCCGCTTTCACAATTTATTTAATATGAGTACCAGAGACATCGACGAGATCTTAGACAGCGCCAGATTTGCACCTAGTGACCAAAATTGGAACTAATTTTTTTCAACGTCAATCGGTCCCACTTTAACGTTTTGCCGTATATACTAACTTTCCTTGCAGTATAATAATTACAGCCTCCGTATGTAGCTACACTTTAATTATAGCCACCCGGTACATCGTGCGAAAAGTCCATGGAGATAAAATTAGAGAGACTGGAGCTCGCACAGATTCTTACCAACTATCGTTCTTCCCGCAAGCCATTCCTGACCGGAGCCGTAAAGGGGAGAAGTGACAGTAGTACACAGAGTGACCTATGCCACACACCATAAGGTGGCTTGAAGTCGAGATGTAGATGTAGAAGAAGATGTAACTCGAAATGATCTGTTGTTGCTGTTTTATTATTTGACGATATTTCTTTCTCGCTCGCCTCTTTATCTAACGCTTCTTATTACCTATGCTTTCCGTTGTCCAACTACCCAAGCTATGTCTGCCGGATCTATTCCCAACATTCCGGCTCAATAATCTATGCACTCTGTGCTACCATTTTCAGTGCTATTGACATTATTCAGTCGGCATGCTACATATGTATGAACTTTTAAAGACAATATATTTTGTTAGTGTTTAAGTACGAGTTTGAGAGGCATGGTAAAGCTCCCCCCGTGTCCTACAATTCCAAGCTCACGAGGTAAAACATTAGGTACCCCTCATGAGCTGAGTGGTCGCCTTGGAGCACTGTACAAAGTGCGCAACAGCTACTGGGTGGTCATGTGACGTTCCATCCCTGACGTACTTGTGGCAGGGAAGTGGTACGTGCCAGTCGGTTGTATGGAGCCAGCGTAATAACGCGGGTAGACGTCGAAGCATCACAGAATTGCAGGGGAAGAAACTACCATGTTGACCTCACCGTGAGTGAAGTTGCTATTTTTGTTGGCGCATGGACGTGAACTGTCCTGCGTGTCTACAAGGAATGGTGTACCATGCAACACGATGTAAGAAGAATGGTAAAAATATCCTAACCGACAGGAATCGGAGATGAGTGTCATGCTTTGTCAACGACAATCGCTTTCAAACGTACCAAAAGCCCATGCTGCTGTGTTGTAGAAGACCTTAATTATCAGTAATTTATGCCTCGCAACTCGCACACTATGTTTAATATTAAAGTTCCTTCTTTTATGGTGTCGAGACATTGTTTCATAAACTTGCTTTTGCGTCCAAGGCCTCAATTAGCACAGGTGTTTTTTCTCCCTACTTTTGACTTCAGTAACAATAATAACACAAACATTCAGTGTGAAATTACCTATCGCCATCCATACGGGACTCAACAACAACGACCGAAATTGGAACCTACTTCTGTATATCGATACAGGACGACCCACGAAAGGGGAATGTAACGCTTCGGCAAAGTACGGTAGATTGTGGTGAAAAAAAAGAACATTATGACTAGCTTTGGAGTATTTATATAATAGTCGATTGTTGCTGATCCAGGCCACAAACTTTAGTTTACAGCTGCAGTAGCGTCGGGAGGTCAAGGATACCACGTACTCGTAAAGCAAGCTTATCTGGGCAGTATCGCAGTGACAGATTGCCCAGCTTTCTCTCTCTCGCGGTAGGTCTGTACACTGCTTTACAGTGCATAAGACCCTGACAAATGTGTCGTGTGCAAATCGTAAACTTTCTAAGCGATGCTAACGCGATTTCAGTTCACTTCTGCCAGTAAAAACTCGCTGAGTACTGGAAGTTATTTCAGCCAACACCACTGACATGAAAACCCTGATAGTGCTAAGTTTTACGTCTTCTTTATCGACTTGTTTTATTTTTACAGGCACAATGCGTTAACCAATAAGGACCGTAACGGACGTTGTTTGCATTTGTGTTTACCAGTGACATTCCTTTTATACTATGTATTGTGGTAAACATGATTTTCCCCTATGACAACGCCTTTTGTATCTGAGAAACTTAAGTTGCACTGGGTTTCATATTCCACAGTACGCCTGAACTGCAGATTCCATGTATTTGGTGAAGAGACACTCAAGCGGGGTCTACTCCAAGTACAACACTGCAGCGTCCATACCAATCGTTGGGCTCATGACAACTTTACTTTTCCTTTATATATTTTAATGTATTGTCAACCAAGTCGCATTAGACAGTTTTAGATACAACAGATAGTGCCGTTGTTGACACCTGTATCCTAACTTAGGAAATCTACATAAAAACTACGAGTTAGGCTCGAGAGAGTTTTGAATTTCACTGCTTTAAGCGATTTTTTAAGGCTGCGGTTTGCCGTAGCTGATACTGGTCGGGTACTAAGGTCGTCTAATCGACGATTTTCCAAAATCGCCTAACATGATTGTAGATCGATATCAGCTTCCGCCTCGCACAATATTTGAAAAGCACGTACCGAAATGTTTTTTACCGATATTCACACGAAATAAATTATTTTCCAGAGATATTTACCGAACATCAGTGATCTCAACTATACACCCCTCATAACTGAGAGCTTAAACAACTAACTTCCTTAAGAGATTTTCGGTCAGTTTGAGAAAAATAGCTAAACACGCATGCTGCCACAGCAAAGCTTTATCGAGGAATGTGTTCTTCACGTTGTTAAAAACGTGAACGTTACATGAAGCAAGATCAGGATGTAGCGCGAATGCTGCGGCGTTAACCAGCAAGTTCCCTTAGCGCATGTCTGCTAATTTCTTGGAGTATGTGCGTGACAGTGTCTTCCGACAACATTATGAGTATCCACGTCACTACGCACCTCAGTTTGTGCTAAGAACCTTCATAGCTCTGCCATCTCGTTGTGTCTTTATGTCAAAACAGACAATCAGCAAAATCTTTGCAATGTAAGCTCGTCATAACAATTTTCCCTGACCTATATAAGGCTGTGGAGATGTTCAGTTGTTGCATTTATGTTTAAAAAATGTTCAAATGTGTGTGAAATCTTATGGGACTTAACTGTTAAGGTCATCAGTCCCTAAGCTTACACACTACTTAACCTAAAGTATCCAAGGACAAACACACACTCCCATGCCCGAGGGAGGACTCCAACCTCCGCCGGGATCAATTTTATGTTTAGCCTCAAATAACAAACAGTGATGACAGTATGGGATAGAAATGCATACCCTTCCTCGTAGTACATTTGTTACTAATTTCGTGTGTATACTCTTTTTCTTCTTCTTCTTCTTCTTCTTCTCCTCCTCCTCCTTCTTCTCCCCCGCCCACCTGTGTATACTTTTAGCTCTGCAGCCGAACTTTGACATTGCTGCATACGAGAGCATGGCTTGGCACAGATTTCTGCAATATACGAAGCTCTGCCAACGACGTTTGGGCTGCGTTGCACTCAGTCTAATATCCATCTGCAGCCTATGATGTAACCATCATCCAACGAATATTATTGCGCCAACGTGGTCAACGTCTGTCACAACATACGCTCAAAAATAAGAAAGGGTACTTACTTCGCTAACTATTGTGGGGTTATGATATCATTAATGTTTAATGATGCAGCAGAAGTTTGTACCTTCACCGCCGAACTTACGGCTATTTAGACCTTCGTAATGCAGCAAATCAGTTCGTCTATATCATCACTGTCACGAACTGACGGGGACCTCTTGAATCATTAAGAGAGCAGAAATATGACAGTCGCCATTCAATTGACATGTCTAACACGACGTCAGTGATTATGTCAACATAAACAGGTACAATTGTTGTAGATAAAGGGTCACTTCAGCACGAGTTAACGCACCATCTGCAGGAACATAAAACTACTGAAGATCAGCCTTAATAGTTTAAATTGGAATTTGATGTCGCGTCAAAGACGCAGACGTTCCAGAAATAGAGGAATATGTTTTAGACTTCCCATTTATCAAAAGGAAAGCATTACGCAACACTCCAGTAAGGCATCTCGAATAAAATCTTGGTTTTCTTAGATAAGACCTACTGGATGTCACAACTAAAACGCGTCTCAAGTTATGTCATGACTAAAACCGTATGCATCTTCACATGATAAAAGCTTTCGCACACCAAATAAGGTCACAGAAACGTGACATTGTGTTTTTCGCGATATTAACTGCAACTGTGCAAGCTTTACAGGACCGAGGTTACAGCAGGAATTCCACTGATGGTGTGTTTAATACTGGCGTGGAATAGAATCTCTGCTTAAATAAAGCCTTGGTTAATGTGTCAAGCCAAAGTCCAAATAAAAATTTTAAAACGATTGCGGGGTTTCTATTCTTAAAAAGTTCTGACAGTGCGCTATGTCAGTTTCTTTTCTTATAAGATCCATCAAATCGTCCAGTAAATCAGTGGGAGTGCTACGACAAGCATATATTGGGCGCTGATAGGATTTTGACTATGACGTGCACATGCTAGACAAATGACTGAGAACGCTTCGCTTAAACACATCTTCAGAAGCTTCAGACGTCTTGTAACGAACCAGATATGTTTTCCATGACATACCACCATTTCTGATGACGAATGACCACATGCATTAATAAATAGTCATGTGTTCTTCATCTCTCAAAACCTCGGTAAGAAAATAGTATTGGCTGTAAATAGTTGTTTCGCTGTCTTTTGCACAGCTTTAGCGATACCCGTAGCGAACTTAGTTTACCTGATGGTCACGATGTTCATGCACTTCAAACTACCACCCTCATTGAAAGTGAGATTCGGTCAATTGCATAATTGTATAAATGGTCTAAAATATCTTCAATATCGACAGAATATTAATTTTAGAAGGTATGGGAGAATTAGAACAGCATTCCCTTCGATGGACGAGGGGCCTTGTATAAAAATCATAGTAGCACAGGACTGCATCCCATGTTCTTGTTACCTCTAAATATTACTCAGTGAACTAATTAACATTGAATTTTAAACAAAAATTGCTGCGCCATCAAAAAATTATCATAAGCTTTAAAATTTATGCCATTAATGGTTGTGTACGAAATCATCTACATTAACAGTGGACGTAATTTTTTGTTGCGCCACACGAAGTTTCGGTAACACATTTTAATGTGGGCGTCAAATCATAGAAGAGTTTGGTATGTCTCTGAGTATTACGTACCACACTTTCTCAGAAGGAATCTACGGTCAGTGATGGTGGCTTACAGAAGACGCCGACTGACCTGTTGCAGAGGTTGCTAATCCATATGTTTCTAATTGGTGGGGCGTTATATTGCTCGCCTGTGAAAGAAGTAGCAGCGCATAGCTCATTTTTATCGAAAAGCATGAAGGGGGCTCCGAGCTTAACGTTCCTACCCGAGAGACGGATCACCCACAGTGTCACGTCCCATAACGCAAAGGGGGAGGTCCAATGAAAGTTTGAACATAAGCTACGATGGTTGCTGCCGTCTGATCGAGAACTGGACTCCACCTCTTCTTCTCCCTTCGTTGTCCAAAGACTAGTGAAACATAAATTCATCCGTCACTAAGATTCGAACAGGCTATCTTAGAGTTAAGCACCACCGCACTAGAATCCGGTGGAATCACTGTATTCAACACATAAGCAAAGCGGGTATTTTTCGTAAAACTAGTATCCGTAAAGTGTGAATGATTGTCAGTTGGGTGCGAGTCTAGTAATTTAGTTAGAAACAACAGATCTATGAAAAAGAAAGAGTTTTACTAAAACTGACAGCGGCAAAATCACTTAGCATCAATTGTCACAATAGTCTTGATCGTTAATTTCACTTTTTTGTTTTCCGGGTATTATATTTTTTGTTTTGCATTTTTCCACAAAAGCATCGGTCTTCAACAATAGCAATATCGAGTAGATCCACATGTATCCTGTAAATCCTACTTGTTTTTCTAGTCCTAACTTCATTATCATTGCACTCTTTCAAGTCTAACGTCTAAAGTGGTCCAGTCTTCCCGGATTCGTTGATATGCTCTCGTTTGCAGTCACGAAAAACAAATTTTATTCTGATTATTGAATTCTTCGCCGATGCTACTCAGATACGTGAAAACTATTTTACATCTGCACAAGTCTAAAATCTATTAGACTGATGCATAAGTTAGTAGCGTTTTTCTTTTGCATATTGCTATAGGTTTATTTACCGATTGTAATTTTTTATTTGTAGTTCACTGTTGCTATTTGAGTCTACAAAAAATGGTTCAAATGGCTCTGAGCACTATGGGACTTAACATCTGAGGTCATCAGCCCCCTAGACTTAGAACTACTTAAACCTAACTAACCTAAGGACGTCACACACATCCATGCCCGAGGCAGGATTCGAACCTGCAACCGTAGCAGCAGCGCGGTTCCAGACTGAAGCGTATAGAACCTCTCGGCCACAGCGGCCGACTGAGTTTACATATTGTCATCTTGTCATTTGGAGATAGCGAGTGGAGCTTTGGACTATAGAAGACTCTTCACGTCCTGGAAGACCTTCGGGATTTGATGAAGATCGTTTAAACGCATTAATCCACAATGACCCACATCATTGTACTCGTACTCGAGAACTGGCAAATACGATGGACTGTGATCATTCCACCATCGTGCAACATTTACATGAATTGTGGAAGGTTCAAAACTCGGGTGTATGGGTACTGCATGCTCTAAAGCAAAATCACAAAGATCAGTCGGTGGCCATATGTGCATTTCTGCTTCTTAGTCATCAACTGGCTCGTGGACGACACCGCAATTCCTATCCTGTGTCGTTTCTGGTGTCTTGTGCTAACTTAAGGAAAGGAAAGGAATGGCTTGAGTCCAAACAAAGCGATAACTCCCCGTACAAAGACCGGCTCGCATCCACAAAAGATAATGTTACACATCTAGTGGAACAGCGACGATGTGGTGTACTACGAATTGCTTCCCCGCAGTGTAACCATCACTGTTGACATATATTGTCAACATTTGAAACTTCTTGCAGATGCAGTCAAAGAACGATGACCAGGAAGACAGCATGAAGTGATGCTACGATAGCGCTCTCCCTCATTCTGCTAGACTGACAAAAAAACACTATACAGGAGTTGGGTTGGGAAGTCATTCCTCACCCGCCTTATTCATCTGGTCTTGCACCTTAAATTTTCACCTTTTCCGCTCTCTATCGAATAACCTTCATGGAATTTCCTTTCCGTATGAAAATGACCTCCAATCCTGGCTCGAAGAGTTGTTCGCGTCAAAGTCGCGTGATTTCTATAGTCGCGAAATCTAAAAGTTACCTTAGTGTTGGCAAACTGTTGTAAATAGTAAAGGACAATATTTCACTGATGAATAAAGTCTCTGACATGTGTATTCGTTATGTTTATTAAACTTATGGAAAAACGCTGCTAATTTATGCACTAACCTAATACTTACAACTGTAGTCAAGAGTACACGAGTGGGCCTTCGGTTGCGAAAGCCCATTTCGATGATGTTTCGTTGAATGGTATGCACGCTGACACTTGTTGGTGGCCCAGCAGTGAAATCTACTGCAATTTGAGGAAGGTTTGCACTTCTGTCACATTGGACGATTCTCTTCAGTCATCGTTGGTCCCGTTCTTGCAGGATCTTTTTCCGGCCACAGCGGTGTCGGACACTTGATGTTTTACCGGATTTCTGATATTCCCGGTACACTCGTGAAATGGTCGTACGGAAAAATCCCCACTTCATCGCTACCTCAGAGATGCTGTGGCCCGTCGCTCGTGCGCCGACTAGAACACCACATTCAAACTCACTTAAATCTTGATAACTTGCCATTGTAGTAGCAGTAACCGATATAACAACTGCACCAGACACTTGTTGTCTTATATAGGCTTTGCCGACCGCAGCGCCGTATTCTGCCTGTTTACATATCTCTGTATTTGAATATGCATGTCTCTACCAGTTTCTTTGGCGCTTCAGTGTTTTTAGATGTTGTTCATTTGTAAAGCTATTCAGAAGTTAGCCCTAAGTAAAAAGCAAACTAATATTGAAGTCGTTCTCTGTAGAGGCTGCACTGTGCCCCTCCTTTCGTTTGTTTGGACTTCACAACTCACCACAGAAGTTACAAGATGCGGAACACCTCCTTGAAGAGAGTTTAAGGAGTCGACAAAAGCTTTGCATAACGAATAACTTAAGCATTCTCCTGTAGACTATTACGAAAACTACGGAAAATATAGTTCAGGATGCGCAGACCTGGGTCGGAACCACGAACCTCCAAATTAAAACACGAGATGTCTTCGGAAACCATGGACTGATCGGTCAAGAAGTGAAAACCACAGTGAAAATCGAAATGTTTTATTTGCAACAGTTTGCTGCACCTTCCAGCTACTTGTCTACATAGTCGCCGCTCCAACTTAGACATGTGTCGTAGCGTTGCATCAACATTCCAGTACCCTGTGCTTTCCCACCTCTTCTCTTCGCTGGTCCGCAGTTCATTGTTTGTGCCAAAATTTTGTCTTCGTATCTAACGGTTCATGTGAACAGAGATGAACATCAGAGGGAGCCAAGTTCGGGCTGTATGGTGGGTGATTAAACACTTCTCAACGAAACGCTCCAGGGGCGTCCTCGTTGCCCTTCCAGTGTGCGGCCGAGAATTGTCGTGAAGAAGAAAATGCATGACCGGTACGTTATGTGGGATTGTATGGAATCAGGCAAAACTTTGCGGCGGGCACCCATACTTGGCGGGAGACACCATTGCTCAGTGTGTGCTCAGAACAGAAAAGAGCGACGTGACGCGAACGACAGTCATGCTATAGACACTGTCCGACACAGCTGTGCAAAGCTTTATCCGAATCAAAATGGCTCTGAGTACTATGGGACGTAACATCTGAGGTCATCAGTCCCCTAGAACTTAGAACTACTTAAACCTAACTAAGCTAAGGACATCACACACATCCATGCCCAAAGCAGGATTCGAACCTGCGACCGTAGCTGTCGCGCGGTTCCGGACTGAAGCGCCTAGAACCGCTCGGCCACCGCGGCCGGCGCTTCATCCGATTTTCACTTTCATTTCCATATCGCCACCTATGGGACCTTACTTTCCGAACAGCTCTCGTACCATCATACCTGCTTAATAGCATATCAGCAACTATCAGGACTGATGTTATTTAGTAATTCGGTGGAAGCATTAAAACAAGATTTTGAACTGAATTACCTAATTGTTGTTCCCGCAATACAGATAGGCATTGCTTGTGGTTTTCATAAACCATTTTACGAGAATGTTTGTGTTGTTCATTAGACCGATGATGACCGAGCGAGCTGGTGTAGTGGTTAGTACACTGGACTCGCATTGGGGAGGACGACGGTTAAAATCCCCGTCCGGTCCTCCTGATTTAGGTTTTCCGTGAGTTCCCTAAATTGTTCCTGGCAAATTCCGGGGTGGTTCATTTGAAAAGGGCACGGCCGATTTCCTTCCCCGTCCATTGATAATCCTGGCTTGTGCTTCGTCGCTAATGACCTCGCTGTCAAGGGAACGCAAAACTCTAATCTTCCTTCCTTCAACAGATGATCCATTTCTGTCCTTCATTCTTGTCCAAGAGCTTCCTCCTTAAAGACGAGATGCTGAACTATAATAAAAAGGCATCTGTGGGAGCGCGGTGCGTCTTGTCTGCTTTCATAGAGATCCACTGTCGAGTAAGTTAGCTCTGTAATCTCTTGTACCGCCCGCAACCGCTAAAGAATGCAACGCAGACGCAAAGGGAGAAGAGAGGCAGAGGTACCCGATCCTCTAGCAGCGCCGGATGCGCTAGCGCCCACTACACTCAACCGGCCCGGAAGCAGAATACGCCGCTGTGGCACGCCCACGGTTTCGCCAGCATGTGTACGTACATCTGTTTCGCTATTGCGTCCACGTCGTTCACTGGAGTCATTCAGGCGGTAGCGCTAATGTATTTGACATAAGGAGTCGTAAGTTACAAAGAGCATAATAGTATTCCGAAGTTAACAAGCAGGCATGCTGGTCTTACATTATTTTGGGCACGGCAAAACCGTAAAACATATGATAAAGAAAGTAGACATTTAGTCGACTTGAAAGATCCTCTGATACTACGAGGGCAAGTCAAATGATAACGTTAAAAGTGTAATTAAAAATGGACATTTCGAGCCATTCCTCAGTAAGTTGGCACTAGTATTACCAATGATATAAGGAATGCCCCACAGGCGGCAGCATAGTACAGACCAGGTTACAATACCAATTCAAAATGGTTGTCCCGCTTGCGACATGCAACAGGGGAGAACGGCGTTCTGTCATACGTTTTCTGAGCAGTGAAGGTACGAAACCTATTGGAATCCGTCGGCGAATGGAGGTCCAGTATGGTGATGCATGTCTATCGCTGCAGCAACTGTACGAGAGGAGTAGAAAGTTCAGAAATGGCGTGACTTTTCTGACAGACGCACCGCTTTGTGACACTAGAGTCTACAGCAGCAGTTGAAGCATTGTGATGGAAAATCGCCGTTTGACGGTGAATGATTTAGCCACAAATCTGAAAGATGGGTGCCACGGCATCTCATTCCAGAACACTCTTCTACATCCGCCATACTCACCAGACCTCGCACCGAGTGATTACCACACCGCTATCTGGACAACTGAAAGAGACGACGGGAGAAAAGAAATTTCGTTCAGATGAAGAAGTGCAGCAGGCGGTGCATGAATGGCTGCACATAAGACCAAAAAAAATGTTTTTTTTTCAGAGGAATTCGTGCATTTCTTACGTGCATCTTTTCCGGGGTACATTCGGTCCTGACTTCATGTTATGGATTCAACGTGCTAGCGTAGCGAACATCGCAGATGGAGGAACTCTTGGAACGGGAGGGTATTCGGCGTATGGACTAGCCTGCTCGTTCCTCCAATTTAAATCCCTTCGAGCACGTCTGGGCTACGTCGGGGAGACGATTTCAGCACTTCCACGCGCTCCACCGATCGTCCAGCAATTATCAACCACGCTGGTGGAAGAATGGAAAGCCCGACCACAAGCAATCCTTGTAATCTTGTTGCCAACATGGGAGCACTTTGCAGGGTATGCCTTGACGTCCGTGGTGATTACACACCGTATAAACAACCATGTTCGCCTTCTGTAATGTCCATGGCGCCATCATGAACGGCGGTGATTTCACTGTAATTATCATTTTTGAATAAAGTGTCATTTCTGTTCATCTCATTGCGTGTTTGTTTCGGTTACTTTCTGTACTATACTGTAGCAGATCTTTCTATGTATGGTCCAAGTTTTATAGGAATATGTTACTTGGCTATGACACGTTATGTGAAAGTTACTTGCGTCCTTACGATTCGCACACCAGTGTACATGTGAGTGACCTTCCACTTAACATTCCTCAAGTCAATTGGTACGTTTGCAAACGGTACTTGCGTTATAATTAATCCCATTAGAGAGAAAGCAACAGAAGAGATTGTTAACGATATTTTTCAAAGAGTTATAAAATGGTTCTCTGAAAACGGACTCTCCCTTAATTTTGAGGACACACGTTATACTGATTTCTGAACAACAAATAGGGTCATACCAGCAATAGATGCAGTACATGAATAGGAGTCAGTAAACGTGGTGAAATGCTCCAAATTTTTGAGTGTACATATTAATGAAAAATTGAACTAGAAGTAGCGTATTACTGAGCTGTCCAAACAATTTTTCAGCGACTTCTGTTCTGCGTACAACTGCTAGTCACGCAGACAAACGAATCAGCCTCCTGACAGTTTGCACATTTCCTCTCAATAATATCTTATCGAATATTTTCCTGTGGTAACTCATTCCTTAGAATGAAAATATTAATTGCATAAAAGAGCGAGCAGTAAGAATAATATGTGGTGTTCACCCGTGGTCATCATGTTCGCAGTTCTTCAAGGAGTTATGCATTTTAAATGCGCCATTGCAATACATATACCCGCTAATAAAATTCATCATAAAGAATCCATCACAATTTGATAATAATTGTGATGTCCATACCTACAACACTAGAGTTAAAAATGGCCTATGTTACGCATTCTTGAAGCTGCCAATGGCTCAGAAGGGATTAGAAGAAAAAAAAAAATCATTTGCCCAGACCATAAACTGCCTGAGAGGTACCAAAGTAAGTTAAACTAAGATCATTACTCCTGAGCAGCTATTGCATAGGTGAATTTTTATTGCCGGCCGGAGTGGCCGTGCGGTTCTATGCGCTACAGTCTGGAACCGAGCGATCGCTACGGTCGCAGGTTCGAATCCTGCCTCGGGCATGGATGTGCGTGATGTCCTTAGGTTAGTTAGGTTTAATTAGTTCTAAGTTCTAGGCGACTGATGACCTCAGAAGTTAAGTCGCGTAGTGCTCAGAGCCATTTGAACCATTTTTCTTAAATTTTTTATTTAAAAACTGGTAGCCTGCAAAGAAAACTTCGTTTTTAAGTGTAGTTACACGATTAGAACTATAAAATAATATGTTCATTAATGTTAACAAATGGTTCAAATGGCTCCAAGCACCATGGGACTTAACATATGAGGTCATCAGTCCCCTAGATTTACAACTGCTTAAACCTAACTAACCTAAGGACATCACACACATCCATGCCCGAGGCAGGATTCGAACCTGCGACCGTAGCAGCCGCGTTGTTCCAGACTGAAGCGCCTAGAACCACTCGGCCACAGCGGCCGGCAATGTTAACACTAATCATGTATGCATATCCTGTAAACTGACTCGTTCCACATCATTTCGATAAAAGAATCCTAAATATGATCTATGAAACAAGTAACTAGCTGTAACTAACTATAACTAACTATAGGTTCCAATAATTTGGTCCAGCCCCTGTACTGCATCAGCTTCCCGAGATAAAATGCAATCTTAACAATTAATCGTCGATCGTTTGAGGGTAATTTATTTTTCGATTCATCTCTGCGAAATCTGTTTGATATCAGAATGAGAGCAACATCTCAGCATATGCTCAAATGAAACGCCTCCAGTTTTCCCAGCGCTACTGAACAGGCTAACTAGAAAATCAATTTATTCGATGGGGTGTCAATGGAAACATTAACCATTTTTAATTTTCTTATTGGGCAAAAGTGGAACAGAAGTGTATCTTTTCGACATAGTCTTCTTGTCGTTCAACAGCGTCACAGTAACATTGACAGGTGGACCGCGAAAACGATCATGTTCGACAACGTTTGTAGGTGCATTACGTGTTCCCACCTCTCGCCGTATGAGGGTACGCACGTACTCCGGAGCATTGTCGAACATGACCGCCGTGGTGGTCCAGGTGTCATGGCGTCGGGAAGCATAATGTTGCTGGGCGTGCTGACCTCCGAATACTTGAATACATTCTTGTAACAGTGTACTCTTTTCCCATGTGCGTCTTTTCAGGGATTAATTCAGCCCTCACTTCACTTTCATGGATGACAATCGCGTCGAATAGCGCAGATGGAGGACCTCTTGGAACGAGAGGATGTTTGGTGAATGGACTGACCTGCCCGTATCCCCTCTTAAATGCCATGGTGCACATGTGAGATGCGTTGGGGAGATTTATTGCCGCACGTCCGCTTGCAACAATGACCATCCACCAGTTGTTAGTCGTGCAGTCAGTAGTGCTGATTTCACTGAAGTTATTGTCTTTGAATAAAAGTGCCATTTCTGTTCGTCTTGTTGGGTATTTCTTTTAGTTACTTTCCGTACTGTACTGTAGTACTTATGTATGGCCCAATCGAGCTATGTTCCCTGGAAATGACATATCATGAGACAATAGCTTTCGTCCTTACGTTTTTCACACCAGTGTGTAAGGAACAGCAGTGGACCCAAAATTGAAACTTGTGGGATTTCCTTTGTAGTTCCTCGGAGCTCTCTCGAAAATTTTCCCTCCTTCCAACATTATCTGCAGTATTTAGCGCAAATTTTTGCATTCTGTTGAAGTATGATTCAACCAGTTGTGAGTAAGCCATCAGTTCCATAAAACTTAAGCTGCTGTAAGAGAATAACATGATCTACGCATCAAACGCCTTGGACAGATCAGAATAAATACCAACTAGCGATATTCTCTAATTCAAGGCTTGCAATATTTGGTGACTGAATCTATGAATACACTCAAAGACAAAATAAAAAAAAAAGTGACGCACCAAGAAGTAATTATCCCAATGGGACGGAAATTGGTAGATGTGATGTACATATACAGACAAACAAATGGCTATAATTTGTGAATAAGTGGATGATTTATTCAACATATGGTTCAAATGGCTCTGAGCACTACGGGACTTAACATCTGAGGTCATCAGTCCCCTAGAACTTAGAACTACTTAAAACTAACTAACCTAAGGACATCACACACATTCATGCCCGAGGCAGGGCTCGAACCTGCGACCGTAGCGGTCTCGTGGTTCCAGACTGAAGCGCCTAGAACCGCTTGGCCACACCGGTTGGCTATTCAACAGAATGAGCTTCACAAATTGAGCAAGTTAATAACGTGTTGATCCACCTCTGGACCTTATGCAGGCAGCCATTCAGCTTGGCACTGATTGTAAAGAGTTGTTGAATGTCCTCCTGAGGGTTATGGTGCCAAATTTTGTCCAACTGGTGCCTTAGATTGCCAAAATCCCGAGCTGGTTGGAGGGCCCTGCCCATAATGCTTCAAGCGTCCTCAGCTGGAGAGAGACCCCGCGACATTGCTGGAAAGGCAGCGTTTGGCAATCACCGAGACAAACAGTAGAAACTAGCCGCGTGCAAATGGATGAATTGTCTTGCTGAAATGTAAGCCCGTGATGGCTTATCATGGAGGGCAACAAAGTATGGCATAGAATATCGTCGATGTACCCTGTGCTGTAAACGTGCCGCAGATGACAACCAAAGGGGTCCTGCTAGGAGAAGAAATGGCACCCCAGATCGTCAATCCTGGCTGTCAGGGCGACAGTCAGGTTGGTCTCCCACCGCTCTATGGGGCGTCTGCAGACACGTCTTCGGTGGCCATCGGGTCTCAGTTCGAAGTGGGACTCCTCACTGAAGACATCTGGAATCGGAGGGGTGTCAAAGGGCTGCCTGCCTGCAGCTGCCTAGGACTCCTTCGCAAGTTCTCTCTGCAAAGGCACGTTTTTAAAATTGTCAATTAAGGTGTTTGGGGTGCGACTGTAGGTGTTCTGAATTGGGAGTTGGGGGGGGGGGGTCCTAGAGGGACATTTGTCGTTTTATTCCCGCATGTGACAATGTCGCACGTCCCCGTGATCACACCACAAAAAGATGCGAAACAGGAGGCCTGAAAATACGTTTGTTGCCTCACATCACGTTGAAATTGGTTTTTAACGGTCCGTAGTGTTTCCAACCTGTACACGAGGGCAACACTTCAGCCCCACGATGTCCTTACAGAAGTGCTGAAACATCTGGGAGTGTCAGCAGTCTCAAAGGTTGTCCAGAACATCGTTCTGTTGCTCATCGTATAACGAAATGTCGTTTTCGATCGCGAAATGTCTGGTAATAAATGCCCCAAGGGGAGGGGTGGTTCCATTGATGCACTTTATGCCACTCCGTGAGATTTTCTCGTGTCGCTTCAGAGCGATGGTGTGGCTGAAACGTTTTCCTCTGCCACTCATAAGAAAATCGAGTGATTTCAACGGTTGGTGTCGCTGTTCTGACCTCCCTCACTGAGGCATCAAAAGAAGGCGTGAAATGTGTGTAAGAGACAATATGACGAGCTTCCCATCGTATGACACGTTCACGTTGGCGCTGGGCAGAATTGTGGTGAAATTTGGTCCGAATGTGACTTCATTAACCCACCTTACACCTGACATGAAGGTCTGAGCTCTGGCTGTTTTTTCGCTTGAGTCAAGACTTTGCTGTTTGAAGCGTCGCCGAGCGCAGGGATAACGTTGCAGGGCGCCACGAGTTCGCACCGTTAAGTTGTTGGCACATTTGAGCCAAATTTCAAACTTATGCGTCGCAATGGGAGACAATTACGAGGTTTCGAAAAAGTGACCACTTGATTGTGTTGTACAGTGTAGCTTTTACGATTACATAGTGTGCAGCACGTAGAGGGTTGCATTGGAAACATTTCTTCAGTGAAGATTCCCTTTACCACATAACGACGACGTTAGTTTCAAGTGGATCCATGCACACAGAGAACCGCAACATACACGGCAAATACAGCTATGATTACATTTCAGCTCGTGCTGAGCAACCTAGTTGCGAAATGATCTTGGTCGTTATGAGGAATCATTGAGAATCTTCCGTGCTACGAATTTCCAACACTTCCAATAGTAGTTTCTCCCTTAAGTTTGCTGAGGAGATCAATCAGCAAACTCGTCGTAGCGCAAAATATCTTCTTCTTTTTCCTGTTCTTATCCCGCGTTTCCGCGGGGTTGGCATGTTAATTTAGAATTGAGAACATTTTTTCGAAATACATGCGAATCGTGTAAATGAGGCGGGAAGTGGGTATCAGCCCGAGACTCACCTTGTCGGGCGTGGAAACTTAAAACCTCATCCAAGCTGGCTGACACACCTGCCTTCGTCGTTAATCCGCCGGGCGAATTCGATCTGGGGCCGACGCTCTTCCCCGAATCTCGGAAGTGGCGAGCTAACGCTCGCGTCTTTCCGAGCGGGATGGCATTGCAAAATGTAATACAGTAAAATGGATTCTGATAACATTCTTTCATTTAATCTTCAAGCATAAAAGCGACCTGAGAAAATATGTCACAGACTCATAATAATACCCTGCTTGATTGTATGTTACGATACGAGAGGCCCTTGTTGCAGTACGTGGTGACTTTACGATGTATTGTTTCTTGCACTGGTAATGCGGTTTCATAGATCTGAAGCTTTATCGCTTTTTCCGTCGATGACTTTCATATATCATGCAACTCCAAGCTTTCCGTGTAGAGCAATATAGTTCTGCAGTTTTCGTAAAGGTAAATATTTTATGCTATGAACTGCATACAAACAACGTGAAATTAACACGAGGTTAACAAAATACAAGACGTAACAGAAAATCGTTACGAAGTGGGGCGTGGAATAAGCTACACCTATAAATATAAACCTGTTTTCAATCAAATAAATGCTACCTGGAGATATAATGGAGAAACGTAACTGATTAATAGTGCATCTATCATATCGCTCGTCTTAAAAACCAGTGCACAGGAGGGACAGTGCGTGATATGATGATCAGTAAGTCACGTCATTTTGTAGAAGCGGGATACCATACAGGATTCAAAAAGAAAGTTCTGCTGGATAGTACGACGTTAATTGTGGGTGAGGGGATACGCATCACAAGTCAGGAGGCTACATGACAACATGATGCCTCTAAACTTATTTACACTGTTCATATTACCATCAAGCACACAGAAGATATAACACTGAATGGCAAAATTATTAACCTCACTGAGGATGATGATGCTCCGTTCCTCTTTTCCAACGTTGCACTGATGTTGAAGTGGTAGCTGTAGGAATCAGTGTTACCAGTATCGAACAGTAATTAACGTCAATAGAAAGAACACGCACTCCATCTTTAACTGACAACAACATGAGTCAAAAACAGAACGGTTTGCCGTCTAGTTTCTGTTCATTGTAAGTCTCTGACTCGTGAAGGACCCAGGTGACTGTAAGAGAACGCATGTAATTTGAATTCCATTAGCTATACGATCTCCTGCATAACGCTTGTAAAATTTCCTAGTAGGGATGATCACTGAGTTCTTTCCGGGAGTCCGCAGCTCGTGGTCTCGCGGTCGCGTACTCGCTTCCCGAGCTCGGGGTCCCGGGTTCGATTCCCGGCGGGGTCAGGGAATTTCACCTGCCTCGAGATGACTGGGTGTTTGTGTTCTCCTCATCATTTCATAATCATTCATGCAAGTGGAAGACTGGACTGAGAAAAGGTTGGGAATTTGTACGGGTGCTTATAATCGCGCAGTCGAGCGCCCCACAATCCAAACGTCATCATCATCGACTTCTTTCTGAGAGTGCTAGTCCCGAAAGGAATGCAGGAGTCTTCTGTGAAGTGTGGTAGGTAGGAGCTGAGGTACTGGCGGCAGTAAAACTGGGTTTCCACATGCAGCAAAATTGAAGCTACAGCAAGTGGCATGACGGCCGCCGTGTGCTGTTATTCCCACACGCTCTGTCAAATTCTGTTTGGTTCATCTGAGCGTTCAGTCGATTTGTGACACATTGCATTGTCCCGCTGGTAGATGACATCGTAGCAAGGGAAAACCAGCTGCTTGTCAGGATGGATATGGTCCCCAAGGATAGATGCATATTTCTGTTGATCCATTGTGCTTTCCAGAGTGACGAGATCGTCCATATAGTGCAACGAAAACATTCCCCGACTTAGCACTCCCTTTTCCGACCTGGACCCTTCTGATGATTGTTGCAGGGTGTTTGCTTTCAAACCTTTCACATCGCACATGTCAACGGCGTATGTCTGATGGAGCATAAAACGGATTCATTTGAAAAGGCCACCTGTCGCCACTCAGTGGACGTCCAGTTGTGGTATTGGCGTGCAAATTGCAGCCCTCGTCGCCGATAAACAGCAGTCAATTTGGGTGCATGAACCAGACACCTTCTGCGGATGCCCATATGCGGCAGCGTTCGCTGAACCGTCGTTGAGGAGAGACTGTTGGTAGCTCCTTGGTGCATCTGGGCAGTCAGTTGGTCAACAGCTGCACGTCTATTCGCCCGTACACATCTCCGAAGCCGTCGTTCACCCCTTTAATCTACAAAGAGGAGACGAAAATCGTGGTATAACTCCTAACATCGCGTCCACCCTCCTTTTGTGCGCTGTAGTGTGGCAACTTAACGTGGCACGGACTCAAAAAGTTGTTGGAAGCCCCTGCAGAAGTACAGAGACAAGCTGCCTCTGTCTGTACCCGTCCATAACTGCATAAGTGTTGCCAGTGCAGTGCAGGATTTTGTGCACGAACTGACCTCTCGATTATGCCCCATAAAATTCGATGCGATTCATGTCGGACAATCTAAGTGACCAAATCATTCGCTCGAATTATACTGAATATCCTTCAAACCAATCTCGAACAACTGTGGCCTGGTGACATGGCGCATTGTCATACATAAAAAATCCATCGTTTGGGAACATGAAGTCCATGAAAGGCTGCAAATGATCTAAAAGTAGTTGAACATAACCATTTCCCGTCAATGGTCGGTTTAGCTGTACCAAAGGACCGAGTCCATTCCATGAAGCTAATTGTAAGGCCACGACATGAATATGAGTTCGCTATGACGCTCC
Source organism: Schistocerca piceifrons (assembly GCF_021461385.2). Classification (NCBI taxonomy): domain Eukaryota; kingdom Metazoa; phylum Arthropoda; class Insecta; order Orthoptera; family Acrididae; genus Schistocerca; species Schistocerca piceifrons. Next base: position 614,704,027 of record NC_060149.1, read on the forward strand.
TGAAACGATTGCAGCACGATTTCAGCCTTGTGAAAAGGACGGGTATTCTGCTAGAAGATACCATCGCTCTCGGGGAAGACTTCAAGCGTTGAGGGATGTAAGTGGTCCACAATAATGTTCGCCCAAGTCGACAGCATTCATGGTGCCATCGAATACTACCACAGGTCCCATGGAAGCCCAGGTGGATGTCCCCATAGCATAATACTGTCCCCATCAACCAGCGTCCAAATGGCTCAAATGGCTCTGAGAACTATGGGACTTAACATCTGAGGTCATCAGTTTCGTAGAACTAAGAACTACTTAACCCTAACTAACCTAAGGACATCACACACATCCATGCCCGAGGCAGGATTCGAACCTGCGACCGTAGCGGTCGCACGGTTCCAGACTGAAGCGCCTAGAACCGCTCGGCCACACCAGCCGGCTAACCAACCTGCGTCTGTTACGTGATTCACGTCTCGGCCAGCCGCTGACCAGAGGTAACAGAAAACATGGTTCATTCGACCAGGCGCACATTTTCATTGATCCACCGTCCAATCTCGATGATCCCGTGCCTACCAGAATCGCAGTTGACGATGTCGTTGAGTCAACAAGAGAGCACGTGTGGGCCGTCTGCTGCGGAGCTCCATTTTCAATAACGTGCGCTGCAGGGAGTGCTCCGCAACACTTGCGCCTACATCAGCATTGTACCCTGTCATCGTATCGGCCACAGGTCATCGCCTATCCTGCTGCTCAGAGTGGGAAAGCCTTGAGGCTCCACGTTCTCAACTGAGGTGTGGAGTCCAACACCTCGTCGCCTAATCCTTCAGCCAACTTTCCATAGATGCTCACGACAGTAGCACGCCAACAGCAGATCTGTTTCGCAGTTCCTAGGTGCCACGCCATAACATTCTGCCATTTGTCAAAATCGCTTATTTCAGTGGATTTCTTCAGTTGCGGCTCATATCTTCGCTGGAATGTTTCGCCATTCCTCTCTCCTCCATTTCCTTACCACATCGCGTGTCCGCAACGCCACCAGGCCGCGTTCTTTGTGGTGGTGGGCAGTAGTCATAATGATTTGGCTCGTCAGTATTTACCTGTATGGTTGAATGTAGGACTGGACTGAGAACTCGAAGTCCATTACAAGCCAGTTGTTGTGGATATGTAACATAAAACCATCAACACAAGTTCTCAAATACGTTGAAACAGTTTGGTTTCTACTTCGTCTCGATTTGACTCGTATTATGGAGAAGCAGTGTTCAAATTCCGGTCCAGACATTCAGACGTTGATTATCCTCAGTTTCCCCAAATAGTTTCAAGTAAATGACGGTATGGTCCTTTACCCGACATCAGATGGTGATAGGATTTGCAAGAAGGAAGGAATTAATGTTAGACTGTGTGTTACTGACGTCTAGGTCATTATAGATGGGTACACGTTTCGAGCGAACAATGAGAGCGTAAGAAATCGGTTGTGACAGTGTTTAGGGAACCAACCTGTCACTCCTCTCGAGTGGTTTAATAAAAATCTAAATCTGGATGGGGAGGCACAGATTTGAAAACTACCGAATATCAACCTTGATCTTCTTGAAGTTACTTATTAGACATTCATCTGAAGCTTTTCTGGGAAACAACGTAAAACTTAAATTAGGATAACTGGGGGAGACATGAACTCTGCTCTTTTAAAACACGAGACGAGTTCTTAATTAACAGGGCATCTTTCTCCATCGCAGTTCTGGTCTCCCAACAGTTTTCTACTGATACGTCTCAGAAGAAAGTCCAAAGAACTTTGCATTTCCAGTTCGTGTTATAATGAGATATAGCACAAACTTTTGAAGATGGAGAGGCTTCGTGTCTGAGGACATGAAAGGGCGCATTGATAAATATGGCCTCTGGGGCTAATTATTACTCATAGAAGAACAAGGACCACTGTAACACTGTTACGGCAGTACATAATCCTGTTACAGAATGAGCTGGTACAAGGTGAGTGAGAAAGGTAATGAGACTGACAAGACTGAGAGCGACGTGCCAACGCTGTCTTGTATAGACCGCTGTGTTCATCCCTTCCAGATGCTCAGACAGAGGTTCAGCTCCGTACAGCCATCGTGTGATTTTTGAGAGCACAATCAGTGAAATTGTGTTTTTGTTGTGTGTTACGAAAATGGAATTTAGAGCAATGTTATGCCATCATGTTACGTTAAACTCTGCAAGTGTGATCTCTGAAAAGTTGAAACAGGCCTATGGAAAACATTCCTCTTAAAGAGCACAAGTTATCGCCGGCACAAATCGTTTTTAGATCTCCGAGAACACGTTGGATATTAACTTCGCTCAGGGAGACCTCCAGCTTAAAAAAACTGACGAATACGTCGAACGTATGCGTGCTCTTGTGAGATCAGACCGGCGTTTAACAGTAAGAGTGATGGGTGACATGTTAAACACTTTCACCGACATCAAATTGTGACCGAAGTTTTGCACATGCGAAAGGTCTGTCCCAAAATGGTGCCGAGAAAATTCACAAGTAAGCAAAAAGACAACTGAAGAAAAGTGTGCGATGGTCTTCTTGAGAGGACTGCCAATGACTACGAATAGTTCAGTCGTGTGATCACAGGTGATGAATCCCGGGTTTTTAGTGCAATCCTGAGACAAAGCGGCGTAGTGAGGAGTGGCACACTAAGACATCTCCTCGACAGAAAAAAAGCTCGAGTGAGCAAATCAAAGACCGAAACAATTCTGATTTGCTCTTTTGACAGCGGTATCGTGCATAAAGAATTTTTTCCTCCAGGACAAACTGTTAACCAAGTGTTTTACAAAGATGCCCTTGAATGGCTCTGGAAAAGGGTGAATCGAGTGAGACCGGATGTTGCAGACAAGTGGGTGCTGCATCACGACACCGCCGTATGTCACACGGCCACTTCCATCGTGGAATTTTTGACTACAAAAAGCAGTCCTGTTGTTCCACAGCCCCCTATTCAGAACTGTGACTTTTATCCCGAAATTGAAAAACTCTTAATAGAACGTCATTTTGGGATTTTGGAGAACATTCAAAAGAATGTGACCGACGTGTTACAGGCCCTACCAGTTGAAGCCTTTCAGTGCTGCTACCAAGACTGGGAACAACGATTCCGCCGGTGTATAGCTGCCGAAGGGAACTACTTTGAAGGGGACAATATTGTTGTTTGAAAAAAAATAAAAACTCTGGTAAATAAAAATCAGTCTCGTTACTTTTCTCACTCACCTCGTGTGTGACCGCTAACGCCTTCTGTGCGTAATGCCTAGCCTCAAAGGTGAAAGAGGCAGTCAGCAGTAACTGTTGTGGGTGTGGACGTCGTAGGTTTACGTCATCAGCCGTTAGCGAGCTCCATGGCTTTCGCCTTTGTCGCCTTAGCCGGCTGGGACGACCTGGATCCAATGGAGGGGCGACGAAGGGGAGTGGCGAGGGAGCTGCCGCTACAAGCCATCGGACAGAAACCAGTCTTCGCTAAGCGCGCATCAAATAGAGCCCGCCTCGCAGTTAGGCCCGTATTACGCTGCAAAAGATCGTTGTCAAATATCTTGTATCAAAGATGTTTTATATCAACTTTGGCGGTGTACTTGTGTACTTTTATCGTATCATTTATAAAAGTTAAAGCGTGGTCCCAGATTTTATAAAAGATTTGTCAAGGAATTTTGACAGTGTAACACGAGCCTTACCTGTTATTGCGGGCTGAGACTATCTAATATTTCGCGCATTTACGGCACTAGTTTCTCAAAAACTGAAACACTGCATTTTTACGGAACGGCGTAACTTCTTTTTCTCTGAAAATTACTAAAAGTATCGTGAAACATAATTGCATTAGATTTTACATTAAAAACGGGTGGAATTTGCTCGTTCCGTAGCTCATATTTCCCGAGAATCGCTTGAGCAGCGAGTAGTTCTGTGAGACAGAAAAAGAGTACAGGTTACCCCTATTCACAAAAAGGATAAATGATCGGGTGCACAGAAATACAGGACAATGTCGCTGACGTCCATCTGTTGCAGGATCCCGGAGCTTCCACAAAGCTCAAACACTTTGACGTTCTTGGAGGAAAATAAGCTTGTCACATAGAACCAGCACAGACTGAGGAAAAACCATTTGTGTGAAACGCTGCTTGCCTTGTTCATGAACGACAACTTGTAAACAATAGATACCGATGAAGAGACAGAATGCGTCTTTCTTGATTTCCGTAAAGCATTCGTTACTATGCCACATCATCGACTGCTAACCAAGACAGATCATACGGAGTGTCTTCGCAAAGATGCAGACGCAGTGGTTAGCACACTGGACTCGCATTCCGGAGGGCGACGGTTCAGTCTCGCCTCCGACCATCCTGATTTATATTTTCCGCGATTTCCCTAAATAGCTTCAGGCAAATGCCGGGATGGTTCCTTTGAAAGGGCACGGGCGACTTCCCTTCCCATCCTTCCGTAATCCGATGAGACCGATGACCTCGCTGTTTGGTCTCCTCCCCACAAACAACCCAACCCGCAAAGATGCGAGTGGCTGCAGAAATATTTGACTAATAGAAATAAGTACGTTATACTGGACGCCGAATATTCCACAGAATCGAAAGTAACATCGGGTGTGCGCCAAGGAAGCGTAATAAGATGTTTGTTTCAATATGCAGGCGGTTAGACAAAAATATGGAAACACCGCGAGAAATGCATGCTTGAACAGGTTGTGCTACTGTATTTTACCACGAACGGGCCTAATCAGTGTCCTCAATACGTTTCTGATGTCATTCGTGATCAGAAAAGTGTTCTCTATACTTGTGAGTGCAAGTGAATTTCAACGTGGGCAAATTGTTGGTGTTCGTATGGTGGGTGTTTCCGTAATCAAGGGAGCCGATGTGTTCGATGTTTCAAGAGGCATCGTATCGAAGATTTATACCGCATACAGGGAAAGAGGAAAAACATCATCCGCTAAGTCACAACGTGGACGAAAATGTGTGTTGAGTGATCGTGATGGACGGTCACTGAAGAGGACTGCGACGAGAAACAAGAGGACGACAGCTGCAAAAGTCACTGCAGAACTGTATGTGTAACTCGTGACTTCTGTCAGCATCACAACATGCAGGGAGCACCATAAGCAGTGAATTGCAGGGCGAGCTGGAATTACAACTTCTGGCCAGGCTTACGTCCCAAGATGAAATACTGTGGGTGATGATTTGGACAGCCATATCTTGGCGTCCCCCGGGCCCCATGGATAACCTGCAGTGTCGGATTACTGCCAAGGATTATGTGACCATTTTGGCTGATCCCGTCCATACCATTGTACCGTGTCTGTTTCCCAGTAATGATGATTTGTCCCAAGACGACATGGCCCCCTGTTCACATAGTTCACATCATCCAGGACTGGTTTTGTGAACAGGAGGACGACTTGTCGCATCTCCCCTGGTCCCACAGCCACCAGATCTCAATATATGACTTTGTGGCCTACTTTGGAGAGAAGAGTGTGTGATTGCTTTCCACCTCCAACTTCGTTATCTGAACTTGCCACTATTTTGCGGGAAGGATGCCATAACATTCCCTTAAAAACCATACAACACCTATATTTATCCATCCCCAGACGACTGGAAACTGTTTTCGATGACGTCGGGTTTCTTACGCCGTATAGACTGGTAACGTATTGTTTTTTTCCATATTTTGTCCACCCCCTGTATAAATACATTTGTTACCAGATAGAGTTGTTGGCTGACTGTTCAGTTGTGTGCAGGAAATTATCGTCTTTGGATGATAGTGAGGCTGTCAGCACACGGGATGAGGCCACTAACAGTGGCGTGCACGCAGACGGGATATCCCACGTCACGAGACACAGCGCTGACGGCACACGTCACGAGCTGCTTAACGTGATTTTGCGGTCTCAGCGCTCTCCCGCGGCAGTTGTTGGCTTTATTTGGCCCGCAAACCATACAATTTGTTGACGAAAATGGACACGAGTAGAATTCCTACTTTAACTCTACTAAAACGCACATTCCATTTTTTGACCATGTGCTTGTCATGTTGTTCTGTCTGTGGTATACACAAATAAAATCTTCGATACCCGTGAGCGTGTAATAAGACAAAAATGAGAGATACATGTCCACTCAGCAAGGACATCAGCTTATAAAAGTTTACCAAATGAAAAAACTCTATCATGACAGAGAGGGCACTTATATTTACCTGACATCAAATATTACAGAAACTACTGTATTTCTATAATTTCGTAGGAAACTCCCATTTCCGTTTAGAAAATGGGAACATGGCGGAAAAAATAAATTGAAAACACTGGAATGTGAATCCTCCTCTAATTCAATTTCGATGCCAGATCAGGGCGCCTCAACCAACTACTGTATGCTGAAACTCAGTTTTTATTGACCTCGTATATTATGTTTACAGTCTTCTAAAGGCTTTAACCGCAGAAGTGGTACTGACATTTAATTATAACAAAGCCTAACAAGAACGACACGTTTTCATGAATCTTCAAAGGACCGTTGCCTTAAAATGGCTTACTCTCATAACACGCAGGTAATAACGTGAAAATAACTAAATACGAAAATTCTTTGACAACCAGTATGACGTTTCTCGTCATTTTATCACAACAGATCATACCAATAACGATTCGTTCTCGAGACATTAGAAACAGCATATATTCATACGGTGTAACGTTTAACATAAAATCCACCAAATATGGGTTTCACCTGAATACAACAAATACAGTATGGCGTCTTGCTTTCAGCTTGTGACTTAGGGGCGTTCTTGCTTGCTATTGGTTCTGCTTTACGTGGCACTGGCACCTTGCCGAAATATCGCAGAATTTGTCTTATATTTCATGAAATGGTTCTTCAATGAGAAATAGCAGGAAGTGACGTCACAAAACTCGTAGAGCGCCACATCAACGTTAACTAACTCGTCCCGTGTGCCGACGGCAGAAGAACTGCTGATAGACTTAGAAAACATTTATATTTGCTGTAATTATTGGTGGCTTTCCTTAAATGTCAATAAATGTAAGATAATGGCTGTAAAAAAAAGGGACAACGATATAGCATGTGATTACAAGATCAGTGGTGATTATCTTGTGCACATAACATTTTTAAGTATTTCGGGGTTATATAAGTACTAATAAGCCATATAAAAAGGGGATTATCGCGTAAATCGTATACAGTATTAGGGAGAATGCAAATGGGAGACTTAGATTTGTTCTAAGAGTAGAGGAGAAACCTGCAACGCATCTGTAAAGGAAATCGCATGTAAGACGATAGTGTGATTGACTCTAGAATACTAGACATAACGTTGCAAAGTGATACGAAATGAAGCTAGCACGTAAAATCGTTAATAGGGAAGCGAATGGTAGACTCTAGCTTACTGGGAGAATTATAGAACAGTGCAGCTAGCTTATCCATAAACGAGAACACTTGTGCAACCCATTCTTGAGTACTGCTCGAATGTTTGGGACCCCCAATAGGTCGGATTAAAGGAAGACATCGAAGCAATTCACAGGCATGCTGCTAGATGTGTTACCGGCTGTTGCGATCAGTACGCTAGTATTATAAAAATGCTTCGTGAACTCGAATAGGAGACCCTAGAGGGAAGACGATGTTCTTTTTCACGAAGCACTACTGAGAAAATTTAGAGAACCGGCATTTGCGGTTGACTGCGCAACGATTCTGTTGCCTCCAACTTGCGTTTCACTTATGCATTGCAAAGAAGACAGAAATTAGGGATCGTATGCGGGCATTTGGGCCGTCGTTTTTTCCTCGCTCCATTTGCGAGTGGAACTGAGAAGTTAATGATTAGTTGTGGTACAAAGTACCCTCCACAATGCAGCTCAAGGTGGCTTGCGGTGCAAAAATGTAAATTTAGATGTACTTTTTCAGTGTTTGGAGTTTTTTATCAAATAAACATCACAACACACATTGAAATAATTGAAAGACGCGCTGCTAGAACTCTGTCAGATCGGCATAGCCCATAGGAAAGTGTTACAGAAATTCTCGGGGAACTTAAATGTGGATCCTTGTCAGAAAGACGACGGGAAACCCTGTTAAGTAAAGTTAAGGAATCGATATTCGAAGAAGAATGTGCGACCATGATACCGCCACCATCGTGTATCTCGAGTGGAGATCACGAGAGTACGATAAGAGAGATTAGGGGGTGTACAGAGAGTCAGTCATTAATCTGTCGCTCAGTAGGGAACAAGACAGAAAATCGATGATATCAGCACGAATTACTCTCCGCCATGCACTGTACAGTGGCTTGCGGAGTGTATATTATCCAGATACAGAAAAACAATTTTTTCTCACACATTCTAGCACTAACATGTGTGGTACTGTTTGCGTGACGTTCAAGGTCTCCTTGCCCTCAATTACGGCTCTTTTGTACCCATAAAGTAATTTCGATAAAATAACAGTGTTTAAAAATTAATTTATTCATAATTAAATCTGTCAGCAATTTTGATGACAGTGTGAAGAAGTCAGTTCATAAACAGGAGAGCAACGTCTTACCCACTCAAAGCGAAAGTTACACAAAAAACGGTGACTTTTGAAGTACAGTTCTAGTCGCCACCATAAGGGGAACAATTATAGACTGAAACCCAGCTCAGTTGGACACAGGAGGGGAAGGGGTGGGTCGTAGCCTTAGAGTATCCGTCTCGGAATAGACTCAACTGTCCATGAATATAAGTATGTTAATCACTCCGCCAGCCCGGTTAGCCGTGCGGTCTAAGGCACTGCTTTCCAGGCGGGAAGGCGTGCCGGTCCCCGGCATGAATCCGCCCGGCGGATTAGTGTCGAGGTCCGGTGTGCCGGCCAGTCTGTGGATGGTTTTTAAAGCGGTTTTCCGTCTACCTCGGCGAATGCGGGCTGGTCCCCCTTATTCCATCTCAGTTACACTATGTCGGCGATTGCTGCGCAAACACTTTCTCCACGTACGCGTTCACCATATTTGTATTGTATGTTAACCGGGGGCCAAGAAACGACGGAGGGGGAGAGGCTCCGTCCCCGCCACGGGTGCAGTGGTACACAACCCCACGACGACTACCGCAGTCCACTTCACGCCTCCGTCGCCCCACACCGAACCACTCTTTCAGGGTTATTGTGTGGGTTCGGCCCCAGGTGGCCTAGCTTGTTAAAGTCTCTCTATATCTGCGTAACTACTGCACTTGAAATCTATTTGAACCTGAAACTTCCTGGCAGATTAAAACTGTGTGCCAGACCGAGACTCGAACTCAGGACCTTTGCCTCTCGTGGGCAAGTGCTCTACCATCTGAGCTACCCAAGCACGACTCACGCCCCGTCCTCACAGCTTTAATTCTGCCAGCACCTCGTCTCCTATCTTCCAAACTTTACAGAAGTTCTCCTGGTTCGCAGAGCCGGCACAATAGCTCAGCGTGTTCGGTCAGAGGGCTAGCTAGCTGCCCTCTGTAATAAAAAAACTGAGTTAATGGATCAACAACGAACTGAAACGGGTGTCTTTCGACGTCCCCCCAGAGCACATACAACGAACGAAAACAAACAAAACAGCCGGCACGGTAGCTCAGCGTGTTCGGTCAGAGGGTTAGCTGCACTCTGTAATAAAAAACTGAGTGAATCGATCATCGATGAACTTGAACGAGTGTCATGGGACGTCTGCCTCGAACAAATGCAACGGCCGGCACTGTAGCTCAGCGTGCTCGGTCAGAGGGTTAGCTACCCTCTGTAATAAAAAAAAGCTGAGTGACCGGATCAACAAAAGAACCTGAACGGGTGTCATCGGACGTCCGCCACGAACAAATTCAACGAACAATATAGAACAAAATGAGATCTAAAAAAAAAAAAAAATGGTAGAGCACTTGCCCGCGAAAGGGCCAAAGGTCCCGAGTGCGAGTCTCGGTCTGGCACACAGTTTTAATCTGCCAGGAAGTTTCATATCAGCGCACACTCCGCTTCAGAGTGAAAATCTCATTCTATTTGAACCTGCTTAATTTACTTCGGTATCTCTATATTATTTTCTCCATCTACCCATCTAATCTTCAGCATTCTCCTGAAGCACCACATTGCAGAAGCTTTTATTCTGAACTACTTTTAGTCGACATCTTACTTCCGTACAAATCTACGTTCCATACAAACACCTTCAAAAAATACTTCCTAACACTTAAATTTGTATTCAACGGTAACAAATTTATCTTTTTCAGAAATGTTCTTTCTACATTTTGTAGCATCTCTTCTTCGACCATTATCAGTTACTTTTCTGTGGAAATAGTAAAGCTCATCTACTACCTTTAGTGTCTTACTTTCTAATCTAATTCCATTAGTATCGTGTGATTTGGTTCAACTACATTCCATTACCCTTCTGTTACTTTTATCGGTGTTCTTCTTGTAACATCTTTTCGAGACACTGACCATTCCGTTCAACTGACCTTCAAAGTCCTTTGCAGTCTTTGATAGAATTACAATATCATCAGCAAACCATAAAGTTTCTATTTCTTCTCATTTTTCAGATTTCTACTTCGTTTCGCTTACTGCTTGTTCAGTGCGCAAATTGAATAACATTGGCGATAAGCTACAGTTCTCATTCACTCCTTTTTCAATTACTGCTTCCCTTTCTTACTTGGAGAACTTCACTTTGAAACGGTGAAAACAGAGGTGAGATCGTGGCTCCGTCTACAAAGTCAGACATTTTACGGTGACGGTATCAACAAACTGGTCTCTGGTTGGGAGAAATGTGTTCGTTGCCAGGGTGACTAACTTGAGAAATAAGTAAACAGATACGAAGAAAACAGACGTAGGGTGTTAATAAAGTTTGTTTTGTTTGAAAAAGCGTAATGATTTCATACAGAAAATTGGGAGGCACTGCTTTTCAGCACACCCTCTTGCAATACTGCCTTTAATTTCGATACCCGGGTATAGACTTTCTATATATTAGCTCTACATTCCAGCCTTCCCTTCTTTAATTCGTACTGGCTTGCCATTTGAGCTCTTTGACATTCTTTCGAAATAAAATTCAGTCGTCAGTTGCACAGTTAGGAAATTTATTTCGCTTTGCTGGTTTCAAAAGATTAATCTATCGTTTTCAGAAGCTTAATTCTCGTTTAGCACTTGCCAATATCCTCTTCACAGAAGCAAAACGGCATGACATGTTGAAAAATTTACAGTTAATTATAAACAGGAGGAGGAGGAGGACGAGGAGGAGATTTGTGTTTAGCGTCCCGTCGACAACGAGGTCATTAGAGACCTGTTGCCGTGTCATATCATCACACTTGTTGCCGTGCGTTCATGGCCGCTTCTACCATTAGGCAAGACTTGGCGGCGGCCTAGGGCCACAAAAATTTACGAGCAGCAAGGGCGGAAACAATTAATTTCAGATTAAACACAGAAAAAAATTGAGCAAATGAGGAGAAAAAATGAAAAATTGGAAAAATTAAACCCCTGAATTGTTTTCAAAAGGATACGGAACAGTCACTTGATATGTCTTTACTTAGTCTGACGAAAGTGGATGCTGAAAAAGATATTTATCCCTCGTTCTAACAATATTTTAATTAAAACAAAAACGAAGTAACACCTCGATTATCCAGATGACCTAGTTTGATGCTTCGACATGTCTCCCGTCAGCATAGCATAATTTCTAAATTCAAGGAAATATTCATTCGCAAAAGAAAATGGTTCCATGATTTTATTGGTCTACTTTCTTACAAGTAAAGAAAAAAGTAATTAATGCCAATTTTGTTGCACTAGTTGATTTCTAGTCTAAAACGTTCAGCACGTTCTTCCTATTACAATTATTTTGGGAAATTTCAAAACCTGAGAACCAAAAATAAGGAACTGAGGACATTTGTTGGCCTTAATCAGTTTTAAAGGAACTGAGGACAAAGCATGGAAATTGAGCACTGCCCCCAGAAAATGAGGGAGTCTGGTCACCTTAGTTCAATCATTAAAAGTATAATAGGAGATTAGCATTGTTGTGCCGTTGGATGTTGGTGGTGTTGGAGAGGAAGGGGGGTGGGCGCCCGAGAGCATATCGGTGAGATCGATGGTAGTAAAAAGGAAGGAGCGTCATTTTTCAATTCTCTCCTACGGCAGCAAAGACCTAGTAACGGCCTTACGTGTGTCTTGACTTAAGGTATACATGTTAGTGCAGTGTGCAAGGATTGCCCTACCTGTCTGTACTGTAGTTTCTCGCTATCATCGCCAGACATCCCTTGTATTGCAAATGGCAGCAAGCCTAGTCCGGAAATATCTTTACGAAGTGACGTAACAATGAAGTATAATGCTTCATTTGCTTTAAAATATGAAATATTTGTATACCATTTCCATGAAATAATAAAAGGGGAAGGAAATTATGCTAACAGTAATAAATTAAAAACTTAACAACAATTCATTCATAGTATACAATAAAAACAGAAAGTAGCTGATGTGTTGTCTGTCTCTACGTAATATGCCTTTATTTGCTAGTAGCCCTTGAAAACAGAAAAATTAACGCGACAAATAGTTCTTCAACCTCAGCTATCACCTTTAGCACTGACTGCTTGTACGGTACTAAGAGTGGTATGATCCCCAATTACAACATCAGTTTTGAAGAGAGTTTCAAAAAATTAGAATCAGTAGGAGTTTAGTGTTTCTTATCTTTTATTTTTTTTTCCAACCAGTAATCACTTTTCGGGGAAAGCAGCGAACGGTGTACGGACTAATTTTTCTTTTACTTGCATATTTAATTTAGTATTTTGAGCCAAAAATTTTCAGTGTTTGTTCGATTTCTACGTTTATCACAGAAAACAACAGGAATAAAATTCTGAAAATCGGTTATTTCAGAAACTGGTTATTTTGTGCGGATTTAAAAGTCATGTTCAACTGGGGTGGAAAAAAAAACGATAAACGAAAACCGGTTGCTTCAGCCTTAACTACCGCCAATACTCTGTATTCCTTTTGGCCTGCTTCATTTGCAGCATTTTGAAATGTGCAGTTATATGAATAAATAGTGATCAGCATTGACACGTAATCCTTTAAGGTGGTGTCAATCTGAGAAGACTGCTTTTGCCTGTGAGTCATACTACACTACACAGTGATTAAAGAAACCAGCCATTCGACCAGTGAAGTTTCAGGACACTCTTCGTGTACACCCAAGCTGCTGCGCTAGTCGTCTCAGGGATACGCTAGGGAGTGGGCGATCTCTGCTCTCCATCTTTCGAAACGTGGCGCACCTGGCGAAATGTGGCCATCTGCCACTGGGCCCCAGGTAAGCGCCTACGCCCTACACTCCGCGGCCTTCGACACTGTGTAAACTGCTGCAGCTGCGCCCGCTCTATTCTTCGTTCCACAACAATGCAGCGGAACTCCTCTCCGGTTCCGAACGTGTGCTACATGCTATTATTACGCCTCGCTGGTCGACTTAGACCAACCGCAACAGGGAGCTAGAGAAAAAAGGGATAACGTATTAAACGTCGACAGTCGTCAGATGTTAGCAACTGATACCCAACTGGATTTAGGAAATGTTTAAACACAAGTGCACTTTTCACGGCTTGCTCGTTACATGGACATCTGTGGACCTGCAGTGGTTTGAGACGTAGTAAATATCTCTTATGACAGTGCTGGATTGGGATGACAAAGGGTTGTGAGGGTAGTACGCAAGAGCTCCTCACCTTCCAGAGACGAGGCCGCGCTACTTGCCATCTCTCACATATTTATAGGCAGTAAGAGAACTAGAAAAGCTAAGCTTTGTGGGCTTCCATCCGTGTACAACAGTGGTCTGCTGCTTCTTCCTTATTCTCTATAGCATTGTTGGGTTGATATAGGGTCAGCAAATCGCTCTCCCGGCCTTTAATGTCGGATTTAGAAATTGGATCTACTGTTTCTGTAAGACACTGACACGTAAAATAAGCATATGATATCGAGAGCACTTGAGAAACGTTGCAGTGTGATTACAGAAGATGCTATGTAGGGAAACGAGGAAGAAACGGAATTTCTGGGCTAGATAATCATACTAAGACCTGTTTCTCTGATATAAACAGAAATATCTGAGATATGTTTTCACCAATTTTAGCTTTGAGAAACTTCTCTCTCTGCTGGCAACTGTCACCATGACTGTTAGGGGAATCTTAGAGCAAAGTTAACATTGGGGCCAATATTACGTCATTCTATAAACTTCAGAGTCTCTGTTGAGCCTATTCTGGGTTTCACAACGTTGAAAGCACTTTTAAGTTCTTCCCTCCAACTCCAGAGCATCAACGTCGCTTGACTCATGGTCTTTCAAAACCGCTACGAGATTTCTACACTTTTCTTCCATGCTATCAGGAGGCGTATTCTTCAGTTTGCCGATGTACAGAAAATCAAAATGGCCGCAGTGAGACTTTACCTGAGTGAATCTCTCGCCGAGAGATGTGATGACTATATCTAACATATAATAGTGTAATTCAATCTTGTAACGTTTCATTAGATCCTCTATTGTCTCATCCGTTTTTTCGTAGGTAAAGTGTCTTGGCTTCTTGCTTTGTCGCCGGGAAACACTCACCTGCGTTAATGTTAGATTCTCTAGCTCTAATTCTATGGCCAACTCTTTGGAATCCATTAAGAAAGACACAAATTTTTTTTTTGTTCTGCAGTTCTCAAAATATGCTTTCGTACTTTCAAGCACTTCCACAGCCTTAGAAACATTTATGTCATTGCTTTGGTGAGTCTTACTGACATCACACATGTGAAACAGTACGTCGTACCAGATACCCAGATAAATAAGAAAGGTATAATTTTTATTCTATTCGCAAGTACCATAGCTTCGTGAGCCGTCATGCCATCGAATTCTTCAGACATGTGAACAAGCACGTCATAAACTACTTCAGTTTCAAACCTCAGGGAAGTAAGTGGATCACTGCACGTTACCCACCTAGTATCGCTCAGTGGCTTCAGCGTCAGTTTAGGCAGATACTTCAAGACATCTCAACGCCGAACAGAGGACAGAAGAAATAGTACAAGTTCTTCACTGTCGAAAATATGGTAACAGCATACTGGAAAGACATAGCGGAAATAGCGGAATCGTTTACAACAAGATTCAATGAGTGACTGCCACATGGTACATAGAATGCTCTCTTGTTCAACTCTAAAATTATTTTCTGGAGACCAGAATGCCTTCCCTTTACGTTTGCACCATTGTCGTACCATTGACCTCTCATATCTTCCAAGAACTTGAGTACGACCTGCGTCTAAGTGAAGTCTGAAGAATCGGGCAATGGAAAATATCCCAGGAAATGTTCGCGAATTCAGACATCGTATACCACTTCGAATCGTGTCTCTTGGAAGAAGCGTACCACATCTGTCTTCTCTTCAGGGCAATCCAGAATGATATTGGAATACTCTGCAGATTTCGCTATTAATAAAATAATGGTTATAGATGATGACCAGTAAGATGAATTATATCGTTCTGTGTATCTTTTCCAAAATAATGATGACCTGTGTTCTGCCCTTGCTTTGTTCTGTGCAGCTGCTACATCATCATAGCGTTGAACTTTCCGAACTATTCAACGAATTTCGAAAACTTTTCGTTGTCATGCTGTAAAATTGTTCTATACTTCGTATCAAAGGCAAACATTGCTGATCCAGGAAATTTATTATCGCTATATTTCAACATTCAGTAGCCTTTGAAGATGACCGTCACAGTTGTGAATTTTTCAATCCTTCAGAACACGATCCACGTTTTCTGCGAATTCAAGTCCTCGATAGACCTCCCATGACTTTCGAGATAAGAAGCAAGGTGCCACCAGTCGCTTGTACCGTTCTTTGCACGTTTTACGTAGATGACGAGAAAAGTTTGCAACAAAAGCACAAGATAACATCCTCGCTCTCTGAGGACACCAGTTTTCCTTGATTCTTCAAAGAACAGCTGCAATGCACAGGGTTCAAGCGTTGGTTTTCCGCGTTTTTGGGACATTCTTCGGCGTTTTTTATGTTCTCGGGATGATTTCACATGACCAATGTCATTCGAACTCAATCGTTAATAATTTCAGGCTATCTTCGCGGTACCAATCAAGCATGTCTTCACGTTTAGGCTCGTCTTCCATTCCATCTGCAGCGGTCACTACCGCAGCTGATGCCCCTCCGGTATTTTCCGAGTCGGGTCGCCTAATTTCCGTTCTGCAATTCTCGGAGCTTCCTCCGTAAACCAGGTCTTCAGTCGAGTGGAGGCCTGTTGAACATCTCGTGGACTGCCCACCGTCAGCATTGTTGGCATCATCGGTGGTCACAGGGCTGTTCTCGTCAGCTTTGTGGTGATATCCTGAAGATGAAGACGAAGCTTCAGTAGTTCCATTAGTTCCTTCGGTCTGAGGCTCAGCATTCATCTTTCCACCCTCCACGCTGCTACATCGTTCTCTCTTTGGCTTTAAATATCGTAGAACTGCATGCTTTTGCTTTTACCGTCTTCTTCCTTAAGCGCCCGTCTTTTCCTACAGTCACTGCCAGACTGTCTTTTCCTCCCATCCGGCCTGTAAAGAACGATTACGTAAAACTGCTGTGTCGCCCGAACAAGACAGCAAGGACAAAAGCACCACAAAAGCAAAGATGCGAGCTGCTGCCAGTACCATAGAGACTCGCCACTTGCGCGAGTTCCAGTTCCACCAACGCCACGGGCGGCGCTGAGGATGAAGATATCGACTTCTCCTCGGCCAATTACCGGCCGAGTACAATCCTCCAATGATGGACGACAACGGACAGAAGCCTACTCGGAGGATAGAAGATCATCGTCCAGGGCTGACTTACACAGGGAACGTCGTTTAGGGAACTCTTAGAATTGAACAGACAGTTGTAATTGTATTTGCTATGTACCGTGAAGTTTACCTACGATTATTTGTACCTAGTGATTTAGGGCCTTTTGTTTGTGTTATATTACAAGCAATGTTGCAGACTTAATAATTCAACCAGTCATAAAGATAAGTAAACCTTTTAAATTATTTGTGATTTTGTTACTAATTTGTTGGAGTGTTGTACACTTTCATTCTCCTATCCTGTTGCCTGACCGTAGGGCATAGCTGTGTAATAGTCGAAGGAAGAAACTGTCTTAGCTGTGTTCTGCGCTACAAACCGTTTTACGAACTTACAGTCTCGGCCTCCACAGCAGTAGCCCCGAGGCCTTTACAGAACTGGCGACGAGGGTCTACAAAAGTGCCGTGGGGATGGGGAACTTTTGTAAGCCCTCGTCGCTAGTTTTGTAAAGACCTCGGCGCTACTGCTGTGGAGGCCGAGTCTGTGAGTTCGAACTGCTTCTGCTACAGTACACCGATAAGACAGTTTCTCCCTGCCACTATTACACAGCTAAGCCCCAATATCAGGTAACAGGTTAGGAGAACGAAAGTTCTACAACACTCCAACAAATTCGTAACAAAGTCACACAAATGAGTTAAACGGTTTACTTATCTTTGTGAATGGTTGAATTATTAAGTCTGCAACACTGTTTGTAATATAACAGAAACGAAAGGCCCTCAATGGGTAAGTGCAGATAATCGTAGGTAAACTTCACAGTACGTAGCAAATGCAATTACAACAACTGTCGGTTTAATTCTAAGAGTTCACTGAACGTCGATCCCCGTCTAAATCAGCCCTGGACGATGATCTAGTGGGCGAGAAAAAAATGGCTCTGAGCTCTATGGGACTTAACATTTGAGGTCATAAGTCCCCTAGAACTTAGAACTACTTAAACCTAACTAACCTAAGGATATCACACACATCAATGCCCGAGGCAGGATTCGAAGCTGCGACAGCAACAGCCGCGTGGTTCCAGACTGAAGCACCTAGAACCGCTCCGCCACCGCGGCCAGGCTTTGATGTGTCCCATGCAGGATTCGAACCTGCGACCGCAGCAGTCGCGCAGTTCCGGACTGCAGCGCCTAGAACCGCGTGGCCACCGCGGTCGGCAGTGGGCGAGAGCTGCTCTTCTATCTTCCTACTAGGCTTCTGTCCGTTGTCTTCCAGTCATTGGAGGATTGTACTCGGTCAGCAACTGGCCGAGGCAAAGTCGATAGCTTCATCCTCAGCGCCGGCACGATCATTCAGCATCGTTCACAACACTGTTACTTATCATTATCTATGTAAATAAAAATCATTTGCCGCATATATGAAATATCATCAATTAAGAACAGCTCGACAGATCTGGTTGATTTTTGCCTTCGTTGTGTTCGTAATTGTCAGGAATAGGTTTGTATGAAAGAAAATTTTTGGAAGATCCACCGCAAAAGTTGGAAATTAAAATCAAATAAGAAAGATCATCACTTGAGAACGTCTCGACCAATTTTGTTGCTTTTTATTTATTTATTTATTTTTATTCGTTAGTGTAGATGGTGGCTAGTTAGTTAGTTACATTTGAACGATTCTTTTATCGAAATGATGGGGAACGAGCTAGTTTACAGGATATGTATACATGAGTAATGCTAACATTAATGACAATACTGTCATTTTATTCCTACTCATCTAACTAAACTTAAAATCAAGGTTATTATGTTTTTAACTGGTTACCAGTTTTTAAGTAGCAATTCTTCAATGGAGTGGAAAGAGTCGCCCAGGAAAAACGATTTTAAATTAGATTTAGACTTGCTTCGCTACCTTTTAGACATTTTATGTTACTAAACAAATGATCAAAAATTTTTATTGCTGCATGGTGGACTCCTCTCTGAGCCACTGTTGCCTTTAACAATGGGTAATAAAGGTCATTTTTCCCCTCTAGCGTTGTACGTACGTGTATCACTGTTCTTCTCAGATTGTGATCGATTATTTAAGACGAATTTCACCATCAAAAATATATATTTTTGCGGGGATGTTGAAATGCCTAGCTCCTTGGAGAGGTACCTTCACGAAGTTCGTGGGTGAACACAGCTCACTTTTGGGTAATCAGTACTTTCTTTCTAGGTGATGAGTTACCCCAGAAAATTACTCCGTACGACAATATTGAGTGGAAATATGCAAAGTACGTCAGAAAATTGATACGTTTGTTTCCAAGATTAGCAATTATATGAAGAGCAAAAGTTGATGAACTAAATCATTGTTTTAGAAGTTCATCAATATGCTTCTTCCAGCTCAAACTTGCGCCATACACCCAACAATTTGGAGCATTTACTCTACTTGCTGACTCCTGCTCATGTGCTACACCAATTGTTGGTATCACTCTGTTTGTTGTACAGATCTGAATGTAGCGTGCTGCCTCAAAATTTAGGAAGAGTTCATTTTCCGAGAACTACTTAAAAATTCTTTGAAAAATATCATTTACTGATCCTTCTATTGATTTCTCTTTAATGGGTTTTATTACAACATTATTATCGACAGCAAAAAGTACCAAATTTACTTATTGAATTTTAAGTGGAAGTTTGTTGACATATATAGGGAGAGTCACGTAAGACGTAACACCCTTTTATTTCGTAAACGGTTCCACATATCGAATCGAGATTTTCGGCAAATGTTAGAGCGTCGAGGATAAGGTATGTTTTTGTTTAGTTAATGTTTTTAGCGCTGGTATCAAATGAAATATTGAAGTAAGTACTTTTTTTAAAGATGGAACCGTATACTTTTTATAGCTGCTCTTGAGAAGACAATTATGGTGACATAGTGTTTATTAATGTTGCTATTTAAACCTATCGTTAAAAGAATTCGAGAAATGTTCTAGAATGTGGGAGTACGGCGGCCGGAAATGGCATTTGCGGTGCAAAAACTGCCAAACGGGCGTCTTTGACGAGGCTATGTAGTTGTATACCGTAAGGTAGGCCTGCGCTACGAGAATAAAGGTTTATTTCCCCTTAAACCAACTTGCGACGTACATGCAGGCTCACCTGCGAATGTCGTACATGAAAATACGACATAGGCTAGAATCTAGCGCATTGGAAAGAGCTCAGGAAAATTATTTCACATTTGTATATCCTCCCAGATTTATGTGAGCTGAAAGAAATCAACTGTTCATTCTTCAAAAATAAAGAGGTCTTATACGCTGCAAAATGTGTTAAATATCTAAATGTTAGAAGGAAGATTTGACCTATCTATCCCTTTTGGCTGTGTGCTTCTTAGAGGTAAAATACATACTGTCGGACAACTGTCTCTACGTACACTGCCGTAATTATATCATATGGGATACATTCGTTGAGCTAAACATTTTATTGAAAATGCTTTAGTGACCACTTGTATATCGCAAAATAAATGTTCTTCTAAACGAAATGTGGTCTCATGCTGTACGTAAGTACATAATGACAACGTTACCAGTTACGTGCTTATACATGCTGTCGACTTGTTTCACATTGTAATGAAATTTCGAACATACGTAAATGAAATAAGCAATTTACTAACAATGAATTGATGACCACCCAAATCACATAACATAACTTTTGTCTTCAAAAAAAAACTTTATCCTTTATTGAAGCATGTATTCGAACTGTTGACAATTGACTGAAGGGCACATTTGCAACCGCTGTTCGAAAGTACGATGAACAGATGTAACTACGGTGGATGCTATGGTAGAGCATGCACTGGCGATTCGACGACACATATTGTCTGGCATAATTGGGATTTCGTCATAGACTGCATCTTTGAATGCTCCCCAAAGAAAGAAATGAGGAGTCAAATCGAGGGATCTCGCAGGTCATGTGACAACAGAGTTTCGTCCTATCCAGTGTCCAGGAAAGTTCTCATTCAGTATTTGCGTTGCAAATCGGGGCGAGTGAGCTGGACAACAGTCGTGTTGCAGCCACATACACTGTCGAATATCCAGTGGTACCTCTTCTAGAAGAACCGGCAGAATGTTCGTCAGAAAGTGTGCACAACGATGTCCATTTAGAACGTCTAAGATGAAGTAAGGTCACACAATGTAATTTTCTATGATACTGGACCATACGTTTACTCTCCATGGCCGTAGATGTTGCACCTGACGAAGCCAGTGTGGATTTTAGGCTGCCCAGTAGTGCATGTTATGCAAATTTGCATTAGCGTGGTTAGTAACCGTTGCTTCATCGGTAAACAGCACACGTTGGAAAACCGCAGGGTCGCCTCTTAGTTACTGAGGGGCAAACCGACAAATTCTGTACGACGTTCTAAATGACGGTCGTCGAATGCCTGATGTGGTGACAGATGATATGGATGGAAATTCTGCCCATGCAGGATGCGACTGACACTCATCTGGCTGATTCCATATTCCTTGGCTACACATCTCGTACCGCTGTGCGGATTCATTAGCGTCGTAGCCAGAACAGCTATTTCATGTTCTCTGTCAGTTGCACTCCTCTTTCTTGCCTTCTTTCTGACGTTCAAGCAGCCTGTCCACACTAGCGTCTTAATAATTCGTGCACTTGCCTGGCGCGTCGGATATTAGCGATCCGGATAGACAGCCCTACACCGCTGTACTCTTTTTACGGCAAGTTTTTTACATTCTCCATATGAAATTAGTATATCCAGCTTCTCCTCATTGGTGTACATTCTGCATGCAACGAATGTTGAAGCAGAAATGAGTGGCCTGCAGTGCAACAAGTAAACAGGCAAATGTGTTGATGTTCTGACACAGTGTAGCACGAGAGATCTGATTGGTGGTGTGTGTACAACTAATGCCGATTCTGGCCACCGCGGTCTCAAATTCTAGGACGTTTCTCGAATTTATTTACAACAGGATTCAACGTCAACATTAACAAACGCTACATCACTGTAGTTGTCTTCTCAAGGGCTATTGAATGCAGTTATAAAGAGTACACGGTTCCATTTAAAAAAACGTGCTTGCTTCAACATCTCCGTTGATACCAGCGCTAAAAATATTAACCAAAAATACGTGACCTTCGACGCTCTAACATTTGTCGAAAACCGCGTTTCCATTTGTGTAACCATTTACGAAATCAAAGGGGTGTTGCGTCTTACATGACTCACCCTGTATTTTTTGTATATGAAATATATACATATATATGTAATATGTAAAGGGGAAGCGTAGCTACCACAAATCTCGAAAAGTTCTTGACCAATTTACTTCAAACGCTTACATGATATTCTAACAGTCGAATCAACATAATCAGATAGGCTATATATTTTCATAATATACCTAATATATATATATATATATATATATATATATATATATATATATATATATGTAATATAAAGGGGGCAAAGTTGTTACCACAAATCTCGAAAAGTTGTTGACCAGTTTATCAATTTTTACACGATACTCTAATGAACATTCGCATAGACGTGGGCTACATTTTTTTGTAATTACACAATACTCTACCGAACATTCAGCCAGAAAAAGACACAGAGGTGGGGGGGGGGGGGAGATGGATAGATATGCTGAAGAGGTTATGCACAGAGAGACGGGGGTTCAAATGGTTCAAATGGCTCTGAGAACTACGGGACTTAACTTCTGACGTCATCAGTCCCCTAGAACTTAGAACTACTTAAACCTAACTAACCTAAGATCAGCACACACATACATGCCCGATGCAGGATCCGAAGCGCCTAGAACCGTTCGGCCACCCCGGCCGGCTGAGACGAGGGAGGAGGAGATGTACAGAGAGAGGGGGGATGAGAAGATGGGCAGAGAGAGCGGGGAAAGTTATGTGGGTGTATGTGCGATTCCCATACATACTTAGAAATTGCGAAGCATTGCCGGGATCGCTGGGAATTTCTATAAATATACAAAATTACGTGTTTCTCAATCAAATATTTTAGGGGGAATAAGTCACTTTTGAACTATTCGTCGTACAATGATATAATGTTTCAGGTATATTCAGTCATGTATGTAGATACTGTTCGCAACCGTATTGCGTTAGAATTGGTAGTAAAGAAGTAATAAATTAGAACTTCATGTATGGTGCTAGAGTTTTACTGCATCAAAAGTGAAAATGTATTAAGCGATAAACTTTTTTTCATTTTATCATTTTGTGGGTGGTGTCAACAACAAAAAGTTTTGTAAAAGTTTGATATCATGTGTGAATTATGCTTAATGTCGCGAAATGCTCTCATTTTCAAATACCGGATGAATAAAGTCCGGGTATTTGTCTCAAGGCAAGCACACAGTTTCTAACTGTAACACTTGTCTTATTTTATTGAACTTTTAACATAAGAGTATACTTCTTAATGAGTAGATTAAGACAGCATTTTAATTTTTAAATTCGTCAATAACCACGCAACGTACTGAAAATCAAATTTTTATTGCCTCTAGAAGCCGTTATCTGTGCAATCAGCAGTTGGTACTCGGTTATGTGTTCTGGGATAGTCTCTTAGCACTATAGATACACTGATCAGCCAGAACATTGTGAACGCCTACCTAATAGCCTGTATGTCCGCCTTTGGCACGGATAACAGAGCGACGCGTGGTAGCATGGAAACAATATGGCCTTGGTAGGTCGCTGGAGGAGTTGAAACGACATCTGCACACAAAAGTCACCTAAATCTCGTAAATTCCGGGAAGGGGGGCGACGACCTCTGACGCCACGTTCAGTCATATCCCAGATGTGTGAAGTCGGGTTCAGATCTGGCGAGTTGGGGGCCAGCACATCAATTCTAACTCACCACAATGTTCCCCGAACCACTCCATCACACTTCTGGCCTTGTGACAGGGAGCATTATCTTGCTGAAAGATGCCACTGCCGTTGGGAAACGTGATCGTCATGAAGGGGTAGTGTACGGGTTCTGTAACAAATGCATGGTACACCTTGGCCGTCATGGTGCCTTGTACGAGCTGCATTGGACCCACGGATGCCCAAGTGAACATTCCTCAGAGCATAATGGAGCCGCCACCAGCTTGTCTGCGTCCCAAAGTACAGGTGTCAAGGAGCTGTTCCCCTGGAAGACGACAGATTCGTGCCCTCCCATCGGCAGCGTGAAGAAGGTATCGAGATTCATCAGACCATGCAATGCTCTTCCACTGCGCCAACGTCCAGGGCCGATGGTCACGTGCCCATTGCGGCCGCAGTTTCCGATGTCATGGTGTTGACATTGGCACATGCATGGGTCGTCGGCTGGGGAGGCCCATCGTTAAGAGTGTTCGGTCGCCACAGTTTGACGCCTATCCTGTTTTACCAGTCTGTCAAGCCAAGGGTGGCCGCCCAACCCCACGACGTCTGGACGTGGTTTCACCTTGGTTTCGCCACGTGTTGAAGACCCTCGCCACAGCACTCTTCGAACACACAAGTCGAACAGTTTGCGAAATGCTCGTGACGAGCCTTCGGACCATCAAAATCTGCCCTCGGTCAAACTCAGATAAATCGCGCTCCTTCCCCCTTCTACACACGGCAGCATGCTCACTGATACTACATGCACCGTGCGTGTGACTCACTAGCAGTCATTCCTCGCTAGGTGACGCTACTATCACCTGGACGAGTTTATATCGATAGTAGGCCGGTGGTCATAATGTTCTGGATGATCAGTATGTGTGACGCCCGCGTGATCTTGGTTTTTCGGTAGAAGATGAGAGTGACACTCATCGAAATGTTGGGGAATGTCAATGCAGCCACTCGGATGGAAGCCGAAGAAAATTTCATCTGGGTTGAAAAGAAATGAGTGCCTGAGTAAAGGACAACAAAGTGAGTGAGTTTAATTTTTATTAAGGTTGTTATTATTCCTGGTATTGATTCCATGGACTGATATGTTCATTTGAAAGTGAAATATATTACTAGGCAGAGTACTCTGTCCACTGTCCACCATACACGCAGCAAAACGTTTTCAGAACGCTATCCTTCTTTTCATGTCGATTGAACAGTATCTGAAGTGCTACGTGTTATACTAAGACATTTCGTATTGTAATACATTGCTGAAACTAAAATACAACACAAAGCATACTGCGTCGAAAAACATGAAATTCATGCTATCCTAGATTAATGGTTGTTTAAGTCAACAGTTAAAGTTTCAGATAGGCATGGCCAAGTTACGAGAATATGATAAGTATTTCTTTAAGCTGAAATACAAGCTTCCTTTCATCGCGACATGAACTCAAAGGGCATTTTATACGTTTCTTACACACCTCTTGCACGATGCTTTGCTCCAGGTCACCAGCGTCGTTACAGTGTCAGGGGAAACGGTTGTGCCTGTTGGCAATTTATCATGTACTATATATAGGGTGTAAATTTTAAGTTTAAAGGCCAGAATAACTCGAAAAACAGCCCCCTGGGGATGGGGCGGAAGGCAACTTTAAACTTTCAAATGGGAACCCCCAATTTTTATTGCAGAATCAGATTCTACATAAAAAACTACGTACATTTTGTCTTAAACATTTGTTTTGATTCTTGGTAGTTGGCGCTGTAATTCAAGAAAATCCATGTTCTCATTTTTGGGTGGAAAATGGTTACGGAAAAATAAAAAATTCTTATTTACTTCGTAAATTTTGATCCGCTGAAACTAAAACTCTCCCTCTCTCCCCATAGGGTGGGGTTTGAGAGAGAGGAATTAGTTTTACAAATGTTGACCCACATATTAATTTTTTTCCGCAGATGTGCAACAAGTGTGCAACAGTGTGCAGCAAGTGACTTTTTTCGATTGCTCCATAGTTCAGGTTTTAAGGCTTCGGCACTACGTTTTCTTGTTAGGGGCATTTGCATAACTGATGAACGGTTGTGGAATACCAGCTCGCCCTGCATTCCCTTGCTTATTGTGCTCCTTTCATACCGTTTTTGTGCTGACAGTGTTCGGAGTGCGGCATTCAGTTCTGCAACGATTTTTGCAACTGTGATACTCCCATTTTCCGTCAAAAACCTTTTCAGTGACCGTCTGTCATGAGCACTCAACACACACTTTCGCCCGCGTTGTGACTTAGCGAATCATGTTTTTCCGCTTTCTCTGTATGCGGTATAAATCTTTGATGCTATTCCTCTTAAAACATCAAACATTTAATCTACGTTGGTTTCGGAAGTACCCACAATACATGCAGCAACTAGTTGCCCGCGTTCGAGTTCTCTTAGCTCCCACATAAAGCACTCACAACTTTACAGAACACTATTCTCCTACGACTGACACTTGCAACGTATAGAGGACATTGCACAGTTGCCGTTCATGGTCAAATACACTGAAGCGCCAAAGAAACTGGTATAGGCATGCGTATTTAAATACAGAGATGCGTAAATAGGCAGAATACGGCACTGCTGCCGGCAACGCCAATACAGGGTGTTACAAAAAGGTACGGCCAAACTTTCAGGAAACATTCCTCACACACAAATAAAGAAAAGATGTTGTGTGGACATGTGTCCGGAAACGCATAATTTCCATGTTAGAGCTAATTTTAGTTTCGTCAGTATGTACTGTACTTCCTCGATTCACCGCCAGTTGGCCCAATTGAAGGAAGGTAATGTTGACTTCGGTGCTTGTGGTGACATGCGACTCATTGCTCTACAGTACTAGCATCAACCACATCAGTACATAGCATCAATAGGTTAGTGTTCATCACGAACGTGGTTTTGCAGTCAGTGCAATGTTTACAAATACGGAGTTGGCAGATGCCCATTTGATGTATGGATTAGCACGGGGCAATAGCCGTGGCGCGGTACATTTGTATCGAAACAGATGTCCAGAACGATGGTGTCCCGACAGGAAGACGTTCGAAACAATTCATCGGCGTCTCAGGGAGCACGGAACATTCCAGCCTATGACTCGCGACTGGGGAAGACCTAGAACGACGAGGACACCTGCAATGGACGAGGCAATTCTTCGTGCAGTTGACGATAACCCTAATGTCAGCGTCAGAGAAGTTGCTGCTGTACAAGGTAACGTTGACCACGTCACTGTATGGAGAGTGCTACGGGAGAACCAGTTGTTTCCGTACCGTGTACAGCGTGTGCAGGCACATCAGCAGCTGATTGGCCTCCACGGGTACACTTCTGCGAATGGTTCATCCAACAATGTGTCAATCCTGATTTTAGTGCAAATGTTCTCTTTACGGATGAGGCTTCATTCCAACGTGATCAAATTGTACATTTTCACAATCAACATGTGTGGGATGACGAGAATCCGCACGCAATTGTGCAATCACGCCATCAACACAGATTTTCTGTGAACGTTTGGGCAGGCATTGTTGGTGATGTCTTGATTGGGCCCCATGTTCTTCCACCTACGCTCAATGGAGCACGTTATCATGATTTCATACGGGATACTCTACCTGTGCTGCTAGAACATGTGCCTTTACAAGTACGACACAACATGTGGTTCATGCACGATGGAGCTCCAGCACATTTCAGTCGAAGTGTTCGTACGCTTCTCAACAACAGATTCGTTGACCGATGGCTTGGTAGAGGCGGACCAATTCCATGGCCTCCACGCTCTCCTGACCTCAACCCTCTTGACTTTCATTTATGGGGGCATTTGAAAGCTCTTGTGTACGCAACCCCGGTACCAAATGTAGAGACTCTTCGTGCTCGTATTGTGGACGGCTGTGATACAATACTCCATTCGCCAGGGCTGCATCAGCGCATCAGGGATTCCATGCGACGGAGGGTGGATGCATGTATCCTCGCTAACGGAGGACATTTTGAACATTTCCTGTAATAAAGTGTTTGAAGTCACGCTGGTACGTTCTGTTGCTGTGTGTTTCCATTCCATGATTAATGTGATTTGAAGAGAAGTAATAAAATGAGCTCTAACATGGAAAGTAAGCGTTTCCGGACACACGTCCACATAACATATTTTCTTTCTTTGTGTGTGAGGAATGTTTCCTGAAAGTTTGGCCGTACCTTTTTGTAACACCCTGTATAAAACAACAAGAGTCTGGCGCAGTTGTTAGATCGGTTACTGCTTCTACAATGGCAGGTTACGAAGATTTAAATGAGTTTGAAGGTGATGTTATAGTCGGTGCATGAGCGATGGACACAGCATCTCCGAGGTAGCGATGAAATGGGGATTTTCCAGTGCGACCATTTTACGAGTGTACCGTGAATATCAGGAGTTCGGTAAAACATCAAATCTTCGACATCATTGCGGCCTGAGATCCTGCAAGAACGGGCCCAACGACGACTCGAGAGAATCGCTCAACGTGACTAAAGCGCAATCCGTCCTCAAATTGCTGCAGATTTCAGTTTTGGACCATCAACGGGTGTCAGCGTGCGAACCATTCAACGAAATATCATCTATGTGGGCTGCACGTCACAAAGCTTTACGCCTCGCCTGGGCCCGTCAACACCGACAGTGGATTGCTGATGACTGGAAACATGTTGCCTGGTCGGACGAGTCTCGTTTCAAATTGTATCGAGCGGATGGACAAGCTCTTCAATCCATGGACCCTGCATATCAGCAGGGGACTGTACAAGCTGGCGGAGCCTCTGTAATGTTGTGGGGCTCTGTAGTTGGAGTGATAAGGAACCCTGATACTTCTCCGCTGGCCACCAAACTCCCCAGACATGAACATTATTGAGCATATCTGGGATGCCTTGCAACGTGCTATTCAGAAGAGATCTCCACCCCCTCATACTCTTACAGATTTATGGACAGCCCTGCAGGATTCATGGTGTCGGTTCCCTCCAGCACCACTTCAGACATTAGTTGAGTCCATGCCCCATCTCGTTGCGGCACTTCTGCGTGCTAGGGGTGTTGTATCCACGGACCCAACCAACCAACTCGCGCACGCGCGCCCTGACCGTGACATCGCTGGCCACTGTTCCTGTCGCGGCCGTCGGCGTCTCAGGGCGTTACCGCCGACGGAAGAGGTCGCGCCATGGCTGAGCTCGGGTCCGCAGCGCCCTCTGCCTTTTGCATATAAGGCGCTGGCCCCGAGACGGACAGTCTATCGTCGACTGTGTATTGCTAGCCTTTCGTGGAGTTTATAGCGGAGCCATTGCAGTGTGATATTTGCTATTGTATTCGACTAGGCTCAGTACTCGGATTACTCTTGGATATTACTTGGACTTGTATTGCTGGTGCACGTTTCGTCAGAAATAAAGATACGTTATCTCTTCATTCTCACTGGTGCAATTCTTGTCATTAATTATTTTTCGCCCAACAGATATAGCTACATCCTGGTCACTACCCACGCTTTATACAATCTGTGGTGACTGCCCCAAAAGTACTGCCGAGGACCTTGGGTTTGGGACACGTCACAAAACGGGGGAGGGGGAAGGGCTGCACGATATTAGGCAGGTAGGCAGGTGTACCAGCTTTTTTCGCTCTTCAGTGTAGAAGGATCGATTAAAAATTTTCCGTTTGAGGGCGTCGCTGTAGCCATTATGACTTCGATGTGAGTGTGTAAGCACCGAAATGTAGATAAGGGCTTAGTATGGGCTTCGAACGGAAACTTTTTGATCACCCCTTATACTGCAGCACAGCCTGTTTAAGCATCCATTTCTCGCGGTATTTCCATATTTTTGTCCAACCACTGTACATGGAGGTGGTCAACAACGCAGGGATGTAATCAGACCGCTTGTATGTGAAGTCTTCATTATTGGATTGGTTTCGAGAATACAATCAGATGATCTTCATCTCTTATATCAGTGTTCTGGTCAGACATCATCCAGCCATATTCAAAGCAGTTACCGGCCGAAATATTGGTACAATAAGTAATGATGGTAAGCCGCAGTTGCGCAAATTAATCGATAATTCACTCTTCCGGAGAAAAATTCAAGAATCACAAGTCTCGATTACGTACGCTATTAAGTGACTGCTGTGTTTCTGCGTACACTTTGAAGCACCTCTGCAGGCAGATGGCAGTCTCCATGGTGCGGTATACCTTCGATAAGAATGGCAATTTGGTCACTATTGACTGTTAATGTCCCCAATGGCAGTTGCTAATTCTAGACAGTCCGAGAACTCAAAGCCATATCCTTTGATTTGTATTCTACTGGATTTAAATTTCAACATTAAAACATCGCCGTCACTTTTCACCCATAATATGTAAATCTTTGCTGCACAGAAAGTGTTTCTCCCCTGATTAATTAATTGGCCTAATACGACGCCGACAAGAAACGTGTGTTTTGACTGGGAACCTGACCTAACCGTACATTGAAAAGTTTGGCAATAACGGACCCTAGTTCAGTGATTCCCAGCCTTTTTTAGACTATTACCCCTGAGTGCAATTAGACATTAGCTGGTGCCCCCGCCATTCTCCTGCCCTGCCGTCTGTCCCCCTCCCCCACCCCTCTTCCCCACATTATCACTAACTGTAGCTCTTACCTAAACTGTAGACTGAAATACTTTTCTTGGAACACTTTTATTTTTAAAATGATGAAAGTATTAGAATGAATGGCGAAGGAATTCGTAACGCATTGCAAGTGCTACCCACGACTCCTTCTCAGATAAGAAAGGTAACTATCCACAGTGAGTGTAGACACTTGTCACAAAACGTACTTCCCCTGCATTACTCCCCTCCATTGGGACACTCACTAGAGCTGCACAATGCAACCCCATTTAAAATCAACCAGGTTAAAAAAACTGGTTCAAATGGCTCTGAGCACTATGGGACTTAACATCTGTGGTCATCAGTCCCCTAGAACTTAGAACTACTTAAACCTAACTAACCTAAGGACATCACACACATCCATTCCCGAGGCAGGATTCGAACCTGCGACCGTAGCAGTCGCGCGTTTCCGGACTGAGCGCCTAGAACCGCTAGACCACCGCGGCCGGCTCAACCAGGTTAAAATGTGGGCGCTATACCTCCTGTTAGTAAATCACTTGATTGGTGCACTCCGTACTTCCGAAATGGCAGAAACTGGAAGACTTCAGGCTTTAATGCTTTGCGTCTGACCATAGCCACTAATAGTAATAATAATAATGTTGTTGTTGTTGTGGTCTTCAGTCCTGAGACTGGTTTGATGCAGCTCTCCATGCTACTCTATCCTGTGCAAGCTTTTTCATCTCCCAGTACCTACTGCAACCTACATCCTTCTGAATCTGTTTAGTGTATTCATCTCTTTGTCTCCCTCTACGATTTTTACCCTCCACGCTGCCCTCCAATACTAAATTGGTCATTCCTAAATGCCTCAGGACATGTCCTACCAATCGATCCCTTCTTCTAGTCAAGTTGTGCCACAAACTTCTCTTCTCCCCAATCCTATTCAATTCCTCCTCATTAGTTATGTGATCTACCCATCTAATCTTCAGCATTCTTCTGTAGCACCACATTTCGAACGCTTCTATTCTCTTCTTGTCCAAACTAGTTATCGTCCATGATTCACTTCCATACATGGCTACGCTCCATACAAATACTTTCAGAAACGACTTCCTGATACTTAAATCTATACCCGATGTTAACAAACTTCTCTTCTTCAGAAACGCTTTCCTTGCCATTGCCAGTCTACATTTTATATCCTCTCTACATCGACCATCATCAGTTATTTTTCTCCCCAAATAGCAAAACTCCTTTGCTACTTTAAGTGTCTCATTTCCTAATCTAATTCCCTCAGCGTCACCCGACTTCATTCGACTACATTCCATTATCCTCGTTTTGCTTTTGTTGATGTTCATCTTATATCCTTCTTTCAAGACACTATCCATTCCGTTCAACTGCTCTTCCAAGTCCTTTGCTGTCTCTGACAGAATTACAATGTCATCGGCGAACCTCAAAGTTTTTATTTCTTCTCCATGGATTTTAATACCAACTCCAAATTTTTATTTTGTTTCCTTCACTGCTTGTTCAATATACAGATTGAATAATATTGGGGATAGGCTACAACCCTGTCTCACTCCCTTCCCAACCACTGCTTCCCTTTCATGCCCCTCGACTCTTATAACTGCCATCTGGTTTCTGTACAAATTGTAAATAGGCTTTCGCTCCCCGTATTTTACCCCTGCCACCTTCAGAATTTGAAAGAGAGTATTCCAGTCAACATTGTCAAAAAGTTTCTCTAAGTCTACAAATGCTAGAAATGTAGGTTTGCCTTTTCTTAATCTAGCTTCTAAGATAAGTCGTAGAGTCAGTATTGCCTCACGTGTTCCAATATTTCTACGGAATCCAAACTGATCTTCCCCGAGGTCGGCTTCTACCAGTTTTTCCATTCGCCTGTAAATAATTCACGTTAGTATTTTGTATCCGCGACTTATTAAACTGATAGTCCGGTAATTTTCACGTCTGTCAGCAACTGCTTTCTTTGGGATTGGAATTATTATATTCTTCTTGAAGTCTGAGGGTATTTCGCCTGTCTCATACATCTTGCTCACCAGATGGTAGACCTTTGTCAGGACTGGCTCTCCCAAGGCCATCAGTAGTTCTAATGGAATGTTGTCTACTCCCGGGGCCTTGTTTCGACTCAGGTCTTTCAGTGCTGTGTCAGACTCTTCACGCAGTATCGTATCTCCCATTTCATCTTCATCTACATCCTCTTCCATTTCCATAATATTGTCTTGAAGTACATCGCCCTTGTATAGACCCTCTATATACTCCTTCCACCTTTCTGCTTTCCTTTCTTTGCTTAGTACTGGGTTTCCATCTGAGCTCTTGATATTCATACAAGTGGTTCTCTTTTCTCCAAAGGTCTCTTTAATTTTCCTGTAGGCAGTATCTATCTTACTCCTAGTGAGATAAGCCTCTACATCCTTACATTTGTCCTCTAGCCATCCATGCTTAACCATTTTGCACTTCCTGTCGATCTAATTTTTGAGTCATTTGTATTCCTTTTTGTCTGCTTCATTTACTGTATTTTTATATTTTCTCCTTTCATCGATTAAATTCAATATTTCTTCTGTTATCCAAGGATTTCTACTAGCCCTCGTCTTTTTACCTACTAGATCCTCTGCTGCCTTCACTACTTCATCTCTCAAAGCTACCCATTCTTCTTCTACTGTATTTCTTTCCCCCATTCCTGTCAATTGTTCCCTTATGCTCTCCCTGAACCTCAGTATAACCTCTGGTTTAGTCAGTTTATCCAGGTCCCATCTCCTTAAATAATGATGATAATGATAATAATACAGTATGCAGCCTTATGTAATTATTGCTGTGTCGTGCTGGCAATTAATTTATTTATCTGTCCCGAAGCGAGTAATGAAGCAATTTCTGGACTACTGCAGGTACTATCTACAACTTGGAGAAGACATTTTCTTGAGATATTTAGCATTTGTCACGTATATGTCTCACTTTTATAATCAGCGATATAAGGGACAAAGCACAACATATGTGTGTAGTGGATTGTGTATGTGTGGAACCTGTAACCTCCACCGCACTAATGCTACTAATTGAGAGAAAGTAATTATTGATAACTCATATTATCAGTATTAAAGTCTTACAAAATTGTGATAATACACTTCTGGAAATGGAAAAAAGAACACATTGACACCGGTGTGTCAGACCCACCATACTTGCTCCGGACACTGCGAGAGGGCTGTACAAGCAATGATCACACGCACGGCACAGCGGACACACCAGGAACCGCGGTGTTGGCCGTCGAATGGCGCTAGCTGCGCAGCATTTGTGCACCGCCGCCGTCAGTGTCAGCCAGTTTGCCACGCGACAGCGTGGACGTGAACCGTATGTGCAGTTGACGGACTTTGAGCGAGGGCGTATAGTGGGCATGCGGGAGGCCGGGTGGACGTACCGCCGAATTGCTCAACACGTGGGGCGTGAGGTCTCCACAGTACATCGATGTTGTCGCCAGTGGTCGGCGGAAGGTGCACGTGCCCGTCGACCTGGGACCGGACCGCAGCGACGCACGGATGCACGCCAAGGCCGTAGGATCCTACGCAGTGCCGTAGGGGACCGCACCGCCACTTCCCAGCAAATTAGGGACACTGTTGCTCCTGGGGTATCGGCGAGGACCATTCGCAACCGTCTCCATGAAGCTGGGCTACGGTCCCGCACACCGTTAGGCCGTCTTCCGCTCATGCCCCAACATCGTGCAGCCCGCCTCCAGTGGTGTCGCGACAGGCGTGAATGGAGGGACGAATGGAGACGTGTCGTCTTCAGCGATGAGAGTCGCTTCTGCCTTGGTGCCAATGATGGTCGTATGCGTGTTTGGCGCCGTGCAGGTGAGCGCCACAATCAGGATTGCATACGACCGAGGCACACAGGGCCAACACCCGGCATCATGGTGTGGGGAGCGATCTCCTACACTGGCCGTACACCACTGGTGATCGTCGAGGGGACACTGAATAGTGCACGGTACATCCAAACCGTCATCGAACCCATCGTTCTACCATTCCTAGACCGGCAAGGGAACTTGCTGTTCCAACAGGACAATGCACGTCCGCATGTGTCCCGTGCCACCCAACGTGCTCTAGAAGGTGTAAGTCAACTACCCATATCTCCGGATCTGTCCCCCATTGAGCATGTTTGGGACTGGATGAAGCGTCGTCTCACGCGGTCTGCACGTCCAGCACGAACGCTGGTCCAACTGAGGCGCCAGATGGAAATGGCATGGCATGCCGTTCCACAGGACTACATCCAGCATCTCTACGATCGTCTCCATGGGAGAATAGCAGCCTGCATTGCTGCGAAAGGTGGATATACACTGTACTAGTGCCGACATTGTGCATGCTCTGTTGCCTGTGTCTATGTGCCTGTGGTTCTGTCAGTGTGATCATGTGATGTATCTGACCCCAGGAATGTGTCAATAAAGTTTCCCCTTCCTGGGACAATGAATTCACGATGTTCTTATTTCAATTTCCAGGAGTGTAGTAATGATCTTTTGAAAATAATTTAGTTTCCTGATTGAAACAGAATCGAATGTCTTACTTTTTACCCCTCATAAAATTTCATTTTAACCCTAAAGAGTTGAGGACCCATGCTCCAGTGACAAAGAATGCGCAGCGGGTAATACCTCAGAAAAAGCTAGCATTTTTAACGCGATGCTTTTGCGTAAAAACGTATTATTTAATTCACCAATGCATAGTTTGAAGTACAGCTGTTTCCTCGGGATTTCAGTTGACTATTGCGGGGCCTTCATTGTGATGGGAGCATTTCGTTTACACTGAAATAACAATGAAGGTCTCTTAATCAATTAAAGCCTTGAGTTTGAATATGTTCTTAGAGATACGCATTGTTGATTGAAACACGTTAAGACAATGGACCGACTGTGCCATTTGTCTTTCGACTCATGTCTCTGTATTGGGTTGCAAAGAAATGTCATCTCATCGACCACAAAGCTTAAACGTTATGTATTTGATAGTTCCTAATATTATTTTAATCTTTGGGCGAAGTAATGTATACTATTATCTGCTGATATTGTATTACAAATGGAACTAAAATGCCTTCCAAAAAATGGGTACAACGCTCACACACAGGCAATATATGGCGAAGTTCTCATTGGTCTCGGACAAATTCCACAATCTCCCGGAAAGTAACATCTACCTACTGAGCGAGTTTCGGTATTGCTTATCGCACGGGATTCTCTTCTGGAAGAAGCGGAGGTTTAAGTCCTGGCCGTGCTTTCCGATAGTGACTTTCTGTAGTTTCTATAAATTGCTTACGTTGAACGTTAGGATGGTTCCTTTGGTTTTACACCCCAACCATGCCGATTCCGAACTGGAACTTCTCTATAATTTACAGTGGTCCTCCCTTTTCCCTTCTAATTCTCAGCAAACACTAACATACGTTTTAGAGTTCCCGTATCTCAGTCGGTAAAAACTAAACCCTTATAGGATTACTTTGTTGTCTGTCTGTCTGGCCCTCTGTTAAAAAGGCCTGCGGTTTCTTGGCGGTGTAAACAACAAAAGCTTCTAAATCAATACAATCAAAAAATACGGCCATTTATGTCACATATTTTGATACTGGCAAACTCACGCATTGAAACCTGTAGGTGAACTATCTCTAGACATAATTAATATTATGCGGAACCCTAGGAGCGCACATATAACTTTATAGCACAGCCGTTGAAATTCATGGTAAACTCGAATAAAACAGCAAACAGCTGTTACCTGATTTATTCACACGAGCGGTTTCGCTGCGTTAAAGCAACTTCCTCATGTGATAATACATATAAAGCAGAGCATCTTTGTAGTCTATATAATTAAAAAATTAAAGACAGCAAATTAAACTAAATGAAAGACGGAGATTACAAGGATACTGTCCTTTCTATGTAGTATCATCTGAAGATGCTTCTTCAACGCAGCGAAACAGGCCGTGTGAACAAATCATCAATTAGCGGCTGTTTGCGGTTTTAGTCGAGTTCAATTTATCTCAGAGCGCGAGTCCTATTCGTGTTTTTCCGGTTTTACTTTGTCAGTCTTCCGTCTCGGATCAACAGAAAGCTGACAACAGGTGGAGCGCTCCATTTCGTACGCCGCGCTCGTATTTGTAGTTCATGTACTAACGGTTTACTTCGTTGCAAGTATTGGTTAAAGTTGCACGATTTCCCATATCGCTATGGGTAAATATTGTACCGAAGTTCCTCTGGCCAGGGCTTAAGTGCTGTACCGTGCAAATGCCGTGTGGCATTGTTGACTGTGAAGCAGTGTTGGCTTAATTGTGAAGTGCGCGACGCTGTGCCTGGGGTTGGCTCTGCGGCAGGCAGTGAAGGAGCGCAGCTGGCGTGTCCCTGAGGCGTCGGCCGTGCGCGGCATGCTGACTGCCTCCCGTCTCCGTCGCGTCATCACTGTCCCTCTTCACAACGCTGTCTCCTACCTAGCTTCAAGTACATGTCAGTTTTGTGCACACACTAATTCTGCTTCCGTGCACGGAGTATTCGTATCACGAAGAACGACATTGGGTTATTCATTTATTTAAAAGGCAATATTTTTTACCGTTTGATTGTAATGATTTTTGTTATGTCCAATTGTCTATAACTGCAATTTCGGCGATGGAGCCATTTTCAATGCAGTATGTAATCTCTCATGACATATCAAGCATATCACGCTGAAATCTGCGTATGCGCTATACGATCGAAATTACCCAGCCACCCATTAGCGGACGTTAATATGTGTTATCTGCAGCCTGCCCGGCTAGCCGCGCGGTCTAACGCGCTGCTTCCCGAGCGGGAAGGCGTGCTGGTCTCCAGCACGAATCCGCCCGGAGGATTAGTGTCGAGATCCGGTGTGCTGGCCAGCCTGTGGATGGTTTTTAAGGCGGTTTTCCATCAGCCTCGGCGAATGCGGACTGGTTCCCCTGATTTCCACCTCACTTACATTATGCGGGCGATTGCCGCGCAAACACTGTCTCCACGTACGAGTACACCATAATTACTCTACCACGCAAACATTTAGGGTTACACGCGTCTAGTATGAGACGTTCACGGAGGGTCCACTGGGCGCCGAACTGCACAATAACCCTGGGTTCGGTGTGGGCCGGCGGTGGGGTTGGTGGACTGCTGTGGCCTGTTGTGGGGTAGTGAACCACAGGGCTGCGGCGGGACGAAGCCTCTTCGTCGTTTCTAGGTCCCCAGTTTAATACCCAATACACTATGGGGTATCTGCACCCTTCGCCTTTATGACAGCTTGTGCTCTGCTGAGGATGCTTTCGGTGAGGTATCAGAATGTGAGCAGAGGAATGGCAGCCTACTCTTCCTCAAGGGCCGAAACAGAGGAGGCAGTGATATTGAACGCTGGGCTCTAGAGCGATGTAGACGCTCTAACTCATCCCACAGGTGTTCCATTGGGCTCAGGTTGGGTTTCTCGGCAGACCAGTTCATTTCAGAGATGTTACTGTCCACAAAACATTGTCTCACATGTACGGCTTTACACTGAGGTGATGAAGTCCTAATAATATGTCGGACCTACTTTTGCCCAGCGTAGTGCTGCAGTTCGACGTGGTTTGGACTCAAGAGGTCGTTGGAAATCCCCTGCAGAAATACTGAGCCATGCTGCCTCTATAGCCGTCCATAATCGCGAAACTGTTACGGATGCAGGATTTTGTACTCGAACTGACCTTTAGATTATGTCACCTGAATGTTCGATGGGATTCATGTCTGGTGATCTAGGTGGCCAAATCATTCGGTCGAATTATCCAGAATGTTCTACAGACCAATCGCGAACTATTGGGCCTGGTGACATGGTACATTGTCATTCATCAAAAATTCCATCCTGGGTTGTGAACACGTAGCCCATGAATGGCTGCAAATGGTCCCCAAGTAGCCGAACACAAACAATGACCCACTCCATTCCATGTAAACGCAGCCCACATGATTATGGAGCTACCACCAGCTTGCACAGTGCCTTGTTAACAACTTGGGTCTATGACTTCGTGGGTTCTGGGCCACGCTCGAAACCTGTCATCAGCTCTTACTAACTAAAATCGGGACTCATCTGACCAGGTCACTGTTTTCCAGTCGTCAAGGATCCAGCCGATACGATCGCGAGCCCAGGAAAGACGCTGCAGGCGATGTCGTGCTGTTAGCAAAGGCACTAGCGTCGGTCGTCTGCCCTCATAGCCCATTAACGCCAGATTTTGCCGCCCTGTCCTAACGGATACGTTCGTCGTACGTCTCACATTTATTTCTGCCGTTATTTCACGCAGTGTTGTTTCTCTGTTAGCACTGACAACTCTACGCAAACACCACTGCCCTCGTCCGTTAAATGAAGGTCGTCGGCCACTGCGTTCTCCGTGATGAGAGATAATACCTGAAATCTGGTATTCTCGGCACACTGTTGGCACTGTGGCTCTCGAAATGTTGAACTCCCTAACGATTTTAGAAATGGGATGTTCCATGCGTCTAGCTCCAAGTACCATTCCACGTTCAAAGTCTGTTAGTTTCCGTCTTGCGGCCATAATCACGTCGGAAAACTTTTCACGTGAATCACCTTAGTACAAATGATTGGTCCACCAATCTACTGCTCTTGTATACCTTGTGTAAGCGATACTACAGTCATCCGTACATGTGCATGTCGCTATCCCATGACTTTTGTCACCTCAGTGTACGACAGGCGCGCCCGGGTTCCCGGGTTCGATTCCCGGCGGGGTCAGGGATTTTCTCTGCCTCGTGATGACTGGGTGTTGTGTGCTGTCCTTAGGTTAGTTAGGTTTAAGTAGTTCTAAGTCCTAGGGGACTGATGACCATAGATGTTAAGTCCCATAGTGCTCAGAGTCATTTGAACCATTTTTTGTACGACAGGGTGCATTTTCATGGTGATACAATAAATTGTTGCCATTCAACTCTTCCTCTACTTTATGCAGTACGTAATGCTGTAAAATATGTTCATATCCTTCCACATTTGGCGCTTGGTTAAGCGCAATAAAGGGACGACACCCTAGCCACAAAAAACACTGCTCCTCCATATTTCACTGTTGTCACTACACTTGTTGAAAGGCAACGTTCTCCAGACATCCACTAAACAAAAGCCGTTTAGTAAGACTGGCACAGGGTATAACGTGATTCATCACTCCAGATCACTGGTTTCCAGCCATTCGCTGTCCAGCCGCTTCGCTCTTTACACCACCCCAAGCGTCGCTTAGCATTGTCTACTGAAATGTGTGGCTTATGAGGAGTTTCACGACCCCATTCTTTAACTTCCTACGCATCGTCATTGTGCCAACTCGACTGCTGGTAGCACTTTGAAACTCAAGAATGATTTCTTCTGCTGATTTGAGGCGATTTTGTACACCCAACCTCTGTAGTGCTCGACGGTTCCTGTCCGTCAGTACTGATCTCAGTTTGACTGTCGTTGTTCCTTCGCGTTTCCAGTCCACAGTCACATCACCAACAGTCGAATTAGGATGATTGAAATATCCCTGATTGATCTGTTACTCATGTGACACCCAATGACTAGTCTACGTTCGAAGTCACATTGATCTCCTGACCCACCCATTCTACTGTTAATGCATCTCTGTTGACGACACAAAACTCACCTCTCCTTGTATACTGGCAGGTCCCCCTCTCGTGACATCCGGTGGTCAACTCCGCATTACATGCTGGTGTCCGGATTAGATAGCGTACATGTCATCGTTAAACTCTTTCTGTTTGGTATTATTCAGTCATGCCCTGTAGTAACGTTAATAGATGAAAGTGCCTAAGTAAACACGAACATGTCCTAACGTAAGCATGTTGTGTATTTACAGATTTGTCTGACATGTTTGACATGTTCTGAGAGTCGCTATTGCAGTTGAAAATGGCTCCAAAACAAAAATTCCAATAATGGGCATAATAACCATAATTACAGTCAAATAGTGAAAATGTTCTATTTAGAAACTTTTAGCTGACTATGGTCCCCAATAAAGAAAAGATCATCAATTTATTTATCTATTTATTCTTAATTTGCATGTATATCCCGCAAGCCACCTTACGGTTTGTGGCGATTGTTAATGTTGACAGCATTAGGCCCTGGCTTTCATCTGGCCAGACATCTTATTTTATTACAATTAAAACATCCAAAATTCTACTGACAAAGAAAATATGTTGGGTTAACTGATTTATGTTATATCAGTTCGCTTACTTACGGTAACTAAAATAAGAAATTACAATAAAAATGAAAATAACAAAAGAAAAAGAGAAGGAAAAACGCTAAAGAGAAACTGGAAAGGTATTCAGCGGGCCAAAATATGTTTTAAGACATTTGGAAACTATGTTAACATTATTTCAATAAGAACCTTCCGCATGGGTCACCGCTACGAAACTGCTGACGTTTTGGCTAGAATTGCACGTAACCTTCACGCATTCAGTAGACTCTTATTCAAATGGACTCTGGCTGCGAAAAACCCACGGTTTTATAATTTTAAAATCACGAAAGTAGGTGTACATGGGATCGATGAGAAGTAAAGGTCCCACTACGATTATTCAGAAAGATAAGCAATCAGTTTATACTTGAAACAGGGGAAACGTGTAGGTTCTCTGGTGTTAAAGAGCAGTTCCATGGTGGAGTGTTTGCAACAGAGAAAGATCTGACGTAGTAAGCGCGGGTGATGTGTTTGGAGCCGGCCGGTGTGGCCGAGCGGTTCTAGGCGCTTTAGTCTGGAACGGCGCGACCGTTACGGTCGCAGGTTCGAATCCTGCCTCGGGCATGCATGTGTGTGATGTCCTTAGGTTTGTTAGGTTTAAGCAGTTCTAAGTTCTAGGAGACTGATGACCTCAGCTGTTAAGTCCCATAGTGCTCAGAGCCATTTTTGATGTGTTTGGACGGGGGAGGGGTGGAGAGATAGGGGTGGAGGGGTTGACAGTAAACCCGAGAGTGTTGTTAATGCAGAAATGCTGTGTTTGAGGGCAGATATTTGGGGACGTTATTACTTAGCAAGTAGTCGTTAAATCCAAAGCTCCTAGCAATGGCACCTTCGACTATATGTCATCAGACAGCAGCGTGTCATTATGTATCTTACGTATGGACAAGGTCAAGTCCCTGGGAGTTGTCACTATTAGGAACTTGTAATCGAAAAGCGAAACTATGTCCTCGCCCATTTTTCGTTCGATGTCTCTGGAAAAAATGTTGTTTGTGAAGTATGAAGGGACACACGCACATCCAGTACTTTCACTCCAATTGAAAGGTTCATGTAGTGTACATCAGTATCTGTAATGCAGAAACTGATTGGAATTTCTGTATTTACAGCCATGTAGAGTAGGGCTTCGCAGAAAGCTGAAGTAATAAACTGTTAAGGCGCATTGAAGATTTGTTGCAATTGAGAAAGGTTCAGATGAAGTCCGGTGTTATTGACCGAATAGTAAAGAGCTCGGATATTACTGTGAATGAAATTTGTAGCTCTCGTTAGATTTATCAGATACAGCTGAAGATCGTCCGTACATAGACAGTAGTTGCAGTAAGAGCGTATGGAAGACAGGTCGTTATTATACACAGAAAGTGAAAACGATCCTAACACTCATCATTAAATATTACCTAATGTCGTATCTCTCCATTGCATTTTTTCCCCATCGTTATGTTCTGCTGACATGTGAACTTCTTAATATTTGTTTACTAACAGCCATTCATACAGTTGCAGATGGCATGCTGTATGCCGAAGAAACGGTAACGAAAACACAGAAAATATGCCAGAGACAGCGGAAATAAACGTAAAAAGATGCTGTAATAAGGTATTGGGAAACTATTCACAGAAAACAATATTTGGAACCAAACAGTACACATGTAATAATGTTTTATAATGTTTATAAGTATGCTATTTTCTCCATATTTTAGAATTAAATAACCCACTGATGATGGCGATATTGTCGCTGAAACTAGTTCGGGAATAAATTAATACAAAACAAAAATATTTTGCACCAAGGCGACCCACAACGCCATATTGCTATTTTAATGCAAACACGGAGCAATGGAAGAGTTTCAAGATAAAATCAAGTGTTAAATAATTCATTCTTCTTTAAGGCGCTGACCAGAATCACGTGTAGGGACAGGGAAATATTACGGGGCTGCTCAACCAAATAACCTAAAGTATCTATGGTTCAACGATTTTCAGATGTTTAGAAAGGCAGGTACCTCGTATATCAGAATGCGATTAGTACATTGGACTTACCTAGAGCATCTGTATTAAACGAAAACAATTAAGTGCTGGTCTGTGGGGCCATATATTATAAAGGCGATCTAGACCATTTCGTTGTGACATGTATAAAATTCAGAGATCAGAGGGGTAGCATTCCCGATACATTTGTGGAGCTGAACATAAAGTTGCTAACAACAGTGATTTTAGTACTGTATACTTCTGATGTCACCATAAATTAAACTATTCATGAGTATCTTCTCAACATAGGCGTCTTTGGTTATAGAACGGGTTAAATAACACCATTAAGACTAAACCTGAATAAAATAAATTACAATTTTATAAACTGTTCTATTTTTTAACAGACCTGACAAGTGAAAGTATCAAGAAAAGTAACTTCATAAGATTTGCTTTAAAGTATTAGTGGAAAATATGTACACGCTGGTAACTTTAAAAAATGTGCATTTATCTTGTGTAAATCGTAAACTTAAAATGCACACTAAAAAGACTCAGAAGGAAGTATCCACAGTAAACAGTTTTGAAGCTCATATGGTAACCGCGTTTATAGACAAAATTA
Organism: Schistocerca piceifrons; assembly: GCF_021461385.2. Taxonomy (NCBI): domain Eukaryota; kingdom Metazoa; phylum Arthropoda; class Insecta; order Orthoptera; family Acrididae; genus Schistocerca; species Schistocerca piceifrons. The sequence continues at coordinate 614,746,725 of NC_060149.1, forward strand.
TTGGGTTGCAGGTCTGCCTATTATCTTGTTTTCGTAACAGATGGAACTGAAATCCAGAAAGTTTTTATCATCCTTACATTCCTCCAAACCCAACAGCTTGTCATTATGATACCTAAAACAAAGTTTTTTTTGCCGGGCTCAAGAAACCTGTTTGAAAAGAGAGAAGGCTTGGAATGTTATTGTTGTATCGTCGGAACAGCGAAGCTTAATAGACACTTCAAACGCCAATAAACAACAGTAATTAACAGGAGGAAGTAAGATTAGGACTTATCGTAACAACGACTACTTGGTTATTTGGAATGAAGGCCAAGCTTGAGTTGTGAAGCGATGGAAAAGAAAGTCTGTCGTAACCTTTTTAACGAAAACATGTCGGTATTAGTCCTTCATCGGTTTGGGGAAATCACAAAAATCGAAAATTATCTGAACTAAGTCGTCCCACAGGCGATTCCAGTGTCTTATCACTGCACCGCCCCTCTCAGTCAGGGGCTGACAGTTGACGCTCAACCTAGACAAGCGGAGCACAATACACGTAACTATGTGTATTGTTCGAGTACACGACTGTTGCCAACGTCAGCATCGCAGTACGGGACACCGATGATAACTCTCAATTTTTACCCCGAACAGCTTTTATTAAGCGAAGGTATGTACAGTGCAGTAACTAGAAAATCTATGTTAATTAGTTTAGAGTAAAATATTGAAATAATTTCCCCAACTTTCTAAATGAACGCACAGTTGTTTAGCTCGCTTGGGAAGTGAATTAGACATTATTACTTAGATGTTAATCGTATTCGTATAATACACAACTAATGTGGAGTGTCATCTGCTGACGATTGACGCCTACAGTCTACGCGTTCGTCGTTACAGTTAGTATCGGCTCGTTTATATAAAGCGTCGTTCATTGTTGTCGAAACTTTTAAAACCTCAAATTACTCTTTGGTAATATGTAGACTGTATTATTTAAGTTACTTTGCAACTGAATTAGGCTGCTGTTTAAGTATGGTAAATTAAAACATAAATTCAATGTCCAATAACAAGTAAGTAATATAAAGTATCGTGCGGTGACTTATTAAAAAACCAATTCTTACTTCAATATCCCATTTATCAACGACATACAGGCCTAATATTGATGTAATTTAGACAAATGAGCTACAAACAGAAGATGAGTTAGTAAAAATATTAATTACGGGATTTTAGCACCCCTTACAAGGTCCATAAAGGATCATTTTCTTAACCCTTAAAACGAAAAATCTCTTACAACACAGGACGGTTGCCAACCGTGACTGGCAGTGAATCACAGGAAACAGTAAGGGAAGGTTTGCCATGTCCTGGGCAATATTCTCCCGTTCTTGAATAAATATGTCGACTACTTGCGGCTGGTTACTTATACAGCGCTTCTTCAGAATCCTGTCGATTTCAGCCCACAAATGCTTTATGGGGACTGTGACGATGAGTATGAATATATGAGATACGAATGTTTGAATTTTGACTTTTTACAGTAGGTCCATCGCTGCACATATTCCGCTAAAGACTAGAATAACGTATTTGAGCCATGTTGCGGTTGTGGATAATATCTCCAATGTTCTTTGGACGGTAAAAATTTTCTTGATTCCCATCTGGCCCTGATTTGTTTGGAAACTGCGAAAGGTGACAGAACATCACGACACTAATAAGAAAGAAATTAAGGAATAATACAAACAGATACATTCTGACATCCGGACTGAACAAAACACAATATTAATCCGATGATAACCGTCACTGAAGTTACACAATAACAAACTACATAAAGAACATGCTCTGGATACACATGAATACGATCAAATCTGAGAGAGAATGCTGAACAATAAGAAGCAGATCAGGCAGACAAAAGGGGTGATTTTGGTGAATCTTACCACACGACGTTGCTTTGCAGTCAGAACACAATATGTTAATTGTTCGCCGAACGAACGAAACGGCGAGTGAATTCGGAGAACATAGGTATGTCCTGTTCAAATTAATGAACAGATAAGCTGCTACCACTGTATGGCGGTAAACGCCTATAGCAAGATTTGGGAAAATGTTGTCGACGCTGCAGTTGTTGGCCCGTCTCGAAGCTCAAACAGAATGGGGACGAATTTGACGACAGCCGAACCTTTTATTTGCTGACTAGTGCCACACTGTGGTAGACTTGAGACTTCAAAAAATAATATCGTTACCAATTACGTAGGAGGACAAGGGGCCGGAGCCTGCCTCCTCAGACATAGGAACTGATCATGTCCTTTTTCTCACAGAGTTTCATACACAGATTCACTCCAACCACTGGGACAGCGGTTTTCACTGTATCTCTAAACCTTCTATGAGCAAAGAGACACCCGTTTAAAACTTGAGTAGTTTTTAATGGTTGACACCATCTTGAGTAAATAATTAACTCATCTCAAAGCGACGGCAGCCAAAAGATGTTTCCAGATTTTGGTTCCTCTTTTCTCTTGGAAATTCCTTCAATACTTTGAACCAGTGATCGTCAAACTTCTTTGCTCAGGGACCGATACTGACATTTTGACGAGGTATCTCGGACCGCATATGTACTGATCCTATTATTAATAATTGATAACCTACATAAATTAGACTAGCTATACTAGGACTTTAGACTAGCTACGGTAGGATTGCCATATATTGGCCGCTGGCCCCAAGTACTGATCGTCAAAAGTCTCACCAATCAAGACACTTCGTGTCAACTGTTCTCTTTTTCAGACTGCTGCCACACTCAGCGACTCAAAATTGTGACACTGTAGTTGCCTGCCGAAGTGTTGTTGCACTGTTTGTGGAAGCATATGATTAATTTATTAATACGAGGAACTTTTATAAATAATGCCTACTAATTTTTTATGTACACATATATTTTTAAATATCTCTGTACAGTCTTTCAATATAGGTCCCTGCTTCTCTGCAACTGAATCCCAGAGTCTCGGGAGCTCTATTATTCCATCCAGGACACGACTTCTGTTCATCTGTCGAATGGCTCGGATAACGGTGGTAGAAAGTTCATCTAGAGGAAGATAACGACGTCCATGCATAGGTTTTTTCAACTTCGGGAACAAGTCGAAGTCTGGTGGACTCATGTCCGGGTTGTAGGAAGGGTGCTGCAACACTTCCCATCCGTATTTGCGCAATTATTGGGAGACAATATTGCCGATATGCAGGCAAGCATTGTCGCGGAGATTGAGTGGCCCAGCCTCGAGCAACTGAAGTCGGGTTTTGTGTATTTTTCTGAGCAGGTTTTTCATGAAATTACGATAATACACTGATGTGACGCTTGTTCCACTTGGGACTCAATCTGTCATGATGATTCCTTGGTGATCCAAGCAGAACTCATCATTTGATTCAGCTTAGATTGAACGCGTCGAAATTTTTTTGGAAGTGGAGGATCTGAAGCTCCCCACTCATTGGACTGTGATTTCAACTCCGGTTCAAAGTCTCTAATCCACGTTTCATCAGTAGCAACAATTCGACGCAAAAATCCTTGACCTTCAGGGTCGAATCGTTGTTTGAGCAAGGTTGCGGTGTCCATGTGTTTCTGCTTCTGTTCAGGAATCAAACAGTGTGGGGCCCATTTCGCAGAAATTTCTCTTCTTCGAATAATTTGTCAGAATACTAAATACTGATGTCGGAATTCCAGTGGCTTCAAAGAGTTCCTCACAAGTCACATTGCGATCTTCTTCAAGAGCGTCTGCCACAAGTTTCAAACTTCGTTCATCTGTTGACGTATTTGGCCCTCCGGGTCAAGCATTATCGCCTATGCTCATATGACCACCAAGAAAACAGTTAACTCAGAGTGAAACTGCTCTGCGATCCACTGTAAAATCACCACAAACTACACTCAATGCACTGTGGACTTCTGTCGAGTTGTTGCCGCGTAAAGTTCCGATCTTGGCTACGAACTCTGGTCTTAAAACATTCGTGCTTCTTCTTTAAGCTCCCAACTAGATCTGACATAATTTTCATTCTTGTTGGATCAAACAACCCACAGTAATAGCGACCTGTACGTTATTTATGAAACGTCTCTTGTAAGAATAATTGTACTTATATATAACAAGCTCGCGCCGGCGCTGGTAAATGTTTTTCTCGTCATGGGGTGGCGCACGTATTCATACTTTACGTCATATGGCGGCGCTGCTTTTAGTGTTTCTCGTCGTGGGGCGGCGGTCGTATTCAAGCGCCCGAGGCTACTGTTTTAATAGACTGGCCTTTGCTAAAGACATTACAAATCACACGATTTCCCATTTGTTCAGAAAGCTCTCTCATTGAAGGGTCGCAGAAAATAATTGTATATGCAGCTGTACGTGGCGCCTGGGTGATAGGTAATACATTATACGTTATTGTTATGCTGGTAGCATAATTAGGAGGCAATTAAGAGTGAGTGACCTGCCGTGCAATCTCATTTGCCGTTTCGCCGAGAATCGTGTTAAGGGCAGCGCAACTATAGACTACAAATGGAATTGACATCAGTTTCAAAGTAGAGTGTCCAATATGAGTCAGTACTTCATTGCGTGAGTGTATTGGTGTTCCAAACCATCAGTGCGATGAGCTGCAAGAGATAATTTCGGACATTTTGACAGAACGCCAAACCAAGTGTGTTTACTTCCGCCTCGGCAGCTGCGCTGTCAGGGGGGCTGATTGCTACCTGAAGGAGCACGGTTTCGATTCCCGGCCGGGTCGGAGATCTTCTCCGCTCTAGGACCGGGTGTTGCGTTGTCCTTACGTTCGTATCGTCAGAAATGACATTCCACTGTTCAGACGGCGGTATAGGCACGTCCCGAAAACCAACAGATTTAAAAGAAAGTCTATTTATTATGTTCGCAGTTACTTGTTGAATTATATTCATACTGGTTCATACTGAACCTTCAAGTTTCTTTCTTTTACTTCCACCAGGCTCCTCTTCAATAATCTATTCACTATTATAACTTCTTGTTGGAAGCTATACAAAACTTGTGACGTTTGTTCATCCTGACGATCAATTGCATCAAATAATAAAGCCCATCAAATCGTCAATATTGCAGTATGTAGACTGTCTCCGCAACGTCAGTGCTGACTAGTTATATCATATGAAGCAGTGCACTGTTTTGCACATTTTTATGATTGACAATATAATTTATATTATTATTTGACAAGAGCGACGCATTCACGGATTTTGTTATTTGACGCCATTCATTTTATATTGCCTAGAATGATTTAAATGTTATATGAGCCTGATGGTGGTCCTTAGAGCGAAACTGGTTGTTCACTAAAGAATATTTATCTGTCACTATTGCGGGAAAACATTATGTTTTCCAAACTGTGGCGAGTGTTGGATTCGTGTCTTTTTTGGCTACGATAATACGTTCACCACACTGTTCATCATAGCCTAACCGCAATCCTATTTCCTTATATACTGTTAAACTTATTGCCGCTCATATTGCTCCTGTTGCTACCAGACCCGATGAGCTTGCGCGAATTACTGATTGGTTTCACCACATGTGATACAATCTTTCCATGATGGAGTCAGTTAAACAGTCACTGAGCATGTAATGATGCTCATGGAAGGCGGTACACCTTTATTGAGCTTCTTCGAAAACGTATTTCTTTAAATGTAATTTGTATACAGGTGTTATTTATTGATCCATGACGTCATGGGAATACAACCAAACCACATCTTCTCCCCTTGTGGTATTTCGGCTCTGAATCGACGAGCCATCTTCAGAATGAACCATACGACATACTGCACATGTGTTTATTTTATATTAATCGTTAACAGAATGAATTTGGACACGGCAGTGCTGTGTGCGCTGATTTAAATTTCTTGGCAGATTAAGAACGTATGCTGGGACTGGAGAGAGGTAAGGAGGGATGGGATAAGTCTTTTATAGTTGTGGATGATTCTGGGAGGACGTAATTCCCATGTACGATGTGTTAGCAGGTTTAGTAATTTTTGTCTGTTAAGGTAAAGGGATGTTGGAAACTGAAGTACAGGTTCTTCTTGATCTGTGGAACGTAATGGCACGTATGACGTCGTCTTACATCAGAAGCAACATGTTCCGGTTCCCCATTATGGATGTAACAGTAGTCATCAAACTTTTTTGCTCAGGAGTCAATACTGACATTATAGATCTTATTATTAATTGGTAACCTGTACAAATTAAAATGTTATGAGCCCCCAATAGACAAGCTATAGGAAGGGCCCAAAAAGTTAGCCGCTGGTCCCGAAGTACTGACAGTTAAAAATCGGCACCATTCGGAACCCTTCGTGTCGACTCAGATTGCTGCCACCCTCAGCAACTCTGCCTGTGTCAGTGGATGATTAACTAATTAATGACAGTAACTGTACTTATATTTAAATGTATTGTATAATAGGAGATACGATTACAATCCTTTGCTATATATTTTAAATATAATTTTTCATCCATTGATTGCGCTGTATTACAACAGTTTTAATTTAATTTCAGATTCGTTGCTACAAATGTGTACCACATTTGACGATGACCATCTCTATAGTGCACACCCGTGATTCCATATTACTTCCGTTTAAAATTCATACCATAACAGCTGATGCATGGGCACACACATCCATGAGTTGTCAGTACTGGAACACAAATGGGAAAACATTACCCCTATCAAACACCGACACTGTGCAACGACAAATCTATCTGCTCCTACAACCAGCTTCGTCCCTGAGGTAACCGACCACTTCTCACCTGTCTGTTATGATTCCTTCAGTATATTTTTGATTCGACTATATGGTCAGGTAAAGGCAACAATTGTAAATGGTTAGTGTGTCTTTTTTGGCTTCCTCGTCCATATTTACACCTATTCAAATGTATACAGTCCATACTGCATCTTCTGTATACAGAATCTTTGAGCATCCTGTGAAACAGAATAATCATTATAGTGTGATTAAAATTCATTTGTATGTGCCAGTCAATGAAAGGGCACACTGTCTTGCCACCTGTAACAGCCCACTGACAGATGTAACAAAGCAGATGTTGGGCAGATGGCAACTACGCAGAAGTAGGGGGGCTACAGGGGCATCAGCACATTTTGTTAGTGTGGGTTGCCTACATCAGGGGCAGGTATGCACTCAGGGGCAAACCTATTGTTCTTCTTTTATTGACAGGTACTTGACCTATTGTTCTCCTTTGATTGACAGGTACTGAACCTATTGTTCTGCTAAAATGATCCTTGCTTTTGATTGGGGCATCAGCACATTCTGTTAGTGTGGTTTGCCTACATCAGGGGCAGGCATGCACTCAGGGGCAAACCTATTGTTCTCTTTTGATTGACAGGTACTGAACCTATTGTTCAGCTAAAAGGATCCTTCCTTTAGATTGGGGCATCAGCACATTTTTTTAGTGCAGGTTGCCTACATCAGGGACAGGCATGCACTCAGGGGTAAACCTGTTGTTCTCCTTTGATTGTCAGGTCCTTAACCTATTGTTCTGCTAAAAGAATCCCTCCTTTTGATTGACAGGCGCTTAACCTATTGTTCCCCCACCCCCTCCCCCCTGCGCCCCCTCCAGCCTTGCTGCTACAGGTAGACTTTTATGTCTGAGTTATTGAAATAGCTCCTCTCACTCTTATCAATTTGATTGACTACTTAATAAATTGATTGATTAATTAACCTCTCACCCACTGGTAAACCCCCTCATCACCCACCCTCCCTCCTGGAAATTGGCGGGGGAAAAACTAAATTGATCTATCATTTGGAGGGATTTCGATTGTAGTGTGTGGGATATTGTTTAAACAATTTAGACATTGTGTGGAATATTGTTTATTTAAACAATTTAGGGGATTCAAGGCAGTGTATGGAATATATGGAAATTTGTGGAGAGGAAGGATCTCATAACATGAAATTCAAGGGTAGATTGTTTGTTTGTAAAAAAATCAATTTGCAGGGGTTGAATTTCTCTTGCTCATCATTCTCTGCTGTTTGGAAACATGTAGGTCTTGTCAGAAGTAATTACAAGGGGCAAACATATTGCATCACCTAATGTTCGGCACTGTACTCTGGGTGTCTTAATCTAATGTTTGGCCCTTTGTCTGCACTTAATCTATTGTTCTGTTAAGTGGTTTTCCATGTCACCCCCATTTCCTTAAACTGTTGTACCGCCTTTGATACCAAATTAAGTAATCAGTTATGTCCTCCCACCATTTTCTGGTACACTTTTCGAATTTCACATGCATTTGAGCGCTATTTCTGGCGCATTTTTCTTTGTCACCCACCCCCTCAAACTATTGTACTGCATTTACATAAAAATTATGCAAATTAATGTAGTGTTCTGCACATAACCTGCTGTTCTGCTCCATGTCACCTACTCCCACGCACCCTCCCATAAACTACTGTACCATTAACACCATGTTGATATAAAAAAAATTATGTAAATTAATTAAATCGGTATTCTTCCATTGTATGGGGTAGCTTTTTCTTAATTCGCAGCATCCTATTGGTCGTCGAAATCGATGGAATATAGTTTAAACAAAAGATCGCTACTAAAAAACAGATCCCACCACTCAACACCCGACACCGACTCTGCACGGCCCCAAGAGTCAGGATACATCGGCGGCCCCCGCGAAGTGACGATTCGTATGTGTCAGTTCAGGTCCCGCAAGGATGAGGCGGTGGCATCTCTTTCATACTTGACACCTAAGAAATTCCTGTCGAAATACGTGTTCACCAAGGCACCATTGCTGGCGCAATGTTGCATACCTACAATGTGGGTCCAGCGCCAAGAGAGATATTGCAATGCTTCCCAGAATAGCGCAGGTTGCATTGTTCCTAGCAATCCTAACGGGACAGCGCGTCCATCACTGAATTTATCCGTCAAACTGCTGCTGCTGTCGGTGTGGGAGCACCATCCGCCATGGTTTTCTGCAGACGAGACTTTCAGTGGCAAAATTATTTTATACAGATCGCTACATTGCACTGATAGTTAAACCCCACAAAAGTTGTCTACATATCATCAAATACATACAAGATTCACAAGAATATTGGGAACCAGGAACATATGTACCAGTGTAACTACAATTAAATATTACAATTGCTGCTACAGTCTGACACAGATCGATGTACAGGTAATGTCTCCTCTTGATGGCTGCGGTTGTGGAATGAATCTCAGTATCTATAGCGCGCATAATTTTTCAAGTAAAAATCTCTCTCATTTCTTCGTGGTTATCAATGTGCTGAATCTATACATCTCTCACGATAGGAAACACACTCATCTTCTCTGACCATGCCACAACATTAGCCACAGTAGCTTTACAGTGCAATATATACACATTTTACACAAACAGTGCAGTTATCTTTTATATCTGTATAGCGCGCAAAAAAATTAGGGTACGTCTACATTCACACTAGCTCTGTCTCGATTCTTCTCAGTCCTAGGAAATTATCTGAAAAAGTCTTCGAATGGCACTTCTGGAAGGTGCTGCATCCTGCCAAGATTCTCTCAAACAAGTGCTATGAAGGACAGGCGTCCAGAACTATGTGTGATAATGAATATCGCATCCACTCACATGATGCTTGGAAAGACATCACTGACCCCGGTTGGTGTACTGTAATCAACATCACTATCGATAGAAAAACAACAGGACTTTTTCAGCATGAGTAAGTGCGGTAAGTGAAAATAAGACATCATGGATGAATGACACTGTGAAAAAGTTTGACTGTCTGAAAATGCAAGGAGCGGAAAGGGGGAGGGGGGAGATCGGGGCTAGAAAATTACGCACGGGTCGGAAAAATACAAGGAGCGACCTTGGATGTAGCTACTCCATTTTCTGCCCTATAATTTCTTCCAGGCTTCAACTTCCAGCAGAATTTCTGTGAAATCTGCGCTTGCGATTAGAAGCAGAAGCTTTGAGTAGTACCCAGAAACTTGTCACGAAGGCTTAGTGACTAGAGTATTCCAACAGAATCCTGTTCTCAGTCCAGAATACTGTTTTTAATTTGTCAGGGAGACTCCAGTTACCTGCTGTCTGTCAATTCTTTGGACAGCACGCGCTGTAGCTGTGTGTTCCGTACACCAGGCATGGAAATATACAGAGAAAGGGAAAAAATAATGGTGTATCCTTGACTGGAAAAAGCTACCATCTGCAATATAATGGAATATATCGCTTTTTTTTTTAGAGTTTCCCTTTGTCACGTTGTAAGTACCCCTTGCCGACAGTCGAATTCTGAAAGCAACCAACAGTGCACTCAACGAAGACCAAAAAGTTGACTGGGGAGAAAAACTCATGTAGTCACTTAACAGCTGCAAATAAGTGCGCAATAAATTGAAAATAACTGAACTGAAAAAAACCATTTCAGTGAAGTTATTTTTCTACTTAAGTAAGAGAACTGGACGGGAAATGCTGGGGACAATAAAGTTTGGCTGTAAACTGAAAAGCGAACAGAGCTCGTGCTGGAGTAAGTCGCGTTTACCAGGACCCTACACCTGCCCTAGAAGATGACTAACAATTAGTTTCCTTCTGACATTGCAGAATACACTGAGGTGACAAGAGTCATGGGATAGCGATATGCACATATACAGATAGCAATAGTGTCGCGTACACAGGGCATATAATGGCAGTGCATTGGTGGAGCTGTCATTTGTACTCAGGTGATTAACTTGAAAAGGTTTCCGACGTGATTATGGCCGCTCGACCGGAATTAACAGACTCTGAATGCGGAATGGTAGTTGGAGCTAGACGCATCGGACACTACATTTCGTAAATCGTTAGTGAATTCAATATTCCGAGATCCAGTGCCAAGAGTGTGCCGAGAATACCAAATTTCAGACATTACCTCTCACCGCGGCAACCCAGTCCATTTTATAGAGGTTTTTGAGTTTGACTTGTCTCAATGTTCGTAGCCAGTAAATCAAGTATTTGGTGTGGCTGCCGATTCGCTCTTGCTCATTTAGCTTTACCAGGCGTGCACGCGTAGTATTGTACTACAAACGCGAGCTAGTTTACACTCCAGCAAAGCAATGGCCGACGGCCTTCACTTAACGACCGAGAGTGCCGGCGTTTGTGTAGAGTTGTTGGGCTAACAGAAAAGCAACACTGAGTGAAATAATCGTAGAAATCAACGTGGGACGGACGACGAACGTATCCGTTAGGACCGTGCGGCGAAATCTGGCGTTAATTGGTTATGACAGCTGGCAGCAGACGACCAACGTGAGTGCCTTTGCTAATAGCACGACATCGTCTGCAGCGCCTTTCCTGGACTCGTGTCCATGGACCCTAGACGACAGGAAAACCATGGCCTGGTCAGGTGAGTCCCGCATCCAGATGGTAAACGCTGATGGTAGGTTTCGAGTGTGATGCAGGCCCCACGAAGTCATGGACCCAAGTTGTCAACAAGGCATTGTGCAAGCTGGTGGTGGCTCCGTAGTGTTTTTGGCTGTGTTTACATGGAATGAACTGGGTCCTCTGGTCCAACTGAACCGATCATTGACTGAAAATGGGTATGCGCAGCTACTTGGTGACCATTTGCAGCCATTCATGGACTTCATGTTCCCAAACAACGCTGGATTTTTTATGGAAGACAATACGCCATGTCACGGGGCCACAGTTGTTCGTGATTGGTTTGAAGAACATTCTGGACAATTAGAGCGAATGATTTGGCCACCCATATCGCCCGACATGAATTCCATCGACCATTTATGGGACATAATCGAGAGATCGGTTCGTGTACAAAATCCTGCACCGGCAACTCTTCCGCGATTATGGATAGCTATAGAGGCAGAATATCTTAATATTTCTGAGGGGGCTTCCAATTACTTGTTGAGACCATGCCACGTCGAATTACTGTACTACGCGGGGCAAAAGGAGGTCCGTCACGATATTGGAAAGTATCTCATCACTTTCGTCACATCAGTGTAGTGTGAAGAGATTTACGTAGATTCTGTCCATATATGTTCCTTGCGTTAGTATTATTAGTAATTCATATCTGTATTCCATGTAGTGTTAAAGCACACCCGGTAGTGTCAGTACAAGGCGTCACCAGTGATTCGCACAGCGAGCTGCAGAAGGCTCAGTATAACTTTGTGAAACGGCTTGTAGTTTTTTTTTTTTTTTTTTTTTTTGTGACGTAGTACGGTAGAGAGAATGAGAAATTACCTGGTCGCTCTTCATTTTGCAGACCTATGAAGGAGGAAAGCTCATGACCACAATCCAGCGACCTGCCTTCCCTTATCCTTCTGAACTCCACCCTCGCCTTTCCACCCTGTCACACTCCCAGAACTCAGTGTATCGCTTAATACGGTTCTGCTGCACTTAGACGTGGCACAAACATTAAATATTTGTTCTTAATCCAGGTTATTTAACAATATACATCAGTTTTATACCACTAAAACACTATTTTTAATAAGCTGCGATTTTTACATCCCCTGCAACGCGGACGCTATCAGTCCTGGAGAAAATAATGAATAGGACAATTTTTGTAGGAAATTTAATGACGTTTAATTTTGGACTGTGAAACAAGTTAGAAGCCATGGGTTTAGAAATATTAAGAAAACCGTAATAAAGCTCACTACCTATCGGTCACGATGTTTAGTGTGTTGTTCATGACATTCCATTCTACCATTGTACAAAAACTAGGGACTTCACGAATTAGTTCCTCTAATTTTCCTTCTTTGACGTGTAATGACAGCCATGCGAGAAGTGTTCAGTGATCGTGAAAGGAAATTCTACCAATAGAGTTGTTTCACGTAAAATAATTCAGTGGATCCATTGCTGATCGTTAACCACGATTTCACCGATATGCTGAAAGAAATAATTTGCAGTCGATGCTACGACTGTCAACATTAGTAAAAAAAATGCAAATAATATCCGGAGTGGGAAATAAGAAGCCACACTGCTGCGAATTGGATCATCACTTTACCTTCATTATCCGTCATCTATTATTGAAAACTATGGTGGAACACATCCAAGTGAGAGGAATTTTGAAGATCCACTCCAACATTCGATGTTGACAGATGGCAGCCCATAGAGTGCATCATCCTCCAGTGGTCAGTTTAGTTATAGTTAATTATATTCACCTCATCACAACCATAAGTCTTAACATCATCAAGCGTTCTAATAACAGTTAATTTACTAGTAATATTAAATTATAGGTCATATTCTATCTTGTATAACAGATTTGTTGTAAAATGTGTGGGTCATGATTGAGGAGTGGATACAACCAATAGCCCACTCTCATCTTGACACGCATAAAGATGGGATTACAACAAAGAAAACAATGTCGACACATGCCTCACTTGCTGATATGAAAAGGACAATAAGTTATTCAAAATTTTTATCAGAGTTTGGAAATCAAGTAAAAATATTTGTAAAGCGGAACAGTTTGTGAGCTGTTCAAATGTAATAACACCATTAACAACAAAAATGTACTTTTCCTAAGTTTCAAAAACTTCTAAACCTATTCCAGTGTTCGAAAAGGGTGCGAAATTTGACATGAATAGCTTTATGCCGATTAGTGTAGAACATTTTAAGATTTCTCACAATTTAACTTGTTTCACAATTTTGATGTTAATCTGCATAAGAACTTCCATAGTCAGCATTTCACTGATTAAGTTTTCGTGACCTATTTATGCTTCGGTTTACACAGAGAGAAAATAAAAGCCAAAAGCTCCCTTCTGCAACGTAGTATAGAACAACCTACTTGACACGGTAAGCGGAGGGCTAACAAGGGTGAATGACTGAGTTACAACACAGACCTATCTCCTTGCACTGTGTACTTTGAGTCAGAACATACTCGACCCATTATTAACATCAGATGATCTTACCCGTTATGCTCTTGTTCGTACACTGCACTCCAATAGGTGAAAACTGATAACGCTCCGGGAGAGGTTGGTACACCATCAAATAAAGAAAAGACTAGTCTGGTAAAATCGAGATCTGTTGTTGAGGCCCTTTGTCCTCCAATTTAGTTGATGTACAACAATTAACCAAAGCTACAAGAAGCACTCATCAGAATTCGTGGAGCCTACGCGACCGAAACTTGTTCCGATTGAGAAGACCGAAATAGCAACTCGTGTATAAAATTACCATAATACGGCTGCTCTGCCACGTGGTACTTGGTAAAGAGGCACCAGAATAGTTCTTGATCTACTGGCAATAAGTCACCCGTTATTCTCCAAGGCAATATAAGCCAAACCAACTGTCGCGGCCAAGTCATTAACGACAACTTTTTAACAACACAGTGACCGTACTGAGCTGGGTAATCACCATCGCCCAGGTTAACGACAATAGGTTGAGTGATGACGTATGACACTACATAAGCTATGGTCGTCTAGAAATTAAAATATTGTCAGCATTAAAATATACTTTAACAACCCAATTAAAATACTAGACGGTACGTATTCAAACTTGATTTACGTAAAGTGAACAAAAATAAATCTATTATGCAAGTGAGTTTCGACTGCCATTTGACGAAGATCCTGGCTCAGCCAACGTCTGACGTGTTCTCTTTCACACACTGGTCTGTCACCTCCATGTATGACATTTTGGACTGCTGTGATATCAGATAAGCGCTTTGTTAATTTTTCCCTTACTATAATGTAATGTCATACGTCAGTTCCTTCAGTGGAGACTCTTTCCGAACGCTGTTTGCCCGGCCTTCGAGGCCTGTGACATGTCCACCCGCTTATTGACAAGGGGTATCTGCTAGCGTAAACAGAGTCTAACGTTTAGATCTCCGTATCGTATTTTTGCCCCAGCCCTCCAGAAAACTTTCCGCGGCCGTGCCCTGAACCCCCGCCATGATGACGCCGTTCTCGAGCGCTCAGGCGCCCCACCGCACGACACTGGACATCCTCCGCCGTTGCTTGATACAGCGAATTCTGATTGCAATGCTAACTCGAAACTGAAATATCTCGTTATCCATAGAGTCACAAAAGTCCAAAAAGTCATAAATGAGGGTCACATACCATCGTGTGAAACAGAACAGATCGGGTGTTGGCTGAGGAACAGCCTTTGTCAAATGGTAGTCGAAACTCAGTTGTATAATAAGCTTTATATTTGTTCATTTTATTTAAATCAAGACTGAAAACGTACAGTCGCGTATTTTAATTGGTGTGGTAAAAGTATATTTTAATGCTGACAACATTTGCAGTCTTAGACGAAGATAGTGTAACGGACAATGCTTATATCATGTCATACGTCATCACTCAACCTATTGTCGGTAAATTGGACTATTTTGATTATCTACTTCTATACTGCCTCAGATCGTGATGCGGATTAGAGCAATCGATTTCAAATAAAAGACCGCAAACGCACGTGTTCTGTTCCAACTCTCTTCCTTATCTTAAAAAAATCGTGATTCTTGACTTCATGAAATCGGAAATGAGTGAGGTCAGTGAGATTACATATCAGTGCAATGTCTTAAGTGTAAATTATGTATAAAAATTTTCATGTCATTCTTGGATAAGAATAGTATACCGTCTGGGTCACAGCATGATCTGTCCAACAAGTCGAGCATTTCATTTTTTAGTAATCGAAAACGACCGATATCAGTAAGGTACACTGATCAGAACACCAAACCAGCTGCAAAAATATTATCAGGTGAGATATAATCAAATATTGGGTGTCCTAAAACTCGGTTATGAGACTCCTTCTGTTCCTCCTATATGCTAATGATCTGAGTTTAAATATGGATGCTCGCAAAACTGTCTTGTTTGGTGATGATACAACAGTTACATTAAATGGCAAGGATAGTGAGGAATTATAACAATTTGTTAACTGCATCACAAAACAAATAAGCATTTGGACACATTATGATCCATTAATCATAAATAACAAGATGATTGTCACAATGAATTGTCATACTCATCAAAATAAGGATGCACATAAATTTGTTGTTTCAGTTAGGAGTGAACCAGTGCTAATTAGCTGAGAAACAAAATCCCTAGGTGTGTGGAGGCAAAATGTCATGTCAGTGGAAAGCTAGGTAGAGACTTTCATGTCTTAAGATCTCTGAAACGTTGCAGCAGTATGGAAACAATTACGAGTACCTACTGTGCCTACATTCAGTCCACCTAAATTATGCTGTAATAATCTGCGGATGCTCTCCAGTATCACTCAACACTTTTAGAACGCGGAAGCGGACAGTTGGAACAATTAATAGAAGTAAAACAAGAGAATCATGGCAACGTGCTTTCACAGCGTTTAACATACTTCATTTACTACGAATTTATATTAGAGAAACTCTCCTTTTCTTTAAAGCAAATTTAACTGAAAAACACTAAAGACTGAAAATAAACTGTGTTGTTCACAAACATAACGCTATATGTTACGAAAATCTTCACATAACTGACACTATTACTGCACAATGCCAAGTGCACATAGCTCACAAGTTTGAAGCTTTTTGACAAACTTCGTGTTAACATAAAAGCTATCAAGTATATAAGGCGCATTAAAAAATTCTTACTGTCATGTTCATAGTGCTACTGGTTCTACTCAGTAAGTGCGTAGTATACGAGGTCTTTTCAGAAAGTTCCGGAACTTTCTCCACAAAATTTTTCCACGCTTAACTTTTACTTATTGAGCATGGCCTCCTTCAAAATACTCTCCTCCACAATTGATACACGGCTCATAACATCGTTTCCACTTCCGTAAGCAGTCTTGGTAAGTCTCTTGCTGGCTTACTCAAAACGCTGTCTGCGAATTCCCTTTGTCTGGTCTGTCGTTGTGAGTCTTCTCAAACTTTGGAGATAAAAAAAATATATTTTTGTTTTACTAATATTTGTTTATTACTAATTAGTTTTCGGGTTATTGGGCTAACCCCTGAAGTTGTCCAATAAGCTGAAAACCCGTTTGCAATAAACAAATATTAGTAGAACAAAATCGCAGAATGTTTGTTTTCAACCGTCAATAGTATGGGAACACACTTTTTTTAGGCTCAAAACAAAAATGGAACAGGAAAAACACTATAGCAACGAGCAGTGCAGAGTACATACTGAAAAAAAGTAATGGATTGGTATTCTTACTGAGCATCGTGAATAAACTCAAAGACAAAAAACTCATTTATGCCAGGCATGTAATCGGAATTCCGAAGTTCACCGGGAAAACGGGAAAACGTTTAGCAAATAATCAATAATCAGAGGAATCACATAATTGCATTATAAAAACACTAGTAAAGGAGACACATTACACGTATGGTTCAAGACGGTGCCCGACAAATTATACTCATCCATCCATAAGAAAGGACCGTACAACGTCTTCAGTGAACTGCAGAACCAAATGTCAGCGGGAATATTTTTCCGAAAATACCAGAAAATTCTATTTATTTCAGATGAATAGTCCCCTCAGGGGGGCTCAACACTCGTGGGGGTGGCAAGCCGGGACCCCAAGCTATTGCAGCACCTACTTCCTTTTCCGTGCTGCAATCTCCCATCTCTGATTATTGTTACTTCTTCTGCTCTCTAAATCATGGTGGCAGTCTGTGATGTTGGCTTGGTTATTTCTCTAGGTACTACTTTCTTTCTTTTATATCTTTATCTATTTACTTTACATGAAATTTTTCGGATTAAGTAACTTTTGGTCCCCTTTTAGGTCTCATACATTTTTCCCATTTTTTTCAGTTGTGTGGATTGATCTGGGGAAGGATGCCTTAAATAGAGTCAGTTGCCTACAGCGAAAACGCCTCTTATCTTCGCACAATAACTACATAGATTTAAAGTATATTTAAAAGCAAATGGAGTGAGGTCATTATGTACCACTTTGGTAGAACCCCGTGAAAACACAGGGATCACACTTATCCTGCCTGAGCTACTTGTTCCCCACGTATGCCATGCCCGTCGTCATGGGGCACCAGGACTCCCGACAACGGCCATCGTGCCAGACGACCTTTGCTGCGGCTGGGTGACGACCTACGGTAGAGCCCTTTATGAAATAGGTGGCACTGGGGCGGACGTTTTGCACATGAAACGCAAGAAACTAAACCAACATAATGGTCGTAATGATCCGGCTATCTCTATAGATAGGTACAGGTATTTCAGTCCAGACTGATTTCCTACTCTGGCTACCCAATGGGAACAGGGACAAGCCAGAACATTGGGAATGAAACAATTCATTCAATACCTGGTAAGTAGTAGACCAAATGGAGATACTTTTATACGGTGACGAAACCATTACTTTTTTGTTGAATAAATAGAAGATAACTTTGGAGAAGTAGGCGCGCTGGAAATAATGCGAAGTTGGTCACTATTGATTAAAGCCTCCTCTGCTGCACAGCCTCAAGTACTTCAGATACGTAAAAATCTGGGTGACATATCAGTGACTATTACTAGACATACAATTTTGTATGTGGTGCAAGGATTTATCTTTGAAAGAGAACTTCCGCACGAGACAGTCGACGAGCTACGAGTTAATCTACACTGAAGCGCCAAAGAAACTGGTATAGGCATCCTTATTCAAATACAGAGATATGTAAAAAGGCAGAATACGGCACTGCGGTCGGCAACGTCTATATAAGACAAGTGTCTGGCACAGTTGTTACATCTGTCACAGCTGCTACAATGGCAGGTTATCAAGATTTAAGTGAGCTTGAACGTGGTGTTATAGTCGGTGCACGAGCGATGGGACACAGCATCTCCGAGGTAGCGATGAAGTGGGGATTTTCCCGTACGACCATTTCACGGGTGTACCATGAATATCGAGAATCGGGTAAAAATCAAATCTTCGACATCGCTGCGGTCGGAAAAAGATCCTGCGAGAGCGGAACCAACGACGCCTGAAAATAATCATTCAAAGTGATAGAGGTTCTGCAAATTGCTGCAGATTTCAATGCTGGGTCATCATCAAAAAGTGTCAGCGTGCGAACTATTCAACGAAACATCATCGATATGGGATTTCGGAGCCGATGGCCCACTCGTGTACCCATGATGACTGCACGACACAAAGCTTTAAGCCTCGCCTGGGCCAGTCAACACCGACATTGGACTGTTGATGACAGGAAACATGTTGTCTGGTCGGACGAGTCTCGTTTCAAATTATATCGAGCGGATGGACGTGTACGCGTACGGAGACAACCTCATGAATCCACGGACCCTGCATGTCAGCAAAGGGACTGTTAAAGCTGGTGGATGCTCTGTGATGGTGTGGGCGTGTGCAGTTGGAGTGATATGGGACACCTGATACGTCTAGTTACCACTGTGACAGGTGACACATACGTAAGCATCCTGTCTGGTTACCTGCGCGCATTCATGTCCATTTCGCATTCCGACGGACTTCGGCAATTCCAGCAGGACAATGCGACACCCCACACGTCCAGAAATGCTACAAAGTTCTCCAGGAACACTCTTCTGCGTTTAAACACTTTCGCTGGCCACCAAACTCCCCAGACATGAACATTATTGATCACGTCTGAGATGCCTAGCAACGTGCTGTTCAGAAGAGATCTCCACCCCCTCATACTCTTACGGATTTATGGACAGCCCAGCAGGATTCAAGATGTCAATTCCCTCCAGCACTACTTTAGACATTAGTCGAGTCCATGCCACGTCCTGTTGCGGAACTTCTGCGTGTTCGCGGGGCTCCCTACACGATAACGATATTAGGCAGATGTACCAGTTTCTTTGGCTCTTCAGTGTAGAAAGGCGAGGCGTACACTTGGTATGTGTACAAAAAGGTCCAGAAGATAATCGGATGGATACAGGCGCTTTCATCATAGCTTTTGAAGAAAATGTCCTCTGAAAAAGTTACAGTTACGGTGTATAGGTGAGACGTGAAACCTTACTCCTCATCGCCCATAAGGTGTTTTCGATGCTTAAGTTTTGGATACATATCATACCACTGCACGGTAGCCCCAAAGTGCTGAAATTAGGGAATGTTACTCCACAGAGGTCGTCGTCGTGAACAATCGCCTTTATGTGTCAATTGTATGGAACACCGACCTCCATATTCAACGAATCGCCCAGCATTTAAAAAAAGAAAGGAAAATATAGGAATATAATTGATGGACCGCTTGTCATATACTAAGGCAAGAAAAATTATAAACTTATAAATCCAGTAGACACAATGACAAATTATGAAAAAATCACATCTATTACCCCACTTACCTCAACTTTTCCAAAACCAAATCAGACACTTCTCATAAACCGGGAACATGCAACCAAAACGCAAAATTATCTGCAAAAGGGGTCTCCAGCCCTCTTGACTCCAAAGCCTACAAAGCTAGCAGGAACTTTCCAGCGTATACAGCAGGAGATACCTCATATCCCTCAGACAGCACAAGAGAGGAAGACCCACTCTATTGCTTCTTCCTCAAAAATATAACAGATGTACGATCAAATAATAATCAGTACTTAAAAGCGACTAAGACGTCGACCCAAAGATATGTCCGATGGTCTCCTTTGCCGGATGTGCAATCTGAAAAATTACACAAAGCAGAACAGTAAAAGGATAAAAAGAAGGAAAAGGCTAGGAAGGTATAAAGCAGAGAACTATTTCATCGGTTCTGACGGAACCGAAACTCCCCTTGACAGCAGAAGAATCAACTGTCACTACGGCAACCACATTGGAGGCGTTGGAAAATTCTGCAAATCAACATAAGCTCACCGGATAAAAAAATTAGTTACCCTTAGAGAAATAATTACAAGCATCATTTAATACCGTGTATTCTGCCCCTGGATTTGATAACCGCCTGGATTCGTTTAGGAAGTGAGGCCACCAGGATGTGCAGCTACGTCGTAACCAGATTAAGCCATTCGCTGAGGATTCAATCGCGCGTTTTATCCGCTGTTCCAACATGTCCCACAGATTTTCTGTGGGGTTCAGGTCAAGTGATTTTGCAGGCCAGTCGAGATTTAATAGGGTGGGAGAGTATTCAGAAAACCAGTCACATATTCTTCCAGCCTGATGAACTTTGCTGTTGTCGTCTTGAGAAACTGGGGTATTAATATCATAATCATGCTGACTGGAAGGCAACACCTCATCATTCAGAGTGTTTAAATAAACATGCTAGTTCATGTTAGTGATCGCCTCGGTGAGGCGGCCCAATTCATGATAAGAAAAACAACCTTAAAGCATCACAGACCCACCTACGGCACGCCCCTGACCTTGCCACATTCAGGATGAAATGCTTCATTTGGCCTTCGGTGCACTCGACGACGTGCTTCATTTGACTATAAGCAAAAAGTCATTCGTCAGACCACACTACGTTCCTCCAGTCAGTTACTGACCATGTTCAATGATTTTTGGGGGAACTGAAGACACTCGTCTTTACGCTCCTGCGTGAGCAATGGCCTCTTGCAAGGTGGCAGACTTCAAATAATCTCTGCATGCAGTTCCTGTCGCAATGTTCTCTCGCTAACAGAGTGGGATGGACCTTCATTCACTACCTGCAGCGATTCCTGTCGGGTTTGGAAGCGATTTTGATTCATAAATCGTGAAACGCGTCTCCAGTCCCTCTCACTCAGAATCTTTTTCTGCCCACAATTCTGACGTGATTTGTGGCCACATGTGTTACACCACCGCTTGTTGACACGTTGAACAGTCCGCCGCGGACCATCAACAAACCCAGCAACTTCACACATCTTATAGCCATGGACACCGCCAGACACGATTGCCCCTTCTTGCCACTCTGGCACGTCTTCACATATACCCATGCTTACGTGCATCGTCCGCTTGAAACATAAATATTTGATTGGTCGCCACTTCCTTATGCTCACATAAATGACAGTCGCGCACGTCTAAGCACGTGACACGATCGCTCCACCATCTGTAAAGGCTTAAAGATTCACCTTTGCGTGCCCACTCGTGTGATTAATTTTTTATCTGATGAGCTTATGTCAGGTTCATCTCCACTGATAACATCGACAACTTTTCAATATCGTCATCTGCAAGAAATTCAACAATTACTCATTAACTACTCCACATTATGCGTAGCAGTACAAGAATCACGATTTCATGAACCCCATCTTTCTACTCCTGTAAGATACAAAGTATCTGGCAAAAATGGAACAAACGCGAAATTAACATGCCTAAGTGCTTGCAGACTAGTGAAAGCAAACACCCTCAGTGACCAAATACCTATAAACTACACTCGAAGCAATAGCGATCAGCACGCAATTGGTTCAAATGGCTCTGAGCACTATGGGACTTAACATCTGAGGTCATCAGTCCCTTAGAACTTAGAACTACTTAAACCTAACTAGCCTAAGGACATCAGACTCATCCATGCCCGAGGCAGGATTCGAACCTGCGACAGTAGCGGTCGTGCGGTTCCAGACTGAAGCGCCTAGAACCGCTCGGCCAAACCGGCCAGCAGCAGCACGCAATTGACCATAATTATGACAGTCTGTGCCGGCCGGAGTGACCCTGCGGTTCTAGGCGCGTCAGTCTGGAACCGCGCGACCGCTACGGTAGCAGGTTCGAATCCTGCCTCGGGCATGGATGTGTGTGGTGTCCTTAGGTTAGCTAGGTTTATGTAGTTCTAAGTTCTAGGGGACTGATGACCTCAAATGTTAAGTCCCATAGTGCTCAGAGCCATTCTTATGACAATCTGTAATAATTACATTCCCACCGTCCGATAAATTACCTGCAGAATGCGGATTTCGGTGTGGGACATCGTGGGTGGCGGCGCTATACGTGGCCTTCAAAATGGTGTCTATAACTGAGGTGCGTTCCAAACACAGAGAATCGCAAATATTCACAGGCGCTTGCGGAATGTCTACAAAGACGTGGCAGTGAACAAAAGCACGGCGAGTCGTTGGGCGAGGCGTCTGTCATCATCGCAACAAGGTCGTGCAGACTTGTGCGTTCTCCCACCTGCCTGCCTGCCACACACAACTATGACTCCTCTGAAGTTTATTGTGCTATCTTCAGGAAATTGAAGAAACAACTTCAGCGTGTTCGTCGCCAGAAAAATGCAAACGAACTTATCCTTCTACATGACAACGCAAGGCCTCACACAACTCTGTGCGACCGAGAGGAGCTCACAAAATTTCATTGGACTGTTCTTCCTCATCCGCTCTAGAGCCCAGAACTCGCACCTTTCGATTTCCGTTCGTTTGGACCTATGAAGGATACACTCCGCAGGAAGCGGAGACGTTGGCTCCGATGTAAAGAATAGGGTTTTGTGTCCAGAAGAGTTGGGAATAATATGGTGTAGTGAAATCCTGAATAAAACCAACCTGCTCTCAGAAGGAACGTGTTGCATTACTTATTGAATGTCCCTCCTACATCACAACGATTGTTTTCCGCGTTGGTCACTGCGAATTGTTTTCCACGTTGGTCACAGCTGGAATACTTGCTGCACTAAGGCGCAGATCACAATAAATACAGAGAAGGGAATTGACGAAGTAGTGCAAGACGCAACAGAAACGATCATGCAAGCTGCAAAATCTACAGTACCATTAACTTCAGGTTCTTTGGCACGGAAACCCGTTCCATGGTGGTGCAACGAGATTACAGATGCCATGAGAGAATACTGAAGGGCTGTACATGAGACACAGACAACACCCCTATATAAAAAAAATTAATTTTATGCAAAATATCTAGGGCGAAAGTCCTAGTTACTTAGCTAAAGAAAGGAAGAAAGAGTATTCGGAGCGATACGTTTCTTTTATGACGGCACTTTTACAAGCGTGGACCAGATTACTGCGGATTTGTGAACTTCAGTATACTAATAAAATCCAGGGGTTCATCGGCGAAGGGGAATTAACATCAGTTCCTCTGACATTGTTGAACTTTCAGCAATATATTATGGAGAAACGTCGGCATCTACATCTATACCCTGCAAACCACTGTGAAGCGCATAGCAGAGGGTACATCTGATTGTACCAGTTATTAAGGGTTTCTTCCCGTTCCATTCCTATATGGAGCGCGGAAACAATGATTGTTTAAATGCCTCCGTTGCAGTAATTAATCTAATCTTGTCCCCATGATCCCTAAGAAAGCCATAGGTAAGGGGTTGTAGTGTATTCCTGGAGTCATAATTTAAAAATGACTCTTGAAAAATTGTAAGTAAGCTTTCTCGAGGTAGTTTACATCTATCTTCAAGGGTCTGCCAGTTCAGTTTCTTCATCATCTCCGTGACACTTTGCCACTAGGCAAACAAACATATGACCATATGTGCTGCTCTTCTCTGTATACGTCCAATATCCTCTGTTTTTCCTACTTGGTACAGGTCCCACACACTTGAGAAATATTCTATGATGTGCCGCACGAGTCATTTGTAAGCAATCTCCTTTGTAGATTGATCGCATTTCCCTAGTATTCTACCAATAAATCGAAGCCTGCCACCTGTTTTACCCACATCTTATCCTGTGTGATCATTCCATTTCATATCTCTACAAATTGTTACACTCAGGTCTCTGTATGAGTTGGGCAATTCCATCTGCGACTCACTGACGTTTCAGTCATAGAGTACGACGTTTTTTGTTCAGTAAAGTTCACAGTTCTACATTCCTGAACATTTAAAGCAAGTTGCCAATCATTCCACCACCACTTTTAAATCTTATCGAGATCTGACCGAATATTTCTGCAGCTTCTTTCAGACAGTGCGACATTATAGATAGCTGATTCATGAGCGGCGAGGGTCTCAACACACTTCCTTGGGGCTCGTCCGAAGTTATTTCTACGTCTTTTTATGACTCTCCATCCAAAATAACTTGTTGCGTCCTCCCTATAAAAAAACTCAATCCAGTCACAAACATCGCTATATACTTCATACGAGCGTACTTTTGATAATAAGCGTAGATGTGGTATTGAGTTTAACGCTTTTCGGAAATAGAGAAATACTGCAGTTACCTGTTTGCCTGGATCCAAGACTTTCAGTATGTCATGTGAAAAAACTGCAAGTTATGTTTCACATGATCGATGTTTTCTGAAGCCATGTTAGTTGGCATAGAGGAGGTCATTCTGTTAGAGATACTTCATTATGTTTGAGCTCAGAATATATTCTGAGATTCTGTAACAAATCGATTTCAAGGATATTGGACGGTAGTTTTGTAAATCACATCTGCTACCGTTCTTGTAGATGGGTATTACCAGTGGTTCCTTCCAATTACTGGGCCCAGTTTTTTATTCGAGGAAGCTACTATACATTATAGTTAACTCAGCCGTAAATTCAGTATAAAATCTGGTAAGGATTCCATTGGGCCCTGGATCTTAGTTCAGTTTTAACGATTTCAGCTGTTTCTGAATACCACTGATACTAATATCTATTTCACTCACCTTTTCAGTGATACGAGAATTACTTTGGGGCAATATTCTTGAGTTTTCCTTTGTAACAGATCATTTTAAAACCGAATTTAAAGTTTCTGCTTTTGCTTTGCTACTCTTAATTTATGTTCCTATCTCATCCACAAATGACTGGATGCTAACTTTGGTGCCACTAACAGCCTTTACGTAGTAGCATAATTTCTTTGGGTTTTGCGAAAGATTATTTGACAATATTCTGCTATGGTAGTCACTGAAGGCTGCATGTATTGCTCTCTTGACAGTCAAACGCGTTTCATTCAGCACTTCTCTGTCTATAGTCCTATGCCTTGTTTCACGCATATTATGCAGTAGTCTCTGTTTCTTTGGAAGTTTCTTTACAGTTAATGTATGCCTTGGTAGATCCCTTCCATCATGAACTATTCTACTGAGTATATATCTATCCAGAGCACCGTGGACTATTGTTTTGAACTTGAGGCATAGTTCCCCTACATGCTCCTGTCCAGTGCTAGAAGTTTCTATTTCCTCACTGAGATATAACACTACTGCTTTTTTTATCTAGTTTACTCTACATACAAAACTTACTACTTGTTTTCGTTGCCCTTTGTACTTTGACAATCAATGTTGCCGTAACCGCTCATAGTCATTTATACCAGTTTTGATGTGGTCATCCCCAAAGCTGTCAGGCTCATTTGTTGCCATTACGTCTAATATACCTCCATGATGAGTGGGTCTTGTCCTAGTTTGGGTATACATATTGCGATAATATTTCTCCATTGGGAGGAAACTCGCCATCTTGCTATATCTTGTTGAAAAGTTTTAGAATAGAATTTTTACTTTTTCTCCAAGATTTTGAAGCATTTGATTATGTATGTTGTCTGGTCCAGAGGACGTATCTAATACTGCGATGAAATGTCGGTGGAGCACAAAGAGCTCTCTAAACGCAAACTCCAATCATATGAGACGACAGGTGGTAGTACGAGATCTTCGGAATCCACGCTGGTATCGGGAAAGGGGATTCCAAACACCAACAAAAAGGTGGATTGACCATCCTTTCTGGTAGTTTACCCAAGTTACTGGTTAGGTTGATCAGTCTGTTGCTATTTCTCCTTTTCCAATTGCCATATATGGCATAGCAGACATATTGGAACTTGCAGACAGACCATCATTATATGTCAATGATCTATGTTTATATTATAGTTCCGTATCGTCGTGTATAGCAGAACGACACCCACAGATAACTATATACCGTAAAACGGGGTAAATGGCAACCAATTTGAACTTTGGTTGAAAAATTTACTTGTTGTTTGTCAAGATTAAACAAAAAAATACTGCCCAAAACTCAGATCTGTATTGCTCTTATGAGCTTATGCTATTATTATCAAATTATTTTCTTTCAATAAATTAAAAAAATTAAACATGGTGTTTCTAATCACCCGACAGATAGGGGTGAATACACTCCTGGAAATGGAAAAAAGAACACATTGACACCGGTGTGTCAGACCCACCATACTTGCTCCGGACACTGTGAGAGGGCTGTACAAGCAATGATCACACGCACGGCACAGCGGACACACCAGGAACCGCGGTGTTGGCCATCGAATGGCGCTAGCTGCGCAGCATTTGTGCACCGCCGCCGTCAGTGTCAGCCAGTTTGCCGTGGCATACGGAGTTCCATCGCAGTCTTTAACACTGGTAGCATGCCGCGACAGCGTGGACGTGAACCGTATGTGCAGTTGACGGACTTTGAGCGAGGGCGTATAGTGGGCATGCGGGAGGCCGGGTGGACGTACCGCCGAATTGCTCAACACGTGGGGCGTGAGGTCTCCACAGTACATCGATGTTGTCGCCAGTGGTCGGCGGAAGGTGCACGTGCCCGTCGACCTGGGACCGGACCGCAGCGACGCACGGATGCACGCCAAGACCATAGGATCCTACGCAGTGCCGTAGGGGACCGCACCGCCACTTCCCAGCAGATTAGGGACACTGTTGCTCCTGGGATATCGGCGAGGACCATTCGCAACCGTCTCCATGAAGCTGGGCTACGGTCCCGCACACCGTTAGGCCGTCTTCCGCTCACGCCCCAACATCGTGCAGCCCGCCTCCAGTGGTGTCGCGACAGGCGTGAATGGAGGGACGAATGGAGACGTGTCGTCTTCAGCGATGAGAGTCGCTTCTGCCTTGGTGCCAATGATGGTCGTATGCGTGTTTGGCGCCGTGCAGGTGAGCGCCACAATCAGGACTGCATACGACCGAGGCACACAGGGCCAACACCCGGCATCATGGTGTGGGGAGCGATCTCCTACACTGGCCGTACACCACTGGTGATCGTCGAGGGGACACTGAATAGTGCACGGTACATCCAAACCGTCATCGAACCCATCGTTCTACCATTCCTAGACCGGCAAGGGAACTTGCTGTTCCAACAGGACAATGCACGTCCGCATGTTTCCCGTGCCACCCAACGTGCTCTAGAAGGTGTAAGTCAACTACCCTGGCCAGCAAGATCTCCGGATCTGTCCCCCATTGAGCATGTTTGGGACTGGATGAAGCGTCGTCTCACGCGGTCTGCACGTCCAGCACTAACGCTGGTCCAACTGAGGCGCCAGGTGGAAATGGCATGGCAAGCCGTTCCACAGGACTACATCCAGCATCTCTACGATCGTCTCCATGGGAGAATAGCAGCCTGCATTGCTGCGAAAGGTGGATATACACTGTACTAGTGCCGACATTGTGCATGCTCTGTTGCATGTGTCTATGTTCCTGTGGTTCTGTCAGTGTGATCATGTGATGTATCTGACCCCAGGAATGTGTCAATAAAGTTTCCCCTTCCTGGGACAATGAATTCACGGTGTTCTTATTTCAATTTCCAGGAGTGTAGAAACAGTGTTATAAAACTATCATTGTTTCTTTTAAAAGCAAAGAGAGGTAGATAGAAGCTATGAAATATATTTTTCTATTATAAAATAAACAAATAAACATTTATTTCCAAAGATAATGGTTTATTAATTTTAAAAGTAAATAAAATATACAAAAATATGTGTCACGTGGCTAATCTATTCAGACTTTAGGTGAAGAAACAGAACACAGCTGTTTACCATGAGCCTGGTACTGTATTATTAATAAATTGTTAAATCAGATAGATCATCCTCAAAACATAGCATGTCTTTGAAACGAGCACTTGAACTGAGAACCGGCGACGACAATTTTAGGACGACATTCTTGATACAAAAGATTCTTCTTCAGTAATTGTGAACTTTTTGGTTTGAGGAACTGTTTTTAAAAATGTCCCAACAAAACCATTGACAATGAGGTACTTAACTTTGCAAACATAACAACGAAAAGATGATGTTTTACCATATACTTTGACCACCATATAGTCACCTTGGCTTATGGAGATACCAGTATTTTCATCATATCTGAAGAGGACAAAATCAAGTCTTCATCACT
This sequence comes from Schistocerca piceifrons, assembly GCF_021461385.2. Taxonomy (NCBI): domain Eukaryota; kingdom Metazoa; phylum Arthropoda; class Insecta; order Orthoptera; family Acrididae; genus Schistocerca; species Schistocerca piceifrons. The sequence goes on from NC_060149.1 coordinate 614,775,324, forward strand.
GTCCCGCACTGAGTATGCATCTTCATCCTCTGATGATGAATCAAGACGTTTTCTGTTTTTCTTAGTATTTGTTTTTCGTTGTCTTGGTTTGCTTAAATGTGCAAGGGCTTGGATTACCGAGCGAGGTGGCGTAGTGGTTATACACTGGACTCATTCGGGACGACGACGGTTCAATCCCGCGTCCGGCCATCCTGATTTAGGTTTTCCGTGATTTCCCTAATTCACTCCAGGCAAATGCCGGGATGGTTCCTCTGAAAGGGCACGGCCGACTTCCTTCCACATCCTTCCCTAAACCGATGAGACCGATGACCACGCTGTCTGGTCTCCTTCCCCAAACAACCAACCAACCAACCAACCTTGGATTACTGTAACGTGAAGAAGTGGAGGTTACATCCTCCCCATCCATGTCCTCAAAGTCATCAACAATAACACTTCTGCCAGGTTGGACATTAAATTTTGTCCTTTTTCTCTTTTGTTTAGGAGTCTGGTCTTGTCTAAGACTCTGGAAGAGTTCTTTAAAACTGTTGTCAACAGCATTAGTGGATTCTTCAATATTGTTGGTATCCTGGTTTTGATTTACTGGTATACCGGTACCATTACCTGGGAGCACTAACAACACTTTATTGCGGTCTAGATGCACAATCCCACATTCCTAAAACCTGCAATAACATTTTTTCCCTTCAAGGAGTCACAAAACTTTCTCAAAAGCAGAGGCAATTTATCTTTAGGAACTGTTGACTCATTTCTTCCTGGGCCTTTCTTCCATTCTTCTAATATATGGTCGAAAAAATGCCACATCCAGTGGTTGTGTCAGATGTGTTGAATTTGCTAGTACGAATATAAATCTTATGTCATTGTCCTGACACAGCTTAACTGATTCTATGGACAAATGCGAAGATAAATTGTCTCCACTGATAAATTTCTTACCTTCCAGCTTATTTAGGTATGGGGCAGCAACTGTAAGGACCCAGTCGTCGAAGCGGAACGAATCGAACCAGCCATATTTTGTTTGATTGTATCTTGCATATTTTGGCCCACCTTCGGCACAGCTTCGATATAAATGCAAAGCCCTACACACGACATAAGTGGGTAGTATAGTGCCATCTGCAGCAGCTGCAAACATTGAGATTGATGCCTTTGAGGAGTTCATGACCCTTTCGGGATATTTAGTTCCCCTCCGTGTGACTACCTTTCGTTTCCTTGGATCATCTGTAAGGCTTGTCTCATCACAATTTATTATATTAGATGGCGGCACGTTCTCCAATTCCTTTGCAGTTAGTGTAACACCAGCTCTGGAGCATTTTATGTTTTGACACATTCACACTGCTGATTGACCTTCGTGTCGCCTCATAAATGATTCCACAAAATCACGACCACGGAGATTATTCGTAAACCTTCTCACTTCCTTCCTCCTTCTGTCAAGCGACTCCTTTACTAGAAGGCTTCAGGTTGTAAAGTCAATAGGATAGCTCCATTCGCTGCATATTTTCAATCTGTCTACAAACAGATTCTCTTCTTCAAAAGACAAACCAGTTTGTCCACCCTGAGGTTTAATGTTGGCCCCTCTTTTTGGATGTCTGTATAGTACGCTACAATGAATCCCATGTTTTCCAGCTGCTTTCCGCAAGCTGACCCCCGGTTTGATGTCAGAGAGGGCATTGTTTATATGATTAGGTCTGTGTTTTTTGTAACCACCTCCTATGATGGATTTGTATTTCTGTGGCATATTTGAACAGCAACTCTGAAAAAGGAGGATATGTTAGTTTTGCATGTAACATAACTAGATAATGATATAGTATTAATATGGGATATTAATAGATTTTTTTAGATTTTGTTATTGTGGGGTGAATAGAAACATGAATTCTGGCGCTTCTATTCACGCCACAATAACAAAATCTATTCACCCCGCAAAGTTTATAAAGACAACCTAAAAAATTTGAAAATTCACAGACCTGATTTCATTGAAAGTGAAACAAAAACCAGCCCTTACTGTTTTATATAGATGTTATACCTAGTACTTACAATTCCATTAACTGTCATACGTAGAATACATGTTTACCTACGAGAGAAGTGCAAAGTGGGTAGGAAAACAACTTAAAAGCTATCGACACAGACACAAGGATAAACATCAACCTATAATTCTGCCAACCAAACAAAACATAATTTCCTTGTTACTCTGAAGTGCTGCCAAACCAAAAACAATAATAGTTAAAATTAATGTCAAGTACAACCTTATAGTATTCAAAGTAATTGCGTATATGAAGTTTTGTTTCTATTCACCCTGCTGTTTCCATTCATCCCGTTTTAAGGTAGAAAACACAAAAAAAGGATGCAGAACCATGGATATCTAATCATGCCTCACATACTTTTGTGGAATACGGTCTGCCCATCCTAGAAAACCAATTACTGGACGTAGTGGTCTAGCAGACTTTTCTAGGAGTTCTTTTTTATTATAAACTTATATGCAAACCACATATACGAAAACTCAAGACTTTCTGAATGAAGAAACTCAATACTCTCTGTTTCCCGGTGACGGTTCCTGGGATGCGAATCGGACGATTTTATTAAAATTTTATAAAGCGCTCAGTTTATCCCGTTAGGACTATGGAAGCATTGTTTATGTCTCAGCTGCACCATCTGTCCTAGAAGTATTCCACTCTGTACACCACAATGGAATCCGTTCGGCAACTGGAGCTCTCCGAACGAGCCCAGCCAATAGCCTTCTTGTAGAATCAGGAATACCACCATTTAAAATATGATGCCAAGAAAAATTGTTTAAGCAAGCAATCACGATTAATAAAATGCGAAACGACCCCGCTCATCCCATTTTATTTCACAATCCCCTGACCCAGTGACTCATGAACCACTTTCAAGCAGGACACCTACAAGCAGTACGACTGGAAGACCTCCAGCAAGAAAAGTTTCCTCTGATTATATGCATGCAGTACTCCCAATCGCGAACGCCTCAGTGATATATTCCCTTACCGGTAGTAAGGACGGACCAACAGTGCGACGCCAAAGACGAATATAGCTCCCAACGTTTATTGTTCTCCATTTAATTCAGTCATACAGGAGTATCGACATTTTTATCTCCTGTGTTCTGATGGCTCCAGAAATAATGAACAAATCGGATATGCATGCATACATAACTGGTTTCTACAAAAACGTTCTCTACCATTACCAAATGAATACTATGTCTATATTGTAGAGTGAATAACCGTTCACAGAACACTGCAATACACAATAACTTTCCCCTGACAGAATTCCATCATATGCAGTGATTCCTTGAGTGCATTCCAAACAATAAATAAGTGTTATCCAAAACATCCAGCCTTTCTGTCGATGCCAAGTCATGTTGGCATTCCAGGTAATGAGCTAGCTAACAAATTAATCAAAAAGACAACAGAGATGGAAACACTCCAACCAGATACTCCAAGTGTTAAATCAAGTACACGCACTAGGCGCCACATCCCGAAGAAATGGGAAGACAAATGGAGAAACAGTACACAGGTCAATAAACTAAGAATCATTAAAAACATGACCAAGGTCTGGCAGACTTCACAATGAAACTCAAGCAAGGAAGGTATTGTCTTATGCAATTTGAAAATTGGACATACTAAAATAATTCATGAATTTCTACTATGATGAGAAGAGCCCTCGTAGTATGTCTGCGGAGAAACATTGATGGTTAGCCACATCCTAGAAGATTATACAGCTAGCCGAGACTGGCGATGTCCAATGGATCTAGGACACCACTTATCATAGATTCTAGTGGATGATGAAATAGCCATAAGCCAATTCTTCCAAAGGAGTGGATATTACAACAAGATTTAAAGACGACACCATTTTATGTTGGCTTAGGAGGTGGAGGGGGCAAGGCAAGCAGTGGACAACAAGAAATCTCTCACTCTATTGTCGAATACTATATGAGGGTGAGTCAAATGAAAACCTTAAAATTTTTTTAATACCATTTATTGTGCAGAAGTAGTACAAAGCTGCATCACTTTTCAACATAATCTCCCCCACGCTCAATGCAAGTCCTCCAGCGCTTACAATGTGCATAAATTCCTTTAAAAAAAATCTTTTAGCAGGCCACGCAACCACTCATGCACCGCGTGGCGTACCTCTTCATCAGAACGGAACTTCTTTATTCCCATTGCGTATTTGAGTGGTCCAAACAAATGGAAATCATTTGGGGCAAGGTCTGGTGAGTATGGTGGATGAGGAAGACACTCAAAATGCAAGTCTGCGTTTGTTGCAACGGTTGTACAGGCAGTGTGGGGCCTTGCATTGTCATGTTGCAAAGGAACACCTGCTGACAGTAATCCACGTCACTTTGATTTGATTGCAGGCCGCAGATGATTTTTTAGGATATCTGTGTATGCTGCACTGGTGACAGTGGCCCTCTAGGCATGTAATGCTCCAAAATAACGCCTTTTTTGTCCCAAAAGAGAAACAGCATAACTTTCCCTGCTGATGGTTCTGTTCGAAACTTCTTTGGTTTTGGTGATGAGGAATGGCGCCATTCCTTGCTCGCTCTCTTTGTTTCTGATTGGCGGATGTGAACCCTGGTTTCGTCCCCAGTAATGATTCTTGCGAGGAAGCCGTCACCTTCTCGTTCAAAGCGCCAAAGAAGTTCTTCACAAGCATCAACACGTCATTCTCTCATTTCAGGAGTCAGCTGCTGTGGCACCCATCTTGCAGGCACTTTGTGAAACTGGAGCAAATCATGCACAATGTGGTGTGCTGACCCATGACTAATATGTAAACATGCTGCAATGTCATTCAGTGTCACTCGGCGGTTTTCCTTTATTATGGCTTCAACTGCTGCAATGTTCTGTGGAGTCACAACTCGTTGTGCCTGACCTGGACGAGGAGCATCTTCCACTGAAGTTACACCATTTGCGAACTTCCTACTCCATTCATAGACTTGCTGCTGTGACAAACATGCATCGCCATACTGAACCTACATTCGTCAATGAATTTCTATAGGTTTCACACCTTCACTACGCAAAAACCGAATAACAGAACGCTGTCCTTCCCTGGTGCTGGTGCAAGTTGCAAGTGGGGCAGACATCTTTATACTGATACTGCGACGGTATGTGTGCATCTGCACTATGCTGCCACCTACAGGCCATTCTGCACGCTGTTTGTAGCACGCTTACCAACTTACAGGATTGACTCACTCTCGTAATATTGACTACATATACTAGGATGCCATTTTAAATTTTAGCAATGATCATAGTTTTATTATTGGCTGTTAAATTGTAGTAAGCTAGTTACCTTTTCATGTACTGAGTACAAAACGTATGACAGTTTCAATACTATTAAATGAAGAGAGAGGAAAATATGTTCATATCTACATCTTTGAACACAATGAGATGATCAATGAACTAATAACCATGTAACTGAGTCCCTTTAAATTGATCATCATCAGATAAATAGACCAGTTACCAATAATATTCATAATATGATATTTGGGGTATTTAATGCAAAACATATTTTGTTGTTGAATCTCAGACTATTAGTGGTTTTTACAGGGCATTTGATCCGCCCATATAATACCAGCAATATTTCTTTTGCTGCCCTTGTATATATAAGTAATTTCAGTGGCTTTATGTGATAATTCAGTACCTCAACACGGCTGCACAAAGTAAAACATTCCAGTACATAGTGGTTCTAAAATATGGTGCATCACATAATTAGCTAAAGTTTTTGAAATGCATTTTTTCTATATTTGATTAGCCAGAGTACATTCAGATTTTTTGCTGGTTACTGTTAACATATGAATTAATATTTTAGTGCAGTACATTTCTGATCAGTAGAACAAATTAATTCATGATACTGACTAGTGTGTGTTCCATTTGTTTTTTAGATAAGTTTGCCAGAACAGCTATGGAACGCAAGCTTCTCCTCTTTGTGGCAGCCACAGTGCTATTTACGGCTGCCGTAGTGGCCGAGGTAGAGAAGTGTGGTGATGAACCAGGCAAGTCAACAATAGAAAACTGTGGTCCGACATTCCACAACAAATGTTTCTGTGGAACAACTTGCTACCTCAACAAATGGTATTATGTTGTTAATTGTACAAACACAGGATTTACGGATACATCAGTTCTTGCTAATCTTCCACCTGAGATAGAGGTAAGAGATTTTTTAAACTGACTGTTTATTTTTATGTCATTAATATCACTGTTATAAAAGATTAATTATGTGTCTGTGCTGTATACTTTGGAATATATTTTTCTGTGCAATTTGTACTTATCATGAAACAGTAACATTCATCATAAATAAAAATATGCTCAGAATATTAAAAAGATGGATCTCAACATGCCATTTAAGCTTCACTGGTCCATCTTTCTTCAGTTGCTTTTCTTTTTCTTTGGATAACAATTATCTGTGTTTTTGAGTAATGTTAACTACTGTAACAATATATTTTTCTACCAGTTGAAAATTTCTTACTCAGAGGTTTCTTTAAAATTTATGTTGAAAGCTTTACTTATAATATAATTTATGTTGTTTAATTAACAGTTATGGTGTACAAGAAGCTAATTTCTTAGAATATACAACTTCTAAAGCAAAATGTACTGTCTCTGCATGTGTACAGTAACAGTACCATAAAAAATCAGAACTCCAGATTCATAGAGTTATATTTCCATTCATTGTCTTTATTCAAGAAATTTTAAATTTATGATTACCTTTGTAATAAAGTATTGCATAAATATACCAGTTAAAAATTACACATAATTTAGTATGAGGTCAAATGTTGGACCTGAACACATTTCAAAGTATCACACTTGGTGTTTGACATTGAAAGGTAAACTGAAGCAGTATACATCCTAAAACACTAAATTTTGTGACTCAGTTTCAGTTCAGTGACCATTGTAGTCTTGAGGTATTTATGACTTCTGAACCAAGAAGGCTGATACAATGTCAGGGGTTCTCTCAAGTCCATATCACAGTAAATGGTATTACACCATCAGGAAAGTCAAGTCAATACGTAGTTGTAATCCAACATCAAATCAACACTTTATGTGGAATTTTACTGTCAGTTTGGGCCATGTGGGCTAAATAGTGATAATTCCATGCTGTGGTCACAATGCAATGCTCCAAACCACTTCTCACTGTGTATGGCCCTCTTCTGTCCACTGGTCGCATATATGCATCAGTGTCATAACAGCACGTCCAATTTAACCTGAAATGTGGCTGTATGATGTTATCTATTTCCTGGACCACTTGAACTTCCTCACATACTGACATAGCACCTTTTGCAACTGGCTCTTGCTTTCATGTTTACAGTTTGTTTGCAGGCTCTTCAGTGAGTGAACTTAACATTATAGTGATCCTCCCAGTCACACAAGACTGGGTGGTGCTGCTTCTTTGTGTGTGTCAGTTTTCAGCAGTTGTAATCCTTTACTAATGCTATGCATTTCTAAGCACACACAGAGATTGGATTCATTGTTTGTTAGTGTTAATGTTCTCTCTCTCTCTCTCTCTCTCTCTCTCTCTCTCTCTCTGCCACACACACACACACACACACACACACACACACACACACACACACACACAAAACCCTAGTCCCTTCTATTGTCATTGTGAAAAAGTCAGTCATATTTGCACAGCCAGTCAGCCCTTATCATTTTTGCAAGGCAAGGGGCATATCCAACAAAACTGAAGCTTTGCATTTTCCATCATTGTAATATTAGCCTCAAAATTAGTTGCTTTGCTTAGGCCAGCCATAAAAAGTTCACTAAATTCTTCATTTAGTATTGAAATACTGTTCTGGGGCACATAATAATTCACAGAATTTAGATTGTCTTGAATTTTCAACCCAAAAATATCAAAAGTATCAATACCAAAAACATTTTGGTTGTCCTTTGAGCACAATACAGTGAATGAAACTGCCTCTGTAAGATTGCAAAACTGGCAGGAAGTCTACATACATTTTGACCATTAGAAGCTGAGAGAGTTATCTATGACTTGTACAATTTAGGCTTTCCTAACAGTTCATAAAAACTTGTATCAAGCAGCAGCCACGTTCACTTGTTCATCAAAGTAATAATCTAATACAACAATCAAAACCTCATAGTCTACACTTTTGGGGCAGTTGATGGGAAAAAAGTTTACATGCCAGTCTGTATACTGTGACACCTACTGTCACCAAAAATGTTGTTTTCTGTCCGCACCTTGAATATGATGTGGAGTGAAGAGCTTGGTGTCTGTGGTAAATGATGACACAGAATGATTCTTACACATGGCTGGCCTCTTCAACATTTCTGTATTTCTGCCGCTTTCTGACCACTGTTACCAACAGATATTTTATTGCACTCCAGTGACAGTGGCTGTAGGTGTGCAACTTTCCCCTTTGCACATTGACACACCTGGGCCTGCTTCAATTGCCACCTGTGTTACATGTATCGTGCATTCCCTTACATTAATAAAATTTGACAGCCGTGATACTTCTCCCTCTAAAATAATTCATGGACATATACACAGTGTGCCATTATTTCCTTAAAATTTACAAATACATTTGTTTTTACAAAATGTTTCAGACAAGCTTGGCACATGATATCAACTACTACTTGTTGCAACTGTGCAAAATTAGAGACAAGTCCAAGAATACTCATGTTCCTCCCTATATTCTGACAGGCAGAAAGTTCAAGATAATAAACATAGCTGAATATTTATTAGAAACTCATAGTGTCACTCTAGAGTGACATCGAGACTCAGCTGTGGCACTACTCCAGATGACTCAGGGACGTATACTGCATGCTCAGCTCATACTTCTGCCAGCCCTGTGTTACATGCATCATGCATTGCCTTACATCAATAAAATTAGACAACCATGACAGAACTAAATATCTGGTAAAAGCAAATATGTAAAACTGCTATAAAAAAAGCAATAGTTACGAAAATATCAAAAAGTGGAAACTAAATACAAAAATAAAAATATGTGCGGTATGTTTCATGGAAGTAACATATGAACACATTATCAAGTATTCATTGTGGTCGTTTAATATAAATTGTCATGCCCCTCTTGCACTGAAAATTTCAACTGGAACAGTTACATTCATAGTCGACATATGAGGTTGCTTGGCTAACATGTGCAAGAAGTACAATTTAAAAAATTATTTATGTTTAAAAAACTAGAATATAAATACTATTCTGAATTTAAAAATTTTATCAGCTACTATTTAGAGTGCTGAAAAAACTTAGATTACTGAGGACAGCATATTTGATCAAATAAAATGAATATTTTATTTAATTACAGTAATTACAGGACATATACAATTAAAAAATAATAAAGAAAACTTTATTTTTGAAGAGACAACATTTTCCCAGTGGAGGGCCATAGAAAGAAAAAGTAGAGTTAAATGACAAATGTTCCATGTGACACCAGGGTTAATTATCTACATGCCATGTGTAATGAAATAATATGTTCATTTTACTTTACTAGATGTGTGGTCTGTGGTTTTCTAAGTTTCTTAGAATACTTGAAATTGTGTTTATTAAAAAAATAAAACATAAATAATTTTTTACATTGCACTTCTTGCACTTGTAAGCCAAGCATACTCACCCACCCTCTGCAAATATAATTGATCCAGGTTTAAGGTCCAAAGTGCAACCAGCAAGTAATGCAACACATTTTCTTTCTGAAAGCTGGTTGATTTTATTCAAGATTCCAATACACCATACTATTTTCGACTCTTTTGGCTAAAAAAATGTATTTTTCAACATAATCTACGTCCAAGTGACAGCCTTAGGTCACCTTACTGGGAAGGCCTGTCTGCCTGCATGGTACATACTGCATCAACAACCTGTCCATCAGCCATGTACTGCTTCCCATAGGAAGCAGTACATCCTTAACTGGGCCAAAGAGATGGAAGTCAGAAGGCAGGGAACCCTATGGGCACAAACCTGTGAGTACTGGTAGACTAGTGTGTCAGCATTACTAACAAAGATGTCCAGTTGAGCAGTGAGGTGTTTGATTATGATCCATTGAGCACCTCAAATGAGACTGTCTGCAAGTACCAACATTGCAGGAGTCACAGCTGTGTGCAGCCGGTCAGCACACGTGATATCAGACAGGTTTGCATGACCTTGTTGTGATGAGGATGAGATACCTCACCCAATGACTCACTGTGCTTTTGTTCACTACCAGGTCTCTTGTAGACATTCCGCAATCACCTACAAATATCTGCAGTGCTCTGGTTTTCTGCCAAAAGAAACTCAATGATAGCTTTCCAATGGAAGGTATTACAGATGCTATTTTGAAGGCTATGTATAATGCTGCCACGTATCAGAACTTGAAGAAACTATAATGGCTGAAGCAGGAATATTCATGATGCTGCACAACCAATTCCATATTTTTTCAACCAAAACTGGCTGAGAAAAAAAGTGTTGCATTACTTACTGAACTATGACACATGAGGAGGAATCACAGTTTATTTTAAGTGATCACAATGAGTACTTTATGACACATTGCTATGTTAGTTCCATAACAAGATACCAAGTATATTTTTATATTTCTCTGTAGTCAAGAGTCAAAACTGGTTAACTGTAATTACGTCTGCCAAGTGCAATCAAAAGAAAGTATTTAAAATCAACTGCATCTCCCAGTTTGACAATGTCAAATTTTATTGATTTCTCCCATTATGTTAACAGTAACCTTTTATGTGTTAAGAAATATGAGTTAATGATGAATCCTATTACAATACTTTTTTAAAAATCTTTGCTATTAATCCAGAGCAATGATGGTTACACAAAAATGAACACTACTCAAGACTTTGTCACAGGAGAATTCTTTATGCACCTCCTTCGTGGATAAAACATATCCTTGGAGTTCTCCCAATGATTGATTATGTCTGATATTTGCCTACCAAGTACTATATGTATGTAGTCATACTATTGTACATGACCCTAGGAGAATATCCTTAGATATTTAACAGTTGTCAAATACTCTAGTGATTTGTTTGTGGAGGTATAATCAAACAATATTGGGTATTTTTCCTTATTCAAATGCATGCCATTACATTTGTTTATGTTGGAGATCAGAGGCCCATCTTCTGTCTAAATTTTGGGTACCTGTTTGTCTTCTTGCATCTTACAACAAATTTCTGATTAAATAACCTCCTTACATAAATGGTCCAGTCACATTAATGTGACCGCTGCCTATGTTTGATGTCCATGCGCAATAAACACTCACAGACAGCAGGTGGCAGCACTAGTAGTAGAGGGTATATAAAGCAAGTTGCGGAACATGGAAAACAGTTCAGTCATTCTCATAATGTGGAAACAGAGTGATTTATTTGAACTCCAAATGGGCATGCTCATAACTTTTGGACCAGTGGTGGAAGCATTTCTGAAGTGGCTAAGTTTGTAAACTATTTGTGTGCCTCTACAGTTAAACTATACCATTCATGGCAAAATGGCACATCCAAAACTGGCACCAAGGCAACTTTGAAGCATCATGGGCTATAGATGACAACAGTGAACAGTGGCTCTGGAGAGGTGTATGGGTGAACATAAATGCAAATGTTGGTCATAACTTTTGGACCAGTGGTGGAAGCATTTCTGAAATGGCTAAGTTTGTAAACTATTTGTGTGCCTCTACAGTTAAACTATACTGTTCATAGCTTCAAAGAGCTACTAATGTTGTTTATTAAGTGACTGTGTAAATAGTGACAAGTAGTGTGCTTATTACACCTTCTTACAATATAAGAACAGCCTACCCAGCAAGGGCACCACAGAAGTTTGTCCTGTGAAGGGAGAACAATACTCCAAAATTTTCATTTTATACAACAGTTGCTGAAACCACAGGTTGGTCTCACAACTATCAGCCAAATAATGCTACAATTAACTAAATGAGTGGTTTAGCAGAAGCACAGAAAATCGCTTTTAGAAGTGAATTCTGTAATGAATAAAATTTCTGTGCTCCAGATTCCAGGAGGGAAAAGTGACCCATCTTGCCCCTCTTTGTGGACTTGTGGTAACAAGTTCTTCTTGTAATAAGTTGTCATTCTGATCACATTTGTGGTCTCATAATTTGGGAGCATGTATTTTGTGTACTAGAGTGCAGTATAATTTTTTTCATGCTTTCTCTTTGCTTCACCATACTTTACTTCTGAAGTGTGTTTGTGTACTAAGATACTTAATATTTAATTTGAAACTGATCATTTTTTAACTGAGTCTCAGGAGGAGCAGGATTCAAATCTCACTGCAGGCATTCTGATTTATGTTTTTCTTGGGTTCTGTAAACTATCTGTGGTGAATTATGAGTTGATACATTGTTGCCACATTGTTTCTCTGGCCTTATCAATCTTAACTAGTACCCTGCCCTAATCACCTTAATGTTAGTGACATACAAAGCTTTTCTTTATTGAATTATCTATCTATGTACCTCTTATGGACCAAATGTGGGATTAATTCAGTTTGTGGTTAATTCAGTTTCGAACTGTTTTATCTCCTGCTGCACTATTTTTAAATGTAGTCTCTCAATCAACTTTATTATTTTCTTCACTTATTCTTCATCCTCATTATTACATTTAAAAATTGGAAATTACATTGTTGATCTTATATTATTTCCCTGTGTTCTCTTTCTGATAATGAGTCAGAGTATCCCAAACAGAAACTGTATCAATCCATTGATTAATCTACAGAACTCTTTATTGAGAAGAAATCCACAATAAAATTAAAAATTCAGTACCTGCTCTTCATTTACATCTACAGTTCCATTCTACTCTACATCTACAGATGCACTTTGCATCACACCATCATGTGTGGTTGAGAGAACTTCACGATAATTCTGCTTACCTTCTTCCTCCTTCATTCAAAGACACTATCATAAAGGATGAATTCTTTACTTGTCTGAAACCCTCTTACCTTATCACTACGGCCTGCATGATGCTTATGTAGGTGTATATCATTGGAATATTCTCTAATCATTATCTTATTTGCTTTTAATTAAACTTTCACAACAAGAACAGGGGTCATCTGCATTTCTGCACTTTCACCTATCCTCTAATTAATTTGCTAATGACTAACTATGGAGGAATTCTTATTCTTGAAGCATTCTGGCTACAAGCATCAAAGCTTTTGTAATGGTCTTCACTAAATGCCTGAATCCAGTGACAACAGACTTTGAGAAGTTATATTCTGTGTCTCATGGATATTAAATCTATAAAAAACAGCAGGTAACATATTCAATAAAATCATTCATTGCACAATGTGCCTTCTTCTTTCCTCTGCATTGTAACACATTCTTAATTCACAGACTATGGACTGTAAACTGGTACGAGTTCTCAGGTTTAGTCCCTAATCATGAATTATGTTGAGAAAAATACAAATGTTACATTTGAAAATTGTAAGAATTTTTCACCAGTAATGTGTGATGTAGGTCTTTCTTTTGGCATAAGGCAGTTGATAACCTAGTGAAATATTATAAAATTTGTATCTGAATTTGCTTCATAATTAAAGTAGAATAAACACTATGTAAAATAAAATGTTTCTATCATACCAAAGTCCTTAAGGATACAATTAAAAAGAAAGTGTATGCAACCTTATCATCATCATTGAAATTTTGATGTTTTGCACTGTATTATGTGGGCTAAATATTTTCAGTAGTTGGATTTAAGATGAGTTGTCCTATATTACAAGTACACACTCTGTACACAATATTATCAAATGAAATCAATCAAAAATCAGTCAGTCAATCATTGCAACTTAAAACAGAATGAAATTGCTTGGCAGCATCAAATGAAGGTCTCAAACAGTACTGCCTCTAGAAACTAGTTACATTTTTGTTACTTTCATCTATGATTATATCAATCAAAATACACAAGTTTCATTAGTTGACATTTCTCCTTCTCTTACCAAACATTTCCTAGATTCCAAAGAATGGCGTGCATAGCTGTTGGAATATGGATAAAACTAATCGATATAATGGTTATCAGACTGTTTATCTGACATTCCTATCCATGTCACTTACCTTGAAATTATTTCTTAAGAATAAGAGGCAATAGATTTTTCCATATTTGTACCATTTCAGTGCACAATATTTCTCATTGAGCCACTTCACTTTCCCCGTATTTTATAAAATGATCACACCCTGTCAAATATTTTAATCTACAGCCAACTTTCAGTTATCCATTATAACTTCCAACAAAATACTGCCACAGGCTTTCTCATGTTTTAACCTAACCTTGACTTAGATTTCATACGGTATATTGGTTTTTAAAAAGGGTAGACACAGCATTAAAAATAAAAGACATTATGTTATCAACACACTGGTGTAATGGTTTACTCGTAAACATTTTAGCAGAAGAAATATGTTTGTGATTTTTGGTTTGCATGATAGAGAAGACAATAACAAACTGGTAATAATAAGAAGACATGGAACTAGAGAACTAAGTAAATGCCGCACCTCTCCAGAGTCTATATGGTGAGATAAAACAATGTTCTTAATTATATTTTGTTTCTGGATACAAAGAAAACTGCCTCTGACAAATAAGCAGTTACAGCATCTGTGCTCATTGATTTCATGAAGTATTTCAGAACAGAAACCATCTTTGTGCAAGATCACAAAATCTATTTAGAGTACCTGCAACAAAATGGAACCACATTTAATAACATCTAAAGTTTCCTATACATTTTCATTGCTTTCATAGATATCAATAAATGACAAGAAATATGATACATTTTACATTTTTAGTAGATATTTAAATATGCTACTCTCAAATTTAATGGATGACAGTGCAGTTCTGTGGAAGAATACTTGAGTTTATATTGCATGCAGTAAGTGTTCCTTTCAGAAGCAGCCTTTATTACATTGCTCAGTTTAAAATGCAGTCCTGAGGCATCTCTCACACATCCTCCACATTCTTCCACAATCACCTTTTGCAAAACAACAACAAACTGTCATGAGTTCAATCTTCAAGAGCATCTACCTCCATGTCTACAAGAAAATTAAAATTTCAAAACAGCATAGACCTTCCTACAAGAGGTAATTTGTTTTGGGCTTGTTTTCTGCCTAGACAGGAGGTTTAGTTGACAGCGTAACAATAATGAAGAATACAACTGATAGAAAAGTGTTTAATATAATAAAATCTCCAACATCTGACAAGCCCCCTACACTAATTCATAATACACTAATAGTTACTAATACACTTGAGTTAGTTTTATGATTATTCAAACTGTCCTTTGCCATGGACCTATTTCTGCAGTTGTCTTTAAAAGAAAACAATGAATGCTTCCTTGCTACAAAGCTTATTATGGTCATCTTTTTAGCCTCATGCTATTGCAAAAACAAAATGAGAGACAATTAATAGTAGGCATATACATATACTGTGAAATGAATAACTGTAATTTTTGTTTTGGTGTCTTAATCAATTTCCATCCATATAGATTCTATTACCATGATTTATGAAGTCATACATTGGTTCAAATTACTGGATTGTTGATTTTACACTTATTAATTTAAAGTTATCACTTTATATTTTATTTTAGAAATGCTTTGAAAGTGAAAACAGAAATACATTTGTTGTGCTTGTTTTAATACAGTTTTTTCATTATTTCAGGTACTGGTTTTCAATGGAAATAAAATAAGAGAACTACCATGGAATGTGTTTGGAAGATTAAACAACTACACAAAACTGCAAGTAGTTGACATGTCAAATAATGGACTACAAGTTATTCGTGGGAAATCATATCATCGAGTCAGTAATGTCCAGCTACTCATTCTGAACCATAATGAACTAAATATTTCTTCAGATGGTACTGGGAAAGAAAATTATCACCATCCTCGAATATTTTCTAATTTTGAACATCTTATGGAACTGCATCTTACTGATGCATTTGCTGATAACACACCAGAAGGTCTCGCTGAAGATTTGCATGATATATTTGTCAAAAGTAATTTGACACATCTCATTAAGTTACATCTTGAACAAAACGAAATCCACAGATTTAAGGATCCAAAAGTATTTTGTGATCTCCCTGCACTGATGGACTTGCATCTTGGTGACAATAAACTGAAAGATCTTGATTTTAATATTGAATGTTTACCTAACCTACGTTTCATTGATCTGGAAAAAAATGACATATCAGTACTTGACAGCAAACAGCTTGATAAATTGGATATTTTACCCGCTCGAAACCAAAGCCTGCTTGTCGATCTTGGTGGAAACCCTTTCACATGTGATTGTCGAATAACAGATTTTTACAGATGGTTACAAAACACGCATGTGGCAGTAAGGAATAAAGGATCTCTTCAGTGTCATTCAGGACTGCCAGAGAGTAATGCAGGACAAATTGTTTCTTCACTTCGTCAGATACAGTGTCCGCCAGAAGAAGCAGCAAGTTCACAACATCATGTTATTCCCATACTTGTCAGCTTTCTGGTTTGTTTAATACTTATATTTTGTGGAGTTGTTCTTTATATGAACTGGTTTATGATTAAGAGTCATGTGACACCTATTTTAGACAGCATCTCAAGGAAAGTGCAGTACACATCTATTGGTAAACAAGAAGAGCAGGAAATGGATGTGTGATTTTTTGCCGTTAAAACTGACAAATAACCTTTGTCTGTATTTAAAACTGCAGTAGGTTCTTTTTATTTATTTATTATTTTGTTTGAAGCATAGAGAGCTTATTGTTTCGGATTATGCATTTAAAGTGTTGTCTGCTCTGTCATAGTTGACATGTTTACACATGTGAGTAATTCTTCTCTACTTTTATATGAATGTGTGTTTTTTGACTGATGAAATTCTTGCTGTAGAATATAAAGAATGGCACTGCAGATTGTTCTCAATGCTAAACACATTTTCTTTGTACTTAACAGTTATTGCTTTGATTTATTCCTTTCAGTTTAATCAGACAAATTTAAGAACACTTTTGACCCATACAGATACCTGGTTGTACTAACCCACGTGACATTTTGATGTATAAAACTTAACGCGTGTAAAAGTAAAACATAACAAATACATAAGAGCTAATGACAGTCACAAATTATCTACTTGGTGATGCATAAGAAAAAAGGTTCACAGTGGTGTTTGATGATTTGGCTGAAGTTAATAAAAGGCTCAAACAAAAGTACATCATGCAAGAAGTTCTATAATAGAAGGTGCTATGTGTCACAGGTGATATCTCAATGTTAATGAATTATCTTGTTGGGATCAATGTTGACTGTAATAATCTTGTCTCTAAATGTGGCGCCAATACAAAAGCAAATTTTAGTATTGAATGTTCCATGTTACAGCTGCACAACCTGACTTTTGCAAGAATTACCAGCAGAAAGTTATTGTTAATATTGTTATTATATTGTACTATTTATGCATAAACACATTTTAGTTAATACACAAAATTACCATCTTCATTGCTGTGCAAGATTTGTGCAGAAGAAGATGATTGTTATCCCATCCAACAGAAATCACTGTGATTATTTTAATTAAGAAAATGTTGACTTGCGGATATTTGGTATTATCGTTTTAGTTAGTAAGTTAGTTACACATTCCATTGATTAAATTTTGTGGCAACTTACTTTGATGTGGTGAGTGTTAATAAGCTTACAAATAAGACAAATTTATGAGTAAATTAGCTACATAGTTGATGTTACTTAATTGGATTTCTAATTTTATTTGAAGCAACAACAATGTAGATTAAAACATAACTTATCCACCAGTAGATACTATCCAATCAAATATTTAACTACAGGGTACAAGGAGTTGCCAATGAGAAATGATTTAAACTGTGTTGACTGTATGATAAAACCTTGGGAGATGGTAAAGTGTTTTTATGGTTACATAATGTACTCTTTTCTGTGCAAGAGTAAGGTCAAGTTGTGGATGATGTAGGCTGTTTTCGTCTCTGATGTTATGTTTATGAATGCTAAGTTACTTTAGTTATTTTCAAATTGTGACTGGTTCTTCACAACCAGCTTTACAAAAGATGGTTGGTTGGTTGGGGGCGAGACCAAACAGCGAGGTTATCGGTCTACAAAAGATGAAATATGCAACTGTTCTTAGGATGCATAGATTTTTAAACAGTTGCCTTCATGGGATTCAAAGTGGACACCACATATTATCCTTAAATCACATATGCACAACTCAGAAGTAGCATCATGCTCAAGAAGTGTTAGCCTAATAATTCACTCTGGTTGATAAAAAGAACTATCAAGGCATATTGTTAGAGAGATTGCCTAAGATTGTACCCATTACTTACATGTATTCTATATGTGAAGCTGCGTGTTTTAATGGAGTTGTAAATGAAAAACCAAAAGATATATAATGCATTGTCGTGACCCATATAGCTTGCCATAAGTACAGAACTGTCAAGAACTACTAATTGAGATTCTCACAGACAGTTGGATGTGGCTCTTTGAGATAATAATTGACATAGTAAAATGTAGATAAATCACTGGTTGAATGAAAAGCTTCAAATTATATCCTGAAGCAAGTATGTCTGAGTATGAAGAAGAAGAAATAAAGCAGACTGAAAAATGTATAAAAGCTTTATGAATATTCTTTGTAAATTTTCTAGTAATAAAGACCAATTATTAACTCATACTGAGTAATCTCTGCTGTGCTTACAAAATTATCTCTCTCTCTCTCTCTCTTTCTGGTCTATGCTACATAATATATATCATATGTTTAAAGAGAAACTGGTAATTCACAATGTACCTCTTTGTGGATGGGAGCCATACAATAGAAGTAGCAGTATTAAATAACATAAAAACATGGTACTGTTTCTAGGGACTGCAAAAGTTATCACGTAACAGAAGATTTATCCAAGCTGATAGCCAGCATGTTGGCTGGTGGGAGTGACTGTAAATGGTAAATGCCGTTTTGGTTGCTTCTGCAAGCCACTGCATCGAAGTGTGAGCTTGGAATGCAAGAACAATAGATGCAACATATTCAATTTCCAAAGTCCCCTTCTTTTTCTGTGTTGATGGTGTATATACAGAGTGTTCAAAATTATTTCATATTTTGAAAGTGGTAGTATGGGCCAAAACAAGGAAAAAATGTTGAGTAAAAATGGGCTCCAAAATCCATACCTTAAGAGCTGTGGGTTGTTGTTCATCCTCACTACTGTGAAACACACCTCTTCTTCTGAAAGCTCTTTCCTGTTGTGAATTGCCTACAGAATGCAGTAAACTTATGAGAATGCATTATTCTCTTACTATGAAACACCAGAGCTTCTAAAGTATCAACATGGGTTAAATATGGTGTGAATGTGAACATCAGGCTACATTACAGTACAGGTCAATCTGTTACCACAATATTTATTTTGCATTCACATTCATTGGCTTTGCCAATTCACAATAACAGAGCAATGGGCCTTCATTTGTCCACAACTGCCTCTCAAAATATAGCACACTTTTTTTAATACCTTGTATAGACATAATGATGAGGAAAGGCAGTTGGCAAGATCTCAGACTGCAGTACTTGTTCTTTTAAAATATCAGATTCATAAATTCAGACTGGGTGGTTTGCAAAGTTTTCAACAACATAAGTGAAACTGGGAAGTGCACCATGCTTTTGTCCGCAAGTATCAAATAGTCTTATGTCTTTGACTACTTACTTCAGTTCAATTGATTTACTGAAGTCGGGCATCTGGTCATTGTAATGGATTATGCAGATGAAGTCTCCTACAAAGATTACTTGTTCATGGCATGTTCTGAGCAATGGAAATGTTCTTTCTACAAAATATTTACCATGCACCACCAGTTGTTATTCCCTGATGGTGTGTGTTAGTTAATTGTCCTTGTTTTTAATAGCTATCCCATCTTTTGTATGTATGTGGTTCCTTGGTCTTGTAATACCATTATGTCACTGCTGACTGGTCAGCTTGTAAAATATCTTTCAGATATTTCATGTTTCTGAAATTGCAAATCTTATTTATGTTCAACATAGCAATTTTGCGTGCTTATAAAATTTTCATGTTTACTAATATGTCGTCATCGTTTGTGGTTCATTACTCGGAAGGGATGTCAAACAGTTAACTGGTTAAATTGATCTCATTTATTGCTGCATGTAGTAAAGTGCTGCATACTCTAATGGTGTGAATTAAATCATTAGTAATATATATTTAGTCTGGAGTGGCTTTTATCTTCATTAAAATGTGCTTCTGTTTATGGTCACTGCTGTTGTACAGTAAGTCTGTCTGTCACTCTTTAGCTGGGTGAGATTGGTTTTGTGTCCCTCTGCTCCACCTTCATGCCACTGTGGCTCATTCAATTGTTCTATATGCAAAGGTGTGTTTCTTTCCATATATGTCATTGGTGGTTCTACATCTACATCCAGATAAACACTCTGCAAGCCACCATATACTGTATGGCAGAGGGCACCTTTTATTGTTAATCATCTTTTCCTTTTCTGTTCCACTAGCAAATAGAGCAAGGGAAATACAGCTCTCTGTCTGCATCTAAATCAACGCACAAACTTTGCAAGCAACTGTATGGTGCATGGTGGAGGGTAAATTATACCACTGCTAGTCATTTCCCTTCCTGTACCACTTGCAAATAGAGCAAGGGAAAAACAGCTGTCTCTATGCCTCCATATGATCCCAAACATCTCTTATGTTTGTGGTCCTTACACAAAATATACGTTGGCAGAAGTAGGATTTTTTTACATTGAGCTTCAAACGCCAGTTCTCTAGACTTTCTCAATATTGTTCCTCATAAAGAACATCACCTTTGACCCAGGAATTCCTGTTTAAGCTCCCAAACCACCTCCCATCTCTGAATTATTATGACATCTTCCTTTAATGCAACCTAATATGAATCCCAAATAGTCGAGCAGTACTCAAGAATGGGTCAAACTAGAGTTCTATATGCTGTCTCCTTTACAGGTGTACCACACTTTCCTAAAACTGTCACAATAAACTGGAGTTGACCATTTGCCTTCTCGGTACAATCCTTACATGTCCATTCCATTTCATATTGCTTTGCAACATTACCCTTAGACAGTTAATTGATGTGACTGTATCAAGTAGCACTCTACTGATACTGTACTGAACATTATGGGAGTGTTTCTCCTACCTGTCTGCCTTAACATACATTTTTCCACATTTAGATTGATGTGCCATTCATCACATCAACTATAAATTTCGTCCAAGTCATCTTTTATCCTCCACTCAAAAATGACACCTTCTCTTACACCACAGTATTATCAGCAACAGATTGCTGCTCACCCTGTCAGTAACATCATTTATGAATATAGAGAAGAAGAGCAGTCCTGATGATACCCTTATGTCTGGTGAACACTACCCATGAAGGACAGTGTACTGGGTTCTATACTGGGTTGCACTTGATTAGCCCATCCCTAAGTTTCTTTACCATTTGCTTTATTTTAGATGTAAGTTTTGGTGAAGCACTGGCTACTCTTGGATGTGCAATACAAAGTTTCCTCTTGTCAGGAGATAAAGGTCTCTTGTTGTAATATTAACTTATTCACTTAGCTCCATGCTGTAGTTATATTATTAATCCCATTTGTAGACATGATCGTTGAGTTGCTAGCAGAGAAATTCCTTAACTCAATATAGAACGCATTGTTTGGAAACTCATTTTGTAGACCAACAGCTATAACCTCTCTAATCTTGAATTTTCCAAAGAACCATGTGATAGATTCATAGATTTTAGGACAAGTGACTTTGAAGATGACACTATATTTCAAGGTTGCTTTCTGTGCTTGAGATTCTATTTCATGTCCAGGTATAATTTGCAAATAGCAAGTAAACACTGCACCCGAGACAAACACGTTGACTACATTTACACAACTTTGTTGCGTCTCTCATTTGGTGGGACATTGTAATGAAACGCTACTATCAGTTCACCTCAAGCATCCATAGTGGCAGAAAAGTTATTTCATGTTGTGGGTCAGTAAAAGGTAGTGCTAAGCACACTAGTAATATCTATTAATACACTTGCTTTACAGGGTGGCACTATAGTAGAATGTGGTAAAAACTTCTTCCTCTTTTTCTTGTACCTTTGTCTCAATCACCACAAGGTTGGTGTGGTTAGCAACAGATTGGGCATGGTTAATTTAAGGGATAGTCAGTTGCCGTCCCCTCCCCCTCACCCCCTGGGATGGAATACGTGTAACCCACCTGTCTGCATGTAGTGTTATTCATGTGAAACTGAACAAAAGTTTTCAAAAAGGTCTGTGGATCACATAACTGAGGCGGAACTTGGGTTCCAGCCCAGTATTCACCTAGTGGGCTGTGGTAAACCACCCAAAAACCACATCCACATTGGCCAGTACACAGAGTCTCCTCGTTAACCCACTGGGCAGATTTGACCTGGGACTGGTCCATCTCCCCATCCTGGAAGCTGTGCTTTAACATGCCAAGCTATTTGGGCTAGTCAGGAATGTGGTAACACCATAAGAAATAGTCAGTAGCATTTCTTAATAGTAATAATACACAGGTTTACTTAACAGTTTGCTAACAGTTTGGTGTGTGGAAATTGATGTCCTATACTTAATGAATAGAAACTCTAAACAACTTTTCTGTCTCTTTGTAGTCTCTGATTTAGTCACTAAGGCTGAAAGTATTATGCAGACACTCATAATTAACTGTTCCTATTGGTCTGTAAATAGTGCCTGCTGAGTTGGAATTGTAGTATTCTAATCACAACTACCAGAAGTCATGGAATTGTGTGACTGACAGAACTTTAGGTACTACTGGCACTGCAGGAACTGAATGAGTGTCAGTGGTGAATCATCTTTTGTGCCTGTTGGTGGAAGGATTCCATCTGCATCAGTACTATGTAGAAGCATAGTAGTCCACAGCAGGCACCACTCACTCTGGTGGCTGGCAACACTATAAGAAGATGAATTTGATGTGCCAGTGGACATAGGGTGGAAGCAGGAGATTAGCAAGCATCACAGAGATGGCAGCTCAGAATTGAGGAGGCTCCTGGTCTGTGGTTGTGCCCATGTGGTGGCAGCCTCTTGCAGTATCTCTGTATGTGGCAACCAACCCCTGAAGAGGGGAGGGGCTGATGAAGCCGATTAGCTTCATTAGCATCCTGCTTCCTTACTTGTCAATGTGCATATTTGGTGGGTGCATACATGTTACTCCTTTTGGCATTCACCCACAGCATTATGGGAAACCATTGCAAAACCATGGTGAGGAGGCAGTAAAGCTTTTGCCATTTTGACATCAGTAGCTGGTTTGAGGTGTGAGGCACAACATCCATTTCCAAAGCGTCATTGCTGGCAGTCTAAAGCTGAGCCCTGCCACTGGAGGCACTGGTAGGATTGGCTGCTGGCTGTGTAGGAAGGTCCCTCAGATGGCTTGCTGCATACATGTCTTAGGATTCTGCAAAATAAAACAGCATAGCAGTTCTGCCTATATGGATGTGTACATAGTTCTGGCTGATTTTATATTTATGGTGTGTTGTGAGTCCGTGTGAACATTTAACTTTAAACATGCCCATACTTGTACATTGTAATGAATACCAGATCATGTAGTTTACATTTTTTTTTTTTGGTCTCAACTAGTGTCGAAGTTTGGCTTGTGAATGGATGAGTGGCCTTAAAATGGACATTAATGTGTGGTGTGATCTTCCATGTAGCTTCTCAGCTGGAGATTGTACATCATGTGGAGTGCCACTGTACTGAGAGAGGCTAATCAATAAAGCATTGTCTTTATTGTACTGTTGAGTCAACTTCTTCACTTTGACTTTTAGTTCATATGAATCTTTCAGTGAGTCCATTTGCCTCAAGATGAAATGATACAGTCTTGAAGGGTGAAATGCCATCGGTTTCACAAAATAGTCAAAATTCCTAACAAGAAAATTATGTGCCATTGTCAGTGACAATATATTTCGGCAATCCTTCAATAGAGACAACCTGTGAGAAAGCCTGATTAGCCTTTGTGGAAGATATCAATGGCATCTATATTTTAAATGGAAATTTGGAGAAAGCGTTGATGAGGATGAGCCAGTAAGTTCCAAGAGAAAGTCTGGCAAAATCAGCATGCAGACATGATGAGAGTTCTGATGCCTGTGGTCACAGAAAATATTGTTGTGGTGGAGCTGACCAGCATTTTTAATATAAATAGCATTAAGCCAGCATCATTTCAGTGTCTTTCTGAATATATTTTCAGAAGCAAGGCTCTCTGGCAATTTGTATGGTATGAACTATACTCAAGTGGCATTAATGTACTGTAACATCTGTACTACCTTAAATTTAAGCACCACAGCGATAACAACTCATATCTTGCCTGATTCTGAATGTGCCAGAATAGCACTTCGTACACTGAAAGTGCATGCCTCATATTACTATGAGATATAATCTCTGGCTTATTAACCTTTCTAGTTGTTATCATTAGGCAGCTTTGTATGAATATACTGTTTCACCTTAGACAAAACAGGATCTTAAGGCAACAGTTTGGGAAGTAACTTTGAGTATACTGGGAAATCTTACACAATATCTTCACTACTATATCTAGTGAAGAAAAAAAAAAAAAAAAAAAGAAACAGCTGATGAGTCAAAATTTTTGTCTTGCACTATTGGCACATGTGAAAGCAAATCTGTGTTCGCATTTGTAATGCACACAGATTCGTAATTTGCCAGAGGTGGTATTCAGCACTGCGGAAACATAGAACTGTCCATGTAGGAATAGCATTGTTCGGTCCAAAGATAGTCACTAATCACTGGTCAACAGCATTTTTCTATCAGGAATGTGAATGATGTTTTCAGGGAAGTCATGGTTTCTGAATTCGAAAATGAAATCCGTTTTTGTCTACCAGGCTCAGTTTTCGTTATACTGTACCCTCTATCTATAAAATACTCGAAAATGCACATTCGTAACTTTGGTATTGCTTAATAAATTTGGTTTTGTTTATTTTTGCGGACGTAATTGTCGGTAAACAATATATATATATATATATATATATATATATATATATATATATATATATATATATATATATATAAGGAATTCCATACATAGACCTCAGTTCCGACATCCACTGCCAGGATACGGATGAGGCCGGTGAGTCACGCTCTTTTTGCATTGCATCACATTGTTTGTTGCATCAGTCTCAGCAGTAAGCGAACTCTAATGCCGTGAAGTGGGTTGCCGTAGGTTCGCGAAAGTTTGTGTTTTGAGTGAATTCAGAGGAAGAAATGCCTCGTACCTGTATAAATAACTTTGTTATATCTATACTGAGTTAACTCTGAACTTGCAAAAACGAAAACTTTGTCCTCTTTTAAACAAAAGCCATGACTGTCTTTCATAAGTATTTGTAAGAACTTTTCAGGCAACCATAAGCAGAAAACTATCGTGATGTATAAGAACTAGTGAGATCATACTCGTACCACCATATGGGATGTAACATGTCACTTAAAAGTACATTTCTTAAATGGCCATTTGGACTTCTTCCCGGATAACATTCATGCCATTAGAGATGAACATAAAGGACAGTTTCACCAGGACATTTATCAAATCGAAAAGTGTTATCAGTACAATTGGAGTAGTGTAATGTTATCTGACTACTGCTGGACCTTGCAAAGAGTTCTTGAGGCAAAGTATCTCAGGAAATCAGGAAGAAAATATTATTAGGTATGTTTATTCACTATTCTTTACTCTCATGTTGCTCGTTTCTTTCATTAATCTGTGTACTGACGCAGAGTTTTTTGTTCTTCTTTTGCCACATATATATAGCCTAATACTGTAATACATAGGCTGACGTAAGCATTTACAGAAACCAGTATTACATGGAAACTGAGGCCGATACAGAAATTCTGAAATTAGGTCGGGATGCAGGGAGAATTATCTACCAGAAAGAGCGTGTTTTGTTTTTGTCACTGTTAATTTCTTTTTTTTTAGACCAGTAAAACGTTTGTGATCTTTGGTCTTAAATTTACTTCCCTAAATGTAGCCATGAAATTTCTTAACCCTAAATATAATAGTCAGAGCCTCCTCGACTTGACTGTAATTTCTTTGTGCCCCTGTCAGAGTCTTTGAAGCAAACGCAATTGGCCATTCAAAACCATGATGTCAATGCCACAGTCTGAAGCATCCACAGCATTTGTGAGCATTTCGTCGGCTCTATCGCGTGAGATATTTGGCATCAACTAAACATTGTTTTAATTTGTTCAATGTGCATTGGCAATCACTGTTACAGTTCAATTTGTTGCATTTACGTAGCAACTTGTGTAGTGTTTCACTCATGGAAGCTACATGAGAAAGCATCTTCATACAATAATTTGTCATAATATGGCACGCAATTGCTTGACGTCCTTAGGAGCCGGAAGGATTTAAACTGGTTCAAGATGTTGCGGTGTCTGCATGATGCCATACTTTGTCTTGAAAGAAGATGCATTTCAAATTAGTTGCTTGTAGAATTTTGAAAACAGATTCCAAATTCTGTAAGACCTCTGCTAGAGTTGTTGGTGAGACTATTATATCGTCAAGGTAGTTCACAGCATTCGGAGCTTTCCGAATTCATTGTTCTAATGTCCCTGGAACAAACTAGGTGCGCTGGCTATTTCGAAGAGTAACCATCTGTAACGGTTGAGACCAAACAGAGGATTTATCACCAGAAATATTTGTGTCTTCGGCCAAAGGAATTTGCAAATATGCTTCTTTAGAGATCCAGTTTGACAAAATACACCGCCAACAAGCAGGTATAGGATGTGAGTCAATAAGAGATTGCGTATTAACTGTCGCTTTGAAGTCTTCGAAGATGCGTAGCGAGCCATTTGGTTTGTCTTCAACTATGATAGGTTTTGCCCATTGGCTGCTGGTTATGTCTTCAAGACGGTTGAGTTCCTCCTTTATCTTTTAGCCCAAAAGAAATCTTGCGTGCTTTGCAAAGTTTCGGCACCACATTCGGCTTAAGCAAACGTGTGCCGTGTAACCTTTAATACTGCTCATTGCTTCGGAAAAAATATATTTTTGCAACAGCTGTTTTAACTTTCCATTAGAAACATCAGTCTGAATGTGATTTGCTCCTTTGTGAATGGTGAAGACGAAAATATTAAAAACATCCAGTTGTAGTTGATTAGTTCTGTATTGAAATTTATAACTACAAAAGTAGCCTGTTTCATAAATTGTTTACATGTAGCGTCTGTTGAAAATTGTCCCTTTACTGGAATCTCCTGATTACTGTAACTGAACAGCGAGCTTCGATAGGCGGTTAAATTTGGTTATCCTAATTTTCGGTAGGTCCCGGGTTCGATTCCCGGCGGGGTCAGGGATTTTCCCTGCCTCGAGATGACTGGGTGTTTGTTGCTGTGTCGTCTTCACCATCATCATTCATCCCCTTACGGTCGGGGGAACGCAAACCACCTCCGCTAGGACCTTGCCTAGTCGGCGGTGCGGGTCTCCCGCATCGTTCCCTACGCTCCTCGGAGTATGGGACTCTCAGTTTTCGGTACGCTGTAGGTTAGCGATTGTAATTGACGACCTTGCCTCAATTAGAAAGTTGCCTGGCACTCTGTTAGCGCGAAGAGCTACAGATAACGACTTGGTATTAACAGAAAAGATGGCATGTATGTGACTTTTCTCTGTGGAAGTTTTTGCATTCGCACGCGCTCATTATGAACATTACTTGACATCTTGTTACAAAACCCAGCAATATGTTTGAGTCTCCAATTTTTTTCCCAGTTTATTATTAGAATGTGTGTTCTGGTAGAAACAGCTGTATCTTCTGTAGTTGACACCGCAGCGAGAACAAGATTATAATTTACCATTTACTGACTGTTGAGTAGTGTAGCATGCTCATCCTGGCCGCCCCAGTCACTAGGCTGTTCCGGGTGTTGGTTAGTGAACACATCAGCGCCCTCGCTCTGTAACGCTTCGGCAGATGCACGTGGCTATTCGCATGCACAAATAAACAGCAGATAGTCTTTGTAAGGGCGAGGTTCTTAGGCTAAGAAGATCCTTTTCTAGTACTATCAGAGGAATGCATGTAAAGGGTATCGCGAATCAGAGAATCTGCACAATATTTCCTGCGTAGGTCATTTTCACAACGAAATTTATATTCCATAGTCACAACCTGTAACTGATTAATCCGCTACTTATAGCTTTGATCTGACTTCTTGAAACACTGAAAAATATACAGGGTGGTCCGGGCCAAATATCCCACGAAATAAGCGTCAAACGAAAAAACTACAAAGTACGAAACTTGTCTAGCTTGAAGGGGGAAACCAGATGGCGCTATGGTTGGCACGTTAGATGGCACTGCCATAGATCAAACGGATATCAACTGCGTTTTTTAAAATAGGAACCCCCATTTTTATTACACATTCGTGTAGTACGTAAAGAAATATGAATGTTTTAGTTGGACCACTTTTTGCGCTTTGTGGTAGATGGCGCTGTAATAGTCACAAACATATGACTCACAATTTTACACGAGCAGTTGGTAACAGGTTGGTATTTTAAATTAAAATACAGAACGTAGGTACGTCTGAACATTTTATTTCGGTTGTTCCAATGTGATACATGTACCTTTGTGAACTTATCATTTCTGAGAACGCATGCTGTTACAGCGTGATTACCTGTAAATACCACATTAATGCAATAAATGCTCAAAATGATGTCCGTCAACGTCAATGCATTTGGCAATACGTGTAACGACATTCCTCTCAACAGCGAGTAGTTCGCCTTCCGTAATGTTCGTACATGCATTTACAATGCGCTGACGCATGTTGTCAGGCGTTGTCAGTGGATCACTATAGCAAATATCCTTCAACTTTCCCCACAGAAAGAAATCCGACGACGTCAGATCCGGTGAACGTACGGGCCATGGTATGGTGCTTCGACGACCCATCTACCTGTCATGATATATGTTATTCAATAACGCTTAAACAGCACGCGAGCTATGTGCCGGACATCCATCATGTTGGAAGTACATCGCCATTCTGTCATGCAGTGAAACATCTTGTAGTAACATCGGTAGAACATTACGTAGGAAATCAGCATACATTGCACCATTTAGTTTGCCATCGATAAAATGGGGGTTATCCTTCCTCCCATAATGCCGCACCATACATTAACCCGCCAAGGTCGTAGATGTCCCACTTGCAGCCATCGTGGATTTTTCGTTGCCCAATAGTGAATGTTATGCCACTTACGTTACCGCTGTTGCTGAATGACGCGTCGTCGCTAAATAGAACGCGTGCAAAAAATTGTCATCGTCCCGTAATTTCTCTTGTGCCCAGTGGCACAACTGTACACGACGTTCAAAGTCGTCGCCATGCAATCCTGGTGCATAGAAATATGGTACGGGTGCAATCTATGTTGATGTAGCATTCTCAACACCGACGTTTTTGAGATTCCCGATTCTCGCGCTATTTGTCTGCTACTGATGTGCGGATTAGCCGCGACAGCAGCTAAAACACCTACTTGGGCATTATCATTTGCTGCAGGTGCTGGTTAATATTTCACATGTAGCTGAACACTTCCTGTTTCCTTAAATAACGTAAGTATCCGGCGAACGGTCCGGACACTTGGATGATGTCGTCGAGGATACCGAGCAGCATACATAGCACACGCCCGTTGGGCATTTTGATCACAATAGCCATACATCAACACGATATCGACCACATTTCGAAAGCTTCTATTTTCTTCTTGTCCAAACTATTTATCGTCCATGTTTCACTTCCATACATGGCTACACTCCATACAAATACTTTCAGAAACGACTTCCTGACACTTAAATCTGTACTCGATGTTAACAAATTTCTCTTCTTCAGAAACGCTTTCCTTGCCATTGCCAGTCTACATTTTATATCCTCTCTACTTCGACCATCATCAGTTATTTTGCTCCCCAAATATCAATACTCTTTTACTACTTTAAGTATCTCATTTCCTAATCTAATTCCCTCAGCATCACCCGAGTTAACTCGACTACATTCCGTTATCCTCGTTTTGCTTTTGTTGATGTTCATCTTATATTCTGCTTTTAAGACACTGTCCATTCCGTTTAACTGCTCTTCCAAGTCCTTTGCTGTCTCTGACAGAATTACAATGTCATCGGCGAACCTTAAAGGTTTTATTTCTTCTCCATGGATTTTAATACCTATTCCGAACTTTTCTTTTGTTTCCTTTACTCCTTGCTCAATATACAGATTGAATAACATCGGGAAGAGGCTACAACCCTGTCTCATTCCCTTCCCAACCACTGCTTCCCTTCGATGTCCCTCGACTCTTATAACTGCCATCTGGTTTCCGTACAAATTGTGAATAGCCTTTCGCTCCCTGGGTTTTACCCCTGCCACCTTCAGAATTTGTCAAAAGCTTTCTCTACGGCTACAAATGCTAGAAACATAGGTTTGCCTTTTCTTAATCTAGCTTCTAAGATAAGCCGTAGGGTCAGTATTGCCTCACGTGTTCCAACATTTCTACGCAATCCAAACTGATCTTCCCCGAGGTCGGCTTCTACCAGTTTTTCCATTCGTCTGTAAAGAATCCGCGTTAGTATTTTCCAGCCGTGACTTATTAAACTGATAATTTTCACATCTGTCAACACCTGCTTTCTTTGGAATTGGAATTATTATATTCTTCTTGAAGTCTGAGGGTATTTCACTTGTCTCACACATTTTGCTCACCAGATGGTAGAGTTTTGTCAGCACTGGCTCTCCCAAGGCTGTCAGTACTTCAAACGGAATGTTGTTTACTCCCGGGGCCTTGTTTCGACTTAGGTCTTTCAGTGCTCTATCAAACTCTTCACGGAGTATCATATCTCCCATTTCATCTTCATCTACATCCTCTTCCATTTCCATAATATTGTCCCCAAGTACATCGCCCTTGTATGGACCCTCTATATACTCCTTCCACCTTTCTGCTTGGCCGGCCGGAGTGGCCGTGCGGTTATAGGCGCTACAGTCTGGAACCGCGTGACCGCTACGGTCGCAGGTTCGAATCCTGCCTCGGGCATGGATGTGTGTGATGTCCTTAGGTTAGTTAGGTTTAAGTAGTTCTAAGTTCTAGGGGACTGATAACCACAGTAGTTAAGTCCCATAGTGCTCAGAGCCATTTGAACCATTTTTGAACCTTTCTGCTTTCCCTTCTTTGCTTAGAACTGGGTTTCCATCTGAGCTCTTGATATTCATACAAGTGGTTCTCTTTTCTCCAAAGGTCTCTTTAATTTTCCTGTAGGCAGTATCTATGTTACCCCTAGTGAGATAAGCCTGTACATCCTTACGTTTGTCCTCTAGCCATCCCTGCTTAGCCATTTTGCACTTCCTGTCGATCTCATTTTTGAGACGTTTGTATTCCTTTTTGCCTGCTTCATTTACTGCATTTTTATATTTTCTCCTTTCATCAATTAAATTCAATATTTCTTCTGTTACCCAAGGATTTCTACTATCCCTCGTCTTTTTACCTACTGCCTTCACTACTTCATCCCTCAAAATTACCCATTCTTCTTCTACTGTATTTCTTTCCCTCATTCTTGTCAATTGTTCCCTTATGCTCTCCCTGAAACTCTGTACAACCTCCGGTTCTTTCAGTTTACCCAGGTCCCATCTCTTTAAATTGCCACCTATTTGCAGTTACTTCAGTTTTAATCTACAGTTCATAACCAATAGGTTGGTGTCAGAGTCCACATCTGCCACTGGAAATGTCTTACAATTTAAAACCTGGTTCCTAAATCTCCGTCTTACCATTATATAATCTGTCTGATACCTCCTAGTATCTCCAGGATTCTTCCATGTATACAACCTTCTTTTACGATTCTTGAACCAAGTGTTAGCTATGATTAAGTTATGCTCTGTGCAAAATTCTACCAGGCGGCTTCCTCTTTCATTTCTTACCCCCAATCCATATTCACCTACGACGTTTCCTTCTCTTCCGTTTCCTACTATCGAATTCCAGTCACCCATGACTCTTAAATTTTCGTCTCCCTTCACTATCTAAATAATTTATTTTATCTCATCATACATTTCTTCATTTTCTTCGTGATCTGCAGAGCTAGTTGGCATATAAACTTGTGCTACTGTAGTAAGCGTGAGCTTCGTGTCTATCTTGGCCACAATAAGGCGTTCACTATGCTGTTTGTAGTAGCTTACCTGCACTCCTATTTTTTTATTCATTATTAAACCTACTCGTGCATTACCCCTATTTGATTTTGTATTTATTACCCTGTATTCACCTGACTAGAAGTCTTGTTCCTCCTGCCACCGAACTTCGCTAATTCCCACTATATCTAACTTTAACCTATTCATTTCCCTTTTTAAATTTTCTAACCTACCTGCCCAATTAAGGGATCTGACATTCCACGCTCTGATCCGTAGAACGCCAGTTTTCTTTCTCCTGATAACAACGTCCTCCTTAGTAGTCCCCGCCCGGAGATCCGAATGGGGGACTATTTTACCTCCGTAATATTTTACCCGAGAGGACGCCATCATCATTTAACCATACAGTAAAGCTGCATGCCCTAGGGAAAAATTACGGCCGTAGTTTCCCCTTGCTTTCAGCCGTTCGCAGTACCAGCGCAGCAAGGCCGTTTTGGTTACTGTTACAAAGCCATATCAATCATCCAGACTGTTGCCCCTGCAACTACTGAAAAGGCTGCTGCCCCTCTTCAGGAACCACATGTTTGTCTGGCCTCTCAACAGATACCCCTCCGTTGTGGTTGCACCTACGGTACGGGTATCTGTATCGCCGAGGCACGCAAGCCTCCCCACCAACGGCAAGGTCTATGGTTCATAAGGGAGGGGGGGGGGGGGGAGGAGAGAGGAGGTGGTGGTCCAACTAAAACATTCATATTTCTTTACGTACTACACGAATACGTAATAAAAATTGGGGGTTCCCATTTAAAATAACGCAGTTGATATCCGTTTGACCTATGGCAGCGCCATGTAGCGGACCAACCATAGCACCATCTGGTTTCCCCCTTCAAGCTAGACGAGTTTCGATGTTTGCAGTTTTTTCGTTTGATGCTTATTTCGTGAGATATTTTGCCCGGTCCTATAAATGGGCCACCATATATAGAGTCTGGCAGCAGCAGCATTGACTTGTGACTCGAAATACTCTAACACATCTTCAATGGCACAAGAAAAGATTTATGTTCCATGTCACCTGATATATATGTGATGAAATGCTGCTCTGGACGTTGAATATGCAGTTTGTTCACAAAGAAAGAGCAAGGACTCCCTAGTTCAGAATCGGCAGAAGTCCGCTCACGTTTTGCATCCGCCTGCTGCCATCTTCAGCAGCCTAATACAGGACCTTACGTTTGTAGTCATTGTGAAGTGACTGTTGTGCTGTGTTGTGTTCTGTAGTACAGTAATGCATTTCTTGACAATTGATGAAGCAGTTCCTGGCCTATCACGGGCAATGTCAGCTACTTCTTCCACTCCCTGGAGGACGGCAAGGGGCAGTATACTATGGAATGGAGCAAGGAAAATAATTTAAAATTTCACTAAATTTTGCGAGCAGAACAGTGAAAATAAAGTTTCCCCCAGTCTCTACCTGAGCTGACAAGACGAACAGTGGCATACACAAGGGCAAGTTTCAGCTCTGTGAAAATAGTTGGGAGATTTTGTAAAGACAATACCGGGAAATCACCGGAAACTCGAGGTAACGGGGCAAATTTCAATCAAAAATTTTCTGTTTAACAGTGCTTTGAAACTGCCATCCTCATTGTCTGAATTACTTTAAAGTGGTATTTTGTTTCTGTATATAAAAGAATTTTTTGTCGTCCAGTAGATAAGGGGCGACCAAGAATTCGGTTCTCGAGTCGTGCCCTCGCATGAGTGCCATATTGCCCAGTTGCGCTGGACACTTCCGCCTCCACCCCACTGTGCTGTCTGATCGCGAGGAAGCTGAACAGGAGTAAACTATGAATGTGCAACATTTAAATGGTAGTGTAGTCACACTGCATTCGACTTGGTTTCCTATTTCAGATTTCTAGCAACACAGGTCAAAAACAAAACCGATTTTTAGTATTGTTTAATTATTTTTGGCCAACTGAAGGCCTGATATAATTTTTATCTAGTAAAAATTGTAGGTATACGAACAGACTCAGATAATTTCACAGATTTTTGCACTCAGATTGCCATGAATCGTGACTTATTTAGTTTCATAATCGAAAAAACTTTTTACACACACATATGTTGATCGGAATATTGTAGCACTTTTGCAAATTCATTGGGGAGACCTGGAAACTGTACATGCGGGAAGCAATGTGTACGTCCTGGACAGTATTAACACAAAAGCATTCGTTTTTAAAACAATAATTACCTTGCAGATCAATCTGTTATATCTGTACATGGACAGGGGCGCTTTCAACTGAAACAGCAAACAGATGTAAAATTGGCAGTGTCCTCAAAGCGTTTAGGAAACTATCGTTGTACTTCTTTCTAAGCTGCAATGAATGCTTCAAACCCCACGTTTTCTTTAACGCCAGGGAGCTAAGGGAAATGGAGTGTTCGTCAGAATGTGTCCCTTCTACAACGCCATTTTCTTTTTAAATGCATCCCATCGAATCAGAAAGAAGTTGTTTCTAACCTTGCAGTGTCCTACTGTGGGCAGTGTGCAGTCAAGGCCTGCAATCCATTCCAGATGTTTTAATTTTTGTTCCTGAACTTTTTTCCTTCATAAATTCAATAATAGCGAGTTTTAAACTAAAAATCGTTCCAGACATGCCCCTTGACTTAACTAACGTAAGTTGCAGTAATATGTAAAGTCACCATACTCTTCGTTCAATCCCGTCGAAAACTGTTGCAAATGACAGTTAAAAAGTAAATGCGACTTTAAAAAATTTCCTATTCGTACCAACAATGTTTCACATGCCGCATGCCTGCAAATTTAGCACAAAGTGGTTCTTAATGACAGGAGAGTGAAACCCGTCTGTCGATCACTGTAATTTTTTGCTGTTTCATTGTCAACTAAGTCTTTAAATTCTCTCTGCATGGATTTATGTCGTGTCATAGCAACTTTGCAGTAGGCCTACCATCGCTTATGCGACTGCATAACATTTATTGAGATTTCTCATCCCTCTTGTCTGTGATTCCGATTCATTTTTAAAGGCTTACGACGATAGATTTCTACATTGAGTCTTTTTGTGCAAACAGTCAGTGGACCTGTGAATGTCCTTCACACTCACCTCGCGTGATGTTTGGGACTCCGTGGCCGGCCCTGCAGTAGATGGCTGAAGGAGCGATAATGAAGTCAGGTACTCAGTAGGTAGTCGGCACGAGTCCTGTCACATGACAATTTTTTTACATCGTAATAAAAATGACTGCCACATTAGTTTTATTCAATTAATTGTGGCTTCATCTTATGATACGTGGGACCATAACCTACCCTACTGTATAAGTGGTTTCAAAGAGTCGATCTTTCCCATGGAGAACTCTCCTTGTTATTTGTAATTGTACATTCTACATAAAATGGAATTCTACTCTCTGACTTTTTTAAAATTCTTTTTCCCGTAGACCAAGATCTACTGGGAAAGTCCAGTTGGATAACTTCGACAGGGTCGTCTTGAGACAAACAATCAAAGACTTTGTGCAGAAGATTGCTCCCAGCCTGCGGAAGCTTTGACCAGTACCCGAGCAAAAGATCGGCTGGACTTTGGGTATAATATCTTTGCGAAATATTTTGTTGTCCATGGGATTCACATTGAAAAAAGTGCAGAATGAGAAGCCTTTAATACCAGAACGTGGAGGCATTATTGACTGATGTGAAGTAAGCAGCCACAAAATTATTATTATCTGAATGAAACTTGAATAGACTGTTGGTAAATGTTAGCAGAAGGATACTGTTGTTGGCGTTATGAGTTGAGTAACCGCCTCTAAAAGCTTTATTATTGGAAATGTTGGATCGGAAGGGGTTCGTCAGGGAGGCCAATTAAAATTCCGAGCTACATCCATAAAAAGTGATCACCATTGGTAAATGAGTCCCGGAAATTTTGAAAGGTGATTTGCAAGTGCAGTTCTTCTAGATCTTCCTCCAAAGTCAGTCACTGTGATGGACACCCTCCATACCATAACAGACAGGTGGACAAAATATCCACACGCTATTATATCAAAGTGAGGATGCTGGAATGGCTGCAAAAGAGGCTTGTTGCCTATAATGAGGGCATGATCACTTTAATTCAAGAACATAGACCTGTAAAGAAACATATGTGATCGAGGAAATGACAAAAGAGAAACACCACACAGTTGTCTGCTTGCCACGCTACAATTGTGATATGAGTGCAGTAGAACTGGCAAGGGCAAAGGTAAAAAGGTTGTTTAGGGAGTGTAATATTTCAGGTGTCATGTCCAAAGATAATCTAGATATTTCAGTTCTCATTTATTGCACCACCTCAGTTGCACACATTTTAAACAACCCGCCTTGCCTACGCACAAGGGAAACTCCCCATCGCGACTCCCTCAGATTTAGTGGTAAGGTTGCCCATTGGAGAGCCCATTAAAAACTGAACGCAGATCAAGCATGAAAACAGGAAGAAGGTGTACTGAACTGGGAAAAAGAAGCAAGACAGAAACAGTGAGCGGTTTCAGCTAAAGACATGCGACATCGAGCGAATTTGGAGGGCACAGGGGTCAAGGTTATGTGGTCGCTGTGTTGGGATGTGGAAGGGGGAGATCTGTGTTCGAATCTCCGTCTTGCCCTTTTTTTTCCTTGCTCAGTTATGAACTGTCCGTCCTGTTATTGACATGTCTGTTCTCTGTATTCAAATCTGTGTCTGTATAGCGGTGTAACGTCCGCTTGCAACAGCGAGGTGTAAGGAAGAGATCTCCAGACGTGCATAACTCCTATTTGTTCTACACATATTATGACTCTTCCGTTCCTTTTGGTAGTTTTGACTCTTGAATTCCTTTGTTGTAACATAGTTCACACCCGTTTATTTGTGGTTTTTATTTCTGTGTGTGATCTATGCTGCATCTCGTCTGCTCTCACTATTCATTACATTTTTGCGGCGGTGGTATATTCTTATCGTATGACTCATATTCTATAACCAGTGCATATTATGGTATTTGCCAAATCTACAGATGGAGAACAGACACATCAGTGACCGAGCGAACAGTTCATAATTTTGTACAAAAAAAAAAGGGGGGGCACGAGGAGGATTTCAACACGAATCTCAGGTTTTGATGGTCAACATCGTGACCACACAGCACCACGGTTTTCTCAGTGCTCGATGTCGTCCTTCTTGCGTTTGGACCGTTTACTGTTTCTATTATGCATCTTTTTTCTAAGTTCAGTACACCTTCTTCCTGTTTTCATGCTTGATGTGTGTTCACTTCTTGACGGGCTATCCCCTGGTGCGTCTTACCACTACTCTGATTGTCGCTCTAAGTAGATTACACGGTTTGCTAATGTAATTACATAGATCTGAAGATGATCCAGGGTGATCGAAACACATGTAATTGAATTAAAAAATGTGCAACTAAGATGGAGCAATAAATGAGAATTATCTTAAATATATAACCGTATACAGTTGCTGAATAATTATGTCGACTCTAGTCAAAGACAATCTGTTTAAGACTGCAAGTGATTCCCATCTGTCAATAACTGTTGATGACTGGGAAGTGTACTGCAGGAAGGGCCAACAACTGGAAGAAGTTTGCTGGAGGCGTGACAATGCTGTCGAACTTCTACGAACAGCTGGAAGGTGTCGCCATAGGTAGTCCTCTTAGTCCAGTGGTGGCCAACTTCATGAAACATACAGAAGCGCAGGCATTGGACTCGGCACATTGTAAACTAAGGTGTGATACAGATACATCGACGATACATTCGTTGTGTGGAGCCATAGTGAGGAACAGCTCCGTGACGTCCTAAGACAGTTGAACAGCCTCCATGACAACATAAAATTTACCATGGAAGTAGAAAAGGACAAACAACTACCATTTCTAGATGGGTGGTGAAAACCTGGGACACAGCGTGTATCGAAAACCGACACACACGGACCAATACCTGCACAAACTGTCAAATCATCACACGAGCCAGAAAAAAATCATGATTAATACCCTCGTAATGCGAGCAAGACGAATATGTGAGCCGCAGTACCTCAGACGCCAAATGCAATACCTGGAAAGTGTTCTGAGGAGCAATGGGTAATCCACAAGTTATATTAGAAGTATAGCAGAGGCTAACACTCGGCGAAGTAACACATCGGAGAAAGAAATGTTGGGTGCGGCCTTTCTGCCATACGTTCCCAGAGTGACGGACACAATCGGCCGTGTACTCCGCAGAAACGGCGTAAAGACTATTTACAAATCGACAAAGAAGATGCAAAGAGTGTCTCAGATCGGCAAAGGAGAAAAGGCACCCACTTGCAATGTCGGAAATATACCGCATATCATGCACATGCGGAAAAGTTTATGTTGGAATGACTGGACGATTAATCGAAACCAGGACCACAGAACATGAGCGACATTGCAGGTCGGGGCAGGTGGAGAAATTGGCCGTGGCGGAGAACGCGCTGTGTGAGGCCGACCACACGGTACAATTCGCCGATACAGAAGTTGTGACTACACAGGGTGAAAAGTATTTAAACCGACAAACTCTGGGAGGTTGTAGCAGACATCAAAACAAATATTTTTCCCTAAAGTCATTTTTTCCCATGAGGAGTATTTAAACTGGTAGAGGAAGATTTCTCTGGCGGCAAATTAATTAAATCGACAAACAGTTTTCCATTTTTTTTATGACCAAGGGACAACAACTAGGTAGCAGATACGGCCCAATTAAACAGTCCCCAACAACATCGACTCACACATTAACGAAGAACCGCACTTGATGAGCGCTAGTAACTGCGTCATGTGGGTTATCCTCACTCCAAACATGCGAATTGTGTATGTTGAAGACTCCATCACCCCTGAACGTTGCTTCATCGGTAAGCAACACAGAGGATGGAAATGTAGGATGCATTTCACACTGTTCCAGATACCACTGCGAAAACTGTGTTCTGGGTGGATAATCAACTGGTTCCAGGTTGTGGACACGCTGTAAGTGAAATGAACGTAACAATTGCTCTCGAAGGACTGTTCTTACATTCGTCTGATTCGTCCCCATGTTACGTGCAATTGCACGAGTGCTGATTGAAGGATCCCGCTCTACATGCTACATGCTGCAAGACAGCTTCCTCAACTTGTGTCCTGTCCAGGTAATCCGCTAAATGACCCGGTCTCATGGAGACGTTGGCACACAGCAGCAAAGGTCGTATGATGCGGGATACGGCGATTGGGATATTGTTGTTGATAAACCCGCTGTGCAGCTCGTCCGTTGTGGTGCGCTACGTAGTACGCGCCAACAGTATCAGTGTATTCACTTCAGGTGTATCGCTACATTAGTAAACAGAGACAATGCACTACTACACTGGTGGACAGCAGTTGCCTATAACTGAAGAGCGTAATGCGCCCTCTAATAACTGAAGATCGTAATACGGCCTCTAACAACTGAAGAGCGTAATACGGCCTCCACCGGTTTAAATAATCCTCATAGGAAAAAATGACATTAGGGAAAAATATTTGTTTTGATGTCCCCTACAACCTCCCAGAGTTTGTCGGTTTAAATACTTTTCACCCTGTAGAGAAGAGCTATCTCACTCGCTTGTTCGGAGAAGCTATAGAAATACACA
Organism: Schistocerca piceifrons; assembly: GCF_021461385.2. Classification (NCBI taxonomy): domain Eukaryota; kingdom Metazoa; phylum Arthropoda; class Insecta; order Orthoptera; family Acrididae; genus Schistocerca; species Schistocerca piceifrons. The sequence goes on from NC_060149.1 coordinate 614,814,862, forward strand.
AACACGGGAATAGCTCCAACAAGAAAGAAGAAAGCCTCAAGTTAAGCAGATCCTAGATTCCCGTGCTGCAGCCAACGACCGTTGCAGGTAGTAAGACAACTGCACCGGCAATGAATGCGGAGAAGCCCTTGGACGTTGGCACGCTAGGTACATACAGTCAGCGACCGCGAGCTCGGCTCCAGTCCACCACCAGCTATAGGAGGTGAAGCTTTGACAATGCCAGCCACTCGTGCTAGCGAAACGCCACAAAAATCATCAGACAAACATGGGCTGAAGAACCCGAGACAGAAGCCAACAAGCAGTTTGTCAACAAGTGACCACGAAAGCCTTAACACTTTTGTGATGTTGTCGAACTAGCAGTTGATGAAATCATTATTAATACTGCCTGAATTGGGCAGTAGTGACTATAATGCATCACGCACAAATAGGGAACGTAGTGATACTGATTCTGAGTAGTTTATGCGTACATAAAATTTAGCGATATATATGGGAATAAATGTTCAAGATTTTATTCATTTTCCTTTTATTACCATAACGTAAATTTTATACGAAACTATCAATTTCGATTTCAGAAATCTTATAAACTTTTATTACTTCCCTGTCTCAGCTTTTAATATCATAGACAGGCAATAAGTAGCAGCTGACAGCTGTTACGGCGTCGGCTAATCGATGGCACTGCCAGCAGAGCTTGGAGCACAAACTGAATGTGAAGGCAAGTGTATCGCCAGCACTCGTTGACGTTAGCGCGGCTTATTTCCCCCCACTCCCATTGGTAGTCTGTGTGCTAGGAGTTGGTGGATGGAGCTCGTTTACTACACTCCCGGCTTCTCTGCTTCCCCCCCCCCCCCCCCTTCCAGAATTCGCTCTTCTTGTCAATAGACTGTAGTTGTTCCAGTTCTCTAGTTTCCGATCGTGTGCTAGAAAGTGTTGTAATTGTTTTTGGCCTTCGTCCTTGCTTTCTTCATGTCTATCCAAGTGTGCCACCATTAGGTCGTTGGTTGTTGACAGTTATTGTAGCAATTAGAGCATTAACTGTAGGATAGTCAGTTCCAGTTGGGCCATGTCTGAAAAATATGCTCCGAAGAGCTTACAAAATTCTCAAAAATGTTCCTGGAAAGCAAACGGATTAGCAGTCCTAGGGTCCAATGTGCACAGAATGATCTACGCCATGCAGTGTTGCCACAAAAATCAAAGTAATAAAACATGCATGCAAAAGGAAAAAATTAAAATAAAACTCTTGCGTAGTTAAATAATCTTGTCTCTAGTACTGGTCCGGTTTACTCTTCGCCTTTGTTGATGGGGATAATTCTGCAGGTTTCCACTATCACGTTGTCAGTGTTGGCAACTGACGAAAATATCATTAACCTTAATTTTGGTTCGTCGCTAGTGCTCGGTATTGGTCGAACTTTTTCAGCAAATCTATAAACTGTGCGTCGTCGCCATTGTTGGACTACTGGCCATTTAGCTTGTCGCCAAGGTTGGACTGTTGTAACTGAGTGATACTATCAATTCAGTATACTTATCCACAATAGCAGAAAAGTGATTGCCTACTATGATTCTATTAAAGGGTGCACTAAGCGAGCTAGTAATAAATACTTACGTACTTGCTCGAAGACTGAAAGTATTATGCAGATACTCGCAGTTAGCTGTTCCTATTGCTCCGTAAATAGCGACTACTAAGTCGGTACTGCAGCCTTCCTACAGAACTGCTGAAACTCACGGGACTGTGTAACTACTGCAACTGTTAAGTACCGATACTGTTGGCACTGCAGGAACTGAATTAGTGATGCTGACGATGCTGTTTGGATTGTAGGGCGCTCAACTGCGCGGTTATCATCGCCCGTACAAATTCCCAACCGTTTCTCAGTCCAATCTTCCACTTGCATGAATGGTGATTCCCCGTCGGGAATCGAACCCGGGACCCCGCGCTCGGGAAGCGAGAACGCGACCGCGATACCACGAGCTGCGGACTCAGACTGAATTAGTGTCAGTGGCGCGTCTTTTGTGCCTGTTGATGGTCTTCGTCCGTTCCAATACTATGCGGAAACAAAATAATCTATGGCTGACAGCGCTCTCTGTAGTGGCTGACCACACTATTTGTGGACGAATTTGACGCACTTGGTGGACATGGGGCAGAAACAGGAGATAGTCCCTATTAGAGAGCGTCATCTGGAAGCGGCTGCTCGGAACTGTGCCCATGTCATGGTGGCCTTTCATACTAATCGTTAGGGACAGCTTGGCCCGAAACAAGAATAACCAATAGTATTTCAAGGCATTCGGGTTGGGTCACGTGACGTTGCTCACTTGCTGTTTTGTAGTTTCCATATTGGATTTCATCTTCGTCTGTTTCTGTATTATAACTTGCGTGTTATCACAATACGCCGTTTTAAGGCAATGGCGGTTCGAAGATTTATCACAAATGTAACGCTTGTTACGATGTGGCACAATTAAATGTCACTTAACGACACATTAGCAGTAAAAAGCCTTTAGGAGATCTCAAACAATACTAAGGCTGAGAGTTGGATGTGAATGGCTTGGTCTTGGTCTTGCGGTTAGAGACATGTGGTTATGGTGTTGGAAGAAGTAGGTTACACACAAATCTACATACACACACTATACATATATATAGGGTGTCTCACCTAACTCTGCCACCTCAAATATCTCTGGAACAACAATAGATATTCAAAATCGGTTTTCACCTGCATGAACATACGGCAGAGGCTTAGGAAACCAAATAATACGCGAAATTGTAAAACGTAAACAAATACTATTTTCAACACAAACTTGTGTATTTTTAGATGGACACCCCCTTTTATTTCATATGCAATCAATAGCATGAAAAATCACAAAAATAATGGCGTTGGTTGCATCGCAATACGTCTATTACCTTCCGAGAAATTGCGAAGCGAAGTTGACGCTTGAAGTAAATGGAGTGCACAACTAGCGCACGTCCTGAGGCTCAAGCGTGTACCTCACACTGCCTATGTCAGGGCTCACACAATGGGAAGGTATGCGCAATCCACAAAAATAAACAAGTAACACGTCCAAAGCAAAGTTATGTTTTTCGAATTGTAAATGTATGTTTATTCGAGCGAAATGACAACTAGAGCTAGAATTAGAGATAACACAGTTGAATTCACTTTGCTAAATACATTTACTAGTGCCCTGTCGCCCACTGAAACTGTATTATTGTGCATTGTCACGTCAACGTATGTTCGAAGTGCCCTCCGTTTGCATCAATACACGTTTGCAGTCGGGTAACCAGAGAGTGATGCACAGATTGTAGAGGTTTTATAGATATTGCCGCACACGCCGCAGTACTACGATGTTGCATATCCCCTACTGTCGTTGGGGGTTCTTGATACACTGTCTCTCACTGCAACTCAGAGAAAGAAGTCTAATGGCGTCAAGTCGGGGGACCGTGCTAGCCATCGATCGCACCCCATCCACCTATTTGGAAATGTCGCATCTAGAACGTCTCTGGCAACTTTTGCATTGTGTGCGGGACATCCCTCATGTTTGAATCACATTGATAGACGAGTTTCCAATCCTAGATCCTCCATGAGAAGCGCCAGTGTGTATTGAAGAAATGATGCATATCGCTGTCCATTCAATGTTCCACGGTAAAAATAGGGACCTACAATACAGTTAGCAATGATACCGCACCAAACATTGACACTCCACTGTCACTGATGAACGACTTGGCGAATCCAGTGGGGATTTTGCACGGACCAGTAGCTCATGTTCCGCAGATTCACATTACCATAATTTGTAAATGAAGCCTCGTCCGTAAACAACGTATTGCTTAGGAATACTGGATTACCTTGCAACTGCTGAAGTGCAAAACGACAGAATGCAATGCGGGATTCAAAGTCATTCCAGTAGAGTTCTTGGTGCATTGAGATATGGAACGGATGAAACCAATGCCGATGCAAGAAAAAAATTGCTCTGAGTACTATGGGACTTAACATCTGAGGTCATCAGTCCCCTAGAACTTAGAACTACTTAAACCTAACTAACCTAAGGACATAACACACATCCATGCCCGAGGCAGGATTCGAATCTGCGACCGCAGCAGTCGCGCGGTTCCGGACTGAAGCGCCTAGAACCGCTCGGCCACCGCGGCCGGCGCCGATGTAAGATTCTGCACACACTACTGTGGCTTATTCCTGCACCCCGTGCAATTTCTCGTACACCCATCTGAGGATTGTGCGCTACAGCAGCCAGAACAGCAATTTCGTTTCCATTGACAGTCGCTGGCGTTGTACGTCGACGTTTTGAGGAAGCCCAGCTTCCTGTTTCCGTAAGTGTCTTGCAGATGTTGCCAATGGTTCGACGTGACGGACACTGCCGATCTGGGTAGCGTTCAGCATAGTGTCACAGCTGCGGTTGCATTTCTGTGACATTCGCCATAAATTAAAATAATATCTAGTTTTCTTCATTACTGAAGGCCGGCATATCGACTAGATGACGGCAAATGTAACAAGCCACAAGAAAACAGGTTTTAGTGTGAATTACGTTACAGTATGAGAGCAGTTCAGCAGACCATATTAGGAGACACTTGTTCACTGAAGGTAGAGCGTGCCGTGGTGATACTGGTACGTTTAAGGCAGGATACAGGCGCCAGTGCAGGCACCCCCTCCTCTGAGCACAGTACTACATGCGATCCATTACGTCAGAAACTGTGACGCCGTTGCTATCGTTTACAATCCACATAACTCAGAACTTATGAGGTTTAGAAACGTGAAACCAAGTGTGTTACCACTAATTGTAGCTCTAGTTGTTATTTTGCAACAATAAACATTATGCGCAGGACATCCATCATTCTGATACAGCATTATTTGACACATTATAAGAGGTGGACCAGATCAAGTAAGGTACAGCTCAAGTGCCATCAATGTAATGTGGGCCAGTGATGTGTTGTCATACAATACCACACCATACATTAACACTCCACTGACGTAGTACGTCAATCACATCACGGTTACCGGCAGCGTCAGGTGCTCGCTTGAGACTCAGGACGTGCGCTAGATATGCGCTTCATTTATTTCGCTTCCTAATTTCTCGGGATGTAATTGACTTATTACCATGAAACCAACACCATTATTTTTGTGATTTTTCATGCTATTGACTGCATACGAAATAATAGGGGACATCCATTTTAAAATACACAAGTTTGTGTTGAAAATAGTATTTGTTTACGTTTTACAATTTCGCATAGTATTTGCTTTCCTAAGCCCCTGCCGTACGTTCATGCTGGTGAAAACCGTCTTTGAATATCTGTTGCTGTTCCAGAGATATTTGAAGTGGCAGAGTTAGGTGAGACACCCCGTATATATATCATTTTCGCGTTTGTAACAGATTCTAGTTCTCTTATTCATATTATAGTAGTAAGTTCTGCAATATTCGATGTTATGTACATATTAGAGCGTCCTCTCTCACAAGGGAACCTCCCCATCGCACTCCCCTCAGATTTAGTTATACGTTGGCACAGTGGATAGGCCTTGAAAAGCTGAACACAGCTCAATCGAGATAACAGGAAGATGTTTTGTGAAACTATGAAAAAATAAGAAAATATACAAACTGAGTAGTCCACGCGCAAGATAGGCAACATCAAGGATAAGGTGAGCTCAAGAGCGCCGTGGTTCCTTGGGTAGCGTGAGCAGCTGCCGAACGAGAGGTTCTTGGTTCAAGTCTTCCCTCAAGTGAAAAGTTTATTTCTTTTATTTTCGCAAAGTTATGATCTGTCCGTTCGCTCAGTGACGTCTCTGTTCACTGTAATAAGTCTACTCTCTGTGTTTTGCGACCGCACCGCAAAACCGTGCGATTAGTAGACGAAAGAACGTGCCTCTCCAATGGGAACCGAAAACATTTGATCGCAAGGTCATAGGTCAACCGATTCCTCCACAGGAAAACACGGCTGATATATTCTATACGACACTGGTGACGGCATGTGCGTCACATAACAGGATAATGTTGTCGACCCACCTAATTGTACACTTGGCGAATGGGTAAAAAGATTCTTCTACCTTGCCCGATTTAGATTTTCTTGTAGATGTGATTATCATTCCCAAAAAAGTGATGAAAACATAAGAGTTTGTCACATAAACTGCAACAAATGAATGCAACAGTTTCACACTCGCACAGTTTTCCCTGTGCTCTGTCAAAACATATGTTTTTAACGTTTTCAAATTTTTCCTTGTGTAGACCGTCAAATCCTCATATGTCCAAGCAAATCTGAACATGTCCTGGAATTTTGGAGAGCGAAGTTGATTATATAAAAAATTAAACTTTTTACTCGAGGGAAGAGTCGAATCAAGGACATCTGGTTCCGCAGCTGCTCACGCTAACCACGGGACCACTGCGCTCATAAGCTAATGGTATCCTTGATGTTGTATATCTTACGCATGGACTACTCAGTTTGTATATTTTCTTATTTTTTTCATAGTTCTACATAACTTCTTCCTGTTTTCTCGATTGATCTGTGTTCAGTTTTTCACGGCCTATCCACTGTGCCAACTTATAACTAAATCTGAGGGGGGTGCGATGGGGAGGTTCCCTTGTCAGGAACGAGTTTCTGCAGTTTTGTGACTTAAGTCTGATTAAAAAACGAAAGATGAAGCTCCTGCAAGTGAAACGACCAGCATTGATATTTGTACTCTACGTTGTTACGAATACTATGTATCGCAATTTCCGAGGGTGTAGATAGGCAGGAACATAAGAGGACAGCTGAAATTGCAGCGAGTGAAACAAGCAGCAATCATATTTCTAGCCTCGCTTGTCAGAAATACTTTGCTGTTTATTCCGAATAATTCACGATTTCCGAGGGCGTAGGTAGTGACGAACCTAATTGCACAGCTTACATTTCTGTTAGTGGAACGAGCAGCAATGACATTTATATTCTCGCCTGCTACATATGTTTATCTACGATTGAATTTTTAACACCACTTCCGTAAATTCAGCGGTCTGGACAAGGATCACACCACCCAGTGAGTGATAACGAACTTGTGGAAAATAGAGAATGGACATTGATGTTATGGTGTCTGACTGTCATTTGTACCATAATGTCTATACTTCATGTTTTACTTTGCGCTAAATGGTGATTTCAATTATTTCCTGACAAAGTGTCCCCACAATTTTTTACATTAAACATTCTGCTTTCGTTATGTTTGCTCCAGCGTTCTAAGAAGACCAAAGACAAAAATGTTTCAACCAGACCGCACATTGGCTCGTCCAAAATGAAGTAAACCTATTGGCTCTTGCTACCGTGAAATGCTATTGGCTATTCGCGTTTCGAGACAATCTGTCCCTAATGATAATTCCCGTCGTGGTGTTGCTGTGTACCTCTGAGCACTGTGCACAGTACCATCAAAGTCAAGTCCCCTTTGTATCAGTAATGCCGCATCTATACAGGGTGGTCCATCGATAGTGACCGGGCCAAATATCTCACGAAATATGCATCAAACGAAAAAACTACAAAGAAAGAAACTTGTCTAGCTTGAAGGGGGAAACCAGATGGCGCTATGGTTGGCCCGCTAGATGGCGCTGCCATAGGTCAAACGGATGTCAACTGCATTTAAAAAAAAAAAAAATAGGAACCCCCATTTTTTATTACATATTCGTGTAGTACGTAAAGAAATTTGAATGTTTTAGTTGGACAACTTTTTTCGCTTTGTGATAGATGGCGCTGTAATAGTCACAAACATGTAAGTACGTGGTATCGCGTAACATTCCGCCAGTGCGGACGGTCTTTGCTTCGTGATACCCGTGTTAAAATGGACCGTTTACCAATTGCGGAAAAGGTCGATATCGTGATGATGTATGGCTATTGTGATCAAAATGCCCAACGGGCGTGTGCTATGTATGCTGCTCGGTATCCTGGACGACATCATCCAAGTGTCTGGACCGTTCGCCGGATAGTTACGTTATTTAAGGAAACAGGAAGTGTTCAGACACATGTGAAACGTCAACCACGACCTGCAACAAATGATGATGCCCAAGTAGGTGTTTTAGCTGCTGTCGCGGCTAGCCCGCACATCAGTAGCAGACAAATTGCGCGAGGATCGGGAATCTCAAAAACGTCGGTGTTGAGAATGCTACATCAACATCGATTGCACCCGTACCATATTTCTATGCACCAGGAATTGCACGGCGACGACTTTGAACGTCGTGTACAGTTGTGCCACTGGGCACAAGAGAAATTACGGGACGATGACAACTTTTTTGCACGCGTTCTATTTAGCGACGAAGCGCCATTCACCAGCACCGGTAACGTAAACCGGCATAATACGCATTATTGGGCAACGGAAAATCAACGATGGCTGCGACAAGTGGAACATCAGCGACCTTGGCGGGTTAATGTATAGTGCGGCATTATGAGAGGAAGGATAATTGGCCCCCATTTTATCGATGGCAAACTAAATGGTGCAATGTATGCCGATTTCCTACGTAATGTTCTACCGATGTTACTACAAGATGTTTCACTGCATGACAGAATGGCGATGTACTTCCAACATGATGGATGTCCGGCACACAGCTCGCGTGCAGTTTAAGCAGTATTGAATAACATATATCATGACAGGTGGATGGGTCGTCGAAGCACCATACCATGGCCCGCACGTTCACCGGATCTGATGTCCCCGCATTTTTTTCTGTGGGGAAAGCTGAAGGACATTTGCTGTCGTGATCCACTGAAAACGCCTGACAACATGCGTCAGCGCATTGTCAGTGCATGTGCGAACATTACGGAAGGCGAACTACTCGCTGTTGAGAGGAATATCGTTACACGTATTGCCAAATGCATTGACGTTGTTGGACATCATTTTGAGCATTTATTAGATTAATGTGGTATTTACAGGTAATCACGCTGTAACAGCACGCGTTCTCAGAAATGATAAGTTCACAAAGGTATACTCTTTGACATAAAACTCGACCGGCGGCCGGCCGCTTCAGAGGCTAAGTCCGCGCCGATCGCGACATGGGACAAAAAAACTGGCCAACTCGCTAATTCTCTAAGTCCGGTTATCTGCACAATCTGGCAACACTGTAGACTGCGGCACTTCCTGGAGGACAACTTGTCCCATGATAGAGAAACACTAGGCTGATTACGCCTGTGGTCTAGCGGTAGTGTGCATTGTTTCTGTTCGTAATGTCAGTGGATCGAGAGCAGCTGGTATAAAATATTTTTATAGCCTCTTCTGTCTGAATGCTGAAGACGTGAATGTAATGGTAGCGCAGATTCAATCTATTTCGCTTTCTGACACACCGATATCAAAATTTTATCCAGTAACGATTTTGCGGCAGATTTCCTGCAGACTGTCCTCCTCTGGACGCCGTATGCGGCAAAGCTCCGGGATCCATTTGCTGGCTACCGGCAGCGGCCGTGGCGACAGCAGCGGCGCTGCACTCCCCCGTTCTTTATCGAAAGCGCCTGCTCCCGCTCATCGCTTTTGATGATTTAAAACGCTTTATTATTAAATGTTGCTCCACAGAAAATTTCTACGATTTCCATTCACGCTCAAAAGCAACGGAGACAGACGCCATGATTAGTAGGCGGGTATTATATTACATTAATCGGCAAGAGCTGAGTATGGCCCGAAATTAATTTTATAGACTGGGACGAAATTAAACCACCTCGCTACATTCGATGAATTTATAAATGCTTCATACCTCGTTTCTTTTCCTTTCAAACTCAATTATTTGTGCAACTTTTGGTCAATGTTCGGATGTTTTCGTCAAGCCGGTGTGAGCGTCTGTGGTGTAAAGTGTATTACAGTTCTTGTTTCATTCCTTATGGTAACTCTATGCGATAAACTGTGTGAATACCTTGCAATGCATGCTCTGTAGCAGTGCAGGAACACTGCACATTTGGAGTTCCCTGTATGGGTTCATGAAGTATTTAATGTTGATCGGAAGTGATAGTTAAGGTCATCAGATTTAGACCAGAAAAATTTGTCGTTTTGGAGGTTTCAGAGAACGGAAAGGAATTGCTAACGCCGGTGTTAGAAAACGTCTACAGTTAAATGCTATTGCAAAAATTTAGAAGAGGGGAACTATATTAATCAGCATGTGCACTTCATAAACAACCTTCTGACATGTTAGACCTATATGACGAACAAAACTCAAATTTATATCGTTGACAGTCGCTTTGAATCTTTTCAGGATCTATTTTACAGTGAAGCACCTTGGCATTTGCAAAGCAGACATCCATGATATTAACTTAATTTACTAAGTCGAATCGGACGAAGATTGATGTTTAAAGGCATTCTTCAGATTTCGTATAAAGAATTTTTACTAGCCGTTTGCAACTCCATTAATTAAAATGGAAAATAAAAGGTTGTAGTCAGCGGCTTCCACCGAGATTGGAACTGCTATGTCATACAGTACAACCACCGCAATGCACAAGGGAACCTCTTTTTTTTATTTTTCTTTTTTTCTTTTACTTTTTTTGACGATTACCCATTTTTTTCTCTCTTATTTTAAAGCCCCTTAGGAAAATGGCAATAAAAAAAGAAACTAAGTGCCACCGCCACTTTTCATCCTATAACAAAAAAAAAAAAAAATCTGGTCCACTTCAGGCGTTGGCTCCTGACTAAACCTACTCCAAGAGCTGCCTATATACCAGGGGAAATATGGGAATTCAAGGTTAGGGCTATCATTACAAACAAAACAAAATCTTCCTTTTTCTGAATTTTATTTTTATTTTGATTTTTGTTTTGTTTATTTTTGTTGTGTAATTGATCAGACGCCTTCTGCGCCCGCTGGTAATATGTTGAGTCACGTCTTCTCGAAATTGGTGTGTTCCGTTCAGTAGTTCAGAAATGTTCATTGGTTCAAACTGGAAACCTTCTTCACTCTTGGCTTAACACATTCCAGCTGCGAGGCGGGTCGTGGAAAGCACTCCCAAGGAAGTTCGAGAAAAATTGTCTGTATTTTGGGTGGCGGACAACGACATAATGACGGTCGTTGAGGTATGTCCAAAAATCGAGTACAGAGTCTATAGTTTGTCCAACTAGGTAGTGAATGGCATGTCCGCGAATCCAATTCACAGCATTGGTCTTTGTCCGAGGAAAATAGTCACGTCCCGGAACTAATAATGAAAGGGGAGTATTCCGATTCAGAATGTCCCTCGTTAGAAAAGCCGCAATATGACGAATAACCTCTGAGCTAACGACACACTGGCGACCACAGACGGACTATAGTCACTGCGATGTTGCCTGAGCCTCAAAACGCAACCTTAAAACACACAAACAGGTGTTACTTATGTGAAGAACGCCGTTCTTGGAGTCCAGAAATTAATTATACTTTCTAAGTGTCTCATCTTACAGTGGATTCTATCGTACGAGTCTTCGATGTGGAAAACGAATGTCAAGTGAATTTAGCGAGGTAACGCCGGCCTACACCCGGAAGTAAATGCACTATCAGAGTGTTGACAAATACTTGCTACGACGCTGCCATTTCCCAGTTCTCTTACGAGGCAGCTCTTCAGCGAAATGCTTGCCGTGATTCTCCGATACGGTCCTTCAGAGTGGAGACGCGCGCGCACGTTTGGTTTTTATGCGGCGTTCTCCCCTGATGGTTTCTGACGTCGCCTTGTGGCCTATGTCTACATTTGAGACATTCAATTATCATTAATCCAGAATGATACAAGTTTCAGCTTCCGGCGTGGAAGAAGGCTGTTGACGCCGACATTATATCATTTCAACGTAGGGAAAGCAAAACAGGTCATTCAATGTTTCTCATTCATCATAAAGCATGTGAGATAATTTTCTGTAACGTTCATAATCATCTAAAAATACAAACGAAGTAAAAATACATCTGAAGCTTATTCGAATTGAATGTAATGTAAGATACCAAACGCTTTGCACCTCGATGTCGAATTTGTCCACGTGCAATCTTTTGCAGCATACAAAAAGAATGTCATGATTACCACGAGAATGAAGAAATATGTTGGAACGGATGGAAGCAAGGAGAGACGCAGTCAACAAATATTCGATTCCTCATGGCGTCCATTTCATTTGAGACGTAAGAAGAGTTAAAGCGGGATATTACTTTCGTTAACACGAAAGATATGCCGCACATATTGATAACGAGGAAGTCTGCGTCTTCATACGTTTCCTCCTTGAAATCTGTATGCTCTCTTATATACTAAGTAGCCTGATCATTGTTTCAGTAATGTTACCCTCTTGTTTGACCCCGTAACGATGAACAGATTCCAAATGCATGTCTCTGCATGAAAGTAGCTGTTCGAACCCTTCCTGGGTTGCTTTTTGTGTTTTATTGCTTGGAATTCCTGAAGCAGACCACTGTGCCTTCTCCCCTTGTGGGTTAGGTCTCAAAACTAAACCGCTTTTTATCCAATGGCATAATTTATTCAGACAGCATCAGCACAAGACTGTCAAACAAAGCCTTCCATTTACAGTTGCAACACTCTAACCAGCACTGACCGAAGTGTAATCCACGGTCATGGTCCGAAATTAGCAGCTGTCTGCTACTGTGGCAAAGTCCGTACTACACTTTCGATTCCGCAGCACCATTTTATCTGGTAACACTGTGTAGTCGCAGAGTTGTGCCAGCATGTCTGTCCTCACACTGTCAACTTTATGTATCTCACTTCTCCTGTAGCGTTGATCACAAGGAGCAGAAGTAAATGAGTGTATTCTGCATGACGTAACATTCAGTATTCCCTTCTTTCATAGCCACTCTTCATGTGCATCGATACCAAATAGGAATGTGAAAACTCTTGCGAGTGAGAGAGTGAGGAATGTGAAAACTCTTGCGAGTGAGAGAATGACAATAACAATCGTAACAAGAACAATCAAATAATGAATAATGTTTATTCCAACGCAGAACGAGAGTGGCTTTAAATATAAAAATCTATATCTATATCCATATCTATTGATCTTTGAGTTGGCACAATGCAAATATATTCTTAGCATTTAGTTACTGAATTTAGTTCGGGATGTTTGCAGAGAAAAGGAAAAGTCGGTACTTCTCGCTAGTGTAATATAATGTGAACCAGCAACTACCCTTTCCTTAGAACACGACTCAAACAGGTCCCCAAGTAGGTACCAAGGCACTGCTGCATTCTGTTCCCTGACATTGCTCTGATGACGGTTAATGCAGATAGTTCCGATTATGAAATACGAAACGTATTGCAGGTTAGTTCCTAGGATAGTAACATTAAATTTGCGTTGTAGACGGCACATGAACGTGACGACTATCCATATTACTCATCAATATAAAAAGACAACATTATGGGAATTTAGCAGGATTACTCAACATGAATTCTGAAATTGGTTGACTGACCGCACAGGTGCTAAACGTCGCCAAGAGTATATGATGGCCTAATCGCATTAGGAATATGAAGATCGTCTTCGACAGCTCTCAACTTTCACATTGCTATCTCCACCCTACTCCAGACAGCCCTCGGTGGAGTTGCACTAAGTTGCCGTTGCAATGTAAGGCCTTCAAACCGACAACAGACCACATACTGAAAAATACAAGCGAGTTCTCTTGCAGCGTAAGCTTATTGTAACTAATCTAACAATTATTGGACAGGAACATTGTCCTATTCAAAAAAAGCTGTCTAGCAGGTCCTCTAATCGCTCCTTGGTACAGTCGTTTGACTATTGAAAATGGTTCCAACAAGTCACCACTAGAAAACACTGCTCTGTACCGCAATAACTCAAGATGTAAAGTAATACCACGGTACTACAAATATCAGGGAACACCTTATCACAGATAAGACTGTCCTTAAGGCTTGTAAGCTCACATTTATTACAATAAATGACATACCTGAAATGTTACCACTCTCATTATTACGTCAGATTGGTAATGCACGTAGTAAGTTCGTCGTATTCATGATTTCCTCTTCAAAGTAACATACCGTACTTATTATTTAACACAAAATGACATTAAAAATTTAAGTTATTCACGAGCAGCTAGTTGAGAATATGTATGAACTTCAAATGACACGACGAACTGTCTTGTTCCGCATATGGATTCAAACCCAGCTCATGCAGACCAAGCAAAGATTTCGTTACTGACGGAAACTAACAGTCATTACTGATTAAGCATACAGAGAGTGATATACCTCGATTTTAGACAGTATCAGTTAGCAAATATCAACTTTAAATTGCATAACGTAAACATGTTTAACAGACGCGAATTCCTACCCCTTCATCTATTGTCCCTGTTAACGAACTACGAGAGATGTTAAATATTGCTTCTTCACAAGTAACTTACTTGAAATGCCGTGAGGTAAAGCTTTGTGTTGGACACGGATTCGAACCCAGAACCTAATCGGATTGCTATCGAAGCACAGTCAAATGTGACATATCGGATTTTCGCGGCAGTAGCTAGATGTTTTAACTGAAATGACGAGACGAAACATTAATTTTTTCCTTCCCAGGACTCCTAACCGGCACCTATCGCTGTTATATTCTAGAGAAAACGAACGTTAAATATGGGTTTGTTGCGCCAGCAGTGATATGTCAGCATGTTTGAACTAGAAATAATATGACGAAGAGTTCAGCGCTCACTGGGAATAGAGCCCCACATATATCGTTGTTGACTACACACAAAGAGACGTCAGCTACCGAATTTTTCTCCACCAGCTGCTCAGAATAACATCTTGAACTTACAGTCATCTCGCAAATAGTTCTGTGTCTCACTGGGAGTTAAAAACGTCAGATATCGTTAGTGTTGACAACGAATGAAAATACATTAAAAATCAAAATTCTTATCCACCAGCAGATAGGTGTTCTCATGCTAGAGCTTGATAATACACAATTAAATCTTTAGTGCCGGGCCAGAATTCGATCCCATTCACGCGTAATATGTGGAGATGTTGAGGAATCTGCAGTTTTGAACAAACAACAAATTGTAGCCGAGCTGTATTGTCACGAAGGGATCAAATTCCGCGTTAAGGGCGGTCTGAGTTGCATTCCCAGTTCAGAACCAATCTTATCAACATACAGAAGCTCAGATAAAAGATGGAATAAGTGTCCTGAGACCATACATAGCGTTTGTTTCGTCACTTGAAATAAATAACTAGTATAAGAAAGGTTACTGGTGATAGAGTTTCCACATGTCGCCACTCCAGACTTTATTGTGGTTTAACCTACCGTCTGCTTGGTAGAGAAGGAAAATCATCTTTAATGTCCCATTTAAAGGGACAGGGCTCATAGTTTACTTGTACTTGATTGAACTAGAGACGTTGAAAAATTTGATGCTGGACTGTGATTCGTTACTGGATAAAATTTTGATATCGGTGTGTCAGAAAGCGAAATAGATTGAATCTGCGCTACCATTACATTCACGTCTTCAGCATTCAGACAGAAGAGGCTATAAAAATATTTTATACCAGCTGCTCTCGATCCACTGACATTACGAACAGAAACAATGCACACTACCGCTAGACCACAGGCGTAATCAGCCTAGTGTTTCTCTATCATGGGGCAAGTTTTCCTCCAGGAAGTGCCGCAGTCTACAGTGTTGCCAGATTGTGCAGATAACCGGACTTAGAGAATAAGCGAGTTGGCCAGTTTTTTTGTCCCATGTCGCGATCGGCGCGGACTTAGCCTCTGAAGCGGCCGGCCGCCGGTCGAGTTTTATGTCAAAGAGTGTACATGTATCACATTGGAACAACCGAAGTAAAAGGTTCAAACGTACCTACTTTCTGTATTTTAATTTAAAAAACCTACCTGTTACCAACTGTTCGCGTAAAATTGTGAGTCATATGTTTGTGACTATTACAGCGCCATCTACCACAAAGCGAAAACATTGGTCCAACTAAAACATTCATATTTCTTTACGTACTACACGAATATGTGATAAAAAATTGGAGTTCCTATTTTAAAAAAACTCAATTGATATCCGTTTGACCTATGGCAGCGCCATCTAGCGGGACAATATAGCGCCATCTGGTTTCCCCCTTGAAGGTAGACAAGTTTCGTTCTTTGTAGTTTTTTCGTTTGACGCTTATTTCGTGAGATATTTGGCCAGGTCAAGATCAATGGACCACCCTGTATATACATGACCATATTGAGTCACCCCATCTCAAGTCATGCAGGCCATTTCTCCCACCATCTATGATTTAGATGAAACTTGACTTATTTGTTCTTCTTATGGAGATACAGTAAGTAATCATACCAAATTTTAGCATTGTATTTCCTCTGTGTTTCCGTTTTATGCTACTTTGAAAGTTTTTCCAGTTTTAACACTGTGATGGTGCAAAGCAGCACTTGCTAACATTCTGAAGATAAACTGCCATTTTTTTATTTATCTACCAAACAATTTGAAATTTGGAGGATTTATGCTCTATAGTATAAGAATCGTAATACAATAGCTCGTACCTTCAAGTTAAACTATCAGGTAAGACACAAATGTATAGTTGCATTTTTGTATTTTATTTTGCAAAAAAAAAAAAAAAAAAAAACATCGTTCATCATTACACCAAATATCACATAAAAGAGAAGGGATAACACTTCTTTTCAAAATGATTGTCCAAGTGTAGGCTACCACATTGCGAAAAAATTTGATTGGACATTTGTTCCTCTGTAATTTTTTGCTTTTGTAACAAACATGAACCACTGAAATTTCCGAGGTCTTGAGTAATATACTTCCGACATGAATGAAAAATCAAGTGATTAAACTTATAAAAGAAACATGGTTAAACAACAGTATTTAAAAGACCTTAAGTAAATTCAATTTTTAAAAAGTACTACACACAGAAGATGTAATTTATAACATTAACATTTTTTTCTGAATTTCACAGATACAGTGTTCTGAAAACAGGTAAGTTGTTCCATTTGAGTTATAGGATGTTCATCAAAAGTAAGCACATGATGAATGGGAATCAGGCCAGTATGGTATCCGCTTATTTGGGCTAATGAAATGATGAGGAAAGTCCTGAAGGATGAATTAATTGTACAGTAACATTATGTTCTGTTGTATTTAACTCAATGATTATCTCAAAGTACCTTAGATTGGAATATTTACAAGCTACATGGCTGTTAGTTAACTAGTTAGATGTTACATTTGAACTATTCTTCTACTGAAATTATGTGGAACAAGTCAGTTTACAGGCTGTATAAAAATTACTACTGTTAGCATTAATGAACATATTTGTTAGTCCTATTCATGCAACTGCACTTTAAAAGTAGGTTGTTCTTCTTTTTTCCCTTTAGGTTAGATTTAAAACTTGCTTTGCTACCTGGCAATTATTTTATGTTACTGGGCTACTGACAAAAACATTTTGTTGCTGTACACTGAACTCCTTTCTGAACCACTAATAACTTTAATAATGGGTAATAAAGGTCATTTTTCTGTCTAGCGTTGTAAGTATGGACATCACTGTTCTCCTGAAATTGTGATGGATTATTTATGACGAATTTTATTAATGAAGAGATATCTAAAGATGACTCCAGATGAATATCATGTATTAGGCATACCACTGGCTTTTGTACGAATGACATTTTCTGTGGTGTCAGAAGGTTGCTATGTTTGTTTCTAAGATTAGCAATGCTATGAAGAGCAAAAGTAGCTGAACTTGTTTGAAAATCTCAGTAATATACTTTTTGCAGTTGAAGTTTTCACCAGTTTGAGAACCCAAATATTTTGAGCATTCTATCATATTTACTGACTCCTGTTCATGAGTTACATCAGTATGACTATGTGTTGTAGGGTAGTGAATATAGAGTTCTCTCAGAAACTTTAGGGAGAGTCTATCTTCAAGGAACCACATCATTAACAATCTCTTCTGTTGTTATATATCTAATGGGATTTATTATAAAATTAGTATCATCTGCAAAAGTACTAATTCTGCATGTTGAATGGTAAGGGAAAGGTCGTTTACATATATAAAGAATAAGAATAGACACAAAATTGAACCCTGTGGGATTCCGTTTGTCATTTCTCCCCAGTCGCTAAAATTTTCTACCCTTCCAACAATGTCTGAATTGTTCAGCACAACATTTTGCATACCTTTTTTTAAATATGATTAAAACCGGTTGGGTATGCCTTCAGTTCCATAAAACTCAAGTTTTTGTAAGAGTGTAACATGTCCTACCCAATAAAATGCCTAGGAAAGGTCATAAAAAATACCAGCTGGCCCTGTTTTATTGTTTAAGGCTTGTAATATTTGGTGAATGTATGTAGAAATAGCATTCTCAGTTGGACAACCCTTCTGGAATCCAAACTTTGATAGGCTGACTAAATTGTTTCTTCTTACATGTCAGACAAGTCTTGAGTACATTCCGTTTTCAAATATTTTGGAAAAATGTGTCAGTAAAGAAAATGGACAGTAATGATTTAAGTTCTTCTTGTCACCTCTCTTATAAAAGGGCTTAACAATTACATATTTTACGCTGGATGGAAAAAATTCCTGTGGCAATGATTCAATACCTATAGCACTAAGTACACTAATTTTTAAGTTAGTACGACTTTTTCAGGATTCTGTTTGAATTTCCATCAATATCTTATGAGTCTGAAGGATTTCAGTGGTACTTGTAGATGATTAAAGATTTTTGGAATGACTTTTTAATGTATCCTGTTGTGTTATCAACTTAACCATTTAATCGTATTTTTGCTGCTACATTTAGAAAGTGATTGTCAAAAGTACTCCCAACTTGTTAATTACCAGTCACAACATTGGGTCATTTGGTTTAATTGTTATGGTATCTTGTATACTAACTGGCCATCCTATCTCCCATGTAACAAGATCCCATAGAGTTTTAATATTATTATTAGCATAATTACTTTATCTCTGGACTTACACACTTCTTGACATTTTAGTGACTTTCTTTAAAACATTACAGGATTTTCTACAGCATGCAAGTATGTTGGAGCTGACCGTACATAAATTTCCCTTTTATTCTTACATGAGATTTTAATTCTCTTAGTTATCTACAGCTTACTTGTTTTTTCACAATGAATTTCCTGGACAACTTTTTATGAAAGTAACTTTCAAGTATTGACACAAATTTACCATAGAATAAACTGAATTTGTCATTGGCATCTTTTTCTACATTCACAGAAAAAAACTACAACACCAAAAGATAATTAATGTAGAGTAATGAAATTTCTGGAATGAATTTGCCTAGGTAACGTATTTCAGTGATTAACGCTGCAAGATCGCAGGTTAATGTAAGTGTGAGATACGCCACTGCAAATGTGAAGATGCTGTATTTAATGGTTTTCATATTTATGCTTGTGTATTACGAAATTTCGTAGTTTCAGCGATGTGCTGAATTAAGGATCTCTCCAAAATGCATTGTTTTGATTATGATTTATTATGCCACAGCAGTAGAATGTGTGACTTTGGTGTGTAAAGGTTTTACCATTGCAGTTATGAGGACATAATGGTTAATGTCGATGTTGAGAGTATATGGTGATTCTATTATATGATGCAGGGATAATATTTGTGTGTGAGTATACAAGTATCATTTAATTAGGGAAAGGTGATTTGTGGTTTCACAGCAAATTCTTGATTTTCAAAGTAGTGAAAATTAATGTAATATTGGCAGTATATTCGGATAATCAGGCCCTAGCACTGGAAACTTAAATGCTTTTTAGAAACTTGCTCAGTGGATTTGAGAAAGGAAGTAACAAGATATCAGGTGGCAGTATTATTTTAGACTGAGTGTAGTAATAATAAAGGAAATCAACTATATTGCAGTGTCTTTTAGTGCACCTTGCATGAAGCAGAGTTCTAAAATTCGGTGTAGAATGAATTTAATATTGTGTTGTATTTAACTAATGATGGGTGCAAGAGTGGAAATATTTGTTTTTAACTATGTAGTTGGGGGCATTGTACATATCACACAAAACGTTTCAAAATTTTACTTTTGAGAACGTGTTATAGGCCCACATGTTTGAAATATGCAATCTCTAGATGTCAAATATGTAAGTGTCACGTCTAGTTTTACTTGAGCTGGGCGTTTTTCTTTAATGTGACAATCGGATTTTTTATAACTTTTCAATCACACGTAGACAAGTGCTCGAAATAAGCTTACATTATCTGGAAATGTTTTACATATGGGTCTTCATTTATGAGTGCTATGTCTATTTCTTTGTTCGATACTACTGTCTTATTTGTGTATAAATTCCACGTCCAAATCCAAAATTTGTGCTTTCTATTCCTCTTAGTGGATTACTGGCTCAGTTCTAACACTATAACCTGAATAACAACACCAGTGTCTGTATTAGTAATCCCATATGACACCATATTAGAAACAGTGAGAATGGCAATTTTTACAAGAAACGGCAATACACTGCCATATCAGCCATTATATCACTTGCTGCGGCATCACTTTTGTTGGATGTGGAAAAGTAGGTTTTTACTATAGAGTATAAAACCCCCATATTTTACATGTCTAAAAATGAAAGCAAGTGTTGTTTTGTGCCATCACAGTGGCAAAACGACAAAACTTCCTAAATTTGAAGTATTATAAAATAGAAACAGAGAGAGGTAACATGCTAAAATTTGGAGTAGTTAATTGTTTCAGTAGGGACAACAAATAAGCCAAGTTTAATACAAACTGAGATGGTGGATGAAAAATTGTATTTTTCTGCTGGAACTGACATGAAACGACCCCTCTGCAAATCACACTTACGTGCCTGGCAGAGGGTTCATAGAACCACTTTCAGAATGTTTCTCAATCGCTCTATTCGCAAATAGCATGCGGAAAAAATGAACACGAAACTCTTTCCGTATGAGCTGATTTCTCTTATTTAATTACAATGGCTATTATACTCTATGCAGGCTGGAGTCACCAAAATATTTTCGCATTCAGAGGAGAAAGCTTATTATTGAAATTTTGTAAAAAGATCCCACCACAATGAAAAATGTATATTTTTAATGATTACCAGTTCAGTTTGCGAACCATACTGCTGACAGTCACTCTTGTACTTCACGATGACACAAAATGAGCTGCCCTTCTTCGAGCTGTTTGATGTCCTCCATCAATCCTACCTAATAAGAATCCCATATCGTGCAGCTGTCCTACAGAAGAAGATGGAGAAATATCATATGGACAATCTCTTTAGCAGATTTATTACATCTTCTAAGTGTTCCTCCAAAAAAATGTAGTCTTTAGCTTGCCTTCCCCACAGTATATCCTGTCAGATATTACCGATTTATATTGTTCATAAATTTTTTAATCCATAGATATTTACTTGCATCAAAAACCTTTACACTTGTGCACCCAAAATTTAAGGTATTTGTTTTTTAGTACTATGTAGGACATCACATTTTTTATTGTTTAGGATCAACTGCCAATTTTTACGCCATACAGCTATCTTGTCAAAATTATTTTGCAATTCTTCTAATGACTTTACTACATGGTAAACTACAGCATCGCCTTCAGACAAACTAAGAGGGCTTTACAGACTGTCTTCTAAACCATTTATGTAGAAAAGGAACAGCAGAGAGCCTATAAAAGCCCCCAAGAAGAAGACAAGATGCTTAAAATGAGAGAGAAATATACACATAAAAACCTGTTAAAGGAAATGTCACACTCATAACTTGATGATTACATCATTTTCATTGAAACATTTAATAATTTGTTTACAGTTACTTTGACCTCACGTTGAGAAGATCCAAGTATACAAAAATTTATTCTCTCCTGCTTGGGTGTCCTAATGACAGTTCTCTAAAATAGCACAATGTGGAATCATATGGCCTACATCATCCATGGAAGAATCAGAGAACTTGAATATTTATTTTTAATTTACTGCACTCCTGGTTGTATGTTGTGAATATTGATTTTCTTCTTAACCTCTTCTTGTCCAATATACAGATGAGAATATATGACAGCTCTGCCATTTTGCTAACTGCCTGTGCCACTTTGTTTTTCTCCTTGATCGTAATTTCCATATTTATGAAAAATCGATGTTCACTGACATAAATTATAATA
Organism: Schistocerca piceifrons; assembly: GCF_021461385.2. Lineage (NCBI taxonomy): Eukaryota > Metazoa > Arthropoda > Insecta > Orthoptera > Acrididae > Schistocerca > Schistocerca piceifrons. The sequence continues at coordinate 614,836,782 of NC_060149.1, forward strand.
AAACAATTTTTCACGAAATATATGTGACAATACATCAACACAAACAGTGTTTCCCATTTTGTCAAATTTTCCGTCAGACAAGCTCTATGTTTGGCAAACACATGAAATAGCACTCTACACAATCAAATATTTAGCAAACATAGTAAAATTTGACAAACTGTTTGATCGTGAATAGGGCCCTTAACGCTTCCTTGGGGAATCCCAGATATGACTTCCATTTCACTCAGTGATTTACCATCAAGTTCTATGAACTTTTCCAACAGGAAAGTATGAATCTAGTTCCACAACTGAGACAATATTCCATAGGCATGCGATTTGATTATAAGCTGTTGGCAGGATCAGTGTAAAATGTCTTCTGGAAATCTAGGAGTATAACTTCAGACAACCTGTCGATAGAACTCTTTACTTCATGTGAATAACTACTCTGTTGTGTTTCAGAAGGATGTTATTTTATGAATCCTTGCTGGTTATGAATAGTATGTCCATGAGGCTTGTTGCCCAATGTGTATGTCCTTGTGACATGACATGCCCCAGCTGCCTATATGCAGCGACATGTTGATGGGCGAGGGGAGAGGCGGGGGAGGGGACTTGACACATGTGTGTGTGGACCCACCCATCTCACACACTCTCACACACACGCGCACACGCTCACACACACACACACACACACACACACACACACACACACACACACAAACACACACACACACACACACACACACATATATATATATATATATATATATATATATATATATATATATATATATATATATCCCAATCACATTTTATAACTCATTATTAACCCAAACTTCTTCTCTTGAAATAGGTCAACCAGCTCTTAAGCGCCACCCCTCCCACAAACACATACACATTTTGCTCTCACAATCACAGCCCTGTATTTTGTGGGCCGTTAAAAACGAAACAGAACATCAGTATTTAACCCTTAGAGCCAGCCATTTGTCCTCTGTACCCCCTCTTGACACCCAAACATGACTGTGGTTCGATATTTGTGGCCCACTTGGTGCAAAGCATAATGGACTGTCAAAGTTAAATGTCACGACGTTATTTACACACCTAAATTGTCGATATTATCGTACTATAACAGTAAAAACATATGTGGGTCACTTAACTGACATTACTGGTGCAACTTAATTTCCTGTACTGACACGTTCCATGACCTTGGAGAGTTGCTCCTCAATTTGGTCCTACGGAACTTGACGTGTAAATAAAAATAAAAAATAAAAACTTACAGGTTATGGTACACTTGGCGAGGACTGTGGTTCGATCTTTGCACCAAAGTAACATAGCACCTCAAAGAAGCCAAGAATTGTCTGTATTATTTAATGAAATACATAAAGATTTGTTCTATTACAACACTAAACATTCATGGCTCACACACTGGCATTGCAGCACTAATTTACGGGCTAATGTACATTTGATGCCTACTACTGTTTGTTCTTCATACACACTTAGTGCAAGATATAATTGACCTTCAAATTAAATGTCACAGTGTTACTTCCACGTCTAAATTGTTCATATGATTTGTCAAAAACTCATCTTAGTCAGGTTAAAACCGATACGCCTCCTGCTAGAGTCCTATAATCGAAGTACAGTGTATGGTATGATCCAATCCTCCCTCTTTGGTACTCAGATCCTCACAATGCTTGACACAGCACTTGTGTATACCTTGTATAACACTTTTCTAGCTCACAGGATTTGGGAATTTTAATTTTGCTTTTTATTTCCTGAATAATAATAATGTTAAGACATTCCACATACTCTTGGATGAATGTTGACAACACTTCCACAAACAATATTATTATTTGCATATAGAACTTTATCCTGTTAGCAAACAAATAATTGTTAAATTTATTTATTCCATCAGTTTTAAACTCTGCAGATGACTGCTGTGTTGCTAGAGGCACAATGTTGAGGCTACAACCATGCTTTTTATGTAGATCCAAGCAAGGTGGGATGTTTATAAACAGAATTACTGCATATCAACATTAACTGCACTAACAGAAGTGATTTCTATAATAAATAATGGTTTAAGTCTGTTTGATACATTGCTTCTTTATCTGAAGATCAGTGGAATAATATTATTCATTGCAACTATTCATGATTTGGCAATATTTATATTCGACAGCATTTTGGAGAAAAACGCCCTGAATTGAGAAAATTTTGTTTCTCCACCTTTAATACAGTACCCATATTGTTGTGTTAGAGCCTGTGTTAACAGCTTACAAGGGTACAAGGAAGTAATTGAAACAACAGTCACATGGAACATAGTCTATAATTTTTTGTCAGCCTTGATTGTCTGGGAGGTTTACTTGTATGCCAATTAACTTTCATTTGTTCTTATTCCCACATTAGATATCTTCATATATAAATATGGTATATATCTTTATTCTACAATTAGAGCTCATCCATAATAAACTATCTATTCCAACTATTATACAATCACATTGTGATTCACTGATGGTCTTCCCTTACGTAGAAGCCACACTTTGATGTTGGACATCACCTATCTCCAATTTGTTAAAAATCTTGCATTATATCCCAGTCTAGGTGCTGCCTATTGGGTGCCACTCATTATTCCGCAGTTCATAATGTGGAGCACCATATCGCATAGCCTGGATACTGCATTGTATTATCCAGTACATACACTGGCATATGAGTGGAACACAAAGGAATTTTTCTTCCCAGTATACCTATTCCTGTTACAATATCATTCCCATGTAGGGGAAATGAGAGTGTCACCTCCACGCCTTTCTTGGAGAGATAAACTTGAAGACTTTACCATGTAGATAACTGTTAAGTACACCTTCTTTAACACTACAGACCGTCTCTTCTGTAACTGTTCTTCGCAGTCCATTAGCACACAGCTGACCCCTTCCCCTTCATCAAGTACGTATTCAGCCCTCGTATCTGTAATATGAGGTAGAAGATACTGGCAAGTGGAGTATCTCAACAAGGCCCAACCTGTCTGAGACCTTGCTGACTAAGGATACATACACATCTCAGCAGAGCCCCCCTGACATCACATGAATGTAGCCCATACCAATGAAAAACATGCTCTAGTTAAAAACAACAGTTATGAATCAAAGGATTGTAGCCCTTACAATGTTGATATTGAAAGTAAAACAGATAGTTAACAAGATGCATGTAATGCTTGTTGAGAAATTAATACAATAAGGTCATCCTGAAACTAACATGAAAGTATTAATATTACCTCTTATGGTACAAACAGGATCAAAGTGGTAATAACGAATGCATTCACAGTTAACAATTTAGTACAATCAGATTTATTTGCGAAGCACAACCTAGTAAAATTGGTACTTCCTTACATGGTGTGTACGGAAAGTGTCATTCGAGGAGTAACTTAAGAATTTGGTGGCAGGATATACTGCCTCAAATGTGTTACTGACAAGGGAACCTCCCCATCGCACCCCCCTCAGATTTAGTTATAAGTTGGCACAGTGGATAGGCCTTGAAAAACTGAACACAGATCAATCGAGAAAACAGGGAGAAGTTGTGTGAAACTATGAAAAAAAAGCAAAATATACAAACTGAGTAGTCCATGTGTACGATAAGCAACATATAGGATACAGCGAGCAAAGGAGCGCCGTGGTCCCGTGGTTAGCGTGAGTAGCTGCGGATAGAAGGGTCCTTGGTTCAAGTCTTCCCTCAAGTGAAAATTTTACTTTCTTTATTTTCCCAAAGTTATGATCTGTCCGTTCGTTCATTGACGTCTCTGTTCACTGTAATAAGTTTAGTGTCTGTGTTTTGCGACCGCACCGCAAAACCGTGCGATTATTAGATGAAAGGACGAGCCTCTCCAATGGGAACCGAAAACATTTGATCGCAAGGTCATAGGTCAACCGATTCCTCACAGGAAAACACGTCTGATATATTCTATACGCCACTGGTGACGGCATGTGCGTCACATGACACGAATATGTTGTCGACCCACCTAACTTGTACACTTGGCGAATGGGTAAAAGGATTCTTCTACCTAGCCCGATTTAGGTTTTCTTGTGGATCTGATAATCACTCCCAAAAAAGTGATAAAAACATAAGAGTTTGTCACGTAAACTGAAAATAAAAAATTAAAATCTTCACTCGAGGAAAGACTTGAACCCACGACCTCTCATGCCACAGCTGCTCACACTAACCATGGGACCACGGCGCTCCTTTGCTTACGCTATCCTAGATGTTGCATATACTGTGCATGGCCTACTCAGTTTGTATAATTTGCTTATTTTTTTCATAGTTCCACACAACTTCTTCCTGTTTTCTCGATTGATCTGTGTTCAGTTTTTCAAGGCCTATCCACTGTGCCAACTTATAACTAAATCTGAGGGGGGTGCGATGGGGAGGTTCCCTTGTGAGCCAGGTGGGACAGTAGTTAGCGTAATGGACCCATATTCGAGAGGACGACGGTTCAAATTCGTTTCCAGTCATCCTGAGTTAGGTTTTCCATTATTTCCCTAAATCGCTCCAGGCAAATGCCAAGATAGTTCCTTTTAAAAGAGCATAGCAGATTTCCTTCCCTATTTTTCGCAGTCCGAGCTTGTCCTCCGACCCTAAACATGAAAATGTTCCATTCCTTTCTTTCTGAACTGTGCCGATCAGACATTTGTGGATAACTGTTGACAAATAGGACATGCATCACTGAAAATAAAATTAATCGTGCCGTCTAATACAAAGGTGTGTCTCTTTACTTTGTGAATATTAAAGTTTTTCAAAATATTTGTTGAAAAAATGTTGCTTTGAAAGCATAACAAGACAGGTAATTTTCTCCGCTAATTGGTAACAAAATTTCTAACGATGACGAGACCCAACCATGCTTGTATTAATAGTTAAATATGTTCCATTTCACAATGAAGTTTGTCATTTCTGAATTGCTTTTTTAGATTAAACTTTAATGTAATAACTGTCCACAGCAATATTTTTTTAACTGTAAAAACAATAATATGTTCTTCCTATGGAGGAAGATTACTTACGTACTCCTGATTTTTAGTCACACGTATCATCATGACTGTGACATCCATTCTAGCAGACGAATTAAAGCAGCAGCTCATTATAGGTTCAGCTGGTTCATTCATTGGAAATTTGGAAACTATTGCTTTCTTTTCTTTCTTTGAAAGTGAAAACCTGTCAATTGCATACTCGTTATTTACGTGGTGGTATCCGGTATGTATCACGAAAAGTACTTAAGGAGAAGCTCCACCATTGCTAAATAAATGTGCTAGCTGTGTGAAAAATGTTGTAATCTGTGCGAAAAATCACAAACCGTTACCAGCGAAGTAATATTCTTTCGTTGCTCTTGAAAGTAACTGGAACAATGAGAAAAAATACCTACACGAATATGCCCCTACCAGTACCAGAATATATTTCGTCTGCATTTATTTGCATACGCGTCTTACAGACATGTTAGTAATTGGATACCAGGAACTGAAGTTGGCTTAAAGATGTGAAGAGCAATAGTATTATGCTTTTTCGTCATGTATCATAACTCATATTCCGCTTTATTTACGGTTTTTCGGCAACAGGATAAGAATTGACGGTCAACATTTGTTTTTTCATTTTCTATTGCTTTTGCTCAAATTGTCGAATCTCTGTCCTAATTAATTACGTTAAAATGACACTGTAGACAGCGCCGCATTGTCACGAAAAACAACGCATTTGGAACGATGAAACTTCAAGTTTCGCTATAACCGCAAATTACAGACAAGCAACATTGCCCTAAAATTATGTGACTACCCCAGTATGATGTTGAGAACAAGCACAGGAGGCTATGCTCACTCCCTAGATATATATATATATATTCTATGAGCACATTCTCCAGATCATTGACATCATAGAAACACTCACAACATGGGTGGCTGCTGATTTACAGGCAGGTACAAAAGGCACATGCGCCTGAAGTACTCGATTTTGACCAGAAAATCGCGTGTTAGGACATATGTTGCTGTTTAAGAAATGTCGTTAACGTAATACTGAATTAATCTTTAAACTTGCACGATTATTGTTATCTATCACCATTCTCGAGACAATGAATCATAAGTTATGCACTTTGTCGCGAACTCACATGCCAGAATGAAATATTCACAAATTTCCTCGCGTATCGTAAACGGTTTCATATGTCGTAAAAAGGTTTCGGCTACAGATTTTGTTTAATGAAATAATGCAACATTTAAGCGCCATCGATAGTTGGTGAAACAAGAATTGCTGTCGGTTTAGGATAATATGTGTGAAGAAATTACAAATGGTTCAAATGGCTCTGAGCAGTATGGGACTTAACTTCTGAGGTCATCAGTCCCCTAGAACTTAGAACTACTTAACCTTAACTAACCTAAGGACATCACACACATCCATGCCCGAGGCAGAATTCGAACCTGCGACCGTAGCTGTCGCGCGGTTCCAGACTGTAGCGCCTCGAACCGCTCGGTCACACCGGCCGGCGGAAGAAATTGCAGTTTATTTTTATACCAAGAATGGGCATTTTCATAAACTACTGACTTGTCTGTCCATCAGTTGCTATTTCATGATTCTGTCATTAATTCAGCTGCATTAGAATGTTAGTTGAATGAATATTTGTAAAGTCTGCAAATTTTTACATGGCAACTAGTGGACTTACATATTACTCAAAACTCGTCACTGATAACGTTTATCTGAGGAAGAATGAAGGCAATGATAAGTCCAGGGAAATTAAATCGCTACTTCTGTTGAAATTTAGGGGGAATCCTATACCCCAGCGCATTTTCAATAACAAGTGATGTGGACTGAAACTGATTTTATTTCTGCACCTCAGTAATCTAAGAAATATGAAAACAACGGCTCGTAGTATGCCATATTTTCTTTCCTATTCCTACACAGAATGAAGAGTTGTACTTTTCACCATGAACATCTAGTAGTTCGCTAAAAATGTTGGTATTCTGTTTACATGTTAATAGGTAGTTGACAGGATTTTACAAATTTAAATGTTTTCAAATTTCTCACATCACTGAGATACAGAAATGAAATTCTTTGGTCAGTTTCAATTCGCGTCATTCATTATTAAAAACACACTGGGGTATTGTATTCTGCTGAAATTTCAACAGAACTAACGATTTATTTTCGCCAGACTTCATTAATCTCTTTATCTTTCTTCAGAGAGACGTTATCAATGATGAGGTTTCAGTACTACGTAATTTCCTATGTTGCCATGTTCAGCTCTGCTTCCTCTCTGAAAACATAGCAGAATTTATAAATGTTGATTTCACTAACTTTCTAATTTAGTAGAAATTGCGACAGAATCATGAAACAAAAACTGACGGAAAACATGTAAATTGTTTTTGAAAATATAAAATAAAAATAAACTGAAATTTCTTCACACATATATAGTTCCAAATGGGCAGGATTTCTCGTTTTACAAGCTATCGATGGCGCTTAAATATCACATTATTTCACTGATAAAAAAACTGTAGTCACTTGAATATCGCGAGAGATATGGAAGTTTTGCATATTAATCATATGGCAAAAACTGTCTTATGGAAAATAATTTGCCGAAATCTTCTTTCGATGTCTGAAACCGTTGCAAGGAATTTTATGGCTATTTCATTCTGTCTTTTTCGCTGGCACGCGAATTCGGGACTAAGCGCTTTACATACGATGCATTTTCTCGATGATGGTGATAGATAGAAATATACTTCCACGTTTAAAGCGTAATTCAGTATGTTAGCTACATTTCATATGCAGCAACATATGACGTTACATGCACCAAACGCAAATTTATAATCACCTCTATTTTTCACAGGAAACTTTCCGAAAGTCTTGCAGTAGTTGACTTAATCCTAAAATATCCTAATCCTAAAATATCATAATGAATATGACCAATAACGAAATGATAGCCAGTTTACCATGTAGCTCATGAATTAAACTATGAGGAGTCTTTTCTACCAAATAGTTTTTTTACAAGCGTCTGGTATAGATTGCAGTTCAGCTGGCTTGCGTGCCTTGCCATTCATGGAGACAAATCAGCCAGCTGGTTTCTGTGCCCAATCATACACGATGTGAGAGGTTCAGCAAGCGAGGTAGCCGTCAGCCGTCACCACCAACTAGTAGCTGGCAGTCATGTGCACCATTTAGCAAACTTACAGTGCACCTCACTCCATGTCAGACAGGCTTTTAAGTGTGGGCCATGTTCGGTGATTTTCCCCGCGAAAACGAGAATTTGGTGACTAGGTTTTTCTGACATTGTGGTTCCTGGACCTACTTTCACTTTCTAAGTTTAAAAACTAGGTTTTTTCCTGACATCATGGTTGCCATACAGACTTTCCTGTAAATGAGATTTTTCTGACATCACAATTCACTGATCTACTTCCCCAGGCCACTTGCACTATGTTTAAATATGACGTGTATGCGGTAGGATAGGACAGTTTTGTTTTTCATTTATTTAAACAACTAAGAGGTATCTAGAAACCGCTACATCTATTGATGCACCAACATGAAACTATCATGATTTTGGCCTGAACATATCCAACAACAGCAGTTGAAATGACGGTACTGTAGCACAAGCCGACACAGGGTGCATAATGCCACTGGCTGTAAAGCTGCCAAGACACCCTCACAGGCGCGAAATTGCTTGATGTCAGATGTTGCTCGGCTGCTGACAATTGCAAGATGATGCATAACCCTCTGAAGTAAAGTCCGTCCCATACCGGACTTACGAGTATGAAGCTGTTTTCAATAGTCGGAAACGCAGCAACATGCAAAAGCGCTCAGCCAGAGCTATTCATAGAAATATGAGCGTCAAGCCTGTGTCAGAATGCACAAACTTCTAAATTTCTAGAGAGGCTCTAGGGTGAGAAGTACTCAGGCTATTTTAACAACTTTCTGTCAATACTCAGGCCGACGTCATGCCTCTCGATCAGCCCAAGACCATCCACAACACACCTTTTCAAACCGCTCACTGAATGGCATACAGGCCTACGTGGGGAAAGTCTCACATGACGTCCTTTGCACTCCGTCCTTCTTTTGCGGTACTACAAAAACGAGCTGTTTTTTCTGAATCTTTATTCCACGTCATCCATCAATGCCACCTGGGCATACCCCGACCAATAATTGAGAAGAGGCCGAACAAGCATGGCGAAGACAATCTCTTTTAGTATATGCTAGTGACCTGTCCCAGCTCCACATTAGTAGCATTAAGTATCTACAGTCAAACGACTTGACTGGCGTAGAATATTTTGTTTGGGGGACACGAATAAAATTCTGAGACCAACGTTAAGTAAGTGAATATTATCACTTCCATGTAACTTATATAATGTAAGCAGCACATGCCAGGAAAGTCTGGGGGCATGAATGTTATATGTACTGTATAGAACTAGTGATGAAGTAAGATGGGAGCACGTCGTGATGTAGGTAATATGTTTAAAACTAATGTAAATATTATATGCAAATCATAGGTGTATGTATGTGTGAATAATTCAATATGTATAGCAGGCTAGCTGAGGTGGCACAAATAAAATAACAAATAAGAAAAAAAACACGTATGATCCACAGCTCTCCTCTTGTGAAGTTTTGTATGCACTGTGATGCCTTGCTGAGATTCATTGCCACAATTGTTCATCGTGGACTGTATGTGGCGCACTTCTTCACTGTGCCGTGCAAAGAATCAAATCCACATATAGGTCTGATTCAAGGAAAGCAGAAAGCTGAAAGTTGAGTCATCTGCTGTAGTACTAAAGGAATGCACTTTACATAAACAAAGCAAAGTTGCTGAAGTAATTTTTTGGAAAATGTTTTACTTGTAGCACAAAAAATAAAGCACCACATATTTTTGACTGGCATGCTTTTCACTATGCAATTCTTCTCAAAAGATAGCAGGGAAAACATTTGTTAAAATATTCCATTATTTCAAGCAGTAAGTGTTACATCACAGCCTGATGATGAGATAGTTGTTTTCGTTATTGGTCATATTTATTATCATATTTCAAAGTTGAGTAATTCACTGCCTGTTGTTCGAAGATTGCAGTGAATTAAGACTGGTAACATCAGGGAAGCAGAAACTGGCAGTCTGAAATTGTTGTCTCATTTTTAAATGTGTCCCTCAAGCATCTGTGGAAGTAATTCGAAATCTTGTGTACTCATCCGTGAGAAATTTCTAATCCCCATTCAAAAAGATCATGCCCATGTCTTTTTAATCTTTAAAAGGCCTACATCTCTTTCTCGCCAGTATAGATTCATTTACCAGTCTTGTGTAATTTGAAAGTGTCCAGACAAATCATACAGTCCAAGACAAAAAAAAAAAAAAAAGCGACGCACCATGAAGAATTTGTCCGAATGGGGCGGACACCAGTAGATGTGATATGCGTATACAGGAAAACAAATGATTACAATTTCAGAAAAATTGTGTGATTTATTGAAAAGAAAGAGCTTCACAAATTGAGCATGTCAATAACGCATTGGTCCACCTCTGTCCCTTATGCAAGCAGTTATTCAGTTTGTCACTGACTGAGAGATTTGTTGGATGTCCTCCTGGGAAGTAACGCGCCAAACTGTGTACATTTGGCGCATTAGATCTTCCAAATCCCGAGCTGGTTGAAGGACCCTACCCATAATACTTCAAACATTCTCAGTTGGGGTGAGATCCAGCACCCTTGCTGGCCAAGGTGGGGTTTGGCAACCGCAAAGACGAGACTCTCGCCATCTGCAGGTGGGCATTTTCTTACTGAAATGTAAGCCCAGGATGGCTTGCCATGGAGAGCAAAACAGGGCACACAGTGTCGTCGATGCACTGCTGTGCTGGATGGGTGCTGCGGATGACAACCAAAGAAGTCCTGCTATGACATGAAATGGCATCCCCGACCATCACTCCTAGTTGTTGGACCATATGATGGGTGACATTCAAGTTGGTATCCCACTGCTTTATGGGGTGTCTGTAGACATCTTCACTGGTCATTAGGGCTCAGTTCAAAGCGAAATTCATCATTGAAAACAATTCTACTCCAGTCAATGAGACGCCCCAGACAGTGGTGTGATACCAATCTGACTGTCACCTCACCATATGGCCTGACAAGGAGGGATGGTCTGAGATGCTATTTCTTTCCATACCACAACCCACTTAGTTGTCATCTGTAGCATCCTTACAGCACGGTGATTCATCAGCTATGATTTAAACCCCATTTTTTGTTGTCCTCTGTGGCAAGCCATCCTGGACTTTCATTTTAGCAAGATAATTCCCAGTCCACCGTGCACATGGCGAGAGTTTCTAGTACTTGGCTTTGTGCTTGGCAAATCCTACCTTGGCCAGCAAGGTCGCCATATCTCTCTCCATCTCAGGAAGGTAGGTGCATTATCGTCAGGGCCTTCCAACCATTTCTGGATTTTGATGATTTAACTTGCCAATTGGAAACCATTTGGCACAGTATCCCTCAGGAGGACACCCAACAACTGTAGGAATCCATCCCCAGCCCAAATTATTGCTTTCATAAGGAACAGAGGTGAACCAATGCATTATTGACTTGCTTTATTTGTGAACCTCTTTCTCGTGAATAAGTCATCCAATTTTTTCAGAAATTGTTTGAACATTGACATATCTACCGATTTCTGTCCCATTCGGATTACTCTCATGGTGCATCATTCTCTTTGTCTTAGAAGTATTAGGACAATAGCAGCATAAGCGCTATTTGTTAGTGCTGCTGTCTACATCCAGGGGCAAGTATGCATTCAGTGGCAAACCTATTGTTCTGCTAAGAGGATTATGTCCCTCTGGGGATAATCCTTCCTTTTGAGTGACAGGTCCTTAACCTATTGTTCCCCATCCCTTCCCCATCCACTCCTTCCCCTCCACTTCCCCCAGCCCTCTAGAACTAATTAATTAAATCGATAAAATAATGAACCCCCTGGAAAACCTCCCCACCCTCCCCCTCCCCCTGAAAATTAGCGGGAAAAAGACTTGACTGGACATTTGCTGCAAAATTGATTGCAGTGCATGGAATATTTAAATAATTGAGAATGTGTAATATAGTTTGTTTACTTATTTAAAGTAATTTGGTGGTAAATAGATTGCAGTGTATGGAATATTTTATAAAGAATATAAAAGCTCAGTTGGTAGAGCACTTGCCCGCGAAAGGCAAAGGTCCCGAGTTCGAGTCTCGGTCGGGCACACAGTTTTAATCTGCCAGGAAGTTTCATATCAATGCACACTCCGCTGCAGAGTGAAAATCTCATTCTGGTGTAGAATATTGTTTATTTACACAATTTGTGAGCTACAAGCCACTGTTTCTAACATTTATTTAGTTAAAGAATTCGTCAGGAAACTAAATGCAGTGTATGGAGTACAGTTCCTTTAAAAACTTTGTGGGTGACAAGGCATTATGCAATATTTAAAAAATTGCGGCACTTTTTATTCTGATTGCGAGTGGAAATACTGAGTGAGCTTAGTTTACATTTGCTGCCAGAGTCAGGGATTTTGCAAAAACAGGCATAATGTCTACAAGGATACCGCAATCACTGATTATACAATGTTACTTACAATCCATCTTGATTGCAAAAAATGTTTATTCATATGACCGGTTTCACTTCCTCTACAACAATCTTCAGCTCTGAAAGAACAATGACACTGATTTACTACTTCACAAATGCAAACCTATTTCATCCAATCTGATTAACATCAAATATACCAGACTGTACCTACAATTGCGGTTACAGGATTAACCCGCACACACTGAGCAACCTTTTTATTTATTTATTGTGATTTCATTCCCCTGCCCCATATGGGCAGGGGAGGGCTGTCAGCGGCACAATCCGCCGCTCTTCAGCCGAGTGACACGACAACTAAAACAAGAATAAAATGATACATACATAAGGAGATAAAAAAAGGGGAACATAAAACAGTAAGGGGAGAAAATGGAGGTAAAAATACACTGACATGTAGACGTTCATGGGGACAGTTAAAAAAGTCACCAGAAAGTTAAAAAACAGTTGGCGATTCTTAAAAAAGAAGACACTGAATGTGCATGCACAGGTTAAAAGTTGGCCACAGTATTAAAAACACTCTGAAACAACACATTTAAAGTCCACTTTGAGCACACAGCGAAGAATAAAACTACCAGGTGGGACCTGCCGAGGGAAAGGGCAGAGAGGATGGAAAAGGAAGGGAGAGCATGGGGCAGCTGGGGAAGCGGCGGGATGAAGAGAGGAGGGGCAACCGTGGGTTCACGAAGAGGCAGGAGACACATGGGGGCGGGAGAGGAAAAGGGAAGACAGGGCAGGAGGGAGCGCAGAGACACTGAAAGAAGGCACAAGAGATTGAGGGGGAGTAGGAGGGGAAATCCGCTCAGAAGAAGGGAGGGGGAGGAGAGGGAGCCCGGAGGATGAGGCAGGAAGAGGGGGTTAGAGTTGGTAGGAAGGGTAGATGTCAGGGCAAAGCTCATCATCCGGGAGGGGTAGACGGTGGAAGTTGTGTTGGGAAAGGAGGTGGAGGGTGTGGAGATGGAGAGAGGGAGGGACGACGGTAAAGGTGCGGCAACTGGTTGGGAGTGGAGAGGAAGGGGGACACCAGGGGGTGAGGGGGATCAAGGCGGCGGACAATATATAGTGTGTGGATGTGTTCAAGGAAAAGGAGAAGGTGGGGGAAGCGGATGAGGTCATAGAGGATGCGCATGGGGGACGGAAAGTGGATGCAGAAGGCGAGGCGGAAGGCATGGCGTTCGAGGATTTGGAGGGCTTTATAGAACCGGAGAGGGGCGGAAATCCAAGCGATGCTGGCATAACAAAGGATGGGGCGGATCATGGATTTGTGCAGGATGGTGGAAGGATGCAGACCCCACATCCGGCCGGACAGGAGTTTGAGGAGGCGGAGGCGGTTGTGAGCTTTGTTTTGGATGGTAGGGAGATGGGGAGTCCAGATGAGGTGGCGGTTGAGTGTAAGGCCAAGGTATTTGAGGGTAGGAGTGAGGTGGATAGGACGGCCATAAATGGTGAGGTAGAAATCATGGAGGCGTAAGGAGCGGGTGGTGTGGCCGATAATGATCGCCTCTGAGCAACCTTTTTTTTTTTCTTTATTGTATTTCAATTCCCCATCGGGGCAGGCTGGCAGCAGCATATGCACTGCTCTTCGGCCGAAAGACATAAAACAAAACAATAGAAGACATTTAAAAACAGTAAAGGAGAGAATAAGGTGAACATAGATATAAAAAAGGGGGAATATCATGGAAGGCAATAGACAAAAAACGGGGTGACTAAAATGGAGATAAGAAACTGTTTAAAAGTAGCACACACAAAAAGCCACACACTGCGACGATTAAAAGAACACAAGGCACAGTACGACTGGAGCATAAAGGTGTTGACGGATGGCATAGCACATAACGTAACACTGACAGCGAACCTCAAGGCAGTACACAATTAAAATCACACCTCTTGACGCACACGAGAAACAGCACTAAACAACACTGATGTGGCACACTGATGATCAATACAGAGGATCTGCCAGGCGCTAGGAGATGAGGGAGACCTGAAGGAGGGAGGGAGGGGAGGGGAGGGGAGGGGAGGGGAGCGGGGGTGGCGCGCGGAAGAGGGCCAGGTAGGGAGGGAGGGATGTGGGAAGGAGAGAGGCAAGTATGGGGTGCAGGGTCTCAGGGGAGGGGTGGGGACGGAGGAAAATCCGCTCTGGGAAAAGGAGGAAAGAGGAAAAGGGGGCCCTGGGGAGGGGAGGGGAGGGGAACAAGGCCAAGTTATAGTTGGAAGGAAGGGTAGATGTCATGGCGAAGTTCGTCATCCGGGAGGGGGGAGGCGCTGGAAATTGCGCTGATGAAGGAGATGGCTGAGCAACCTTTTTTTTTTTTCTTTATTGTTATTTTCAAACTCGTACAAACAGGCAGGCTGTCAGCAGCATGGTACGCTGCTCTTCAGCCGTAGAGGAGATAAAGAAAGAACAGAAAGAATACACAAATGTGACATAACGGTGGGTAATAAAACAGTAGACCCATAAAGACAAACACGGAGCCGTTCACACTCGACGATAATTCGCTACAAACTGTTGTCACGACGCACTAACACTGAAGATGGCGATGGCACAGGTGAACGATGGAGTATGACAGGAACACTGAACACTAAACATGACGGCACTCACGAGACACTGATGGCGATGATCTCCGGCGCGCGAATGTCCACTCAGCGTGTACGAGTCCGGGGACCTACCAAGAGAGGAGGTGGAGGAGGAGGAAGGGGAAATGGGAGAGGGGAGAGCAGAGATGCCATGGGCAAAGGAGAGAGGGGGAGGGAGGAAGGGGGAGGGAAGCCTGGAGGAGAGGGTAGGAGGGAGGGGGGGAAAGGAAAGAGAAGGGAAGGGAAAGGGGGGAGAGAGGGTGCCTGAAGAAAAGGACACAGGAGGTGGGGGGGAGGATCAAAGTTGATAGGAGGGGTAGATGCAGGGGAGGAGGACATCATCAGGGAGGGGGAGCTGGTGGAAGCCACCTTGGGAGAGGGTAAGGAGGGTGGAGAGATGGAGACCGGGTGGGACGTGGGAATACAGGCGCGGCAGCGGGCGGGGGTGGGAGAGGATCGGGGACACGAGCGGGTGAGGAAGATCAAGTTTACGGGAGGTGTACAGGATCCGTATCCTTTCAAGGAAAAGGAGGAGGTGGGGGAAGGGGATGAGATCATACAGGATCCGCGTGGGGGAGGGGAGACGGATGCGATAGGCAAGGCGGAGAGCATGGCGTTCAAGGATTTGGAGGGATTTATAGAAGGTATGGGGGGCGGAGATCCAGGCTGGATGGGCATAACAAAGGATAGGCGGATGAGGGATTTATAGGTTGTGAGGATTGTGGAGGGGTCCAGACCCCACGTTCGGCCGGAAAGGAGCTTGAGGAGACGGAGTCGGGAATGTGCCTTGGCTTGGATCGTCTGGAGATGGGGAGTCCAGGAGAGGCGACGGTCGAGGGTGACGCCAAGGTACTTAAGGGTGGGAGTGAGGGCGATAGGACGGCCATAGACGGTGAGATAGAAATCAAGGAGGCGGAAGGAAGGGGTGGTTTTGCCTACAATGATCGCCTGGGTTTTGGAGGGATTGACCTTGAGCAACCACTGGTTGCACCAAGCGGTGAACCGGTCAAGATGGGATTGGAGAAGGCGTTGGGAGCGTTGCAGGGTGGGGGCAAGGGCGAGGAAGGCGGTGTCATCGGCAAACTGGAGGAGGTGGACGGGGGGCGACGGCGGCGGCATGTCCGCCGTGTACAAAAGGTACAGAAGGGGGGAGAGGACGGAGCCTTGGGGCACACCGGCGGAGGGGAAAAAGGTGTAGGAATCTGTGTTATGGATGGTGACATAGGAAGGACGGCGGGAGAGAAAGGAACCGATCAGACGGACGTAGTTAATGGGAAGGGCAAAGGTTTGGAGCTTGACGAGGAGACCGGAATGCCAGACGCGGTCATAAGCGCGTTCGAGGTCAAGGGAGAGGAAGATTGCGGAGCGACGGGAATTAAGCTGTTCGGAAAGGAGATGAGTGAGGTGAAGGAGAAGATCGTCGGAAGAGAAGGATGGCCGAAAGCCACAGTGGGTGACGGGAAGGAGGCGGTGCTGGCGGAGATGCTGGTGGATGCGGTGGGTGAGGATAGATTCCAGGACCTTGCTGAAGACCGAGGTAAGGCTGATGGGACGGTAGGAGGAGACAGCGGACGGCGGTTTGCCAGGTTTAAGGAACATGAGGATACGGGAGGTTTTCCACAGGTCGGGGTAGCAACCGGTGGACAGGACTACATTGTAGAGCCTGGCCAGGGTGGAGAGGAAAGAGACAGGAGCTTCACGAAGGTGACGGTAGGTGGCACGATCGTGACCAGGAGCGGTGTTGCGTTTTGTGCGGAGTGTATCAATGAGATCCTGTGTAGTGATAGGGGCATTGAGTTCCGTGTGTGTAATGTTGTCCAAGTACTGGAAACCAGGAGCGAGGGGAGGGACAGAGGTGTCAGTTCGATCGTGGATATCCGGGAAGAGGGAGTAATCGAACTGGGGATCGTCGGGGATGGAGAAAACATCGGAGAGGTAGGAGGCAAAGTGATTGGCCTTACTAAGGGTGTCAGGGAAGGGGTGATCATCGTGGAGAAGAGGATAGTAGGGGGAGGGTTTAGTTCCGGTAAGGCGACGGAAGGCCGACCAGAACTTGGACGAGTTGATTGGTAGGGTTGCATTTAAACGGGTGCATGTCTGTCGCCAGTCCCGGCGTTTCTTAGCCGCGAGCAAATTACGAATGTGTCGCTGGAGTTGCCGGTGGCGTCGTAGTGTGTCCGGGTCACGCGTGCGGAGGAAGGCACGGCAGATACGACGGGATTCATGGAGGAGGAGAACGGCCTGTGGGGGTAAGGTAGGACGGTGGGGGTGGATGGCGACAGTAGGGACGTGTGCCTCCACGGCCTCAGACAAGGTCTGCTGGAGAAAGGAGGCGTCATGGGTGACATCGTCAGGGTGGTGGTAGGTGAGAGGGTGGCTATCGACCTGGGTGGAAAGGGTATCCCGGTAGGCATTCCAGTCGGCTCGGGAATAGTCGTGGACATACTTAGGGGGAGGGTCAGTACGAGGGTCGGGGCGAGGGCGACGACCGTCTGAAATGGTGAGGAGGACAGGGAGATGGTCGCTACCAATAGGCTCCAGGACATCCACCGTTATGCGGCCACGGAGGTTGGGGGAGGAGAGGATAACATCAGGAGTGGAGTTGGATTTGGGACGGGTGTGCTGGGGGATGGGAATGAGGTCGCCTTGAAGGGAGGAGAGGAACCGATGCCACCGCCGTAACTGGGCGGCGGAACGACTATGGATGTTGAGGTCGGCGGCGATCACGTAGGAGGAAAAGGTACGATCGACGTGGGAGAGGAAGTCGAAGGGAATAGGAGCGTTGGGGCGGACATAGATGGTGGCGCAGGTAACGGTAAGGCCGGGGAAGAAGAGACTAAGGATCAGGTGTTCGGTGGGGTCGGGATGGAGAGGTTGGAGCCGAACGGGGATCTGGCGGTGGTGACCAATGGCAACTCCGCCACGCGCAATTGGGAGGGGATTATCGGAGCGGTGGAGGAGGTAGGGCGAAGTGTGAATGGTGTGGTGGGGTTGGAGGAAGGTTTCATTAAGGAGGAAGGCATCCACGCGGTGGGTGGCAAGGGTGTGCAGGAAGAGGTTCCTGTTGGCGGGTAGGGAGCGGATGTTGTTGAAAAGGATACGTTGCTGTCGCGCCATGATCGGGATTTAGACGAGGGTGTCAAGGCGGGAGAAGGTGAAATGGGCCTTGTTGTTGGAGTAGGTGGCGTACATCTAGAGTTGGAATATGGAACGGGCGGCAAGGGAGATCTGCTGGAGGGTGTGGGGGCGCTGAAAGGGATGAACATTCTGGAGGACGATGGTAAGGAACCTGATGATGTCCTCAGCGGTGGGGGGGGGGACGAAGGGAATTGCCAGGAGGGGTGGGGGCGTCCAGGGGACGGACAGGGACGGTGAGTTCAGGAGTGGTTGGAGGGGGTCGGGCTTTACACTTTTGGGAGTAGGTGGGATGGGGGAGATTGCAGGTATTGCAGGAAGGAGGGGATTGGAGGTTAGGGCACTGCCTGAGGAAGTGCACTTGCCGACAATGCGGGCAGGTGGGGGCCTCGCGGCACTCAGCTGTGGGGTACGCGTTATAGCGCAGACACCTCTGGCAGCGCAGGGATTGAGGAGGGGAACGGGAGGGGTCGACCTTGTACCGCTGGTTAAAAAGGAGGGCACCCTCCTTCAGGAGACGGTCAATGGAGGGGGCGTGCTCAGAAAAAACCCGCATAAGGCGGGTGGGGCCAGCAGCGTTATGTATGCGGCGAACCGCACGCACCTCCAAATGGGGATGCGCCTTGAGCTCCGCCAACACCTCCTCCTCCGTGATCACTGGACTAAGCCGAGTGATCACGGCGGTGAGAGTTGGCGGGCGACGCGGAGGTTGGGGTTGGCAGGAGGGAGGTGGTGAAGGAGCAGGGGTGAGAGAGGCATGAGGGCCAAAGCGGGTGACAGGGATGCGGGAAAGGAGGTATGTGTGGAGGGTTGGGCTGGGGGAGGAGATGAGGACCGAATCAAGGCGAGGAGTGAGGAGGGAGATGGGGGCACCAGGACAATGCTGGCGAAGGAAGAGGGTGAGGTTCCGGGCTTCAAGGAGAGAGGGATCAGGACGGGAGAGGAGGTAGCGGTAGGAGGAGGGGGTAGAGGAGGAGGAGGAGGGGGCAGGGACAGGCGGGGAGACATCCATGGCATCATGGGTGGGGGAAGGAGGACGAGGCGGAGCCTTTTTGGAAGCAGAGGAAGCAGGGGTGCCACTGGGGCGCTTGACGACGGTGGAGGAGGTGTGGGGGACGGGAACAACGGGAATGTGGCGGGGAGGGGCAGGTCCCGGTGCCGGAGTCGGCGCCGGAGATGGTGATGGTGATGTTGAAGGTGAAGGCGACGGCGACGATGACGATGACGGTGGCAGTGGCGGCGGTGATGGCGAAGGTGACGGGGAGAGCTGGGCGTGGACAGTGGCCCGACGGGCCACCACCCGAGCCGGAGCTGCAGCGACAGGCTGGGGGAGTGGGGGGAAAGGATCAGAACGAGAGGAGCGAGAGGAAGAAGCGGGAGAGGGGGCGACAAAGATAGACGGTGAAGGGAGAGTGAGGAGAGGTGGGATGGAAGGAGGGGGGTGGGACTGGGCACACCAAGTTATAGTGGTGGAGGCGGCGGAAGGGGATGTATAGACGATGGCGGTGGTGGTAGCGGTGGCAGCGATGGTGGGGGCGGACATGACGGTAGACAGAAACAATAACGAACAAAACGAAGAGGAAAGGACAGAAACTGGGGACAGACAAAGACGAAAACGGATGAAGACGGCCGTAGACCAGGGTCAGGACGGCGGCGGGCGACGAACAGACGGACGGACGGGCAGCAGAGGGCGACAGACAGACAGACAGACAGACAGCAGAGGGCGACAGACAGACAGACAGCAGAGGGCGACAGACAGACAGACAGACAGACAGCAGAGGGCGACAGACAGACAGACAGACAGACAGCAGAGGGCGACAGACAGACAGCAGAGGGCGACAGACAGACAGACAGACAGCAGAGGGCGACAGACAGACAGACAGACAGACAGCAGAGGGCGACAGACAGACAGCAGAGGGCGACAGACAGACAGACAGACAGCAGAGGGCGACAGACAGACAGACAGACAGCAGAGGGCGACAGACAGACAGACAGACAGACAGACAGCAGAGGGCGACAGACAGACAGACAGACAGACAGCAGAGGGCGACAGACAGACAGCAGAGGGCAACAGACAGACAGACAGACAGACAGCAGAGGGCGACAGACAGACAGACAGACAGACAGCAGAGGGCGACAGACAGACAGACAGACAGACAGCAGAGGGCGACAGACAGACAGACAGACAGACAGCAGAGGGCGACAGACAGACAGCAGAGGGCGACAGACAGACAGACAGACAGCAGAGGGCGACAGACAGACAGACAGACAGACAGCAGAGGGCGACAGACAGACAGCAGAGGGCGACAGACAGACAGACAGACAGCAGAGGGCGACAGACAGACAGACAGACAGCAGAGGGCGACAGACAGACAGACAGACAGACAGACAGCAGAGGGCGACAGACAGACAGACAGACAGACAGCAGAGGGCGACAGACAGACAGCAGAGGGCAACAGACAGACAGACAGACAGACAGCAGAGGGCGACAGACGGACAGACAGACAGACAGCAGAGGGCGACAGACAGATAGACAGACAGACAGCAGAGGGCGACAGGCAGACAGACAGCAGAGGGCGACAGACAGACAGACAGACAGACAGACAGCAGAGGGCGACAGACAGACAGACAGACAGACAGCAGAGGGTGACAGACAGACAGCAGAGGGCGACAGACAGACAGACAGACAGCAGAAGGCGACAGATAGACAGACAGACAGACAGACAGACAGCAGAGGGCGACAGACACACAGACAGACAGCAGAGGGCGACAGACAGACAGACAGACAGCAGAGGGCGACAGACAGACAGCAGAGGGCGACAGACAGACAGACAGACAGACAGCAGAGGGCGACAGACAGACAGACAGACAGACAGACAGCAGAGGGCGACAGACAGACAGCAGAGGGCGACAGACAGACAGACAGACTTGCTTTTATCTTTAAAAATACTTAGTTAAGATCTGTAGTTTTCAAGGTTAAAATCTGGACTTCTCAAAATTAAAATACACAATAAAATTATCGGTTTTGTACGATCGAAAACAAAGGGCGATTTCTATAACCATGGCGCTGGTGTAGACTTGTTTTCCTCCATGGTCTGCTTCCGTGGTTCCCTCTATTTCGGTGTTGTGCCGCGAGCTGTTCAGTCGTCTGATGTCCGTCGCCGTGCGGGAGGGCCGCGTCAACGACGCTAGGCGCTGCACGCGTCTTCCAGCTGTTTCGCCGTGCACCATCTCCCGGTTTGGACTTCTGTACGCAACAGTGATCATTTCAGTAAGTCGTCATAAATACTAAAATAAGCATTATGACTAACCTCGCTTTGCTCGGTGTGGATTAAATCCGGGTCTTTCTTTTTGTGGGTGTATGTTTCAACTTCTAAAATGTTAAGAAACCGTCCCTTATGAGCTCTATGTAGGATTTCTAAGTTTTGTTCAGTGTTCGTGACTGAGTGCTTTAAAGCAGCCATATGCGCCCCAAACGCTGTTTTGAGAGTAGGTGTGCTCCTTGAATCTAGTTTCAAAGTTCCTACCAGTCTGCCCTATGTATTGTTTACAGCAGTCATCACATTTGATCTTATAACACATGAATCCCGAAATTTATTCCTGCTATTACACATTTTGTGCCGGAGCTTCAATTTTAGCGTGTTATTTGTTCGGAACCCTATGTTAACGTCGGATTTACGGAAGCATCTTTTATCTGCAGTTCTTCCACTGTGAGAGCCACGTATTTTTTTCTTGTTGTTCCTCTCAACAGCGACTTCTATTTCTTTCATATGCCTCTTGTTTATCTTATTATGAATATTCATCACCTCCTTAAACGTATACCCGTTCGCTACGGCAACTTGTTTTAAAATACTTAGTCCTTTGTCTACTTCCTGTTGGTTTAGTGGCAATTGGTAGCCTGTATACCACCGAAGTAAAATATACCCATTTGTATGGCGGTGGGTGACAAGAGAGCTCATTAATAACTAAATCTGTTCACGTAGGTTTTCTGAATACGCTAAATTGTTTCCCATCTTTATTAGTGTTAAATCCAAGTAATTTATATGGTTGTCTTCAAAATCCGTACTGAATCTAATTGAGCTCATTTTTTGTGGTACGTTTTCGATATCATTTTTATCTCCTTTGTATAATATAGTCGACATATCTCCTGTAATAAACAATTTTCTCAGCGATATCACGATTTTCGTCAAAGAATTCGTTTTCCAAGTGATTTACAAAAATGTCAGCCAACGTCCCAGCCAAACTTACCCATTGCCAATCCGTCTGTTGATCAATTTTACCATTGAAAGTAAAGTAACGGAACAAGACTTGTTCCAACATTTCTACTAGTTCAATCACTTCTCCCAATGCCAATTTACCATGAGTGAGGGGATTGTCCTTAATGATCTCAATTGTTTCTTTTACGGGAATACTTGTGTACAGATTGGTGAAGCTAGTGATGCATTATGAGGTATACGTACGTCTTTAATTTCCTCGGCAAATTCGTAGCTGTTTCTGATGATGAAAGTCCGACGATATGTACATCTCGCCTTCAGTCTGTTATTTAGCTCTTTAATTTATAACTTGGACTACAGGTATTATCGACGATCGGGCGAATTGACTTTTCAACCTTATGGAGCTTTGTGACCGTAATTCGGGGATTCATTACTTTCAATTTAAACTTTTCCTCCTCCGTGAAGAGAAATAGTTATTTGTTTCCGTATATGTTTGAAATTTCCTGGTTGGGTTTTTCTTGACCTCCACTATTCCGTTTTCCATAAAGAACTTTTCGGTTTTCTCTGTGTGTCTGTATCATGTATCAAAACCATAGTGCCGCCATTATCTGCCTTTGTGACGATAGCCTTCTGTGATTCTAACTTCCTATTCAAGCCCTTAAGAATTAGTAGCTCGTTGCTGTTCTTGTGAGCAGAATACACCTCATCTACTATCGACTTCTTTACGTTAACTGCCGTGTTGCTCTGTTCATATTTGCGATATCACATGCAACTTTCACTTCTGCGACAGTCTTTTTATTGTATTTGAGTTAATTTTGGGATTTAGGTTATACTGCAGCCCTTTATTTAATAGATTCTGCTCATCCTTTAAGTCTACGTCAGTTAAGTTCACGACCCTCTCATAAAGTGTATGCAACTTTTTACGCGCCGTTTCGTTATCGATATTAAAATTTACACCTTGGTGATTGCGACAGAAGCGACGTGTGTGTCTTGCATGAGGGAAGATTCGAAATGAAGTCTGCGCTGGACTTATTGATAACATCCGAATTCCTACCACTCCAATCATCCCCGGATGCCCTCCACAGCGGCGGGGTGGTGCGCACAGGCGTCCACGACTGCGGCTGTGGCCACCTCCGGTCCCCGAACGTTGGCGTCGGCGGCGTTTGAGGGGTTTGGCGGACGTCTGGGAGGTGAATGCGTGGGATGTGCGATTGTCTCATTGATCTCCGACATCTACTACTATGGATTGGGTCGTGGTTTGTGTGTCGTGTTTAGAATTTCTCAATATATCGCAGTGGACTCTCACCAACTGCGACTTAATCGCGTATACAAACAGTGATCCAATACTGTAAAATGCTTTTTATTCCGGTCTCTGATAACAAATGAATTCTTTAGACGATGACCGGTTCCAGTCTGTAATGACCATCCTCAGATCTAAAATATATAAATATATACATCTAGTGAGCAGTGTGTCTTAACATAAAACAGCAATTTGTATCACAACCAAGGAAATGTCTTTTTTACACCATGTCCTAAAGTGATACGGCCATAATGGCATCGTCAGTACATATAAATATAATCAGCATAGCATCGTCACATAGATTTAAGATATGGTGTAGAATAGGCCACTTCGATACATAGTGATTGTTACTGTTAGAGGGGGACGAGAATGAGGTTACCGCATTTGCTCAAGCCATAGGCAACATGCACAAAAAAAACCGTTTACTACAGAAATAGAAGACGCGGGCTCAATTAACTATTTAGACCTTACCATCAAGAAGGTTGATAAGACATAAATTTTCGATTTTCAGAAAGCCGACATGTACAGATACTATTATTGGAGCCAGTTCATGCCATCCGCCTCGATATAAAGGGGCCTTTTTCAACTCTATAATCCACCGACTTTTTAGATTACCATTGGCCGACAGTGAAACACGCCAAGAACTTAGTATATTAAAGCAAATTGCAGTAGCCAACGGTTTTTCAGCTAAAGGTTATGCGCCTATACAACAGGATAAAAAGACAAAGTAAATAATAGGTCGACCCACAATCATCTAGAAAAAAGAAAGAATAAAGAAAACCTGAAAACTATTCCAACGGCATTTTACTGAAAAATGTCCCAACAGATAGAAAAGCGTTTGAATAAATCTAAGGTTAGATATGGTTTGAAGTTAATAACACTCTGAAACTCCGTTTAAAACACAGTTTGAGTAAAGACCCTGATAAATTTGGTTTTGGGGTTTACAAAATCATTTGTAGTAGTTGTGACAAATTTTACATCTGTCAAACTGGCAGCTCTTTTAAAATTAGATTCATGGAGCATTTGCAAGCACATAACAAAACTGCATTAGGAATGCATTTAGCAGAAACCGGCCACACTGTAGACAATATCGAGAGTTGTATGCGTATTTTACACAGGGCAGAGGGGGTCGCGGTCTAGAATTGTTGGGGGAGTTGGAAATTTACAAAGCCAAAACGCATGAGCCCACTAGGGTACTCAATGCACAAAGATTTTGTACCAAACGCCTACTTTGCTTTATTTGATAACATACTACGATAACCAAATAGTGCCTCGCGTATTTATACCTAGCCTTACTTGATGGGTTATGTTGAGAACAGAAGGCATTTCACTTAATTCCGCACAGTAGTCGCTCTAATCCTGTAGCTTATTATCTCCTACCTACTCCTGGAATGTATAGCCAAACTATATAATTTTATTTATTGAATGCTTATATGTTGTTTAAACGTTTTCTGTGGGAGATATGTCACGATGTATGTAAAGCCCTCTATTGGTTAAGTTCTTACGATCGGTGCGCGCCTACATAAGATCCTAGCGGCCGAACCAACAGAGGGCGCTGTTCACTGATCTCTCTTTCTGCTGTCATGTAGACATTTTATCTTTCATAAGCAATTTATAGGTTGCCACAGGCAATGTATTACGCTATATTAATTGTTGACCGTAAATTCACCATAAAAAGGATCGGACCTACACTCTTCATACATTTCCTTTTAATAATTTCATATGGGTAATTGCATTCATCTTTTAATGTATCAATTGTTTTCTACGATAGTCATCAATTTTAATAAGTCTGCTACATGCATTTTATCTTATGTGCTTTTGTCAGATTGTTTTTGCGTAAATGACGACTACATATAAGCAAGCCCACAGTAGCGACATACAGGGAGGGTGTAGGCAAAGAGGTTTCTGGGTGCTACTGTATTTCAGTAGCTAGTTGGCAATAATCACTATGTGGACGATGTGGCCTAGTCTATATTTTAAAACTGTGACGATGCTATGCTGATTATATGTACTGACGATACCATTATGGCCGTATCACTTTAGGACATGGTGTAAAAAAGACACGTAGTACCATATTTTATCTGTACATTTCCCAGGTTGTATGACAGTATATTGTGATACAAATTACTGTTTTATGTTAAGACACACTGCTCACTAGATGTATATATTTATATATTTTAGATCTGAGGATGGTCATTACAGACTGAAACCGGTCATAGTCTAAAGAATTAATTTGTGATCAGAGGCTGGAATAAAAAAAGCAATTTGCAGTGGACTCTGTTTTGCAGTGGTATTTTCTGTTGTCTGTCCTATCATGCAGTGGGGTTTCCTCCTTCTGAATGTAGTGCAGAGAACCAATTTAGGAATTCTATAGTGCTTTTAAAAACCCAATCCCGTTCCCGATAGTTGCATTACGCACACGCTTGCGTTCGGTATGGGCGGGTGTGGTTATGTGTCTCGCGGGTAGCGTGGACAGAGCCACTCTGCAGTCGGTGGACACTGTGGTTCGTGATCGTGAGCTTTTGTGATCGGCAGGATTTTTCTTTCTTCGCGAGGTATGTTTAGTGGAAATGTTGTAGTGGAGGAGAGTGCGTGTGTTCACAAACGTTGGTGTGTCAGGACCTCGGACATATTTAGCGCTACGATTTATTTGTGACGGAAACTTCATTACTTGATTTGCATAATATTTGCTTGTGATACTCAAGCGTTGAAAATACGTTTTATTATGAAGAAGGATCATCGTAAGGTGGAGGTGAGTATTTTAAGCGATCTGTTTGAGTCCCGTAAATTATCAAACATTTAGACAGGGTAGTACAAATGGATTATTTTACTCTATCTTGATATCTAAATTGCGTCAACTTTCTCTTTGTCTCCAGCATTAGGCAACAGGAATACAGTATTCTGAGGAGAATGAAAACCATCATCTTCGTGTTTGGAGACCTTTGTTCACCCAGACAAACGGCGAGTGGACTCTTGAAACAGGACATAAGCGAGTCTGGACTGTGCCGGTTAACAGAATGCCGCCCCTTAATGCTTCGAGGGACGCACGATCAGAGGAGGCCAATATCCGGTCTGTGGACGTTAGTATTTAGTAACGTGATCTGTAGTTAGGACATTGGGCTGTTTTCACCTTCGTGGCCGGTTCCTGACGATAGACACACGGGAGATCTGAAACGGTGGCTATTATACCGCACTTCATTCCATGATCGGAAAACCTCTTTAGCAGGGTCTAACTGCCAGTGCAATATGTATGTTTCTCGATTTGTACAAAATAGTTTGCCTCTAAAATTCCCGTATTTCTTTCGTCTGCAGAATGCGGTGGTGGGTTTCGAAATGGATCATGAACTTTTAGATACGTAATTGTTCTGATTTTCCCCTCTGTGCTCAGACACCAGTGTGCTTCGAAAAGTGAGGAAAATAAAAAATAAGAGCCTTAACATCCGTGACTCTGGCAGCAAATACAAACTAAGCCCACTCAGCGTTTCCATGCGCGATCAGCATATTAAAGCACCGCAGTTGTTTAAATATTCCATACTGCCTTGTCACCCACAAACTGTTTAAATAAACAGTATTCCATATAGTGCAGTCAGTTTCCGACAAATTCTTTTACCAAATAAACTGTTACAAGCACTGCCTTGTATCCCATAAATTGTTTAAATAAACAGTGTTCCACAGTGTCTAAATTGATTAAACGATATTCCATAAACTGCAGTCGATTTCCCACCAAATTCTTTAAATAAGTAAATAAACTATATTACTTCAACTAACATACATAAACGAACAATATTCCACACATTGTGTAAATTGTTTAAACAATATTCCATACACTGCAATCAATTTCCTGACAAATGTCCAGTCAAGTCTTTTTCCCACTGATTTCTAAGTGTGGGAGGGAAAGGGAAGGCAGGGAGGTTTTCCAGAGGGGGATTTAATTAATTTATTGATGTAAATAATTAGCCAATCAAATTGATATCAACAGTGTGCTTTTATCAGTGAGAGGAGTTCGAGTGATGGGGGCGGAGGAGGGGGAGGAGGAGAGGTTGGGGGAGTGGTGGGGGAGGGATGGGGGAACAATAGGTTAACGACCTGTCAATCAAAAAGAAGGGTGATCCACTGGGGGTCATAATCCTCTTAGGAGAACAATAGGTTAAGGACCTTTTAGTCAAAAGAGAACAACAGGTTTGGCCCTGAATGCATACTTCCCTCTGAAAGTAGGCAACATGCCCTAAGAAACTGCACTGATACCGCTGTTGCCCTACTACTCTTACAGTACATGACTTGTCCCACCACACAAAGAATTGTGTTTGCATCTGTGACTCAAGGAAAGCAGGAAGATGAAAGTTGAGTCGCCTGCCATGATACTGCAGAACATACTTTTGATAAACGAAGTATAGATGTATCCCATACTGCATGTTACTCTGTGTGTAAACAATGGATAACGACTGGTTTGGACTCCATGTTTCTTTGTTGTGCAGTTGTTCTGAAATGATTGGAATTAATTTGATAGCACTTAGACGACTTGCATGTCCTTCACCAGTTATCCATCCAGGGAATGGGGAGCTACAGTTATCGTTGAATCTGACTCGTGTTCCATTTCTGGCGAATCTCCAAATCATTGAGAGGTGACTGCTAGGTTGAAGGCCAGAGTGAAAAAATTGACCCAGCTAGGATTTGATCCTACAACCTTTCTAGCCGAACACTCCAGCGCCCATCCATCACATGAGGGGCCAATAAACCATACTTTTTACTTCAAGGCACTGTTGTCCTCTCGAGATATGGTGGCTGTTCACTAGATGGCAGTGGTTTTGTTTTCACAACTTAATTTTAATTCGTCATAATTTAGACAGTTTGTACGAAATATTTATAAATTATATACAAAAACTTTCCTCATGAAACTATGTTAGAGAAAATCTGATCAAAATGTATACAGCAGTTCCTGAGATTAGCCTGCACATGCAAATGGACGCAAGGAGGTGACTTGAAAATTATATATATATATATATAATGTATGAGAGATGGTGATTTGCCGCATGTTCAAAGTGTTGGGTCAATAAAATGCAGTCTTTACCTCGACCTTCCGCGTGATGTGAACACTCTTGTAATCACGTTAGTTTGCCCCGTTTCTGTATATAAGGGGCGTTCAAAAAGAAACGAGCCGGAGGCATAATTACAGAAACCAGTACCTGTATGTTAGAAGTATTGATCCTAGATGTTCAGACACTTGTCCCACTGTGACACAAGACGGTGAATGGCTGTCTCATAAAAGTTCCGGGGCTGCGATGTGAACCATTTCCGCACGTACAGCGACGACGTCGTCCACAAGAGTGCATCAAAGGTTATGCTGACGTTCTTCTTTGACCAAGATGGCCCCCTTCTGATTTACTTCCTGCAGCACGAGACAACAGTGAAAGCCCAGTGTTACTCGCAAACCTTGATCACCCTTCGCCAAGCGATCAAATCAAAACGACCAGGCAAACTCACCTGTGGGATCATTCTGCTCCACGACAATGCAAAGCCTCATACGGCCGACGCAGTCGCGACACTCCTGCAGAAATTAGATTGGGCGGTTCTCGGCCGTCCTCCATACAGTCCGGACCTCTCTCCCTGTGATTACACAATTTTTGGTCCCCTTAGAAAGACTTTGAGGGAGCAAACGATTCACCTCGGACGACGACGTCCAGCTGTACGTGCGGAACTTGTTCACATCGCAGCCCCGCGAATTTTATGAGACAACCATTCACCGCCTTGTTCTACAGTGGGACAAGCGTCTCAACAACCAGGGGCAATACTTCTAACATACAGGTACTGGTTTCTGTAATTATGCCTTCGACTCATTTCTTTTTGAACGCTCCTTATACTTGGAGTTTTTGTTTAGAGCACGAAATACAGTAAGCACTCTTGAAGCGGAATGGTTCTATTGCATCGTGATCGGATTCTAAGAGAAATGGTTCAAATGGCTCTAAGTGCTATAGGACTTAACATCTGAGGCCATCAGTCCCCTAGAACTTAGAGCTACTTAAACCTAACTAACCTAAGGATATCACACTAATCCATGCCCGAAGCAGGATTCGAACCTGCGACTGTAGCAGCAGCCCGGTTCCGGACTGAAGCGCCTAGAGCCGCTCGGCCAATGCGAACGGCGGATTCTAAGCGGATCACCGAAAATATTACGCTGTTATCTCGAGAGGAAATACTTGAAATGCATCGCAGATCCCACGGCACGTCTCTACCTTGCCAGTCAACATTTTCTTTGTTAAGTACGGTATGCATTTCGACTGGTAGACGCAGCCCATAGCCAACCATTTGCCTTCCCTACTACAGAACTTACTTGCGCATTTCATATCACTTTGCAGCGTTACGTCTAGATATATAATCCACATGACAGTGGAGTGCTAATGCTGTATTCGAGCATTACTGTAGTTGCCATTCATCACACAAACTTGAAATTTTGCCTAAGTTACCTTGCATCCTTCTGCAGTCACTCAACGACGACACCTTCCTGTACATCAAAGCATCATCAGCAAATAACCGCAGACTGCTGCCCACCCTGTCCTCCAGATCATTTATGTATACAGAAAACAATAATGGCCCTATCACACTTTCCCGGGCACTCCTGATGATGCTTTCGTGTCTAATGAACACTGGCGCTGGAGGACAACGTAATGCGTTCTATTACTTAAGAAGTCTTCGAGCTACCCACATATCTGTAAACCTAATCCATACTCTCGGACATTCCTTAATAGTCAGCAGTGCGGCACTGCGTCAATAGCTTTCCGTAAATCTAGGAATATGGAATCTGCCTGTTACCCTTCATTCATATTGCTAAGGATATCATTTGAGAGAAGAGCAGCCGGAGTTTCACATGAGAGATGCTTTCTAAAACTGCGCTGATTTGTGAACAGAAGTTTTTATCAAGGAAATTTATTATACTCGAACTGAGAATGTTCCAGAATTCTGCAATATTGGTCTGTGATTTTCTTATACACATGAGTCACTTTGGACTATATATAGTCATGAAAAATGCAATCTGCGTAAGGGGCCAATGCCGTAGACTTCTCTCTGTAAATCCGAATTTGGATTCCATTCCCTTCTGATGACTTATTTGTTTTCAACTCTTTCAGTAGCTTCTCTACACCAGGGATATCCATTACTATGTCCACCATATGCGAGTGTGTGTGGCGGTCAATGTGCAGTATGTTTGTACTATCTTCCTGCTTGATTGATTTCTGAAAGGAGAAATTTAAAACTTCAGATGTCCTTTGTTGTCTTCTATTGCCACACCAGACTGGCCAATAAGTGACTGGATAAGGGTAGTGTGATTCTAGACGTAGCTACACTGAGGTGACAAAAGTCATGGAATACATCGTAGTATCTTGTCAGACCTCCTTTCGCCCGGCATAGTGGAGCAACTCAGCTTGGTATGGACTCAAGTCGATGGAACTCCCCTGCAAAAAATGCTGAACCATGCCGCCTCTATAACACTCCATAATTGCGAAAGCGTTGCTGCTGCAGGATTTTGAGGACCAAATCTGGGTGATCGAATCAGTCGCTCAGACTGTCCAAAATGTTCAAACCAATCGCGATCAATTGTGGCCTGGCGACAGGGCCCATTGTCATCCATAAAATTCCATCGTTGTCTGGTAATATGAAGTCTACAAATGGCTGAAAATGGTCTCAAAGTAGCCGAACATAACCATTTCCATTCAATGATCGGTTCAGATGAATCAGAAGACCCCGTCCAGTCCATGTAAATACAGTCCACACCATTATGGAGCCATAACCAGCGTACACAGCGTCTTGCTGACAATTTGGCTTCATGGGGTCTGCGCCACATTCGAACTTTAGCATCAGATCTTACCAACTGCAGTTTGCACTCATCTGACCAGCCCACGGTTTCCCAGTCTTCTAGATACCAACCGATTTGATCACAAGCCCAGAAGAAGCGCTGCAGGCGTTGTGCTGTTGGCAAAGGCACTCGCGTCGGTCGTGTGTTGCCATAGCCCATTAATGCCAAATTTCATCGTACTGCTCTAACGGATACATTCGTCGTACATCTGACATTGGCTTCTGCGGCTATTTCATGCAGTGTTGCTTGTATGTTAGCACTGACAACGCTACACAAATACTGCTGCTCTCGGTCATTAAGTAGGCTGTCAGCCACTGGGTTGTCCGTGGTGAGAGGTAATATTGAATTCTGTAGCGATTTCCGAAATGGAATGTCCCACGTGTCTAGCTCCGAGTATCATTCCACGTTCGGAGTCCGTTAATTTCCGTCATGCAGCCATACTAACATCAGAGGCCTTTCACATGAATCACCTGACTACAAATAACAGCTCCGCCACTGCACTGCGCTTTTATACTTTGTTTAGGTAATACAACTGCCATCTGGATACGCACATATGCGTCCCATGACCTTTGACACCTCAGTGAATGTTATGACAATGGGTCATATATTATAGCCAATAAAGTAAGACAGGAATTAAGAATAGCTGGGATAAATATCTGGTGTCCACTTTGTCTGGTATCGAGCTGCGCGGAAGTTGAATGCCCGCCAGAGCAAATGTCCCTCGCAGCCGGAATAAATAACGCCGCAACTCGACAGCTGTCAGTCGTGTACTTCGGCTGATAGCGTTCTTTAGTATCTCCACCATACTGTTGACTACTGCTCGACGACTTTGCTTTGGTTTTCCTGTTCGGTCTCGATTTGGATTGTGGATCGTGCTTCATCTGTTGACCGCGTTATATCGAATGTTCGTAGCACTTCGTTGTTGCATAGGTTATTGACCTGCTCTTATTGTGTCGGGTCTGCCGTTTGGTCAGCCCTGTTGCTCAACTCCGGCGTGGGTTTGAGTCCTGTCGGCAGGGCGTCTTCATGCCTTACTTCGTCATCGTTTCTCTCCTGTTTTTCTGACGTGTGCTGCGGTATCTGGCTACTCGCGGATATAGCAATTTGCGACGAGGAAAAAGGAAGTAGTTTCGTAGAGTGGAAGCTAAATTGATTACCCCGCTCGAGCAGCAGCAGCAGCAGCAGCAGCAGATACAGACGGACTTGTTACACAAGTCAGTTCAGGTCTGGGAGGAGAATCTTCGTGTGCAGAAAGCCACTGTGCCCTATGCCCCTGCACTCGACACCAAATACCGTCCTCCGTTGTTTCCTCCTTTCAACGACCCTACAGAGAACTGGGACATATATTCGCGTCGACCAAAGCAACATTTCACGGCGTTTCAAGTTACGGACGATTCACTACAGCGATAGCTCTTTGTCTTGGGCGTCGCCGTACAGGTTTTTTCTCCTCCGAAAATTGACGCCTCTGTCTGACCCCGTCACCCTCTCCTTTCAGGAGATATGCATTCTGCCGACCAATTATTATTCTCAGCGGAATCATGTGATTGCCTCCGGGCTAGAATTCCATAAGTACCATATACAGCCAGGACAGTCATACCGCTCGTGGGTCACTGACTTGGCAGGACTCAGCCGAAAATGTGATTTTACTTGTGACAATCAAGGCCGTAAAGCCTCCTACGCTGACTCTTTGATTCGTGATGTGGTGGTTCAGTTAGCACGTGACGCAGATGTCCACACGGTGACGTTGAAACTGCATAACCCGTCGTTAGAGGACTTCTTGTGCATCGCTCATTCTTCGAATTTGCACAGCCAGCTAACCGACGACTTACGGCAATGTTGCAAGTGGCAGCAGTTCGCACGACACCACGTGCGCCAGCCCAGCGTCGTAAACGTAGGAAGACCGCCAGGTTGCAGCAACGTCGTGATTTGTCTTTGTCCGATGTCTCTGACTTCTGAGCCTCCAGTTGTCTCTCGACGATTGCTACAGGGGCCGCTCCCTTCTTGCCAGCAGTGTTTTTCCTCTTTCTCCTGAGCAGACTGTCCAGATCGCTAGGGGTCGTGCACATGCTGTGACAAGGAGAGGTACCTCCACTCAGTACGTCGCAGTCACACGACTCGCCCCCACCCGGCGCCACGACCACAGCAGGACATGGTACAAGCACTGCAGACAGTAATCTACCAGGGCGACCCCTTTACGCAGAGATTATTCTCACGATTCTCTCAACAGGACAACCGTTCTCGGGTGGACACTGGGGCTACCATGTCTTCGATCAGTCAGGCGACTGACGTCTGACTGGGTTCACTTGACTTGTCCCTACACTCACTCAATTTGCTGGCCTATGACGACCGTGTGATTCTTCTTAACGGACTGTTCTCGATTGCAGCAACTTACAAACATGTTACTCGGCTTTTGACGTTCTTTGTCATTGACCACCCGTCGGCTACCAACATTCCGGGCCTCGATGCCTTCACAGCATTTGCATTTTCTATTTCCAATTAGGTCAAGGTGATTTCCAGTGCGGTCTCGTTCCAGGAACTGTATGACCTCTCGACAGTGTTTCCGTCTCTTTTTCAACCGTCTTTGGGGTGTGCTTCCGACTTTCAGGCCACACCTCGTTTTTAACGCGCCAGATTGATTCCAGTGGCCTTACGGACTGCCATGAAGGACGAACTGGATCGTCTGCAGGCAGCTGGGCTTGTCGAACATGTCTAATCTAGCACATTAACCACGCAGCTAGTCATCATAAGGAAACTGAATGGGTATCTTTGCTTGTGTGGGGATTTAAAGGTGACAGTCAGTGCTCAAAATCACAGTTAGAAACCTATCCTATTCTAAGGCAATAGATCTCCTCACCAAACTGGCTGGGGGGGGGGAGAATATTTTTCCAAGATCGACCTCGCTGATGGGTCCCTCTAGCTACCTTTACATGAGGCATCTCAGAATATTGTGGTCCTTAACACGCCATTTGGGTTGTATAAGTACAAGCAACTTGCCTTTGGCATTTCATCATCCCCTGCAATATTCCAATGATTTGTGGAACAGTTGATACAACATATTTCGGCTTGTCAGTTACTTAGGTGACCTTGTTGTCACAAGATCCTCTCACCAGGAGCATTTGGAAAACTTCCATACTCTGTTCACAACCCTGCAGGATGCAGACCTGTGTTTTCTGTTGGTTAAGTGCAGATTTTTTCAGCCAGGAGTAGAGTACTTGGGGCATTGGCTCCCTGAAGAAGGAATCTGGACTACTAATAACAACGTTGCCACCAGCACTTCTTTGCCCCACCCCAAGAACTTACCTGAATTACAAACATTTTTGGGCAAGCTCAACTATGCTTAATTCCTACCTCAGGGCCCACATGGCACAACCTGTCAGTTGCGTAAAAATGGCGTCCATAATTCCTGAATCCCCACCTGTGACCAGGCTTTTTTCAAATTAAAAACCGTACTGACGTCCACACCCTGCCTCACGCCCTTTTCTCTTGATCGCCCATTGGTTTTTGCAGCCAATGCGTCCGCCCATGTTATCGTAGAGGTCTTGGCACACAGGAATAGGGATTGTTCCAAACAGCCTATAGCATATGCATCCAAGATGCTGACCCCGTCACAGCACAATTATTCCCAGACAGAAAAGGAGGCTTTGGCAACAGTGTTCGCAGTCAATAAATTTCATATCTACTTTCTTGGAATGTAGTTCTCTCTAATTTCGGATCACAAGCCGTTGGTGGCGTTATTCGGACTGCGTCCCATCCTTCCGGAACAAACAGACCAATGGCTCCAGTGGTGGACGTTGTCTCCCAGTGCCTACAATTATACTATTCGCTACAACCTCACAACCCAGAATTCTAATGCAGACACGTTGTCCCGTCTACCAGCTGGCCCAGACACAGATTTCAACCAACAGGAAGTCCTCTGCTTTCACATCAATACCAAACATACACTGGACAGATTTTTTCCTTACAGCCATGTGTTTTTTTCCCCTGCAACACACTGAGGCCCCACCCTGTGACAGGTCCTTCGCTATGTAATCCCTGGCTGGCCCCATTATCTCACTCATCAGCTGGCGATAGAGCTCTGCCATTGGAAACAGCTTTCTCACCGACTCCCAGATGTTGTGATCCTTTTGGATACTAAGACACATGGACATCGAGTGGCTATTCTGGCTAAACTGCATCGTCAGGTATTGAATTTGCTCCACCAGTGTCATTGGGGCATGTCCTATATGAAGATACTAGCATGCCGCCATTGTACTGGCCTGACATCGACAGCAAAAAGATGATTCATATTCGTGCAGCATGTGCTCAGCACCAGGTGGTGCCCCCTTAGTCCTTTGCCTCTGTCCTACTCCTCACCTCCCTTGGGACTGCATCCATCTCTGTTTTGCAAGCCCATTCTTATTCTCTAAGTGGCTGCTCACTGAGGATACTTATTCAAAGTACCCCTATGTTGTATGCTTGGAATCCACCATGGCTGAGGTCATGCTTCCAATCTTAGCGCAAGTTTTGTCCATCAAAGGGTTACCTCACACATTGGTCTCTGACGATGGCCCACAAGTCATGGTCTCTGCCTTCAATGACTTCTGTGCCGCCAATGACATCAAACATGTCTTTAGCTCCGTCCCACCTTCACTCCAGTGATGATGCTGAACGTCTGGTCTGGAGGTTAAAGTGGCCGGTGAAGAAAACTGTCAAATCCACCGCTCCTATGGCGGCCCTTACTTTGTTTTTGAGCACTTATCACAACACATAGCTTAATAATCATAGCTCTACAGAGATAATCCATGGTCGCCAGCCTTGGACCTTGCTTCATCTTTGGACACCGTCGTCATCAAAATGTTCATCTCTCTCCTGATAGTATACCCCTGGCACAATGGTACAGGCATTTCTCCTACAGGGGTGCTGAGGCTTGAATACTAGTAACGGTAGTGTCAATCCACAGGGGAAGAGTTATGTTGCTCCAAGTGCAGAAGGGGTTTGAGTGCTGTCACCACAACCAGCTTTGGCCTTGGACAAAAGCCCTTTTCCACAGCCCCCTCTTCCACCACCTTCCTGTGCCAATTTGAAACAACAGCCAGAACCCCAGGTAGCTACCATGGATGTCCCATTGTTGCCTTGGTCCTCCCCTCTGGCTTCCTGTGGATCAGTAGTTCCTCCAGGAACATCCAACTCCAGCACTGTTCTGACACACTCTGCCAACCGTACTTCCTCCTCACAGCCTACAGTCAATGTGACTGCACCTTCGCCCGTACTTTCATTCCACCTGCCACAGCATAGTCTGGCGTGTTTCCACCTGTATGCACCAGTATCGGGGGGAGAAGGGGAAGGTTCTAGTATCAGGCTGTGTGGAAGTTGAATGCGCAATGGAGCAAATGGACCTCGATGGACGATAGAGAAGAGTGACACCACAATGTTGCACTTGCCTAGTGAGTGCGTCACCGTCTCGCCACGTGAATACACCAGCCAATAGTGTCCCTTGTGGCTGGCATAAATACCTGCACACCTCGACCGCTCAGTGAGTTGTGTACTTCATCTGATAACGTTCGTTACTATCTCCATCGTGCTACTGACTACTCGCCGGCGACTTCGCTTTGGTATTCGTTTTCCTCTCTGATCTCGATTTGGATTGTGGCTCGTACTTGACTTGTTGACAGCATTGTCGAAAGTTCGCTGCACTTCGTTGTTGCGTAGGTTTTTATTGACCTCTTGTTGTCAGGTCTGCCATTTGGTCAGCCCTGTTGCTCTGGTGCGGGTTTGATTCCCATCCGCAGGCAGTATTCACACCTTGCATCGTCATCATTTCTCCCCTGTTTTTCAGACATGTGCAGCGATATCTGCATACTTGCAATTTTGTAATAAATTATGGTAATTAAGCTAAGGTAGCATAAAAATGGAATGTTGCATGTTTTAACAGTGTCTTTAATTATTCCTGAGCAATTATTTGATATGAGCACACGTGGGCCACTGGGAGAGGGGAAAGTGACAGATAGTGTTTGTTTGCATAAGAGTCATTAATTAGTGTGCCAGAAAGTACTCCGCCCCATTACTAACATTCATTTAAGAGGAACTTTGATTGTTGCTTGATGTTGATGATAGGCCTCGAAAGACTGAGTTACTGTTGCAGATGAGAACAATCCATCAGTTGAAATAGATGCCAGCAAAATGTGCGGAATCAGTCCACGTAAATGTAGTGGTAACACTACACCTGCATAAGAGGGCGGCGTGTAGAGTAAGGGTTAGCTGGACGTCTGTCTTATTGCAGAGGAACCCAGTAAACACTGCTGGGTGTTGCGGCATGTGATACACGCCTGCTTGGATTACCAAGCGTGCCTTAAAGAGCGGTATTTTACCACAGAATTGGGATCAACCACAGCAGAGAAATGCAGAGAGGCATTTGAGTTCCTTGGATATCGGTAACTGTTTCCTGTTTATTTGAAATACAGAGATACACCACATATATTTAACTATAAGTTTACTTGATTTTACATCTCTTTCAGCTTAAATTCTTCTGACATGTTCCTTGTGAATGGGGAAAACCGAAATATAATGCTGCATCAGTAATATAGGACTTGCTAACCAATATTGACTGAGTACAGTTCTTGCTTGTTGGAACTTGTTAACTCAGCATGATGGTGTGTTATGAAATCTGAAGACTCACTGTGCATAGCTTGTCATAGTTCCTGCACCATTAGACACGCCGCCATCATTGTAGTCACCATCATTCATCACTTTCTTCTCTTCATACATACAATGTAAGTACGACTTGTACTATACACCGATCAGCCAGAACATTACGACTCCCGACTTACTGTCCATATAAACCTGTCCAGGCGATAGCAGCATCACCTGTTGAGGAATGACTGCTAATTAAACTCACGCACAGTGCATGTATTATCAGTGAGCATGCTGTCAGTGCGTAGAATGGGGAAGGCATGCAATCTGTCTCAGTTTGACCAAGGGCAGTTTGTGATGGGCCGGAGTCTCAGCACGAGCAGTTTCAGAAACTGCATGACATGTTGGATATTCCAGGAGTGCTGTGGTGTCTTCAACACGTGGCCAAACTAAGGTGAAACCACATCCAGACGTCGTAGGGTTGGGCGACCACCCCTCATTACAGATGTCTGACATTGTAGGCTGGGCAAACTGGTCAAACAGGATAGGCGGTGAACTATGGCAGAACTAATATCAGATTTTAATGCTGGGCAGAGTAAAAGTGTGGCTGAACACACAATGCACCGGACACTCCTAACGATGGGCATCTGCAGCTGATTCCCACATCTGTGCCAATGTTAAGACCGACATCGACAACTGCAACTGAAATGGGTACGTGGCCATTGGTACTGGACGCTGGTGCAGTGGGAGAGCGTTGCATGGTCTCATGAATACCAGTACCATCTTCATCACGCTGATGGGAGGGCGCAAATCCGTCGTGTTTCAGCGGGCCAACTCCTGGACACCTATACTGCAGCACAGAGACAAACTGGTGGCGGCTCCATTATAATCTTGAACATTCACGTTAGTATCCATGACTCCAATGGAGCGTGTGCAAGGTAGTATGACGGCCAAGGAGTTGGGACACTGATTTCAGACCACTTACATCCCTTCACAGCGTCCAGCTGGAGGTTCTTCGTTTGTAGTTGAGTGGTTGACCTTTTACCTGATCCATCAACCACTGTAGTCTGTTTTACTCTCGTCAACTATTTGCTCTGCTCCTTTTAAGTGTCTTCTATTTTGTGTTATTGCTGTGTTCATTTTAGCTCTGTACCCCTCTGGGTGCACAGGTTACGCTTTTACTGTATACGCCTTTTACAAGTATGTCTGTTTGAAACAGGGGACTGATGACCTCGATGTTTAGCCCCCATCAAACCCCAAAACCAACCAACCTTCACAGCGATCATGTTTCCCGACAGCAGTGCCATTTGTCAACAAGATAATGCTCCATTTCAGAAGGCCAGGAGTGTGATGGAGTGGTTCTAGGAACACAGTAGCGAGTTCAAGTTGATGGGCTGGCCTCCAGCTCGCCACAGCTGAACCTGATCGAACACATCTGGGATGTTATGGATCGTACCGGCAGAGCTCATCGCCACTCTTCCCGGAATGTATGGGAAACAGGTGACTTTTGGTGTGTGCAGATGTGGTGCCAATTCGCTCCAGCGACCTACCAAGGCTTCGTTGCTTCCATGCCACGAGGAGTCGCCAGTTATCCGTGTCAGAGGTGGACATATCGGCTATTAGGTAGGTGATCATAATGTTCTGGCTGATCAGTGTATACTACAAATAGAATCGATATATTTTGCTTATAAATTACTTGTAATATAAAAAAGCATCTTCATTGTTATGTTTTCTGTTTTCCAGAAGCATGTATGATGCCCTCCTTGATTGCCAAGGATTCCTCGCCATAGACAATAGATTTGTTCCGAAGTAACTTGCATTTTGGATGTTGGGCAGTACTCAAAGTAGTGTGGTTGTTTATGGAGATTTAATTCTACAGTGGACACTTCCCTACTACGAGTTAGATATAACTTCTGCAAAATGCCTCATGGAAAATTGCCACCAACATGGTATTCGCTCACTGGTGTGCCATTGGAGTCACTGCTGAATGATACACGTGCAGTTATTCCATCTGAATCGCTTGTCTTTCTGAAGGGTTTGCAGAACGTGAAGTGGATTAAGGACACATTGCCGCAATATGATGTGCGTAACATTCATGACAAGGACTGCCTCTCACTTCCTGTGTTCCAATCGAAAATGTCTTGACAAATACGAACCAGTGACTGAAAAGTTAAATATGAAATTAGTGGAACAATGATTATCTCTTACAAGATTTCCTATATAACGCCGATGAGCAGAATGGACGTTGTTGCTGAACAATGAAACACCGCCATTGTTGTTACGTTAAGGATACCTTATTCATATTGTATGCAGTTTGCCCACAAACTGCAACTGGGTGCCATTTCGATTTTAATAAGGCAGATACAGCAGTCAAAACGTGTCTTTCTAAGGGAGGTATCGTAAATATTTGCTCAAATTGTAACAACCTACTGTCTACAATCGATGATATAAAAAGTGTTGAAGATAATGATTAAATTCGTATTTTTCCACTGTATGACAGCAACGAAGTTCACTGTTTTATTGTATGAAAATGTAAAAAAAATAATAAAATTTATATCTGTAGAATCTTTTGTTTCTTATTTTTCCTTTCAATCTGTCTATGATATGTTATGATGTTGTTGCCTTGTCAAAGTAAGCAATGAGATGAGCAGATGTGGAAATATTGTAAGTAATTTTTGGATGCTGTTTGTACACACACATGGCATGAAATTTAATGATGAGGCAGAAGTGGAGAGAGAGAGAGAGAGAGAGAGAGAGAGAGAGAGAGAGAGAGAGAGAGAGAGAAGAAATTCACTGTGGTGTATAAATCATAGACATGATGTTGAGGCAGATATAGAAAAATTCACATAAGTTTTGAATCCTGTGTGCGCACCCACATGAGACGAAATTGATGAGGCAGAAATGGAAAGAAAGAGACAGAGGTAGGAGATACACCTGTACATTGATGTATAAATCAGAGACGTGCTGATGAAGTAAATGTGGAATTATTTTGTGCACCCATGGAAATTTAGTGACAAGACAGTACAGTACTTACTGAGGGGGGATCATTATGAAGATGGTGTGTGTGTGTGTGTGTGTGTGTGTGTGTGTGTGTGTGTGTACGTAATTCAGAGGCAAATGTCTTTGAACATGAAGCCGAAGTACCATATATCTCTTAATGTGACGCCATTTTTACGCCACTTAAGTGAGTGTCTGCGTCATTTTATACTGACTTTGGCTGGAGTAGGAGGATGGGGGGGGGGCCGAGGAGGGAGGGAGGGATATGGTACAAAGTACAGCTGGTATAGTTCTGCCGTTTTGGATTTTTAAATTTTCCGCCACCACCGCCATGTTGCATTTTTCAAATTTCCTACCACAGCCATCAGGGATCTTTAAATTTCCCCCAGACACCATCTTACATTTTTTAATTTCATGCCATTTTCATCTTTAATTTTTCACTGACTGCAGCGCCGACTAGCGGGGAAACTCGAATTGTACATTGGAAAGTTGGAAGATGATTTACTTCTCTTTCTAAATGAAGCAAACCATTGAGTGCTGTAACGGCGCAATGAGCCGTTCCACCCATAATTCTAGGGGTGTTTTTGTGATCGTTTGGAGGTGTTTTTTCGTACCATGACGTATGCCCATCAATTTAGATTACAGTAAACTTTTTTCAATATTTTCGCTGACAGTATTGCTTTTTTCTTCTATACCTTCGTGACGAGCGTGCTGTGGACACTCCTGTCTTCCAAGGTGACCAAAGCCTGGAAGCATATGTTCCTGGTTTGACAAACACTCTGGCATCCTAAGACACCTCGACTGGCTATCTAAATAACCCAATATTAACTCCATGTAAAGTGCGTGGGACTATTGGGAACAGCAGCTGAAATGTAGCAATCAACATCCCCACAATCTGGGAGCTCTACTGGGTCTAACCATCGTCTTCAGGTGGATATGGCATAGCTGAAGAAACTTTTGGATACTCGTCCTCGACGAACTGAGGCCATTATCAAGGTTACAGAGGGTGTTACACTTATTAGCGTGGTGTCCACGGGGATTAAATTATCTTTCGTTCAATTTGCTCATGTGACATGCAAATTGAGAGAACTACTACAATTGCAGACAGCAATAACGAAGCACAAATTAAAGGAGGCAGAGACAAACTTTTCAGAAATATGGAATCTTCAGTGCGTGTTGATGTGGCAGGGGCATCGACAAACAATGATTCTCCTGTCAAATTCATAATGAACAACACAGATAATGACATAACTGTCCAGTTATTGAGTGAGGTTTGGTAAAAATTCGAGTAGGTAGACAATACGTAAAAAATCTATGTATACAAATTTGTAGAGTTATTGGAGGAGATAAAAAGCAACACTTTCGTTGTGTGACACACATCTTACAGGAGCACCTTGAAGGGCTTAACGCTGGACTTCCCTCGGGCCAAAGTTCACAGTTGTTTTAACTGGTTCAAATGCAACACGTTGGCATTGGAACCTGATTTGCTACTCTATTAAATCTTACAGCTAGTAAGGATAAGTTTCCATTACTGCTTACAATTAAATAAGTATTGTTTATATTATGTAGTGTTTATATGGAAATTTCTGCTTGACGACGGACTTGACGACGGACTTGATGACGGATTACAGCCTAAAAGAGAAGCTGACATAAATATCATTTAGTGAATGCATGATGCAACATTCGAACAGTAAGATGCCTGTGTGCAGAATGATTTCCAGGGATGAGGTTACCAAACTGTCACATTTCAAAGACTCGATGACCATTTTTGTGAAACAGAATCCCTTAGACCAGTCTGATGGGAAACTGGTAGATTTCACAGTGTGTGAACTATCTGTCCGAGGAAGCTGTGTTACAGTGAACAGAGTACAGCCCGAACACCAGCACTCAGTCCATAACCAAGGAACCAAATACCTCCAACGTATGAACGCCCTGCACGGGACGGGAATACATCCACTTAGAATACCAGAAGGTCCAAGACAAGAAATATCAGCCGATGCCTTTTCTCAGCACGTAGAATTCTGACAATGGTATCGAT
This sequence comes from Schistocerca piceifrons, assembly GCF_021461385.2. NCBI lineage: Eukaryota > Metazoa > Arthropoda > Insecta > Orthoptera > Acrididae > Schistocerca > Schistocerca piceifrons. The sequence continues at coordinate 614,880,020 of NC_060149.1, forward strand.
TCCACAATCCCGTGGGTGGTCTACTGTGAACTGCAGACAGTCTAAAAGGCACCTCGGCGACAACTGCTGTGGTAAACTTACGCGCTTTTGGTTATAGCATATCTGCCTTTGAGATATTTCACAAATATAATGTATTTAGTAGTGTAACGACAGTACAGCAATTTAATTTATGAACAAACGTCAATCAGCCACTGTTTTCCGATTTTTTACTTACTACAATAAAATTGCGGTACCTGATTGGTCACAACTAAATGCACCTTATTACGTTAGTATGAGCTTGAATTGTAGCATATCGTTGTTTGGTACTCCAGATTTTTTAATTGAAATAATTTAATATCATATATTTTTGTATTATATGGTACGTTACATTGCAGTATGCATGTAAATCCTGATACCTGATTGTGTGTTGCTCTCACCAGCACTTGACTTGTTTTACAGCACTACAAAATGCAACCGGTATTGTCAAAAAAAGCAGCAACTGTTAAAATAAGAAATATAAATTCAGCGATGAATCCCTTCTCAAAATGTAAGTGTTGTGACGGAAAGTCGCTAATACGAGTATAAGAAATATAAAAAAAACACATCAACGTAGCTGTGACAGGTAACATTGGTTCCATTCCAGAACTTATTCATCAGTTAAACGCTGCACAACCTTTCGCCATATTTCTTCATGTACAATAAACTGTGTTGTACAGTTACAACTGACAAATACTGAATGTGTGCAACAACTAACAAATATTGTAAGTAAACTTACACACATCCAGCGATCACAGGCCCTGAAGCCTTCGTCATGCTGCCATAAACTGCCTCCATTCCTTTATGTTTTGTGTGTGATTACTCCAGATGCTGTCAGTAGCATAGTGGCGACATCACCCCAGTTTTGATATCAAATTGATATACAAATGAATTAACTTGATCAATTAATCCTCCCGCCACCGATCACGCCCACCACTGCCCCTACCATACCCTCCCCAATCCCCAGACTGACATGTTTTTTCTCAGCCTGAACATGGGCCACAACCCACTCCCCCCCCTTTCCCCACCCCTCCCCCTCCTCCAATCCACCCCATTGGGGAATTCCGAATTTTGATGGGAAAAACGAGTTTTGGCAGGACTTTCAAATTTCGGTGGCGATTTACTTGCCCCAGGGCTGTGGTGACGTCCCACCACACCCCCCGGCCCGGGAATCGGCGGAAAATTAAAAATGACGGTATCGGTATAATTAAAGAGGACGTAGCTGTTTTGTACACTATGGCATGTCTTGAGTTACAATTGCGATGCTATATCATACATGTGTTTACGAAACTAATTGAGAGACCCTGTCTTTAAATAGAACTTCCTATAAGAGTTTACCACACGTATAGACGCTACTTCGAAACTAATTACCTACTGCATGCTCACATTTGACATTTTTTATGCATAACTCACCTCTTCAGACATGTCTGTAAAGTTTGTCATACAGCAGCATATTCTTCCGTTCTAGTTTTGTAAGCAACTTCATCACAACTTGTTTCATGAAATCTACTCACATATCGAAAACAAAAGTCCTTTCCAGATTCCACAACGACCTATAATTCAAGTGGTGTCTACTTTATAATTATAGATTATGAAGTATGAAATAACAGCTATTATTTAAACACGCAATCGTGACAATAATAATAATAAAAGTTATGGGTGCACGAGAAGACAGTCGATTCCTATTAGTTTTATGAACAAAATCGGTGTGTTTTTGAGGAACTATCTTCTTCCAAACTTTAAACAGTTGTAGCACTCCTTGTAATAGTACCTCCTACAAGACTATTCCGCGTCTCTCCCGATTCATCGAAAAACAATTACCGTCTGCGTATCGTCATTGAGCATATTACCTATAGTGTATCGCTCCATTGGAACTGGAGGCCAGTGCTAAAAGTCCTTTGCGCAGATCTGCACAAAATATTGTCTGTACTGGAGGAAGGCCATATCCAGCAAACTATTAATTATACGAGAGGGCTCCTCCATTGGTCCTTCATAGGCAGTGCAAAAATCTTTCATTCCCTTACGGCTGTCGCAGTATTTCACGTCAAATATATACCTTCCCTAACGACAGAAGTCATTTTCTTTGCACATGTCGGAACACCCACATACTTTATAAGCCTGCTGCTCAAGGTGAATATCACGCATCCCCTACTGTTACTAAATATAATACTTCATCAATAACTGAATGCTGGCGATACAACACAATACTGAGCGAAAATCGGCGATGGGTAGACATGTCTCATAAGCTTTTTCCTGGCGCATAGTACTAGTGTGTCCTAGAAAGAGAGGCGTAATCGTCTTACAGGCTGCCAGATGTTAAAAACACTATCGCAACGGCCATGTTACTATCACGTGCGGTCTTGGTTCTACAGGTGCTCACAAGTATTGCTAAATATATCCATGTTAAAAACTATACAAGCCATGTAAATCGTGCTATGGCATTAGCTCCGAATGAAGTGGTTTTTTCCCCACACAAATACCTTGACATTGAATATAGACAGTGATCTTCGGAGTGTGTATTAACGGACTGACTGTGCTGTTACACGTCGCCGACGATGTAAGCTCGTAATATTGTAAAATCACCAAATCTACACAGTGATTCGACTAAGGAACGTGATATGAAGCCGGTATTGGCAACTCTCTCATGCCACAGCTAGACATTACCCCAGTGTTTGTGACGTGTTCTGTCTCGATGCCACATTAGTCGTGGTAGTGTGTATTGGCTTCAGTTACTTGGGCTACAGGGTGGTTTTTGAGCAGACATCTGTAGTAGCAAATTCTGACATCAACCAATGATAGGTACTGTATGCTTACAGGTACTACACTTTTTAAACTCCTCCTTGTCCAACACCAGCATCTTGTTAGTTGAACATACTTCCAGGCAAAAACAATGATAGAACCTTACACCCCTGTCACTTTCCCACCAGCTTATAGGTGAAGGGAAGAGAGTGTGTGTGTGTGTGTGTGTGTGTGTGTGTGTGTGTGTGTCATTAGTGTCGAGTGGTACTGCAAAATTTTTTCCCAGCAGGATAAAACCCGTTTTATGGTATCGTTAGTTTTTGTGCTGTACTGCGATTTTAGGCCGTCCCTGTGTAGCGCCACGCATATAATTGTGTAATTAGGCCCAATCTTTATGACTAATTACATAATTAGGTCCTATCTTTACTTCATTTTCCCCAGCAAAATGGTTAGACACTGGACTCGCATTCGGAAGGACGACGGTTCAATCCCGCGTCCGGCCAATCTGATTTAGGTTTTTCGTGATTTCCCTAAATCGCTCCAGGCAAATGCCGGGATGGTTCCTCTGAAAGGGCACGGCCGACTTCCTTCCCCATCCTTCCCTAATCCGATGAGACCGATGACCACTCTGTCTGGTCTCCTTCCCCAAAACCAACCAACCCCACCAAAATAAATAAAGTACACTAACCTTACCTTCCTCTCCTGCGTCTGGACAGTTTCCATGTGTTGGGGGCTGCACTTGGGCTTTCCATCCAGTACAACCAGGGTCCACGACCTGGAAACAGCACCTCCAATTTTAAATTCCCGTCAATTCCAAGCGAAGGTGATGGTATTATTGTCTTAATAGGGAGCACTTGGGCTTTCCGTTCAGGAGGACTTGGGTTAGAGTCCAGAAACGATACCGCCATTTTTAATTTCCTGCCAATTCCCATGGGGAGGGGGGGGCGGCGTGGCGTAGGACGTCGGCACAGCTCTGACAAAGAAATTTCTATCAAAATATGAAATTCCCGAAAAAATTCGAAATTCCCTCCAATAGGGTAGGTTGGGTGAGGCGAAGGGGTGAGGGAGGGTGGGGAGTGGAGAGGGGGCTGGGGCCCATGTGCAGGCTAAGAAAAACGTTACATCTGGGGGTGGGCGTGGTTGGGACAGGGGTGGGTGTGATCTGGGGTGGGGGTGGGATTAATTGATCAATTTAATTTGTATATCAATTTGATATCAAAATTGGGGTAATGCCGCCACTAGCCTACTATATTTGTCAATCTCTAGGGCTGCCAGGTCCTTCGCCAGGTCGTCCGTCTGGCACTACTTGGTTGTCCTCTAGTCTATTTTCTGGTAAATTTCCTTCAAGTCATGATCTGAGTCACTTAATAGTACTGCATAATGTGTGTATGTAAGACACTGGAAATTACTGTCCATCTGTACGCCAGCCAACTCCTGGTGCCTACATCCCCTAATTACTTTCTCTAAGATGACTCTTCAGAAATGCACTTCTGCCCTTTACCTACCCATACAAGTCTGCACCATTCTCTTTAGTATCTCTGGGGTTCTGAGGTCAAGCAGCGCGTTATGTAGGCTATTCCTGTGGATGCTGTTGTATACATGTTGAAAATCTACGAACAGACTGTATATATTCAACAAAAGTTTTTGACCAAATTGTCAATATATTTTTATCTACCACGTTTCGGTACCTGTTGCAAGGTAGCTTCTTCAGGGTTTTTTGTTTATTGCCGAATGAGTTTTTTTCTTTATTGTATTTCAGCGCCCCATATGGGGCGGGTTGGCAACAGCATAGGCGCCGCTCTTCAGCTGGGAGACAGTACATAACAGGGAGACATTTTAACAACATAGAGGAGGAAATACGGCGAAACCGACAGATAAAAGGGGAAACATAATGGAAGATACCGTAAAAATGGAGTGACTGTAAAAATGCTGATAAAAATCTAAAAACTGTAGATAAGAAACCATACACTGTGACAATTAAAAGAAACACAAGGCAAAGCAGCATAGGCGCTGCCCTTCACCAGAGAGACATAACACGAAGACATGTAAAACAACATAGAGGAGGAAATACGGCGAAACAGACAGATAAAAGGGGAAACATAATGGAAGATACCGTAAAAAGTGGGTGAATGTAAAAATGGTGATAAAAATCTAAAAACTGTAGACAAAAAACCATACACTGGCAATTAAAAGAAACACAAGGCGAAGTACAGCTGGAGTATAAAAGTTGCGATGGGCAGTGTAGCACATAACAATTGCTGACAGGAACACTACGTACAAGTCCAGCACACGAATAAAATCACAGCTCTTGACGTCATGGGAGAACAGCACCAAACACAACACTGATGTAATACACCGACGATGATGATGATGATGATGATGATGATGATGATGATGATGATGATGATACTGAGAGGATCTGCCAGGGGTACAGATGAGAGAGAAGGGAAGAAAGGAGGGAGGGGTGGTGCAAGAGGGGGGAGAGGGGGAGATGGGTGGGGAGCATGCCAAATGGGGCTGGGAGGGAAGGACGGGGGAGGGAAACAGCCCAGGGAGGGGTGCAAAGAATCAAGGGGGAAGGAGGAAAATCCGATCTGGGAGAAGGAGGGGAGAGGAAAAAGGAGGGCCCTGGGGAGGGGAAACAAGGCCAGGCTGCAGTTGATAGGAAGGTAGATGTCATGGTGAAGTTCAACATCTGGGAGCGGGAGGTGCTGGATATTGTCCTGTTGAAGGAGATGGAGGAGATGGAGGTGGAGAGAGGGAGGGATACAGAGATAGAGGTGCAGCAATGGATGGGAAGAGGAGAGGAAGGAGGATCAAGCCTGTGGACAGTGTAAAGGATGTGGACATGTTGGAGGAAAAGGAGGCAGCAGGGGAAGTGGATGAGGTTATACAGGAGTCATGTGGGGGAAGGAAGGTGGATACAGAAGGCAAGACGTTCTAGGATTTGGAGGGCCTTATTAAAGTGGAGCGGGCAGGGGCAGAGATCCAGGCAGTGCTGGCATAACAGAGGATAGGCTGGATGAGGGATTTTTAGATGTGAAGGAAAGTGGGAGGATGCAATCCCCATGTCTGGCCAGACAATAGTTTCAGGAGGCAGAGGTGGGAATGGGTTTTCTGCTGGATGGTCAGGAGATGAACGGTCCAGGTGAGGTGACAGTGAAGGATGAGGTCAAATTATCTCAAGATTGGGGTTAGCTGGATGGGACAACTATAAATGGTTAGGTAGAAATCATGGAGACGGGAGGAGCTGGTGGTGCAGCCTATGATGATTGCCTGGGTTTTGGAGGGCTTGTTACAAAGGAACCACTGGTAGCACCAACTGGTGAACTGGTCAAGGTGAGTTTGGAAGGCGTGTTGGGACCATTGAAAGGTAGGTTAGAGAGCCAAGAAGACGGTGTCATCAGCATATTGGAGGAGGTGGACGGGTGGGGGGCGGATTGAGCATATCTGCGGTGTACAGGAGATAGAGGAGACAGGAGAGGATGGAGCCCTGGGGGGATGCCAGCAGTGGGATAAAAGATATGGGAGTTGGTATCATGGAGGGTGACAGGGGAAGGACTGCGTGAGAGGAAGGAAGCGACCAGATGGGCAAAATTGATAGGCAGGGAGTAGGTTTGAAGTTTAAAGAGGAGACTGAGATGCCATATGTGGTCATAGGCATTTCGGATGTCAAGGGAGACAAAAATTACAGAGTGACAGGAGTTAAGTTAGAGGGAGAGAGGTGCATGAGGTTAAGAAGTTGGTCTTCAGTGGAGGTGGGATGTCAGAAGCCACACGGGATAAGAGGGAGGAGATGGTGTTGATTAAGGTTATGATGGATACGATGGGAGAGGATGGATTCAAAGACCTTACTGAAGTTGGTGAAGCAGATGGGGCGATAGGAAAAGGTGACAGAAGGGGGTTTGTTGGGTTTGAGGAACAAGAGGATGCGGGAAGTCTTCCACAGGTCAGAGTAGAAGCCAGTAGAGAGGTTGATGTGTATAAATTGGCAAGGACAGTCAGGAATGAGAAGGGGCATTAATGTCTTGTGCTGTGATTGGAGTGGTTATGTTGGAGTGGAGCAACTGCCCCAAGTATTAGAGACTGGGAGCAAGTGGAGTGACCGAGGTATCAGTGTGTTCCATGACAGTGGGGAAAAGGGAATAATCAAAGTGTGGATCATCAGGGATGGAGAAGACCTCGGAAAGTTGGGAAGGGAACTGGTTGACCTTACTGGGGATGTTGGGAAGGGGGTGGTCGCTATGGAGAACGGGTAATAGTGTGTGGAATGGCAACCAGTAAGGTGATGGAAGGCTGACCAGTACTTGGAGGAGTTTATAGGGCGGGTGGCATTGAGTTGTGTACAGGTCTGGTGCCAGTCCCAGCGTTTCTGTGTTGTAATGAAGTTCCAAACGTGTCACTGTATTTGCCGGTGGCATTGGTATGTCTCCCCATCATGATTGTACAGGAAGGAGCGATAGAGGCAGTGGGATTCATGGAGGAGGAGAGCCCATGGAGGACAAGCCATGGAGGGAGGGTTAGGAACATGGGCCTCCACAGCATAAGTAATGGCCTCCTGAAGGAAGGACAAGGCATGGATGATGTCAGGATGGTGATAGGTAAGAGGGTGGCTTTCGATCTGAATGGCCATGGATTCCCGATAGGCGTCCTAGTTGGTGTGACAGTAGTCATGGACTACCTTGGGAGGGGGTGGTGGGTGGTGAGCAGACGTTATAGTGAGGACAGGGAGGTGTTTGCTACTTGTGTGGTCAAGGATCTCGACGGCGATACTCCCAAGAAGGTTGGCAGAGACAATGACACCATCAGGGGGTGATGTTGCTTTCGGGACAGGTGAGCTGGGGAAGGGGAACAAGGTCACCTTGGATTGTGGGGAGGGACTGATGCCACTGCCGTAGGGCGGCGGGGGAGCGGCTATGGGTGTTGATATTGGCAGCAATCACATAGGTGGAGAAGATGCAGTCAATGTGGGAGATGAAGTCATAGGGAATAGGAGCAGTGTGGCGGACATACATGGCGGCGCAGGTGATGGTGAGGGAGGGGAAGCAGACGCCGGGGATAAGGTGTTTGGTAGCATCATTGAGGAGGGGTTGTGGCCAATAGCGACTCCACCCTGCTCTCGGGGGCCAGGAGCATCAGTTCGGTGGAGGATACAGGTTGAGGTGCAGATAGTATGGTGGGGCTGGAGAAATGTTTCATTCACGAGGAAGGTGTCAAACTGGTGTTGGGAGAGAGTGTACATAAGGAGGTATTTGTTGGTGCAGAAGGAGCAGATGTTTTGGAAGAGGATGCAACACTCATTCCAGTCCATGACAGGAAGAGAGGAGGGTGAAGGGAGGGGAGAGGAGAGGGTTAAACCAGGGTGTCAAAGTGGGTGAAGGTGAAGTGGGCTTGGTTGTGGGCGTAAGTGGCGAAGGTGTTCAGGTGAAAGACAAAGCAGGTGGCGAGGGAGATTTGTTGGAGGATGTGGGGACGTTGGAAAGGGTGAATGTTTTGGAGGACTATGGTCAGGAAACAATGTCTTCAGCTGTGGGGGTGGATGGAGGTAAATATTGGAGTGGATGGGGGGTCGATGGGATGGATGGGGGCAGTAATCTTGGGGATGGCAAGAGGGGGTTTAGCCTTACACTTGTGGGAGTAGGTAGGGTGGGGGCCACTACAGGTGTTACAGGAAGGAGGGGTGGCGAGGTTGATCATTATACATGAGGCAGCACTGGCAGCTATAGGATTGGGGAGCAGATTTAGAGGATTCAACAGGGTGGCTGCGATGAAAAATCAGGGCACCCTGGGTGAGGAGGTGGTCGATGGAGGGTGCGGATTCTGAAAAGACACACATAAGATAAGTGGGACGAAAGGCATTGTGGATACAGTAGGCAGAGCAGATTTCAAGGTTGGGGTGTGAGTTCTGTGATCATAAGGCTGAGCTTGGTGATCATGGGTGCGTAGTTTGGTGGGGGGGGGGGGCTATGTAGAGGCTGGGGCTGGCGAGGAGAGGGTGTCAGGAATGCATGGGGGCCAAACACAATGCGTGGGAGTTTACAGAGGAGGTCCGTATGAAAGGAGAGGGAGGGGATCTTGATGAGGACTGAATCCCTGCGTGGAATCAGTTGGGAGACAGGAGCACCAGGGAAATACTTACGTATCTTCATGGTGAGGCTATGGGCATCAAGGAACTTGGGGTATGGAGTTGACAGGACAAAGGTGTGGAGTGTGGGAGCCAGGGTACAGGCGACAGGAAGAGGGGTGGTATCCATGGAAACAGCAGTGGGAGGGGCGGTGACGTTTTGTGGGAAGTGGCGGGAGCAGAATTGGTATTGACGCACTTCTGGGGTTTGTAGAGAGGTTTGGCTGGGTGGAGGGAACACTGATGGGGAGGAGAGGGAGGTGGGGAGCAGCAGATTCTGTAGGTTCGGTGGAGGCACTGGGAGGTGCGGTCAGTTCTGTGGTGGCAATGGTGGCCCGGAGTGATGTGATGTGGATGATAGGCAGATGATGAAGTGTTGGGGGGAGGGGGCTGAAACGGCGGAAGTCCACCACTTGGGGGGTTGCAGCAGAGGCGGCAGCGGAGGCGTACGAGAGCGGGCGCAAGAGTGGGAGCTGTTGCGTGTGTGAAGGCTGGGGGGAGGGTGTAGATGTGGCAGTAAACAGCAGGGGAGGAGATGGGGAATGGGTAAGTGGGGGGAAGGGGAGGCAAGGTGTGAGGGGGGGAGGCCAGGGGCGGCACTCCAGGTATTGATAGTGGAAGTGGGAGAGGAGGTGGTATAGATGACAAGGGAGATGGGAAGGCTCATGACACACACACACACACACACACACACACACACGCGCGCGCGCGCGCGCGCACGCACACGGACGGACGGGCGGACAGCAGGTGGCGGCGAGCACCAGGCGGTGGCTAACAGACGGGCGGGCGACAACAGCGGCAGGCGGCGGAAGGCAGTGTTTGGCAGGCAGGCAGGCGACAACGGCAAGGGGCTCTTCAAAAGCGCAGACTGCACCATGAGCGTAGCCCAGGCAGTGTAATCTTTCGACTTGGAATTGAGAGGATCCAACCCTCGAGATGTGCTGAATGAGTTTTTTTCCCCTCTATTGTATTTTCAATTCCCCATCCGGGGCGGGCTGGCAGCAGCTGCTGAATGAGCAAACTTTGTTTCTTATATACCTGCCGACATGGCTGTAATCTAATTCTTATGGGCCGTTTAGGATGAAGGGGAGGGATGTTAGAAATCGTTATTGGTGTTTTTATTATTTCTTTTCATTGGTGGAAACCCGACGTTTCGATTGGTATTTGCATTACTATCTGTGATTGGTGGAAATCTGCGAATGGAAAACCAGGTGGCAGCTTTGACGTCGCGTTGTTTTCCTGCTTGATAGCGCCGGCCTAGACGCGCCAGTACTCTATGTACCTGCGGCCACTGTGGTCTCCCAGGCGCCTGTATGTGTTGCTTCACGTGAGAAATTGTCCCTGGGCCTAAAATAGGTCATTAAACAGTGGCTCACTATATCGCAGTTATTGGGTGCACGTGTTCCTCTAAGATGTTCATTGTATTTCAGGTAGTAAGGGGAATTTTATGAACAGACAGATGGTGTAGCTATGGGCTCCCCTCTTTCGCCTATTGCAGCAGACATCTCTATGGAAGCATTTGAAGAAACAGCACTCCAGTCTGCACCATTACACTCTGAGTGTTGGCTCCAATATGCTCACGATCCTTTATCTGGCCACATGGAGAGGATGAGCTACGAAATTGCCACAAACACCTCAACCAGCAGCACAGCGGAATCCAATTCAGTACGGAGATAGAAAAGAATGGGGTGCTGCCTTTCCTCGATGTGGAAATTTATGAACAGCCTGATGGTAAACTGGGCCATAGAGTATACAGGAAGCCAACCAGCACTGACAGTTACCTGCATGCCTCCTCTCATCACCACCCTACGCAGAAGAAATCCTCCCTGCACACTTTAACCAAGAGAGCTAACAGGATCAGCTTTGAGGCACATATAAAGAGTGAACTACAAAACCTCTAGTCCATTTTTTGTGCCAGTGGTTATGGAATGAAAATTATAGACAAAACTATGGCGATAAAGAATTAATGCAATAGAGGAGAGCAAAAGGAAACACGAAACATCGGTCTATTACCATATGTTCAATATATCACTGAACGTGTGGGCAAAATTCTCCGCCGAGTAGGCATCAAGCCGATTTTCCGAAGCGGCAACACAATAAAAGCTGTTCTTCGCACAGCGAAATATACAGCTGGCAAACTACATGCTGCTGGAGTTTACGAAATCGGGTGCGAATGTGGATCAGTGTGTGTATGCGAGGCGGGGTGGCCCATCAGAGTACGGATATCTGAACACGAACGATATATCCGACTAACAAAGCACACCAAGTCAGCGGTGGCAGAACACCAGGATGAGGGCGGCAAACAGATTGATTTTGGTGAAGCACGCGTACTGGCGAAACATCCTCGTACTTTCAAGAGGAAGATTAGAGACGCAATAGAAATATCCAAGCGACCGACCAACAGAGAAGACGGGTACCGACTTCCGACGTCATGGCTGCCAGCAATAACAGCGCTACGGGACGAAAGCTCACGTGAAGCAACACACAAAGACGTGCGGGAGACCGCAGTGGCCATAGGTACATAGAGTACTGGCGCGCCTCTGCCGGCGCTAGCAAGCAGGAAAACATCACCACGTCAAAGCTGCCGCCTAGTTTTCCATTCGCCGATTTCCACCAATCACAAGCAGTAATGCAAACACCAATCTAAACGTCGGGGTTCCACCAATGAAAAGATATAATAAAAACACCAATAAGGACTTCTAACATCCGTCCCCTTCATCCTAAACAGCCTATCAGAATTAGATAACAACCATGTCAGCAGGTGTATAAGAAACGAAGTTTTCTCCTTCAGGCCGGCCGAAGTGGCCGTGCGGTTAAAGGCGCTGCAGTCTGGAACCGCAAGACCGCTACGGTCGCAGGTTCGAATCCTGCCTCGGGCATGGATGTTTGTGATGTCCTTAGGTTAGTTAGCTTTAACTAGTTCTAAGTTCTAGGGGACTAATGACCTCAGCAGTTGAGTCCCATAGTGCTCAGAGCCATTTTTTTTTCTCCTTCAGCAGTAAACAAAAACACCCCGAAGAAGGTACCTTGCAAGAGGGACCTAAACGTCGGTAGTTTTATATATGTGACAATGGTAGCGAAAGCCTGCGTTTATATTTAGACTGTAGATATCTTTATCATATTCGTATTGTGTTTCAAACAATTGTCTTAGAGTGCAAATTGCTCTGTTGTTCGGTTTGGTCGAAATCCAGCTTGGCATTCCTGTATGTTGTTCCCTATGAATCGTTGTAATTTTCTGAGGATAATAATAGATAGTGCCCTGTAGGTTACACTCAGCAAACATGCTGTGTATTTAGCACATTCCAATTGGCTTCGCTTCTGGAATATCGGCCTTACCATGGCCAATTTGCGTACTTCTGGCAATGTTTCTTCATGTATGCAACAATAAATAAGTAATGTTCGATGAATGTTCTTATAATCCACAATACATTACAATTTACCATCCTCTTACCACCACAAAGTGTCGAGCCGAAAGTTCAAAACATTTTGCTCCTGCAGCTGCAGCTGTAGCGACTCGGCAGCGATTGCATCAGCTAACATAAGGAAAAGTCTCTGGTCAGCGGCACTTAGAGGGCAACAACGGAACAAGGGATCTAGCTATATCCACAAGACTAAGCCCACAGCAAAACATGGAAAGTGACGTAGTTCACAGATGTTAGTACATCCAGTTCAAGACATTGTTAGTATTATCGATGAACAGAAAATTTTTGACGAACAGCAAGGAACATGTTGCTATTGATTTCGTCAAGGTTCCAGCGTGCTGCACCAAACTGTTTTATTAACTCAGAAAAGCTATTCCGGTTTCTAAGAGACGAAAATCGGAACTCGAAATGATTGCAACATAGTTGGCGAGATAAATGCACTGTGAGGTAAGAAAGTTGCTCGGTTAAGATGATTACAGCTAGAATATCGTATTTTTCCATAGAATATAAATGATTATGATTTAATTAAGCTTCACTTTGAGGACTCTCAATTCGGAATTAACAGAGACGATTAGTGTAAAAGTTAAACTTTCAGCGTTATTATGCCCTGGTTGGATGGATTTCCATTAAAACCCATTGTTTCGTCCCCATCTGCGGAGGACCTCTCCGTTGAAAATATCCACAGATGGGGACGAAACGTTGGGTTGTAATGGAAATCCATCCGACCCTGGCATAAAACAGCGAATATTTTACTAATTGTTGAGATGAGGGGTGTTTTTCAGTAGTTCTGCAGTCAGCTTTTCGACAGAATAAAGGTGTTTGTTAGAATTTATGTCGTCATGATCTGTTCTTACAATCGCATGCGTAGGATAAGGCAGTTATAGTTTATAAACATACCAAATTGACATTTTATAATTATAAGGCTATACGTAAAATTTCAGAGGTACAATCATTCCAACAGCTGTGACATACGTATAATGTGAAAGTGCAATGTTGTACAGAGGAATGTTATAAACTGCTGATTTAGTTTCAAAGCTATATGAAAATTTGTGATTACTTTGTTCAAAATGGCTCTGAGTCCTATGGTGCTTAACATCTGAGGTCATCAGTCCACTAGAACTTAAACCTAACTAACCTAAGGATATCACACAGGATTCGAACATGCGACCGTAGCGGTCCCGCGGTTCCAGACTGAAGCGCCTAGAACCGCTCGGTCACACCGGCCGGTGATTACTTTGTCATGCAACTGTGGTATGAAAGGGTACACAGCTGTGCTACACTGAACTTAATACTATTATAATGACAATTGCCAGGCTTCTTCAAATTTAACTCTCATTTAAACATTTTGAGTTGTTAAATAATGGTGTTATTCAACTATATTTTCAGCCACTGAAGTGTTTAATCATAAAGCTTGATAAAGGCAAAACAAAACATGCAGGAGAATTGGAGATACTACTGTAAATTTGCAACTGCAAAAGAAGGCGAAATAGACGATAAGGGTTTATACACTGAACAACCAAAGAAACTGGTACACCTGCCTAATTTCGTGTAGGGCCCCCGCGAGCGCACTGATGTGCCACAACACGACGTGGCATGGACTCGACTAATGTCTGAAGTAGTGCTGCAAGGAACTGACACCATGAATCCTGCAGGGCTGTCCTTAAATCCGTAAGAGTATGAAGGGATGGAGATGTCTTCTGAAGAGTACTTTGCAAGGCATCGCAGATATCCACAATAATATTCATGTCTGAGGAGTTTGGTGGCCAAAGAAGTGTTTAAACTCAGAACAGTGTTCCTGAAGCCACTTTGTAGCAATTCTGGACGTGTGAGGCGTCGCATTGTCCTTCTGGAATTGCTCAAGCGCGTCGGAAAGAACAATGGACTTGGATGCATGCAAATGGTCAGACAGGATGCTTACTTACATGTCACCTGTCAGTCGTATCTAGACATAACAGGGATCCCATATCACTCCAACTGCACATGCCCCACACCATTACAGAGCCTCCACCAGCTTGAACTGTACCCTGCTGACATGCAGAGTCCAGGGATTGATGCCCGCACACGTCCGTCCGCTCGACGCAATTTGAAACGAGACTCGTCCGACCGGACAAATGTTTCCAGTCATCAACAGTCCAATGTCGGTGTGACAGGCCCAGGCGAGGTTTATAGCTTTGTGTTCTGCTGTCATCAAGGGTACAGGAGTGGGCCTTTGGCTCCGAAATCCCATATCGATGATATTTCGTTGAATAGTTCACATGCTGACACTTGTTGATAGCCCAGCATTGAAATATGCAGCAATTTGCGGAAGGGTTGCACTTCTGTCACGTTGAACGATTCTCTTCAGTCGCAGTATGTCCCATTCTCTGACGGTGTGTGGCGGAGGGTACTTTGAGTACCTCTATCGGTTCTCCCTTCTATTCCAGTCTCGTATTGTCCATAGAAAGAAAGATTGTCGGTATGCCTCTGTGTGGGCTCTAATCTCTCTGATTTTATCCTCATGGTCTCTTCGCGAGGTGTACGTAGGAGGGAGCAATATACTGCTTGACTCGTCGGTGAAGGTATGTTCTCGAAACTTCAACAAAAGCCCGTACTGAGCTACTGAGCGTCTCTCCTGCAAAGTCTTCCACTGGTGTTTATCTGTCATCTCCGTAACGCTATCGCGATTACAAAATGGTCCTGTAACGAAGCGCGCTGCTCCCCGTTGGATCTTCTCTCTCTCTCTTCTATCAACCCTATCTGGTACGGATCCCACACTGCTGAGCAATATTCAAGCAGTGGGCGAACAAGTGTACTGTAACCTACTTCCTTTGTTTATGAACTGCATTTCCTTAGGATTCTTCCAATGAATCTGTCTTGCATCTGCCTTACCGACGATCAACTTTATATTAACATTCAATTTTCAATCACTCCTAATGCCTACTCCCAGATAATTTATGGAATCAACTGCTTCCAGTTGGTGACCTGCTATATTGTAGCTAAATGATAAAGGATCTTTCGTCTACATTGAGATTCAATTGGCATTCCCTGCACCATTCGTCAATTCGTTGCAGATCGTCCTGCATTTCAGTACAATTTTCCATTGTTACAACCTCTCGATATACCACAGCATCATCCGCAAAAAGCCTCAGTGAACTTCCGATGTTATCCACAAGATCATTTATGTATATTGTGAATAGTAACGGTCCTACGACACTCCCCTGCGGCACACCTGAAATCACTCTTACTTCGGAAGACTTCTCCCCATTGAGAATGACATGTTGCGTTCTGTTATCTAGGAACTCTTCAATCCAATCACACAATTGGTCTGATAGTCCATATGCTCTTACTTGTTCATTAAACGACTGGGGGGAACTGTATCGAACGCCTTGCGGAAGTCAAGAAACACGGCATCTACCTGGGAACCCGTGTCTATGGCCGTCTGAGTCTCGTGGACGAATAGCGCGAGATGGGTTTCACACGATCGTCTTTTTCGAAACCCATGCTGTATGCTACAGTGTAGGTTTCTAGTCTCCAGAAAAGTCATTATACTCGAACATAATACGTGTTCCAAAATTCTACAACTTGCAGGATCTTTTTCCGGCCACAGCGATGTCGAAGATTAGATGTTTTACCTGATTCCTGATATCCATGGTACACTCGTGAAATGGTAGTACGGGAAAATTCCCACTTCATCGCTACGTCGGAGATGCTGTGTCCCATCGCTCGTGCGCCGACTGTAACACTACCTTCAAACTCAAATTTTGATAACCTGCCATTGTAACAGCAGTAACCAATGTAAGTCTTATATAGGGATTGCCGATCGCAGCGCCGTATTCTGCCTGTTTACATATTTGAATACGCATGTCTATATCAATTTCTTTGGCGCTTTAGTGTATGAATATCATAAATACCATTAGGGAGCAAATGTACCAGGACATAAGTGTAAGAATCACAGTATTCGTGAAAAGGCTGTGGGAAGGCGTTCATTTAACAACTTTATACAATTTTTACAGCATACTTTTGCAGAATGAAGAATTTCTAGACCTTAGCTGAACTGGCTAAAAACATTATGCTGTAAGACAGATTGGGTAAAAGTACGCTAGTAGTCCTATTCGTGGGCCAATACAGTGAAAAAGATTTCTAAGTGCAAAGCAAGCAGCAATGACCTTCTTGGGTAACTTATTCACCTTTTGGTGTTCTTTCCACCCCAACCTCTCCCACACACAGAATGAACAAATGTTCCAGCAGTAATTGAGATTCATTCTAGGAAGGTGATTCCCGTGTATGTTGCCATTTGGCAATGGTCCTCTCAACACTATTTGTTGCCTGAAGCTAAAGTAAGACTGCCGGCCGAAGTGGCCGAGCGGTTAAAGGCGCTACAGTCTGGAACCGCACGACCGCTACAGTCGCAGGTTCGAATCCTGCCACGGGCATGGATGTGTGTGATGTCCTTAGGTTAGTTAGGTTTAAGTAGTTATAAGTTCTAGGGGACTGATGACCTCGGTAGTTAAGTCCCATAGTGGTCAGAGCCATTTTAAAGTAAGACTATGCCAATAGGCTCAAGTGTTGACGCTTCCGGTGGTAGTAGTGGTGCTATTTTAGTCACACTTTAGGCACTACTTGTATCTCAACTGCTACTTGCCACAGCAGTAAGTAGTTTCTCTTGAAGCAAGCCTACATTTCAAGAGATGGTATGACCAAAGGACACGGTACCCGGTGCACTCATTCTAGAACATTACTCATGTGTGCTGCCTTAATAAATGTGGCAATGCAGTGTTCCTCTTAAAACTACACTCATGCTAATAAATTAAGGATAATGCTGATACATGGTGAAACAACGCTCTGGTGGGCGGTTTGCGGGTTTAAATCACCTCGGGGTAAGACCATGTGGTGCATTTGACCTGCGGTCGTCCCACGGTGGCGCTGGCAGCAGTCCACATACGCAGAGGTGTGTTGGTGCATGCCAAAGTATGGTGCAGCGAGTAAATGTGCAGACGTTTTCAGACGAGCTAATGGTGGCTGTGTGTTGAAAATGGCTCAAACAACATATATCGATGACGTTATGAGGGGTAGAATAGTAGGGCGACTGGAGGCTGGTCAAACAAAGCAGGTTGTAGCATGGGCCTTCCGTGTCGTGTGCAACAAAGTGTGATCTCAAGATTATGGCAACGATTCCAGCACACAGGAAACGTGTCCAGGCGCTACAGTACTGGACGTCCACAGTGTAAAACACCACAAGAAGACCGATATCTTATCATCAATGCCCGCAGACGGCCACAGAGTACTGCAGGTAGCCTTGCTTGGGGCCATACCGGAGCCACTAGAATAGTTATCTCCAGACACACAGCCTACAGACGACTGAACAGACATGGTTTATTCGTCTGGAGACCTGCAAGGTACCTTCCACTGACCCCTGGTCACAGGAGAATCCGTAAAGCCTGATGTCAAGAACACAGTACATGGTCATTGGAACAGTGGTCCCAGGTTACGTTGACGGACGAGTCCAGGTATAGTCAGAACAGTGATTCTCGCCGGGTTTTCATCTGGCGTGAACCACGAACCAGATACCAACCCCTTAATGTCCTTGAAAGGGACCTGTGTGGAGGTCGTGGTTTGATGGTGTGAGCTGGGATTATGATTGGTGCACGTACACCCCTGCATGTCTTTGACAGAGGAACTGTAACAGGTCAGGTGTATCGGGACGTCATTTTGCACCAATATGTTTGCGTTTCTAGCGGTGCAGTGGGTCCCACCTTCCTCCTGGTGGATGATAAGGCACAGCTCCACCGAACTGCCATCGTAGAGGAGTACCCTGAAACATAAGATATCAGGCGAATGGAATGGCTTTCCTGTTACCCAGACTTAAACCCCATCCAGCACATCTGGGATGCTCTCGGTCGAAGTATCGCTGCACGTCTTCAAACCCCTACGACACTTCAGGAACTCCGACAGGCACTGGTGCAAGTATGGGAGGCTATACCCCAATAGCTGCTCGACCACCTGATCCAGAGTATGCCAACCCGTTGCGCGGCCTGTGTATGTGTGCATGGTAATTATGTCCCATGCTGATGTCGGGGTACATGCGCAGGAAACAGTGGCTTTTTGTAGCACAAGTGTTTCTGGACGGTTTTCTCAACTTATCACCAATACCATGGACTTACAGATCTGTCTCACGTGTGTTCCCTACGTGCCTATGCTATTTGCACCAGTTTTGTGTAGTGCCACGTTGTGTGGCACCACATTCTGCAATTATCCTTAATTTATAAGCATGAGTGTATTTACTGGCTTCAGAGATTTTTAGCCTAGTTGTGGATAAGTAGGAAATTAATTTACATGGTCAAGCGAAAGTTGCCGTTCCACTCATTTGCTTTCACATGCAACGTAACTGTTGTGCTGTGGGGCGTCATGGTGGGGTGCAGTGTTTTTGAGTAGATTCGTGTTTGTAGACACTGTGTTGTAATAGTTGGTGGTGCTTTTTTGTTCAGGATGTTTGTGTACGGTATTCAGTCATTTGACATTCTGAGTTGAATGGGTCAGGTTGTTACTAGAAGAGTTTGTGCCGATTTACTAGTGAGTTACTTTTGATTTTGCGTATTGTGACTGATGAATTCACTTTTATGTTTGGAATTATTATTGTCGTGTATTTCTTATCGTCGGAGATTTAATAGTATTTTTCTTTTTTTAGTCAGTCATGAATATGATACAGAAATTTACTTATTGCTTGTTGCAATGAGCGAAGATATGTTGTCTACAGGCCGGCCGGAGTGGCTGAGCGGTTCTAGGCACTACAGTCTGGAACCGCGCGACCTCTACGGTCGCAGGTTCGAATCCTGCCTCGGGCATGGATGTGTGTGATGTCCTTAGGTTAGTTAGGTTTAGGTAGTTTTAAGTTCTAGGGGACTGATGACCTCGGAAGTTAAGTCCCTTAGTGCTCGGAGCCATTTGAACCATTTTGTTGTCCACATTAAAGTTTGTATAGTTATTTGGACTGCTAGCAGACGATTTTGCTTTTTTTGGTTTTTGTGTGTTTGGGGGTTTAAGAATTTTTGTGGTTTTTTGTTTGTTTTTCATTGTATTAAGTAGCGTATGTGAGTTCATATTTGTTTGTGTATATCGAAATTGTTGAGAATAAAAGTTTTCACGAATTTCGAGATTTTTCTTGTTAGTGTTTGCTAACTGTATTGGATTGTAATTGGTAGGTATTGTAGTATTGGTTCACCATTGTTGATTTGGTTACATTTTTTATATTTGTGTGAGTGTGGTTTCATTTGTTGTACTTAGTTTCAGATCGACAACGTAGGTGATGGTAAGGATATTTGCTCTAAGAATTTGAGTGTGTTGGTTTTTGGTTATGGGCTTCGTTTTTGCTGCCCATAGGTCAAGTGAAATTTGTGGTTTCATGTTTTGAAACTGTGTGAGAGTTCCTGGTATCTAAGGCTTCGTTTCAGCTATATAGTCAACTGAAATTTGCAATACTGGGATTTGGAGTTGTGTGTGGATTCGTGATATTGAGGGCTTTCCTTGATTTATGTGGGTCTTGTGAAAACTGCTGCACGGGGTTTTTGAGTTTTGTATGGCTTACTGGTAATGTGGTCTTTGTTTTGAACTGTGCAGGTCACACAAAATCTAGGATACCAATAGGTTTTTTAAATTTTTTTTATTAGATGTTGAGAATTTTGTATACTTGATTGTTGGGTTGATAATTGTTTTGAAATGTTATCATTATTCTTACTGTCATCTAAATGGTTTTTTATGTTTTTTGATGAATTTAATGAGTGGTGTCATGGTCGTCATATTGCGTATGCTTCAATTAGGAGTGTCCGCCATCTTGATTACATCACTGGTCGAAGTAGGCGGGTGGAATCACAACTTTAGGTTTTGCCAATATACCTTTTATAATAGTTTGAGCAGTAGATCCCATTATATAGTCTGATTGTATTCTTGTGATTAGATTAGATTTACTTTCATTCCAATTGATCCGTAGTGAGGAGGTCCTCCAGGATGTGGAACATGTCAGAAAAACAATAATACAAGACAAATATTTACAACTAAAACAAATAAGCTAATGTACCATTCCACAGGTCCCTAGTGGAATGATCGTCATTTTTTAATGAACACTATATGAAAGTCATTTTACAAATACTAATGCACTGAATTTAAAATAGTTTTTTATTTATTTATAAGGTAATAAACATGTAATACAACTACTATAATACTTATTTACAACGAACACATTACTGCACTGAAATGGTGCAGAAGTTAGATTGTACTTACACACACACACACACACACACACACACACACACACACACACACATACCCTATATCTATCAGTTGGTTTATAGTGTCTTATATGTTTATAGTTTGTGTGTCTTTAAGTGAAAACACTGCCATGTTCCATGAATCCTTGAGCAATTTCTATCAAGGCAATGTAGCTTGCGTTAGTTTTACACCCTCAGAATATGTTATCTCTGTTTATGGCAACATACTAGAGATTTACAGATTGCCGATCAGCTTAGCGGCTTAAAAGTAATAATAATGAATGTATTAGTCTATGTCATTGCTTTTGTTACTGTTAAGGAATATTTACATCTATGTCTTAATAACAGAAGCAATTATTTTAGTTAGTCTTCTGTGCTACAAGGTTTTAATTAAATATTTCTCTAAGAGCAGGAGTTGTCCAGAAGAAGACATTTCTGTTCATACTCAAAATGTGTTTTCACCTGTCAGATATTTGATATTAGTGTGCAAATAATAGAAAATATTTGTGACTATTGTTGTACACTCATAGCTGGACCATAAACACGTTCTAAGACACAGTATTAAATACATAAACAAATTAAATAATGATATATCAAAGGAATAGAACAGCAGTAAGCCAGTAGCCTATGGTCTCTGGGCTTTCTAAAACACAATAAATAATTAACCAATTTCTTCATGAATAGTATATATCAGATATAAATAGAGACATAGATGAATAAATATATTTATAAGTATGCTGCTACCGTTTTTTGTGTAACTGTGGAGTACTTATGGCCTGACACGATCGATAGTAATCGGCCACTTTGACCTCCAATAACTCATGTACTATTCAAGTTACATGCCTGTAATTTATACCAATTTAGGTTTACACTAACAGCTTTCTAAAGACATATCGATCGACGAAATCGGATGAACCATTTAGATTTTGGAAATTCGTTGCTGGGTGTTACTTGTATAATTTACAGTCAGATACTAAACTTTAAACTAATAATGATATTGAAAATCTGATTGCACCATCAGAATTGTCGTGCAAATAATCGAAATTTACATGTGTCATTCCTTCTTCGACACAGCGTCACCATGGAATTCCCAGCCACACGGTCGCTGGACCACGTGCTGGGGCTATCCCTCTTGTCCGCCACCACGCGGTCGGCCTTCCGAGCGGCCTGCACGGCCATTCGTGATGACTGGGTGTTCTGTGCTGTCCTTAGGTTAGTTAGGTTTAAGAGTTCGAAGTTCTAGGGGACTGATGACCATAGATGTTAAGTCCCATAGTGCTCAGAACCATTTGAACCATTTTTTGCACGGCCACGCCAACTCCAAACTTAGAATATTTTCAGGGCGCAACTCGCCCGTAACCTCATCAGGCAAAGTAAGGCCATTAAAACTATAGGTAAAAGTCTAGACCACAGCCAGTGGCATACTTCCAAGTTTCGTGTAGGAATGTTGTCAGGGCTAGCTGAGTGGTATGAAAGAAAGAGGATGTGTCAGCTGTTGGGTCTATGCAGCAATGAGAGAGCAGCGGACAGAGGATGTGTTTTGAAACAATATTGTCGCATTCTCATGTCAATAACAATGCATTCTAAAGAAACAGGAAAATATTTTGACAATCCACGTTATTAATTTCAGCTTTGCTTTCAAGTCCCTACCTAACCACAACCGCGTAATTCGTATAATATTCGAAAGAACCAAATATATGACAACAAAGATTATCAGCGTATTATATTGTATGAATGTGTGGGTCCTGTTTTTTTCCGAAATGTCTGAGGGATGAGACGAGATGGGATACACAGTTGTGATACATATTGTGAAAACTGAAGGGGTAAGGGGGAGAAAAGAAGGGAAAAGGAAGGAAGAAATGTCAGCTGCATCGGGACTTTGTGTGAAATCAGCAGCGGTGAGTCAAAATGTGGACTGGACTGGGACTAGAAACCAGGATTTGCTGCTTAATAGGCAGTTGCGTTAACGACTGTGCGACCCACACACAGTGTTCATGGCAAATGCGCGGACTATCTCGGTACGCTTTCGCGGCTGACTCACATTCCAACCTAGCACCGCGAATCCAAAGTCCATGTCCGTTACCTCCATGCTCACTAATTTTATATTGTTGCAGGAGGCCGAATGTAAATGTGCACCTCCATGAAGATTCTGGATTCATTGCCCATTGAAGCAAATCAGTTATATGAATA
This sequence comes from Schistocerca piceifrons, assembly GCF_021461385.2. NCBI lineage: Eukaryota > Metazoa > Arthropoda > Insecta > Orthoptera > Acrididae > Schistocerca > Schistocerca piceifrons. The sequence goes on from NC_060149.1 coordinate 614,902,750, forward strand.
TATGGTGCCTGTTCTTTCCGACATGGAAGGAACGGGAGGGAACTAATGATACCAGCTACATCAGGACTTTATGCGGAATATACAAAAGACCTGATCATTTCGTTTTGTTTATTCTATCTGTAATTAACCTATGTGACTGATGTATTACTGTTATCTTTGAGATTTCTGACGATAAATAAAATTGGCTTACCGAGTATCACGCTATTTGTCCTTTAACAAATTATATGGCAGATTTTATTAAGTAACCTATGTGGCAGGTCGTATGTATAGAGCTTATTTCACAGCTTTTTATTGACAGTCTCTTCGTTGAATGTGCCACATGGGTATAATTAAAGTGCAGCTTTTCACAGAGGTTCAGTGTGGGCTGCAATTATCCTAAGGCAGCAAAACTTGATAGAATTTCTAATGTGTTAATGCAGAACTGACTTACACCGAAAGAAAGTTAGTTACAATTTTGGTCACCAGGTGCAAATCTGGCGCTGTGCATGCAAGTCAGTCATATAGATATGCTTCCAGTTATAATGGAATAGGAACGGGAAGTAAGTAGAAAAGGTCAACCAAGTGAGAAAGGCACAATGCTTGTTTTATTATTAACTGTCTCTTACACAATTTGTTCAATATGAGCACTGTAGACATCGACGAGATGCCTTACAGCGCCAGATTTGCACTTGGTGGCTAAAATTTCAGCTAATTTTTTCCAGCGGAAATCGGTTCCGCATTAACGCATTACCATATCTACAAAGTTTCACTGAGATACGGTAATTACAACCCGTACTGGACCTCCATGAGTAGCTGCAGTTTAATTGTAACCACCCGGTACTTCAATAAAAGCCTTGAATTATTTCACACACGTCTCTGCAGACATCAGACACCATCTCATACATAGGAGCTACTGAAATGCAAAAATGTACCTAATGTAAATGTCTTTTTGCTATCGAGCGTGTTCATTTTATGTTGAACCTCACGCCAAGTTGTCATGTGGATAAAAATCTGTACATTAAAAAAGGTTTGCCATAACTAAATTATTTAAAAAATTTTAAAAACATAAAGCACCTTGTGAATGGCCGTGTGCATATATATAACCGGTCGTTTAATTTAAGAAATATTTGAGACCTTGTCTGTTGAATGTTTTTAGCAAGTAAAACAGATCACTCTTTCGGTCTTTTCAAAATAAGAAAAATAAACTTTAATGCAGTGTATCACCAAAACTGCGCATTTTGGTAATATGCAGGTATAAATATGAAAACCACCAAAGCACGTTACCTTCGGACAAGTATGAATACAAATGTGACTGCTGGTCCCAGAATCTGTTACAAAGGCGAAGATGGAAAAAAATGAGCATACTGCAGGACAAATCTACTTCTTTCGCTTCCGTAACTCGACGTCCCTAGCCACATGAGCACCCTGAAAAGATGGAGGTGGTAACATTACTATCATTCTTCTTAAGATCTGAAGGTTTTTATCGCCAATTCGTCATTAGTTGATATTTAATTATACGAAATCTTCAGTGATAAAAACTGAGGCGACAAAAGTCGTGGGATACCTCCTAATATCGCGTCGGACCTCCTTTGCCCGGCATAGTATAGCACGACGCGGCGTAGACCCAACTAGTCTTTACAAGTGCCCTGCAGAAATATTGAGCTAAGCTGCCTCTATAGCCGTCGATAATTGCTATTCACGAACTGACTTCTCGATTATGTCCCATAAATGTTCGATGGGACCACAATGTTCTTCAAACCAAGCGCAAACTATTCCATAAAAATTCCATCGTTGTTTGGGAAAATGAAGTCCATGAATGGTTGCAAATGGTCTCCACGTAGACGAACGTAACTATTTCCAGTCAATGATCGATTCATTTGGACCACGGGACACAGCTTGCACAGTGCCTTGTTGATAACTTGCGCAATGGCTTCGTGGGATACGCGCCACACTCGAATCCCATCACCAGCTCTCACCAACTGATATTGGGAGCCATTTGACCAGCCACAGTTTTCCAGTTGTCTAGAGTTCAACCGATACTCTCACGAGCCCAGAAGAGGTGCTGCAGGTGATATGCTGCGGGTGATATGGTGTTAGCAAAGGCGCTCGCGTCGGTTGTCTGCTGCCATAGCCCATTAACGCCAATTTCGCCGCACTGTCCCAACGGGTATGTTCGTCGTACGTCCCGCATTGACTTCCGCTGTTATTTCACGCAGAGTTGCTGGCCTGTTAGCACTGACACCTCTAGGCAAACACTGCTGCAATCTGTCGATAAGTGAAGGCAGTCAGCCATTGCGTTGTCCGTGGTGAGAGGTAATGCCTCAAATTTGGTATCCTCGGTACACTCGTGACACTGTAGATCTAGGGATACTGAATACTGAATTTCCGAAACGGAATGTCCCATGCGTCCAGCTCCAACTACCATTCTTCGTTCAAAATTTGTTAATTCCATTCGTCCGGCCATAACCGAGTTGGAAACCTTTTCACACGAATCACTTAAGTACAAATGACAGCTCCGCCAATGCGCAGTCCTTTTATACCTTGCGTACGTGGTATACCGCCATCTGTATATGTGCATATCGCTATCCAATGACTGTCGTCACCTCAGTGTAAACCTGCACGCAGGTGAAACACAACGCTTTTCGATTGGCCTTCCAGTTCTGATTTGTAATTGATCGCGTGGTTAGAGCTCTGACAGCATTGTGAGGACAGTGGCTCACTCCGTGTTATTTCTGTTCTTGCAGTGTAGTGGTTTGTTCCTCAGGACTATCTTTGGAGTCAGTTCGTTCTTGCGGTCTCAGTCATTACACCTAGAGTATCTTCACCAAGGTCTTCGTCCTAAAGCACCCTCGTTGAGTATAGTTAGTGGTATAAGATCTTTGCAGTGGTATTGCACCAAACTGTAAATATGCTTGCCTTCCAAGTGTGTATTATGTTTACTGACAAGTCTGCCTTCACTAGGAAAAGTATATTTGACAGCCACAGTAGCCACGTCTTGGAGCGGGAAAATGTTAAGGCAACTTGTGTGTTCCACCACCAACAGGGATTTATCATAAATGTATGGGCTAGTGTTGTTCATGGCCATCTGACTGGGCCGTATCTTCTGCCCAACACGCTCGATGGAGGAAGTTGCCGTATCTTTCTCCGTGAAGTACTACTGTAAATATTGGAGAATCTCCCACTGGCAGTCAGGCAACGATTATGGTTCTGACATGATGGGACCCCAATATATTTTGCCGTTAATGGCAGAGAACATTTAGACAATGTTTTACCCAGTTGTTTGATTGGTAGGGGCAAGCCAGTACCGCCCGCAGCAATCACGTTCTATGGATTTTCTTTTGTTGGGAGAGATGAAGCGTATGGCGTATGAGACACCAATAGACACTCCAGAAGAGTTACTTCCCCTTTTTCTGAAGCTCTAACTTCTATTCGTGAAACACTTGGTTATTTTGAGCTTGTTACAGAATCGCTAGTACGCAGATGCCTGTTGTACATTAACGTAACCAGACGGCGTGTTAAGCAACATCTGAATCTCAATAGCGTCAGAAACTTCATGGGCCGTAGATTGGAAACGGTACACCTTTGATATTTGAGTCACATAAAAAGCCGTTCCCGCCGTCTCCTTATGAAAGGTGATATCCAATCATCGGAGGGTTTGCACTAAAGGTAAGGGTCCTTCCGTTCCTGGTTCTAGTCCACGCCCCAGATGCATGGATTGTGATTTTCGGAAGTTGACCTCGCTGCCAGCTGCCATCCCATACGACTGTGGCCAATCCACTGCTGTTTGAGTCTCCCCCTCATTCTGGACGAGGAACAAAATGTCATCCGCGTATGCTCTACATTTGAATAATAGATGTCACTAGGAGATCCCGGTAAGACGGTGGCGGAGGCCTGCGAGGCACGGTTCTAAGGCGATCGCATATGGGAGGATCGACAGGGAGCAACCCTGTCTGACAGATCTTAAGTTCTTGAATACTCTGTTCTCCCTCCGTTGATCACCATCGCTGACCTGGCGCCGTGCAACAGCCGCATCACTGCAGTGGTCAATAATAGCGAGACACCCATCCTATTCATCACCGCCGCGAGGTACACGTAATCCACTCGATCATAAGCATGATCGAAATCTACAGCAACCAGTGCTCCACAGAGGCGCCATGCAGCGACGAGGGCGACGACGTCATGATAGACTCCCAAAGCTGTGTGGATATTACTGATGCCGCCAAGACAAGTCTGATCGGCATATATTCGATCCACCAGCGACGTTTTGATACAGCTGTCCAGTATGCGCATAAAGATCTTGTAGTCACTGTTAAGGAGGGTCAAGGGGGCGGTAATCACAAGGCCGTTTGCCACCACGGGGCTTGGGTATCGGGGTCATGACCCCTTCCGTGAATTTAATGGGAACCGGTACTTCTTGCCGCAGAAGCTCATTAAAGATGCATAACCACATCGGTGTCATAATGGTCACAAAGGCACGGTAAAATTCCGAGCGGAATCGGTCTGAACCTGTGAACTAGTTGGGGGCACCTCGTGTAATCGCTTCCTCCAGCTCCTCACACGTAATTTGTTAACACGCCCGCTTCCCCGTTCACACGCGTCGCGTCTGGGATCTCTTCCAGGACGTTCCCCAGCTCCGTCTGACCCTCCCCGTCGCTCGCATAGAATCCGCTAAAATAATCCGTGTGCTATGCCCATTTGTGTTGAAAAAACACGGCCATCACCGAGATCTATCTCATTAATTAACGTCTTTCGTCTTCTTCCCTATAACACACAATGCATCGAAGGAACGTCGTTGGGCAGGCAATCCTGCGACCTCGTGCGTATCATCGTACCCGCCATCTTTAGCGACGCAAGTCGTACCAGCTTCGCCTTGACTCGGTGGACGGCTGTCTGGCATTCTGGTGTAAGTGGTTGACCGAACAGTTCCCGGAGGGCCGTAAAGTAAAAGTCAGTGGGCGTGCGCTGCCATTGAGAAACCTTCTTCCCATAACCTATTAACGTCCTCCATAAAGCTGGCTTCGCGCACTCGATCCACCACTGTAGGACAGAACAGTAAGAATTTCGTCGACGGAGGCAGCCGTGCCACGCGGCCTCCACCATGCGTCGGCATTCTGCATCACGCAGGTGGGTGAAGTTCGTCTTCCAATTACCCCTCCGTCTCCATACCTGCTGTCTGTCAAGGTTAACAGTACAAATATATCCCTCGTGCTCTGAAACGCGGTCGGCCAGATTTATGCATCCGCCGTCGACATCGCTAACGCCCTTGAAACGTAGATCCGATCCAAACGGCTCGTGGAGTGGCTCGTAAAAAATGTATATCCTGGTCGGTTGCGATACTGCAGGTCCCATGTATTGACTAACTCCATCCCGTTGACCACCTCTCGAAGTTCTTGGCTAGGAGTATAGTTAGGATGTTGGTCCTTTCAGTCGAGCACACAATTAAAATCTCCGCCGAATATGCCAGCATCGTATCGTCCTCGGAACAACGGTGTAATCTCAGGGGCGTAAAAATCTGCTCTGTCCCTTCTCTTATCCGAACCTTACGGTGCGTATATATTGATCAAACGTATTCCATCTATGGTCACGGCCGTACCACGGGCAGAAGGAAAATACTCTACTTCGTCTGCACGTATCCCTTCCTTCAATAGTATCGCAGTGCCAACGCCTCTCTCGTCACACGGGGAACAGTAAATCTCGTAACCGTAAAAGTTCGAGGGGGGAAGCACCCGAACTTCCTGTAATAGCGCTTCGTCTAAATCTGCATCCTGTATCATGTGACTGAGCATCTTGATTTTTACCAGCGTCGCAATGCTATTGATGTTAACAGACCTTATCCGATAACCTTGTTGCGTGGCTGTCAACGTAGATAAGGCACCTTACGGTAGCTAATTCTTCCGTACACAGACTGCTTTCTTTCTAACATCCCTCGCCGTCCCCTCATATGGGCTGCCGTTATTCCGTGCACTCTTCCGGTCTTACACCGGGAGAGTGTGTGGGAGCAGTTCCTCCAACATCATGTTTCACACAGGGGTGGGTCTTCTGACCAGTCCCCTAGCGTCCCATCGTTGTCGTGCGTTGTAGGCGCCGTAGCCTGGCAGCAGCCTGTTGCCGTCGATCGAACTCCTCCGCTGTTTCTGGAGCATCGTCATCGGAAGGTCGTTTCGCCGTCGTCGTCTGCTCTGTACCCGAAAACGCCTCAGAATTGCCTGCTGGATCAGATTGGTCGTTCTCCACCGTGAGGTTTTGATGATCGCTGTTTTCGTTGCCGAGCCTCGGAATCAGAGGTCAGCATGGCCTTTGGTTGTTCGTGGCGGACGTCGGAATCGTGCGCTGTCGAATTAACGACGTCCGTAAGTGCCCCATCTGAAGGGGCTGCAAGCAGCACCGAAGAGAGGGCGTCCTGTCACTGATTCAGGCGGTCCAGCACAACGTCGTCGTCCTGTGGCTCGCCACGATCTCTCTCGGTCTGTACGTTCCGGTACGTTTGTCTCATGGCCTACGTCATCACGTAATACGGTGACATATGGCATGTAAGAGGTGACTGAAGTAGTTCCGCACGAGATTAGGAGAATAAAAATGGGATGGATAGATGTTGAGGGTAGGATATTGAAGACAAACTTGGGAAAAGCAGACGTGAACAAGTTGAACGAAACGGCAGAACCCGCCAGAGGGTTAGCAGAAGCGAATAAGGTGACTGTAGAGTGGCGCTACACGCAAATTATAAATTTGGAGAGTGGCATGCTGAATAACACACGCATATTTTGCCATCTGACTAAGAAAATCATGGATTATGTCAAGAGCTCGGCTAGTACCCTAAACCGGGATTTGGAGGTAGTGCAAGCACCTATGCAGGTATTAAATGCAAGGTTAACCTTGACAAGGTTATTGCAGTCGCTAGGCCATAGCGTCTGGGACGCAAGGGTCGAGCTAAAAAAATCCGCAGGAGCCAGTCCATCAGGCGCTACATGATTAATTAAGTCCTGTTTTGCAGTCACCCGAGCAATTTCTGAAGGAGTTGAAGGTGCAAGGAGAGCTACCATCGGAACTACAATTAGTAGTGGAGCCAAGTAGTCAGAATTTACCATTTTACTACCGTAGTGCAGCAGTGGGTGCAGTAACAGATACTGCGTGACTGTACATATGGGTAAAAATAGCAGTATCTCGGAAACAAACAGTATTTAGGTGTTATACAGTGCACACTTAGTCAATGACGCTGGCCACAGTTGGGATATTTATGGAAGTAAGGGAAGGAGGATTGTTACTACTGGCGGAAGACGGGGATCAACACGTGGAGATGAGTGCAGGTAGGCTCCAGGAATGTCAGAACAGGGCGCCCAGTTCGCAAGGTTATAATGAGCATCCTGCAACTATTTAAGGGGGAAAAGGGAGAAAATCTTTGGCCAAATGAGGTGACTGAACCAAAACCTTATTTTCCGAGAATAGGGCTCCACTGGGTCTATACAATGACAATGACACGGTGGTGGTCGCTAGTTGTTATGAGCAATGGAAGCTCACCGAGAAAAAGCGTTTGGAGTTCCAAGACAGCGGACTACTAATTAACGGTACTAGGTGTGATATAATAGGACTTAAGTTTCATTTACCAGCGACTATGATAGGAGTTACTATATTTAATGTGACACAGCCACAGCAGTACTGGCCAAACGAACCACTAGAGATCTTATCCAAATAGGGTCTTACCTTTCTGAACGATGCTAGGGAACCTGGTCTGGACCACTCCTTAAGCCAAATGGTAGCATCCCAAGAGAGGCGGATAACTGTGGAGCATCTCACCATCATGCCACAATAGTTTTTTGAGCTGAGAGAGCAGCCAGCTCCCAGGATTATCCCCAGCATCTGATTCTAATTTATTGAAGCTCGAGTCACACGAGCATACTACTTGATATGCTGTCACACGATATGCATCCTTATATGAACGTAGTATGAGAGGCATTGGTATCACCTTCGCAATGTGCTAAAGGAGCTAAGAGCACTCGAAGCCAGCGTATAGGTCGGAGGGATATTGCTTCTGGTGGTGAGTGTTATTAAACTTTAAAAACTTTTTATCATCAGTAGGCATCTCTACATGCACTGGTTCAATCAATCTGTGAGATGTCTTTCTAGATACTCTCATGGTAAAAGAGTTGAGGCATCTATGACATAAATGCCTTGTACCTTTATTTTTTGGCATTTTGAAGGAAAGTAGGTGGGACATGTTTTTGATCCACACATAATGTTGCTTCTCACCCTTAGAGAAGAGCAACAAATCTATGTGATTCTGGCCCTTACTGGCTAATTCTGAAGAACAGAGGGGTTCAAGTACTTACGTTATGGTTTACTTGTTTCTGCACAGTATGCTCCTTGTCATCTTCTGGCTTGCTGTCGTCATCTACATCCAGGTCACAAATGTGAACTGAATAATCTGGGTTCTGCCTTTCGAATTTTCGTAAGTTTGGAGTTGTACAGAGAATGAGATGCATTTGAAATTATTATGCCTGCTGATATTTGATGTTTGGTATACAGTTGTACATTCAGAATGAACAGTATAATTTCTATCACAAGCCAGAAGCGACTATGCAAAGCAAAATTCATCCCCCTCATCAGTATTGTGAGCATTAATACATGCCAGATAATTTCTTTTGGATGAAGGATAAAACTGAATCCGCAAGTAATTGGATCAAAAACATGTGAAAATACGTCAACGTAGACTATATGACTCAGCACTTTACCAGAACCTCTTTCCTGCATCTCGGAAAAATGGATCAGTAATACACTCCTGGTGAAAGTTCTGAACTGTCTGCAGCTGAGTCTCCCTGTGATAGCAGACAATCAGTCTCCTAAATCTGGATGACTCTCTTTTCCTCAGCGTTACAACCTTCCTTCAGGGGGTGCATAAGTCCATGATATAGAACTACCTTGTACTTAATGGCAGGATGCCGTGGGTCACTGATGAATTCGGGGAACACCCTTTCCAAAGCAGCTTCATCAGTTTTTAAGGAAGTGGTAATACATCTACACCCTGCATCAGTGTTGTCAATGTGAGATGGTGAGATCCTATCCTCTAAAGAACCAGCAACCAATGAGGCTGCCTGATTTACCTGACAATCTGTAGCAGAGTGGCTGAGGGAGCTGCTACTGCTAGGGGTAGGATGATGTCAAGGTGATGCACAATGCCAAGGATCACAAGATGGTCAAGGTGCAAAGAGAATAGCTGAATTTTAGAATGAGCTTGTGTCATCAGCCCACACCATTTTGATGGACTAACCAATTGTGTAAAGGAAGCTGGTCATGGCAAACGCATCATTGCTGATGGACCTAGTGGACCTAGCTGAGGCAAAGAACACATTGTCGGTTTTGGCAGTGGAGTAGTTGTAGGCATGAACATGTACCCATACACATCCATCTCTTCTTCAAAGAAAGAAAACTGACATCGATAAGCATCACACACATGTTAAAAAGGCTTATCCAAATGTGTATAACAATTTTGTAGTTTTTTTTACTTATGCTCAAAATTATAGATGTCTGAATCAGCCCCTGGCACAGCGATATTTTATAATGAAAGTTGATCCTGCATACCAATCTTGACCTCTTGCAATATTATCATCGATTTCTCCTAGAAACAAACAAAGAAGAGCATCTCATAAGTAATGCATGCAAATGTGTGAATAATAAAAGTGCTGTAGATTAAAAAGAAACGAAATCAGCTGCTACTACTGCTACTATTTATATATTTACCCCTCAGTGAGCCATGTCAGCCTCAAAAGCTAATACTGGACAACAGAGTCATTGCCTGGCTTAACTCGTTCAACTGTATCTCCGTGTCAGCTGCATCAATCCATTCACACCTATTCGTGTCATCATCAAGTGCACTTAGAAACAATCTAAACCTCATGTTAGTAATATTTGCAAGTGTGTGACATGTGTAATTTTAATGCAGTAGAATAGAAAGGAAATGAACTATTGCTTAGATATTTGCCCCGCAGTTACTGGCATCGTCCCCCATGAGCTAAAGTTGGAGAAAGAGGTCTCCTTAGTTACATAGACTTCTGATGGAGATGGAAATACCAGACATTCTGTGTAGTTCCCATTGCATTAGAGAGCCTGTTGTGGAGTTAGCAAATAATACTGTATAATTATAGACATAACACACATTTAAATTCTGTACAGTGACAGATAATATTTAAATATGTCATTTCTTAGCTCTTCCTTTGTATAAACTGATCAACTTTAGGGAGTCATGAATTTAGTGCTAAAAAAGTAGAGTTATCAGACTAAATTAGCGTTGTTTTCGATGTTGGTATTCTTCTGCAGAACTAAAAAGATGTCACTTTTTCTTTATTCTTTGCGAAATGCTACTGGTCAACCATTCGGGTTTGTATCGTATTTTAACAGATGTCTGAGGCTGGTAGGATTTTGATAAAGACGTGCACTTCTGTCTCGAGATAGCGAATAGTGTGCCCAGGGTTACAGGTGGGCTGAATGAGATTCCGTCTACGTCAGTACGTGTGTCCTAGACCTCTCTAAACTTCACATGTAGCTGTTCCACTCTGAGTTTACGAAACCAAACTTCGCCGATTTCAAATTACTTTATTTAGAAACAGGCAGATTCATCCATTGCGTGAAACCCCATGATCAACATGAAGTAATTAAGTACAACCCCAAACCATTCAACACACCTGGATAGGCAGCTGATAATCCTTATGGAATAACACTTCAAAACAAAAAAGTTAATAGCCTGATGAGACGAGACGAATGGTTTGCAGTATATCGAGTTTGTAGGGGCCAGAACGAAAATAGATGCATACTGCATAGACGCAGGTACCACCAAGAGGCAGGCTAAGGGGATGTATTGAGTGGCCTCAAAGGCTCTCATGATGGAGGACTGCGAAAGGGCATTGGCACTGCTCTGCATGTGGTGTGCCGAGTAGACTTCCCATAGCAAAGCCATCAGGTACAAACCGCACTGCAGATGAAAGCTGGGCTGTTGCATCATGACGACAAATGGATCATATGCGGCGACAGGATTGGCACCCTTCCATACACTGTTCACTTTAGAGTGACTCAGTATGTGGCTGGTTAATGTATTTGTAAAACACTGTGTGTGTGTGTGTGTGTGTGTGTGTGTGTGTGTGTGTGTGTGTGTGTGTGTGTGTGTGTACACTTCATCTGCTGCTTGTCCCTGTTTCCAAGATACTGAGTATAGAAATGATCAGAAAGAAATGATTAAAAATGTATAAGCTTTATACAGAATGAATTCAATGGGAAACATAGTATTTAAGTTCTTCCACTACTGGTTTTTAGTCTACTTGCAAATTAAGAAAGCCATCAGAAAAATGTAAAAATATCTGTCTATATGTAGTGAAAAAATATTTGTTGGGATTACATCTCTAAATAAATCCAGAAACGATAAAATCATTTTTAATACACAGCAAAAAATTATTGTAAAAATTAAAGTGCACAAAATTTGTTATTAATAAACCATATGTTTGTTACATCATTCTCATTATTTTCTGACCCTTTCACTATAGTGCTATAGAGGAAAAGTTATTTTTAATAATAATTTGTTTATAACAAACTTGATCCTCTCCCTATGGTGCACACAACTCTAATGGAAAGCCATTCACAAGGGCTCTAGTTATATAGGAGTAATGGTTTCCCATCATTCCGATTTGTTTGCATTGACCGAGAGGGCATAAAGGATGGGAGGGATTTCCTAGCAATTTTATAACACAAAAGTGCCCAATGACCACATGACTGGTATTGGGTTATGTCATGACCTTAAATGTACCGCATACTAGTGCCTCCAGTGTGTGGGTAGGGTGGGGGGGGGTTTAACCTGGGTGAACTTGTACAATTGCATCAAGTGCATGGGCTGAACAGTGGTTACCAATTTGGAGCAAAGTAGGTGTGACTTCGCACAGTTGCCTCAGGTGTAACATGAGAACACTATCCTTCAAGTAAGATCCTTATCTCGGCCACAACTCTTACTAGAAAACTACTGCTTAGCAGTTACAGCATTATCTTATCACCAGAACTGATACATCAACCAATGTTTAACTGTCTTCGAATAAGCAGTGCTAGCCTACTGATATGAGCTTGAATCAAGATGAACATTTACCCTGAGCACAAGCTTGGCTTTTTTAAGTTCACCTACAATGGTAGACAAAAATAATCAAGGAGACTGTACATTGCTTTTCATAGTATCATGACATTTCTGAGAGACAAGCTCTATGACTGATTCATCTGTAGGAAGGGAAAGTTACAACCGCACAGCCAGTTACTAGACAGAGGCATTAATGATTGCTTCCCATTCATAATGAAAACATTATGTATATAAGGAAGAAATGTGGTATACTCTGTTATCCAAGAGAAAACGAGCGCCTTCGAACCAGTATGACTGAGAAAACTGCAATCTGTCTTCATTGCACTGTGTGTTCCACTTACATTCACATTTATAATTTGGAACATATTTTGATTCAGCCATAAAATTAAATATGTGCAGGCACTTTGGCAGTGTAATAAGCACAAACATCTATGATGTGACCAGGAAATAATCCACATCTTCATTACACAGTGTTGTTGTCGATGAAATACTACACATGAAAGAAACAATGATTATTTTAAAACTGAGGAATCCTGACAAATCTACGTCAACAGACACAGAGAAATAAAGAAAAAGAAAGACATAAAGCTATAAAATCTCACGAAATTTTTGACAACATTGACTGGGCAGAAAAAATTTGTTGGTCAAATGCATATTAGGCACATTATTACATGTATTCAGGCTAGAAAAGAACATCAGAAATCGCAGCACTGAACACAATTTTGTTCAACACTAAAAGAAAAATATTAAACTGTCTGCGGTAGTAGATACATTACTCTACTTAGGGCGAAATGTAGTGCAAAATGTAATATTTAAAAAATTAAGGGAAATCACAAAAAATGATGAAATATCAAATAAAAATCATAATTTTAATAACCAAACAATTAAATCTAGGTAAATGAATAACAATCGTCATATTATCAAACATTTTAACGTTTTTGTGTTTTTCAAACATTTTCGTCATCTTTCGAAATATTTACACCATGATTTAGCATGTTCACATTATTTGTCCAAAGATTTTTCAAACATTTCAAATACAAAGGGTGAATTTTCAAGGATAAAATCTAGATATAAGTTTGAAATTATTTCCTCATTTTATTTGATTTTTCAAGAATATGGTAATAAGAAAATGGAGTAGACTTGTCATTTTTTTGCTCCTGTCACTCCATTATTTTATAAAAAAATTCATTACAATATTTTCCAATATGAATGAGTCTCCTCAATTTTTGGAAGAATTACAACATTTTAACATTAAATATGCTTTAAGAGAAACATCAAAGTAATTTTATTTGAATCTATGAAAATGTTGATTATCACATTCACATTCTATAATGAACATTATGGTGAAAAAACTTCTTCGAATTTTATTGATGTTATGAATTTAAAAAATCCAGAATGAGATTTTCACTCTGCAGCGGAGTGTGCGCTGATATGAAACTTCCTGGCAGATTAAAACTGTGTGCCCGACCGAGACTCGAACTCGGGAACTTTGCCTTTCGCGGGCAAGTGCTCTACCAACTGAGCTACCGAAGCACGACTCACGTCCGGCACTCAAAGCTTTACTTCTGCCAGTACCTTGTCTCCTACCTTCCAAACTTTACAGAAGCTCTCCTGTGAACCTTGCAGAACTAGCACTCCTGAAAGAAAGGATATTGCGGAGACTTGGCTTAGGCACAGCCTGGGGGATGTTTCCAGAATGAGATTTTTCACTCTGCAGCGGAGTGTGCGCTGATATGAAACTTCCGGGCAGATTAAAACTGTGTGCCCGACCGAGACTCGAACTCGGGAACTTTGCCTTTCGTGGGCAAGTGCTCTACCAACTGAACTACCGAAGCACGACTCACGCCCGGTACTCACAGCTTTACTTCTGCCAGTACCTCGTCTCCTACCTTCCAAACTTTACAGAAGCTCTCCTGCGAGCTTCTGTAAAGTTTGGAAGGTAGGAGACGAGGTACTGGCAGAAGTAAAGCTGTGGGTACCGGGCGTGAGTCGTGCTTCGGTAGTTCAGTTGGTAGAGCACTTGCCCGCGAAAGGCAAAGTTCCCGAGTTCGAGTCTCGGTCGGGCACACAGTTTTAATCTGCCAGGAAGTTTCAATTTAAAAAATGATGATGGCTCGAATATATCTTAGATGTCAAAGAATATGTAATTGACTTGTTTTTTAATGGAGAACAGAAATATCACATGTAAATTTTATGTAATGGTTCTACAATAATGTATCTGCTCTATTGCAAAAAAAGTTATTTTTTATTATGTGGAATCAATGCATTTTTTAACATCAAAAGAATAAATTAGATGTTTAATACTTCGAATTAAATTCATAGTTCTGTATTGTTCAATACTACCAAACAAAAATTCTTTATTAGCTTGTAAGGGTGTTTTTTGGTCTAACATATTTGTCTCCTTTTAATTTTTTCTCCTCATTATCAGCACTTTTATAGTGATATATCTTTGATTTTAAACCACAAAATCCTTCCATTATTTTTCCATTATATTCGTCTTACATTGTAAGAAAAAATTTTACTTACTTGACAGATGCTGTAAATAAATTTCTCTTGGATAATCACTTGTATCAAATTTATCAAGAATTTTTTTCATAATGCATTAAACAATGCTCTTCCTTTGAAATTTAGTTTTGCTATAGTTTTGTACATTTTTTGCTTTTAAAATTTATTTTATATCCTCAATTTTTCTAATATATTCTATCGTTTTTTGAATATTGAATTATTCATTAACTTGTAGAAAATTTTTCAAAATAATATTTTGCTTCTATTGTCCATTCCATATTTAAGAATATGTACTATAGCATTCAAAAGACTGTTTAAATTTGTACTTTTGTTGTCATCATTCCTAGAGATAAATATTGTTTAAGATTACTGTAGTAAAATGCATGATCTAGTTTGTTTCAAAATTAATATTTTTTTCTTTTGTCCTGTCATAATTTTATTTTCAGTAAATCCTTATGTTTGTCATGTTAATTTTTTGAATATTCTAAACTTACTTAAGATTCACATACAATTTTTTTTGAAATTTCACTTATATATTTAGAAACAAAATTATTTCGTTATGCCATTCAAATACATCATATGACAAGTATTGACTCGTATTCCAGCTATATACATTATTTGCATCCAAAGATTGTTTAAATATTTCATTTCTTACTTTAGCCATAAATTTTCAAATATTTTATACTCTTTGACATTTCTTTTATAACATTCCAGTATACCACATTTATTCCTTTTTCAATTATTGCATTCATGTCATAATCGTCTTCTAACTGCAATTTAACTTTCATTATTTTCAGCATCGAATTCTAACTTAAACCTGGCACAGTAAAATACCAAGCTGGATGGAACTCAAAGTTTTATTCAAGTTTTCCTAAAATGTTTGATAACGTCAGATAATAACAAAACAGCAGTTTGAATGTATCAATGATGACATTCACCAAGATTTGTCACACAAATTTTTTTCTCAAACTAATGTTGCATGGTTGTAATCATCTTCACTAATATCATGTTCATTTAATTTATTATAGAGTTTTTTTATGATGGAAAATACGTTTCTTCAATTTTTTTCCAACTCCATTTTTACCTACTAAATTTACAATACTTTGTGGAAATTTTTTTCACTATCTATCATTTGATCTTTTCTCAAATTTGATGAAAACGTATTGATACTTGGTGCCATAAGGTTTAACATATCAATAAATAACATTTTCAAATTTTTGGTTTTTTCCTAAACAAATGACAGTAATATCCTGATAGATAATGAAACTAAATATTTAAAAAACTTGGATGTCTTAGTGTGTAAGTTACAATTGTTACATACTGAATTTATACATTTTTCGGTTAAATGATCATGCAGATGTAATTTTTTCTATTTTTTGTAAATAATTACATTTACATAATGAATTTGATTTTGATTTATTTTGTCTTGATTGTTCTTTGTTAGTGGTTTCATTACTTCAATTTCTGAATATATTTATCAAATTTCTTCATTTTCTGTTTTCATACACTTGATAAATTTGTATAATAATATGCTCATCGATATGCAAGCGGATTTTTATAATGCCCATCGATAAATTTCTTATAATAACAAAACCACTAAGTTCAGTCTTTTGATCTTTCATTGTATATGATTTTTTGGATCACATTGACAATTATCTATTTTTGAAATAGAATTCCAAAATCAGCATTAATAACTAATGTAACTTTCATTGTATGCTGAAAACTTTTAAAACTTACATATGGATTATTAATTGGTAACTAGGCAGTAACCAATCAAACAGCTGCTCCAGACACTTTCTGTCTTATGTAGGCACTGCCAATTACAGTGCTGTATTCTATATGTTTACATATCTCTGTATTTGGATACACATGTCTGTACCAGTTTATTTTGCTCATCAGAGATTTTGCTTTAAAAATACATGATTCCATTAATGTATCTGAATGCAGAATTAATTCCTGCAGGTAATTGTGAAAAATTCTCTAGTTATAACATCTTGTAATTTAGCTTCAAAGCTATATTCATGGAGCACTGCATGGAAATATTCATTAAAGAATAAAAGTATTCTATCTAAACACATTTCGAATACACAGTTTGATCAAAACTTTTGATGTCATCCTGCACAAGCTATCGATTTTAATTATCTGGATATTAACTGTAAAGTATTTCAATTTATCACATATATAACATCATCCAGAAATAAAACATATCCACTTAGTCTTGTGATATACAGCATTTATGTTATGTAAATTTTGTGCATAGAAATGTTAGTAAATTAGTGTTTAAGTGTGGTGTAAAAGCTAATTCATCATCAGCGAATCTGAAACAGGCATTTATCTATGCACTACCATACTAGAAAAAAAAGTGTACAGTCTTTTTCACAATTAAGTGACTAATATTCTTTATTGCACATAATAATTCAGCTGTTCAGCTGGTGTCATTTTGGTACAGATTGTGACAAATCAACTGATATTTTTACCATATAATTTTTATTGCATAAAAGTCAGCTTTAAATAAATTTAAGTTGTTCCATTATAATAAGGATACGTAAATGCTCCAAAAATATCTGTTTGCTGGAAACTAAATGAGCGACCAGTTTTATATACTAATATGTGAAAGAGATTTATATACTAATATGTGAAAGAGATTTATTTTATTCTTTGGTGTATTATCATCAATTTCGTCTACCATACCTTAATCCAAATGTATATCTACTGGATTATTATTGATATTTGGTAAAAAATGCATGAGTCAACACATTACCTGTTCCATCTAGCTTTCTTAGGTGTTGAATATTTTAGTCAATTTTATAGCTATGTACTGGTCCTTTTACTGTAATTATAATACTGTGGTTACTACTATCATAATCAAATTGAATATCAATACACTTTTACCATAAATTAAAGGCTGCTTCCACTTCTAGTAACACTTTTTTATTTGGTCGTTTATAGCTCTATTTTATAAATCTTTAATTTCATTTTTACATATATGTGCGATAGTTATTTAATGAATCCCTTGCACAATATTGAGCCATATTCATCGAATTTAAAATAGCTTTGCTTAACTTGGCATTTTATTCACTTTAAATGTTAACTGAATATGACTTAATGCTTCTATGAATACATCACCACACACTTGATTACTTCAATTATCTGGTGTATCTAAGTAACCAGAATTATTTGAATAAATTTTTGCTTTTCATTTGCAAATATACAACAGAAAAAGTATCTTCATTTGTACATATTTAAATCATAATATAGATTTCTTTAGAAGACCTTTGAAAGAGAAGTAATAAATTCAAGACAATTACAAAAAAAGTAAATTTATATTCTTCACAGGAATATTTTGATTCTTCCACAATATTGACGTATAAAGTGTTTTCAGTAAATTTTCTTTTAGATTCTTTAATTCTGTCATAAGAGTCTAAAAATTGAGAATATTAAAGAAAAAAGTTTCCTAAAATGTATTTCTAATAAATGGAGTAATTCATAGACATCTAAAATTTCAAATTCACATGCCATGATCTACAAGTGTTAGTGCTAAGTGAGAAAAAAGAATTTTTGTTTTAAAGCTAAAATATTGCTCAAACTTTGAGGGCACAAAAGAATAGAGAAATCGTTTATATTTGTCAATTACTAGGTTTACATAGTTTAATTTCATCTAAAAAGATGGAGCTAAAAATTTTTAATAGCGATTAATAAAATATTTTATCATTGATTAGCAAAAGAACAACTTGCAATCGTATTCAGTAAAAACCTTAAGTCAAAGAAGGTAGCAGAACACAAAGTGCACAAGAAATAAAACTAAGATTAATGAAAAATGTCCAAAATGCATCGAAATGATATCATATTTGTTGTTACTACAAAACTAGTACAAAAAGTATTATTATACAGTTGATAGCGAGTGAGGTAGTGCAGTGGCTAGCACACTGGACCCCCATTTGTGAGAACAATGGTTCAATCCTGTCTGTGTTCAGCCGTCCTGATTTAGGTTTTCTGTGATTTCTCTAAATCACTTCAGGTAAATGCCAGGATGGTTTCTTTGAAAGTGCACATCTTGCTGTTTGGTCACCTCCCCAATTCAACCCCAATCCCAACCAAATGGATGAAAGAAATAAAAATAAAATTATATATTACCTAGATCTAATACTGGTGAAGATAATGATAATAAATTTGAATACTACTACATGAGAACTTTTATTAATTGTCAGGTTATTGAACAGTTACTTAAACCAGCTTTTAAATCACAAAAAGAGGAAAAGATAAGGAATTAAAATAACATGAATTATGGTACTACACTATAATATTCAGTTTTTTTGTTGACATAGAGAACGAGTTCTTGTCAAACAAATTAAAATTGAGTGATAGTGAAATTAGAGATAGAATATTTAACAAGATATTGATACCTCCTCAGAAACAACATTAAAAGTATCTCAAGGAATTACAGTGAAAGTTAACACTAAGATAACTCTTAAAATTCTATTAAATAATCTCAGTGAAGATGAAGAAGAAGAAATCAAACAAATAATAAGAGTGTTACCCATAGATACTAACAAAGATAAAATAATAACAGACTTTAAACAATGCTTGAAGAAACAAAAAGGAAGCTATATTGAATTAAAGTAAAGAAATATTTTGTGATAAAATTAAGTGCATATATTAGTCAGTTTTTTGAAATAATCATAAACAAACATAAAGAATCCATTTTTACTAAATCTGCTTACCAGTAATCATCTACAACAAGAGTGTCAACATTTTTTTTCTTTTAAGAATTTTTCTTATTTCCTTACATAATCAATACTAATACTCATCACGTTTTTAGCAAATTTACTTTTGTAGTCGTGCACACTGAGCAAATGCCTTTAATTTTCTCTCATCCATTTGTTGTTATTGTTCTCTGATATGATGAGTTTCCGCAATATTTTGCACTTAACAAACCAAATATGATTACTGTCAAAATCTGAGTGCTAATCACGATCCTGAAATTATATGGATCAAATTCCACGAAATAAAATTATTTTTACATCTGCTGGTACAGTTTTAACTATATTTTTTTAGTCTTATAATTAGAAAATGTAATTCATGTACCAGTAATAGTATGTTCATATTCTTTATTTCATGTAACTTATCGATAACATTTAATATAATATCAATATCATTAATTGTCAAACCTTCAGTTACATTGTTACCAATTACAACAATTTTTATCAGTAAAATGATACTTAAAATTATACATTTGCTCCACATTTCCGCTCTCAAATGAAAATTCAATTTTCTGTTTATCATAAACATTTCTTTCCAATATATCTGTAAAATTTTTGGCTCAGCCTTCTAATATGCTGTTCATTTTTCATTAAATATGTTCATCATGATGTAGTTATTAAACTGCATTAAAATTCTTAAGTCTTCATGTTTTGTAACTAGGTTATTTAATTACCCTTCCAAATATCTTTTGTTCCCTATATCTTTCACACCAGTTTATCATTTGCATCCACTAATCTTCTGTCATTGAAAAAATATTACTGTAATTGCTTGAACAATGTTGCTAAATTCGCTATGAAATTTTTTTAATTTTTTTGGATGAAGTTGTTTTTCAATATCAGATTCTACTTTTTGCAAGTGTTTTAATTTTATTTATCCCATACTTTGCAAGTTTATTTTATTTCCAAAAAAGACGATTTATTAAATTCAGAATATCAGTAAACTTATAATCATATGAAAACAACTTTAGCACAAATAAACACAAATGACCATATACAGCTTCATCATAGTCTTGTATTCTGTCAATATTGTTATATAATTCATTTTTGAACTCAGTATTTAAGTAGAAGTTTTAATACATTGCCACCAAATGAGTCGAACACAATGTTTGTATTATTTATTTTTATAATAAGAAATCCAGTATTTACCAATATGATTAGAATTATCTAAATTAACTATTTCAGATTGACGTTTTTTGGTTTATTAGGTTATTTATCAATCATGAAAACACCAGCAACATGTTTAATATTTGGTTGTTTAACCAGATACTTGATTAAGACGTTTTTGTCCTGTTAATTCTTCATCAATTTTTTGTTTAACATGAACTGATTTGTGGTAGCTACTGCTCTGCCAGGTAATGAACCAACTTCTCTTAATGTTGCTAATAAAATTGGCAAAAGACCTACCTCATGTTTTGCTAATCTTGCTCCATCATTTATATTTCTTCAAATATTCTATGATTTTTTCGTGACAGATGTAGTTAATGTTATAAATAAATGTTCACCAGGCTTTTGTTCATTGCCCTGATGGGGTCGAAAAACTTCTTTACTGTATGTACACTCCTGGAAATTGAAATAAGAACACCGTGAATTCATTGTCCCAGGAAGGGGAAACTTTATTGACACATTCCTGGGGTCAGATACATCACATGATCACAGTGACAGAACCACAGGCACATAGACACAGGCAACAGAGCATGCACAATGTCGGCACTAGTACAGTGTATATCCACCTTTCGCAGCAATGCAGGCTGCTATTCTCCCATGGAGACGATCGTAGAGATGCTGGATGTAGTCCTGTGGAACGGCTTGCCATGCCATTTCCACCTGGCACCTCAGTTGGACCAGCGTTCGTGCTGGACGTGCAGACCGCGTGAGACGACGCTTCATCCAGTCCCAAACATGCTCAATGGGGGACAGATCCGGAGATCTTGCTGGCCAGGGAAGTTGACTTACACCTTCTAGATCACGTTGGGTGGCACGGGATACATGCGGACGTGCATTGTCCTGTTGGAACAGCAACTTCCCTTGCCGGTCTAGGAATGGTAGAACGATGGGTTCGATGACGGTTTGGATGTACCGTGCACTATTCAGTGTCCCCTCGACGATCACCAGTGGTGTACGGCCAGTGTAGGAGATCGCTCCCCACACCATGATTCCGGGTGTTGGCCCTGTGTGC
Source organism: Schistocerca piceifrons (assembly GCF_021461385.2). Taxonomy (NCBI): domain Eukaryota; kingdom Metazoa; phylum Arthropoda; class Insecta; order Orthoptera; family Acrididae; genus Schistocerca; species Schistocerca piceifrons. Next base: position 614,924,270 of record NC_060149.1, read on the forward strand.
GTCGGTCGTATGCAGTCCTGATTGTGGCGCTCACCTGTACGGCGCCAAACACGCATACGACCATCATTGGCACCAAGGCAGAAGCGACTCTCATCGCTGAAGACGACACGTCTCCATTCGTCCCTCCATTCACGCCTGTCGCGACACCACTGGAGGCGGGCTGCACGATGTTGGGGCGTGAACGGAAGACGGCCTATCGGTGTGCGGGACCGTAGCCCAGCTTCATGGAGACGGTTGCGAATGGTCCTCGCCGATACCCCAGGAGCAACAGTGTCCCTAATTTGCTGGGAAGTGGCGGTGCGGTCCCCTACGGCACTGCGTAGGATCCTACGGTCTTGGCGTGCATCCGTGCGTCGCTGCAGTCCGGTCCCAGGTCGACGGGCACGTGCACCTTCCGCCGACCACTGGCGACAACATCGACGTACTGTGGAGACCTCACGCCCCACGTGTTGAGCAATTCGGCGGTACGTCCACCCGGCCTCCTGCATGCCCACTATACGCCCTCGCTCAAAGTCCGTCAACTGCACATACGGTTCACGTCCACGCTGTCGCGGCATGCTACCAGTGTTAAAGACTGCGATGGAGCTCCGTATGCCACGGCAAACTGGCTGACATTGACGGCGGCGGTGCACAAATGCTGCGCAGCTAGCGCCATTCGACGGCCAACACCGCGGTTCCTGGTGTGTCCGCTGTGCCGTGCGTGTGATCATTGCTTGTACAGCCCTCTCGCAGTGTCCGGAGCAAGTATGGTGGGTCTGACACACCGGTGTCAATGTGTTCTTTTTTCCATTTCCAGGAGTGTATTTCTTTTTTGGGCATCAGTTAATGGTTTATCAGTGCTATTCAGTTTAATTGCTTTAGATTCAGTTTTACCACTCAGTATCAAAGAGTAACTGATACTGAAATTATTCATTTAAATAGATTAATATGTTACAAAATTTTCATAAAATCATCTTATTGAATTTTGAGTTAAAATAATAATAATTTCATAGCCAAAGACCATAAACATCAGTTTCTAGTCCCATTCCTAATTTTCTTTTATCTGTTGATCATTTATCGAACTGCTGGATCTTCAGCATAAATTCGTTATTTTGCAATTTTGAGATGCTGTTTATATGCTTCATGTGTAGATTACAATCCTTTATTATCTCTACATGAAATGTCATCCTTTTTACAAGTCTCCTCAAATTTATATATTGGTTTATGTCCTAAAGCTAATCTTCTGCATAATTTTCTGTCTGGTCCACTAAGATAATAACCAGGGAAGTGAATTTCAAATGGTAATTTGCTAGTTAATATGTTCACTTACCTTTTCCTATACTGTACTTTTCATTTTTCCCAAAATGTATATTTCAAAATTTTCAAAAATCTAATGAAGTAAGAAAATATTTGGATTGCTAATTAAAATTTTCGATATAAAAACTTTTCCATAGTGATAATTCTTATTTCCAACTAATTTGTCACCATGAATTATCATTAATCTGTCGCTTAAATCTCTAACATCATTTAACCATACATATTCATTTCCGTTTTTAGTATATTTTTTATTAATGCTTCACCAATCTTCTCATCATTTGAAGTCTTTGTTCTTGATTGGCTTTATTTTGGAAAATAAACTCTAACTATTTTTTATACTGGTTTTTACTTTGTTCGCATTCTATTCAGAAGATAATGCTCCTGAAGCAAATAATATATTACAGTAATTTGATAAATCGACAGAATCAAATTTTTTATTAAATTGTCTATAGTTATAAGTTGTGCAGTTAAAAGACTCATTAATAAATATGTACCTTCATACTCTGACCAAAAATTTATTAACTCCTACGAATTTTATTGGTATATCAACAATGAATTTCAACATACCAACAGTTCTTAATCCAAGAAGTGTGGTTGATATGTTTTAACATTCTTTCATTTAATTTTTTAAAACTATTTTTATTTTCCTCTTCATATTTATTTAATGCTTCCTTTATTTCTGATTCCCTTAATGTATTCTCAATGGGTGGTATATCTCCAAATTTCTCTTGATGCTGATCAATTAGGTTCTCAACTTCTGTACTTCCCTCATTAGCTTTTATAACATTGTCACCTAAACCTCCAATCTTTGTTTAACTTTTATGTTTGCATCAATAACAGATTGATCTCTTTATTTACATCATGTTCTTGTTGTTTTTTCCGTTTTCAAATCCTACTTTCAATTCTTCAATTTTTTTATTTCACTTAGCTCAATTATTTCTGAATAATAGTTCGCTAGCAAGTAAGATAAAAATCATAATCAATTTATTTAATGTTTTGTTCACAATTATGAGTGTTATGTTTATGTTTAATGTTTGTGTTTGTGTTGTTTGTTTATATTTGTGTTAATGTTAATCTTTATATGTTTACTGGCTATGATTATGTTTATATTTGTTTAACGTTTATTTATGTTAATGCTTATGTTCATGTGTAATGCTTATGTTTAAAATTGTGTTAAATGTTTATGCTTATTGATGCAATAATTTTTAAGAATGACTGATTTAAATTATGTTTTAAGGTCATTTAATTAAGATAAAAAGATTAGTTGTTTGTATGATTAGCAAATTTTTAATTTTATTTGAATATTTTCTATTAGTAATTTTTCTTATCATATGTATTGTCAAAAATCCTACCTGTTCCTCATTCCAACATTGTCTGCGTATTTCTTTACAATCATCAAATTTTTAATCTCTGCCAAGAAACTCTCAGTAAAAATGATTTCAATTCATAACATCTTGTCTCAAATATTTTAAAAAGTGATAGTACCTCTGACTAATTATTAGGTTTCTTTGAATATGTTTGAGCTGAATAAAATCAATCTATTCCTTTCTGTTTACCTCTAGTAAGATATTCTTTAACTAGGGCCTGATTTTCAAGAATAAAATAATTAGATAAAACAAAAGAACTATTTTGAAATTCATCCAGTGGCACAAATTCATCATTATCTTCAATAAAAATAGTGATATCCTCATCAAAATTTTTACTCATCTTCATAAATTCTTGATACTTTGGTTTATCCAAACTTTTTGATTGAACTTGTAAATGACGATTATCGATTAAGATTATTTTTGAGCATCCACTTGGACCAATTATCATTTACTGAACTGAGTCAGCTAATGGTTTATCATGTTTATTCTCGATTTATTGCCTCAAATTCTTATTTTAGGATACCAATCTGTTTTCCTCATATTGTCAGTAAAAATTTGTTAGTAACAAATGAGTCACTTGATGCAGTCTGAAGACAGCTTTTTGCTGAGCCTATTTCAATGATATCATAATTCATAAATTCTCAAAACAAGATTAACTATATCCATAAGCAAAAGTTATAAAAAAAGTTGTACTGGTTAGCTTTCATACAACATTTTTCATTCTAAATGTTAAATCAAAAAATAATAAACTGCATGAGGACAGAGAAACAATTCGAATTCCTGATAGTGAATGTAGTTTATAAATTTATATACATAGAGAGAACCTAATATACACATTAAAGCAGATAAAATTTTACACAGAGTTCTTATTGAAAGTGATGTTAAATTGTGTATGGACATAAAACTATCGGAAGTTTGCTGGGATTTAATAATCAATGTATTCTGCTAATGAAAAACTTATTGCTATAACATTCCAAAATTATACCATTTCAATCAATTAACCTTAATTTTAATTTATCTGATTGAATACTTGTAAAAATTATGTTATTTGTGAAACTAATGTCATTGCTTCATGTAGCCTAGTGTTCAATTTAGTGCACCAGTACTTTATAAATCAAACAATTCTTAATTTATTCTAATTAGTCATAGACTTCAGTGTTTAGAAATAAATATTACTGACGAAAATAACAATTTGATCGAATTTGATGCTGCTACTGTAACAGTTATTTTAGAAATGAACTTATAAAATTTCTTCTGCATAAATGAACAAGATTGAGAGCTATGAGTTTTGTTCCTCCCCAGTAAACGATAAAAGTGAAAATAATATAATTATTCCTAATAAAGATGTAGAAATTAACATAAATATTGGCTATGAATGTTTACATCCAAAAGATGCTCAACTATACACAAATTTTAGAATTGTTACAGCTGATGGAACACATTATCCAAAATATAACAGAAAATCTAATAAAAAATAGTTGATAACTGTGTAGCAAAACTATTTTAATTTGGAACCACAAAGAGTGGAGCACACTGGACTCGCATTCGGGAGGGCGACGGTTCAATCCCGTCTCCGGCCATCCTGATTTAGGTTTTCCGTGATTTCCCTAAATCGCTTTAGGCAAATGACAGGATGGTTCCTTTGAAAGGGCACAGCCGATTTCCTTCCCCATCCTTCCCTCACCCGAGCTTGCGCTCCGTCTCTAATGACCTCGTTGTCGACGGGACGTTAAACACTAATCTCCTCCTCCACAAAGAGTGGAAATAATGTTTTATCTGGAATTGAACATACATTTCCTTCATCATGTGTATATTTGTATGGAACATAAATTATCAATAATGATAAAATAATGAGCAAGAAAAATCAAGTATTATACCCAGTGGAGATTTTTCATGGATTTTTAAAAATTATAAAGTAGTATTGTGGTAGGGTGATTTAACTATAATGTTTAATGGAGCTCAAGTCTGAGTAACATTATATTTCATTGGACTGTTTTCACGAAGCTGCAGTCGAAAGAAAAAGATACATTAAATGAAGATCGTTAGACTTTAGTTGAGAATATGGAAATTTGATTGACATTTTTTAAATATGAGCGACATTATGATTTTGAACAATGAGAACTTATGCTGAATATTCCAAAAATATGTATCACTTTTTATGAATCGCAGATTAAATAAGTAGCACAATTTTAAATGTGTATTATATATATATATATAAACTTTGAGATAGATATAACAAATTTGTTTTATTCATTGAAGTTTGATATACCTTATCTTTGTTGTTTCAGACTAATCGTAAAAATAATCTGTTGCCTGATTCATCATTATGTGATCATGTTCAATTACTTACATATTTGGTAAATGGAAGAAACAAAATGTTTCCACAAGAAAGTAGAATTTAGTGCCACCAAATAATTATTTGAAAGCGTATGATTCATTTTGTGATTTTAAATAAGTTGCACAACAGGAGTTACTGATATAAACCCACATAATTTCATTACAATTTACCTGCTTATGTTATAAACATGACAAGTAAATAAATTTTGTAGCAACACAAAAAACCACCATGGAATTAAATGTTACTCTTAATCATAAAATACCAGCTGATTACATTTTCACATAATTATGTATGGAAAAAAGACTTAATCCCATGATGCACAACAGAGAATATTATCTGAGAATTTTTAACGTTACTATTTATAGGTTTTTGAGTTAGATACCTAAGAAAGTGTATATAAACATCAATGGAATCATTTAATATATTTGGTACATTATAGTGATAATTTGATAATTTTATAGTTATAAAAAGAGAGAATTCGACTTTTCTATTTATTTTCAATATAATCAGAGAGTTCAAATTTATATACACCATCTCCTTAAGTATACTTAATATAATCAATGCAATTATTTTGTTTTATACTTCTCAAATGTTCTATAATTTCTCAAATATTCTATAACAAGAGATGGTTTAAAATAATATTTGCAAATATTAACATTGGTCTTGTTTCTCTTTTGGTATATTATTTCCCTCAACAAAAAAATTTTGTAAAATTTAAATTCATCCCCAAGATTAGTCATATTTGATGTCATAGAAACATTGTCCCTTTTTGTCTTAATTTAGTAGAATAAATCATCATAACAATTTTTTTTATTTTTCCATAATGAATACACTTAGATTTTTATAGTAAACATTTTTCCATATTTCTGTAATGAATAAATTTAAATTTTTACGTTAAATATGTTTTCTATATAAATGGAGTCTCTACATTGTAAACAATGACAAATTGCGTAAGCAAATTAATTTCCTAGAAGTTTGTGTTTTACATTACATTAGCGAATGTGATGATTTCCACCTAAAATATGGAGAAAAATATTGTATAGAAATACATAATGAATTTTAAATTATTTTGCCAGACAAATATGTGAAACTAATAAGCAGATGGCATTTTCAATTTTTTCAAGGTAAAGATATTAAACAGAGATACAAAAGGAAGAAGAAAACAAGGAGACAGCAATGATTATCATAGAATTTTTAATTTAAAACTGAAAATATGAAAATTTTGCATCTAGATTTGTTTATGCTTCAAATTTAACGATGTTTCTTTGAAGTATTTGAAAGATCTTTGGACAAATGATTCAAATGTTCCAAATTATGTGTGGAAATGTTCAAAAAATAACAGTGCTTGGAAAATCACAAAACCGGTAAAATACTTGGAAAATGACAGTTGTTCATGTGCATCGATTTGACCTTTTTGTTACTGTAATCTGACTTGTTGACAAAATCGTATATTTGCTTGAAATTTCGCGATTTCTTGCACTTTTTCCTTGATTTAAAAAAAACTAGATTTTGTGATAACTTGCACTAGAAACGGATTAACATATCCATTTACGGTGGCTTCAAGATCACCAGTGCTACTACATTCTGTAACAAAACTGACTAAAAGCGACAGTAGTATATAAATCCTCTGTTTTTTCTGTCATTAGTACATTTCTATTTTCGTATCGGTCAACTGAAATTGTACATATGAGCTTTCAAGTTAAAACGAATGTAGTAGCTTTCTCAGATTATGAAGAAACAGCTCATCTCCATGTAAATGTGAACCAAGCAGGGGCGGATGGGGGGGAGGGGGGACCCAGGAATGATGCAATGTGGTGTGGGATTTCACAGACCAATTGTTTTTCAAAGGAATCAGCTAAGAACAAGTAATGATGTCACGCTTGCTGCCATCTTTGGCAATGGTTGTTATTACCATGATGAGTGTTGTATCAAATGTTAATTTTACGTACTGTATTGAAGGTGTGGGTGTCCTTAGTAAAATAATCTCTGTGTTTTTTGCATTTACATTTCTACTCCATAAACCACCCCACAGTACAGTGTGCAGGGTACTTCAATATTACTTTCACCTGCCCAGTGACAGCTCTGTTCACATATTCTTCACAGAAAAAAACATTGGCTCTACACCTCTGATTATTTTAATGTTATTATAATGAGCTTCACGCCAGGTATTTTTTGGGGCAACAGAATGTTCTTCGATTATTTGTATTCCAGTCTCCATTGTTCAAATTCAGTGCTCTTTCTCGTTCATTTCTGATGTTAAAAGTGATGTTACTCAAAATCCAGTTCTCCCTGCTTTTTCGTATTCCATTACTTAAGCTGCCCTAAATCCAGCTATAGGAATACAAAGTTCACCGTTAACAGTTAAGTACCAGGTGTACAACTTTGCTTCCGCCATTTTCCCATAGGTGGTGACAACAGTAAGTAGCGGTCGAAAGAAACAAGTGGCAGACGTCAGGCAGTTAGCTTGGACCTCGGTTAACATGACCTCATTCAAACATTAGTCGATTTGTGTCTGCATCGTAAAGTTGTTCATGATTTAAAATGTCAGTTTACAAGCCTAATTCTCGTCATTTGCGGGAGGTCTTACTGTTTGTTTCAGTATGAAGAAAACACCGGCTGAGTCTCATCGAATGCTCTCAGGCACGTATGGTAAGGATGCTGTTAGTGAAAGAACCTGCCGTGAGTGCTTTCAACACTTCAAGAACGGTGATTTTAACTTCGTAGACCGGCATAGAGGTGGAAGAGAGAATGTTTTCGAAGATGGAGAACTGGAGACATTGCTGATTGAAGACTCGCTTCAAACTCAAAATTGGCATGATTAGTGGGAGTGACACAGCAAGCCATTTCAAAACGTCGTGTGGCTGTGGGCTTGATTCAGAAAGGAGGAACTTGAGTCATGTGTGAGCTGAAACCAAGAGACTTTAAATGGCCTTTGTGTGTTTGTCAACAGTTGTTTCAAAGGCAAAAACGGAAGGGATTTCTGCATAACATTGTGACCAGGAACGAAAAATGGGTTCATTACTTTAACCCTAAACGCAAAAAATCATGGGGATATCCCGGCCATGCTTCCACGTTGACAGTCAAACCCAATATTCACGGCTCCAAGATCATGCTCTGCGTTTGGTGGGACCAGCTCGGCGTCGTGTACTATGAGGTGTTAAAACCAAGTGAAACAGTCGCAGGTGTTTCTTATCGAACGCAATTAATGAGTTTGAGCAGAGCATTAAAAGACAAACGGCCGCAATACAGCGAGAGGCACGATAAAATGATTTTGCAGCACGACAACGCTCGACCCTACGTTGCAAAAGAGGTCGAAACGTACTTGGAAACGTTAAAATGGGAAGTCCTACCTGTCACTTGTCACCTGTTTAGATCAATGGCGCATGGTCTGGCGGACCAACACTTCCGATCTCATGAAGAAGTCACAAATTGGATCGATTTGTGGATCGTTTCAAAAGATGAACAATTTTTTCGACGCAGGTTTCGTACACTACCCGAAAGATGGGAGAAATTAGTGGGCAGCGATGGAAAATACTTACAATGATACATGTGTAACCAATTTGCTTCATTGAAGCCTCAAATGAAAAAACGGCGGAAGCAAAGTTTTACACTTTGCAGTATTGTGTTACAGCTTCAAATCATCAGGAGGATCAATCAATATCCACACCCTTTCACAACCAAATCCAACAGAGTGGATTCTGGACCTCCTCTGATTGTGCAACTGATGAATCTTCTGCCAAAAAATTTCTCAGTTGTTTACGCTTCAAGTAAATCTGAGAGGGGCTGTGATAAAGCCACTATGATACACTTTTATACCCTCAGTTTCCTTGTTAACTGGTCCAAGCTGTGGTCTCTGCATTACCACCATCTAGTAAAAGAGATGCAATTCATTATGCAATCGAGGGTTATGTACTAGAGCTTAGGTACTATGTACTAGAGCTTAGGCCTGTGGGCCTGACCCGCCCCTGGAGTGGTTTCAGTCCAGCCCGTGGAAGAAATTCATGGGTGAGAGTGCGACCTGCTCGCATTGTACTCCGCCTTCTAATACACTGAAGAGCCAAAGAAACTGGTACACCTGCCGAATATATATAATCATGTAGGGATCCCGCAAGCACGCGGAAATGCCACAACGTGACGTAGCATGAACTCGACTACTGTCTGAAGTAGTGCTGCAGGGAATTGACACCATGAATCCTACAGGGCCGTCTACAAATCCATAAGAGTACGAGGGAGTGAACAGCACGTTGCAAGGCATCCCAGTCATGCTCATTAGGTGTTCATGTCTGAGGAGTTTGGTGGCCAGCGGAAGTGTTTAAATTCAGAACAGTGTTCCTGGACCCACTCTGTAGTAATTCTGGACGTGGGGGTATTGCATTGTCCTGTTGGAATTGCCCAAGTCCGTCAGAATGCACAATGGCATGAATGGATGCAGGTGAACAGACAGCATGCTTATGTACATGTCACCTGTCAGAGTCGTATCTAGACATATCAGGGGTCCCATATTCTAACTGCACATGCCCCACACCATTACAGAGCCTCCACCAACTTGAACAGTCCCTCGCTGACATGCAGGCTTCAGGGACTCATGAGGTTGTCTCCATACCCGTACACATCCACCGACATAATTTGAAAGGACACTCACTCAACCAGGCAAAATGTTTCTAGTCATCAACAGTCCAGTTTCATTTTGACAGGTCCAGGTCAGGTGTAAGGCTTTGTGTCGTGCAGTCATCAATGGTACATGAGTGAGCTTTTGGCTCCGAAATCCCATATCGATGATGTTCCGTTGAATGATTCACATGCTGATACTTGCTGATGGCCAGCATTGAAATCTGCAGCAATTTGAGGAAGGATTGTACTTCTCTCACGTTGAACGATTCTCTTCAGTCGTCGTAGCTCCCGTTCTCGCAGGATTGTTTTCCGGCCACAGCGCTGTCGGAGATTTGATGTTTTACGGGATTCCTGATATTTACGGTACACTCGTGAAATGGTCGTATGGGAAAATCCCCATTTCATCGCTATCTCGGAGATGCTGTGTGCCATCGCTCGCGCACCGACTGTAACACCACGTTCAGATTCACTTAAATCTTGATAGCCTGCCATTGTAGCAGCAGTAACCGATCTAACAACTGCGCCAGACGCTTGTTGTCTTATATAGGCGTTGCCAATGGCAGCGCCGTATTCTGCCTGTATTCTGTATTGGAATATGCATACCTCTACCAGTTTCTTTGGCGCTTCAGTGTATATTTCTACAAACGCTTGGCTCGCCCCCGGTTTTGCAGCTCATGACGCAGGCCAGTGGAAGTTTCGCTTAACCTGCGCATGTGTGATGCTATTTCGCTGCTGCTGGATTTTCACAACAAAGAGACGCACGTTTCCAGTCTAAGAGCGAAATTGTCGCCATGTGCCCATGTGCGTGTGGAGAGGGAGGAGAACATCTCACTACCTGGACGGGCTGCGGAGAAGTGTATTTGCACCTCTGGAATACTGCTATCAACACACACACGTTACTTATTGCTCACTGCCTACGTCTCTGCCGCACAGTGATATATCGCAAATGACGATAGTAACCGGCATTAGCACGAAAATTACCGACCAGTCGGGAAACGTACTGATTTGAACAACGGCAGCAGGAACCACAGTTTTATGCACAAACTATTGATCTGTCTTCGCTTCATGCTTACCATTCTGTGCTAGTCATTTGTTAATTTTATGCAAGTATTTTCGTTCTTGCTTGCCGAGTTTATTCGCAAAACGTTGACATTAAGAAGAGAAAAGTAGATGCTGAACGTCACCAATTGCGAGAGAAATAGGTGGAGGATTGTTTCTGTACAAGGTACAAAGATAAACGTGTTTGAATGTCATGTAGCGAATCGCTATCTGCTGTCTAGGAATGTAATAGGAATATGCACTTTTCTATGAAACACGACTCAACAACAGCTTACAGGACAAGCGTGGGTAGACAACTTTAAAATATTATATGTTGCAGTCACATTAATGTGACCAACGCATATGTTCCCAACGTGCAATGACCGCACACGGACGGCAGATGGTAGCAGTAGCAGTGGTGGGTACGTAAAACTTGTCTGGGTGGCAGAAGGGGGCAACACAGAAGTTGTCGTAACGCAAAAATCGAGAGGTTTGTCTGACGTCCAAAAGGGCATGATCATTGACTTTCAGGCCAGCGGTGCATCTATTTCCGAAATGGCTAAGTTTGTAAACAGATGGGTGCCGCCACGATTAAAGTATTATACGCGCAAACAAAGTTTATACTCGGCTCGGGGGGGGGGGGCAATGACCATAAAGGCATTTCCCATTTACAGTCGCTCCCATCAGCCACTACGCCGAGTGTTAACTTTCAAAAAAATGGTTCAAATGGCTCTGAGCACTATGGGACTTAACATCTATGGTCATCAGTCCCCTAGAACTTAGTACTACTTAAACCTAACTTACCTGAGGACATCACACAACACCCAGTGTCAACTTTGTCTGCGCGAATATTATAATGTACACAGTAAAACGGCGCTATCCAAAACTAGCACTGAGGCAACTGTGGTGCGCCATGAGCCATAGACAACATGGGTCAACGACGGCTGCAGAGATATGTATGTGCGAAGAGACGTGAAACTGTTGAGCAACTGATGCCCAAATGAACCAAGGGGCTACCAACAGTAATTCTTCAACGACTGTTCAGCAAAAATTTCTGTGTACAGGTCTCCGTAGCAGGGGCCTGGTTTATGCATCCACGCTGACTGCATTTAATTGGTGACAGAGTGGAATTTGCAAGGCCAGTACAGGAGTTGGACTCTGTAGAGTCACTCATTCAGAGTAAGCAACAAAGTCTTTGGTTCACAACACGTTGTTTGCTGACACGTTCCTATTTAACCCAGTCGAGAAGTAGAGTGTAAACTGTCATCGTCTTATCCTTATCCACACACGTAACTAGTGTGTTATACATTCTGTCTCTGTTCTCATGAATGGTGAACGGTTGCAAGAAATAAACTTAGGAACACACTGAAACGTGTCATCCATTAACATTATGTTCTGTTCACACAAGTGACGAAAATTTGACTTAGTTGAAAACATTATCAGAGACGTGTTGAGATCATTTTCCCGTAAAAATTATTCAGCTTTTATTGTATTTGTGTTGCCAGCCAGGTGTAGCTCACATACCGCTCCAAGTGTAGCTTATATACAGAGTTGGGATGATCCCTGAGTCTTGTGCTCGACTAATGTTCCTTAAGTACATAATGTTACGATGAGTCAACACAATCTGCTCCTCCAGCTCCATATTGATTATTTTCCGGTAATTCGTGGATATTATGTTCAACTTTCCTTTTTACTGTAGTCTTTACTGATTGCCTGCTCATCTCTTGTAGTGAAGTTGGAATATTAATATGATTTCCGATGCAATTAGACAAAACATGATTATCAACTACTAGCTTCATATTGTATGGTCTGAGCATAAGATATTCTCCAGTTCAATGTGAACGTAATCTCTGTTGGAGAAATTTGGTATAAGACAAGTGACATTTTAATTCTGATCCATTTGTGGGTGCGTGATGAACACATTAGTAAAGTACTGGTCACTTAGGCTATACGGTTTTTGGGATGGCTAGTACGAAGTGGATTACAGATGGCTCAAGAATGTCTAATATATCTTTCGATGCCATTCATTTTGATGGGGTGTTTGGGCGGGTCACTTGTCTCTGCTTCTGATTCCGTGAGTGCCCTATGTCTTTTGAGAGGACAACTTCAGGGAAAATGGGGAACCCACTCGATTTGGAAATAATAAGGTAAAACCACCATCAAGCGATCTGTTTCCAGTGTATTCCAGGCACATCGAAGTGTAGGTTAATATACTTGCCTATGAGCTCGTCAATAGCACCTAAGGTATATTCTGTACTTCCTTTGCCATAGTGGGATTACCATCACTTACTTGTTATGGAGGCAAAGGAAGAACGGATGGTCTCCTGTATCAAGTATTTGGTTTCAGAGGAACTGGGTACTGTAAAACAGCACATTCCATACAATTCATGTTTTCTGAATACCGCTCATAGACAAAAAGATATTCTTACTATTGATGGCGTATGAACTGCTCATATGCTTAGCAATAAGTAGTATTTTTTTTTAAATAATTCTCTTTCTCGGCTGCTGTTGCTGTCTAGTTGAACAGGATGTTTTATGTTATTGTGTGGAATGTCGCGCTATAGCCCACAAAGTTTGGAAACATTTTACAGAGTTATGAAAGTTTGTATTTTTGAGTACAGTCAACAGTATATTAGTCAGACCTCAAAATCTGTCTGAGTATTTCTACTTTCATTAGACATGGTGAATGAGCCGAGACAAGTGAATTAAAAAAAAATTAGGATGAGAAAAAAGTTTGTGGCTGTGTTCCTGTTTTAAATTAAAAATCAAAGACAAACAGCTAAAGAATGAAAATATTCACACTTTAAAAACACATCACCGATAGGTGGTCCTTAGGGTTGAAGGATGTGGGTAAAGAGGCAGGGAGACTAAGGAGAGGATAGTTAGGAGGTGAGGTGGATAGAGGGAGTAAAGACAGTGGGAAAGACAGAGGATGTGGAATAGTGTGGTATGTGGGGAGGGTAGCAACTACGAGAGGATAAGTATTCGTATGGATATAGAGGGAAAACGAGAGAGGGGCCCTGATGTGGAGTGGGATATGTGGGGAAGAGTTAAAGATGGTGGGAGGTATAAATATTATGGCAGATCTCATTGTATGGGAGGCGGAGTTGTTGAAGTTGTGTTGAGATAGGATATGGAGTGTGTGCTGGTGTAGGAGTGGAGGGATGTGTATGTGAAGGTGCAGCAGCATACCAGGGTTGGTGATCAGAGGCGAAACAGTAGGGGTTTCGGAATTTAGTTTCCGGATGTTATAGGGAATTCGGAGGTGTACTATATGGTTGAGGAGGGGTGTGGAATTGAGAAGAAGGTAGAGGATCCATGTGGGCGAAGCTAAACGGATGCAGAAAGCAAGATGGAGTGCATGGGATTGGAGGATTTGGAGGGATTTATAAAACTTTGGTGGGGTGAAGATCCATGCAACATTCACGTAGCAGAGGAGGGGTCAGATTTCAGGGTTTTGTAGGTGTGGAGAATAGTGGAAGGGTGTAATCCCCAAGTTCGCCCTGTTAGTAGTTTTAATAGTTTCAGTTTATTATGAGCTTTTTGTTGGATGGTTATTACGTAGGTTTCCATGTTAGCTGCCAGTCGAGGATGCTCACCAGTTTGTAGTTGGGTTTTATCCGGCCACTAGATTCGTGTTTTTGAATGAGAAAGTATACTGTATTTCCTGGGGTGGTCATGAATTTGAAATTTATAAGTGCCATGTGTTGATAGTTATTGCATGAATTGCTGGCGCGATGCTCCAAAGAGTAATCAAATGCATTGTGTTGCAATATACTCCATGAATATTAGAGATTCTGTGTCTGAACAATCTATTGTTTGGTCGTCTTTTTCTGTTATTGGACTTGAAGAATGTCTGAAGTTCATCTTGCTGTAATTGTCTATGTAAGTTTAAAACGAAGAAAAAAATAGTTGTTCGTAACTTAAGATTTGTGTCAGTATTCAATAATGTGTATTCTTCAACCTTGCTTGTCCTGAGTGGACGTGGCCTTAACGGAATTCGGGTGGACGACGATTCAATCCCGCGTCCGGCCATCCTGATTTAGGTTTTCCGTGATTTCCCTAGATCACTTCAGGCAAATGCCGGGATGGTTCCTTTGAAAGGGCACGGCCGATTTCCTTCCCCATCCTTCCCTAATTCGAGCTTGTGCTCCGTCTCTAATGACCTCGTTGTCGATGGGACGATATACACTAACTTCCTCCTCCTCCTTAGCGGAATATGGACCATTGTTAGGCGCCATACTAGAAAATAATTAGTAATTTTCTTCCAGCTCATCATCGAGACGTGCCGCCGGTTAGGACACGAAACTTTCTTTCAGATTCCACCAGCTATTCAGCCGCTATGAATAATTTAATATATTTCATTTTCAGATTTTCTCAAGGTTGCGAGATAATATCCCAGGCAGAGAGGCCTTGTCACAGGATTCTAGTTCCAGTGCAAGATTTCATCTGCAAAAGTTTAGGCTTGTTATCTTATATTGATATTCGAGACGAAACACCGATCTTGAATTACTGGCTTCATTACTTCTCATTGAACTGACATACAAAAAGTTATTGGGTGCTATAAGCACATGAGTTTTAACTATACTTTGTATATACGTACATTGGGGAATATCTGTGATGACTCAAGAGAGAGATAATTGATTATTTATAATCCCATAACCACCCTGAGTACTGAGCTAGTTTGATGATTGCTGATCCGCGTCGGGCTAAATTAAAATACATTACACTGTTCATAGTACTATTAGTTATTTCTCTTTTGTTTTGACGTCACTTGATTAATAGCTATCAAAGCAGATAAAATAAATTTAAAATTTTGTTAAATTACATTACAGCAGTCGGGGAATAATAAAGCCCTGAATAAATCTGCTACCGTCTTATAGAAAACTGTTGACTATGCTACTCTCTGCAGCACATGTCTGTATACACTGTAACAGTAATGGACGATGTGAATAAATGTGTGAGCTGAAGTTACTGTGTTTAATTTCTAATACCTGCGAGCAGAAACATTTTGGTGCTGCCACCTGTTCTGAGTGCTATAAAGGGATATAAACATTACGAGCACTAGAAGAAAATGAGTATTCTTATGGGAGTGTGTTCGCTCGAAGATGGTGCCAGGTAGAGACGTAGTGTCTGTTTCAATTCGATCAAAAAGTCAGGTGTTATTTGATAGAAAATGTGTTAACTATTATAAAATAGTGCGTAACGGTATTCTGTGCGACTTCTGCGACAAATGGAGTCATTTTAGTTGTTCTGAAGTGTCGGAAAATAATCTACCAGACGAAGATATCGACCAAAAGTGTCATAGTTGTGCACACAGAAACGGAAAAGAGGTAGATCCGATTACAGTGACTAATAAAAACGTTTGCTATCCTGCTTCACATAGGAATGTCAAGGTAGAAATGAACTTCGTAAAAATTGTTTCACTGTTACAAAATGGTACGAAAGCTCTGCTGTTAGAGGATGTGAAACTAAAGCAACAGGTCAGTGAGGTGGATTGTAGCATCAGTCCTAACAAAACGTGCGTTCGACAACTATGGTGAAACAGCTGTTCAAACATTGCAGACAATCACGGTCATGCTATGTCTAGTATATTAAGTTCAGCGCTGAATGACTTAACCAAGTTTAAAATAGATGAATTTACGATATCTGGAACATCTCTGGATAATGTTGTGGGTAAATGGACTTCTGTCAATGGCCAACTATAGATTTTGTTGCTGTAATTGGAGGATCATGTGGTGTTAGGAAAAATTGAGCATCTGAAGCAACCTCTGACCTGAGGAGAACGCTAGTGAGCCTCATACATCCAACTGCCATAATAGTGAGTATACCACATCGAAATGATTTGATAAAACCCTCATGTGTGTACAAAGAAGTATCGAAAACCAGTATTAAATAAAAACAAATCTCCTCTCTAATATGTAATTACATTTTCCTGGAGACGTATGGAGTCTCAATTTTATCCTCGATAAGGATAGAAGCTGAAGTAATGAATTAAAATTTGTGTCAATGCTGGGACTTAAAACCACATCTCCTTCTTAGCAGGTGTATGTGATATCCACTACACCACCCTAGCAGCGCAGCTAACACAGCTACATGGATTACCTTAGTCCAATGCCTTCCCCAATACAAACTTCAATTCAAACTTCGTCCCATTTTGATTTTCCCCTTCTTAAATCATCAGTGTTGCTGAGGCTCTCCAATATTCGAATAACATCCCAGCTTTGTATGTAATGGGGAGATCCTGCCTGTACCTTTGGTATGGGTGATCTATTGACCTGCTGGAATTATATTTTCCTGCAGATATACTGACTCTCAATTTTATCTTCAACAAGGATAGAAACTGCAGTAATTAATTAAAGTTTGTGCCAAAGCCAGGATTTGAACCCTGGTCTCCTGTTCACTAGGCAGATGTGTTATCCACTACACAAGCCTGGTAGTGAGGTTGGGAAAAATCAAGATTTCTGAGGTGAATTGAAGTTTTTGTTGGGGAGAGCATTGGACTAGGGTAATCTGTGCAGCTGTGTTAACCAAAATGCCAGGATGGTGTAGTGGATAACACATCTGCGTAGTAAGCAGGACATCTGGGTTGAAGTCCCAACCTTGACACAAACTTTAATTCATTACTTTAGCTGCTATCCTTATGAAAGATAAAGTTGAGACTCAATATATCTGTAGGAAAATGTAAGTCCATCAGATCAATAGATCACCAACACCTGAGGTACAGGCAGAATATCACCATTATGTACAAAGCTGGGCTGGTATTCTAATATCAGAGAGACTTGGCAGTACTACGGATTTAAGAAGGGGAAAATCAAGATTGAGTGAGGTGTGAACTGACATTTGTCTTGGGGAGGGAATTGAACTAGGCTAATCCACACAGCTGTGTTAGCCACAATGCCAGCATGGTGTAGTGTATGACACATCTGCCTAGTAAGCAGGAGACCTGCTTTCAAGTCCAGGCCTTGGCATATTTTTAATTCATTAGTTACACCTCTATCATTATAGAAAATCTGCAATAATTCCGATAATTTGACACTAATAAATATAAGCACCTCTAAAAGGGACAGTTATACAAAACATGACCAACACCAAATCACTTTGGTAAAGTAGCCTTATGCAAAGCTACTTAAAAAAATGTAAGTGACAAATTAAAATAGGTGAAGACCATCAGTAGTTTTGAACATGAGTGCCTCCTTAAGAGAAACTTGCAGTGATGACCAGGTCTTGTCCTCAGAAGTCTTGGTCTATAAAATTATAATCACCACCATTAACTACAAAGTCATTTAATGATAAATCTGGGCTACTATTAACAGCTAAAGGTTGTGAACATTTGCCCTTCTTCCATATAAATATACGATCAGCGACAAATAAACTTCATGAACTTCAACTATTTTTAAAAGAATTACTATGGGATATACGAAGGTATGCTGAGAAGTAATGCTTCCGAATTTTTAATATGAAGACTCAAAGCTTTTTAAAAAAACAAACGTTTATAACATTATGTATCTTTGTTCTTCATGTCTACATATTTGCAGCCTACTGCCACTAGATGGCTCCAAATTGTAGCGCGTAACATGGTGGAACTATGTCGATGTGTTGGAAACACTTTGCTGTAATCGAGTTTCAAATTCGAAGCGTTCATTCGCACATGGAGCAACCCTACCTTCAGCATGATAAGGCCAGAACACGAGAGTACCGTGACATCTGCAGCTTTCAACGCCTTCTGTTCACTGTAACTGATCATCCTACATACAGTCACAACTTGCCCTATGCGATTTTCATCTTATTCCGAAACTTATAGAACTCCTTCGAGGACTTCACTTTGATAGTGATGAAGTGTTGCAAACATAAGTGAGGTTGTGGCGCCATCAACAGTCAAACATTCTACAGTGACGATATTAACAAACTTGTCTCTTATTGGGAGAAATATATTCATCGCCAGAGTGATTATATTGAAAAATAAATATAGAGACAAAAAGGATAAAGATGTAGAACGTTAATAACGTTTTCTTTATTTTAAATAAAAAACTTTAAGAGTTCATACATTGAAAATTCGGAGGCATTACTTTTCAGTATGCCCTCGTATTGTTCCTAAATGAGCACTGGCTTAAGGAAAATGAGTATAAGATGCATATTCCAGTTTTATATAAATTTTTAACTACTTGTTTTAGATCTACTATGGAAAATGGTGGAATATCAATACTAATCAAAAATGATGCCAACCATACACTCAAGACAATAGATATCAAGAATTTAGTAAATGAAGGAAAAATTGAAATAGCTGCCACTCGCTTCCCTGAAAGCAAGATTGTTGTAGTAACCATGCCCTATGCCCCAAAAACTAGTACCAAAGTTTTTATCCAACTTACAAATAATCTGTTACTCTATTTACTTAAATATAAGAGCGATAAAATTGTAACATTTGAGTTTATACTAATGTGGTGATGCAAAATTCAAAAAGTAGCATTCTGCTGGATACCCTCAAGTCATACAATTTCTCTTGCCTTAACTATAGGCCTACCAGACAGAATTTCTGTCTAGATAATGTTACATCAAACATTTCAGAAGATGATGTAGTTTTAAATCTTGATAAACCTATGCTCTCTGACCATGATGGAATGTTCCTAACACTAATGGGGCTCAAAAATGGTAATGATCAACCAGCAGAACCCAGGTCAGTGAGACAGATAAATCCAGAGAGTGTAACAAATCGCACACAAAGAGTTTTGAGTGCGCATTAGTGTACCACTGTCATGGAGAATGAGTCCTTAAGTGGTGCTTTTAGTCATTTCTTACATACCATTACCACTATTTTTAATTAATATTGTACCCTCCTCAGTCAACACAATAGGTTAAATGAAAGAAAAAAATAAACAGAAGAGAAATGTAACTGACTAATACAAACCTTACTTCAATAATTTAAGAAATCTTTTAAAAATTTACTATGATAGATCTTGCACTGATAATGAGTAAGGACATTCATATGCCAAACTAAAAAAGCTCCACAGAAAACATATCATTTTTGCAAAGAAAAAATCCTTTAATAACTATATTTCTCAGTCTACAGAAAATCTAAAACAGGTTGGGAAATAGTTAAAAGACAAACAGGAATAATTTCAGAAAATTTACTTGTTCCTCTAACTGCAGATTAACTAACTAATGGGTTCACAAATTCTTGAAAATTGTCCATAATATATGAAAATAATTTAGATATCAATAGGAATAGACATCCCAATTCACAAGAACCAGAGCTGTTGGTAGATTTGCCAGAATATGGGTCGAGAACGTTTATCCTAAGGATATACTGGATGTAGTCGGATCACTCAGTAGCTCTAGAACTTTCTCTAATTTTATCCTAAAGAAAATAATAGTTACTGTATGCATTTCATTGTCTTACTTTATCAGTAGGATGTGTTGAGAGGAAACAGTTCCAGACTACTCGGAACTTAACAATTATCTTGTACATGCACAAAAAAGGAGACAGAAATACAGCCTAAAGTGATGGATTTATAGCAATAGCGCCACTAATAACGAAAATTATTGAAACTTTAATCAAAGGTCAATTAAATGATTTATGTGAATGTTAAAATCTACTCAATAAGGCCCAAAATAAATTATGAAGTATGCTGTCAACAATTACGGCACGTCAAGAAGGATCAGTACTACATGGGCGTGAAAATAGGTAGCACACCAATAGAACTCTAGTAGTTCTAACCAAACCATTTGACACTGTCTCGCATAGCATTTTAATTAGGAAACTTGAAAGATATGGAATAACTAAACAGAACTAGCACCACCGACAACACAAACAAAACAGTTGTTGCAAAATAAAAAATAAAAAAATCTGACTTTTGAAAATAAAATATGGAGCCTCCCAATGGTCTGTGCTGGGGCCGGTTTTGTTTGTTGTCTACGTAAATGAGTGGCCCAACTTTTTATCATATAAGTCCTTCATGTACGCCATGACCAAACTTCTATCACATCATGCCATAATGTTGACATCTTCAAACAAATGAACAACTCCATGATAGAACAGACAGTTAGGTGGTTCCATGAAAATAGGGTGACATTAAAAAAATGAAATTTAACACGTCGTCTTTTCCCTTAGAAACATTAATAATGGACAAAATGAATTTAAGTATTCATTGAAATTGTTAGGAATATATGTCAATAGTAAAGTACATTGGAATTCCCACACAGAAAAGCTCTGCAGTAAGTTCGCAAGAGTTTTATTCCACCTTAGGAAACTGAAGGATTATGTGAATAAGGAGCTCATGCTTATGACATACTGTGCTTTTTCCATACACACTTGCATTATGAAATGCTTCTTTGGGGAAACTTTGTTGGGATAAAAGAGGATTTCCTTTGTTAAAAGAAATTCATGTGATGTGTGTTTGGTTTGAACAACTTAACTTCTGGCAGACAGTACTTTATTGAGCTCCAAATACTTACATTCTACACAGGCTCAGAGCATGCCAAACAGAATGTCCACATGTATGAAAGGAGATATGATGTGCACTCATATGGAACCAGAGTTATTAACTTACTTCTTATGGAGTTGTTTATGTTGAGTCCAAAATCATCTTTTACATTCTGGCAATTTTTTCAACAATGTACACATGACATAAGGGCGTTGTATGAAAATAAATGTAAAACGGCGGTAAAGACATGGTTGTATGATAAATCATTCAATAACACCAATTAATTTCTGTACAATGGAAAAACTACGATCTCTTATTATAAATGAGACTGTGAACAAACAAAATTGTTAACTACTTGCAAACAACCTAATTGTGGTTTATGTAACCTGCACAACAAAACTAATTATGTGATGAGTACAAGTTAACTAACATCTAATGAATAATATTTATATATGTTACCCATTTATATAATTATTTGTACAACTATTTATGTAACCATATATTTACTGATAATGCCTTATACAACATAACAGTTCTTTACAGGCAAATAAATCACTTCAATTCAATTCAAAACAAAACGCATTTCCATAAGAAGTTTTTAGAAACTGGCTTATCTATGGACGAAGGCAAAAGATCCAAGAAGGGAATCCTAGATATCTGATGGAGTTTCTAAACAAAGATGTGGATGGAGCAATCACCACACGCAAGATTCATGAAGATACCATTCCACAAGAGAATTATGTACCCACAGCATCTGCCTTTCATGTGAAAATTAAAATGAAGGTTGACAAGAAGAAGAAACAACAAAATCCTTACCCTTTCTGGGTGTACTGGCACTGGGACCAAGACTGTCGAAAGATTTCAGGCTTACAGGCTAGAAAAGAGTCCTGAAGAAAAGGAACTGCTGGTTCTTATGCTTTAATGTACATTTATGCTGCAGCCTCGCTGCTAGCACATCGGATCTCCCTGTTCTCCAGGAGCATTGTTACATTAACGCTGCAGCCTCGCTGCTGACAGATCGTTACTCACTCGTCGTATAGCATCTCGCTTTACCCTGCGGCTGCTCGTATCGTTAGTCGACTGAATTACTTGCAGTATGTAAAGCATGGCGACATTAATAGTGGCTCGTTCACATAAAAAAATATGGTTATTGAAAACGGGGATGAAGAAGCGGTATTGATGCTCCCTTTGAATCTAGATCGTCCACTTTCACCAGTTCTAACAACAGCCCAAAAATTTCCAGAGCACTTTTTCAAACAATTACGAATGTCGTAACAAATTATCCAGTTCATTTTAAATATTATTCAACCAGAATCGATATAAAAACTCGACTCAAAATTAACAGCGTAGTTTCTGCTGTAGAGTGTTTCCTAGGCCTGCTCAATCTCAGGCAATATTTCGTCAGCTTTTACCCATATCTACTTCATACATTACATCTGCTACTTTTAGATTTTCGTGCTCGCACTCTAGAGAAAAAAAAGGAAACTATAAATTGATTACAGTGGAACTTATTCCCAAAAATTATTGCACCTAATAAAACACATCATGAAGCGGCTATGATGATCAGTAAGCATTGGAGTGCGATGCATTTTCCTTAGACACCATTGTACTTGTTTACTCTAACGTCACCTCGTGTTTCCGACAACGCCCAAGTGCAATAATATTGTGGTTGACTAGTGCAGCTCTTGTAGTGGTCGTGAAGATAAGATTAGTTTAATTCCACCGTACGCAATGGTATCTAAGAAGTCATTTTTCTCATGCTCCATTCTGTAACAGGAGGGCGTGCAGCAAAATAATATCTGCCTTTTTTTATATGAAAACTCTTAAAGCCTTTCAAATAAAACAAACCTTATGAACATTCTACATCTTCATTCTTCGTATTTATATATTTATTTCTCAACATACTCATCCTGGCTACGAACACTTTTCTCCGAACGAGAGACCAGTTTATTGGCACCGTTACTGTAGAATGTTTGACTTTTCTGTCGGAGCCACAAACTCACGCCTGCTTGCACTGCTTCATCACAGTCAACGTGAATCCTCGAAGGCGTTCTTTAAGCTTTGGAGCCGGCCACTGTGACCGTGTGGTCCTAGGCGCTTCAGTCCCGAACCACGCGGCTGCTACAGTCGCAGGTTCGAATCCTGCCTCGGGTATGGATGTGTGTCATGTCCTTAGGTTAGTTAGGTTCAAGTAGTTCTAAGTATATGGGACTGATGACCTCAGATGTTAAGTCCCATAGTGCTTAGAGCCATTAAGCTTTGAAGACAGCTGAAAATCGGATGGGGCCAAGTCGGGACTCTACGTACGATGATAGACGGCAGTGAACACACAAGGCGTTGGATTCTTGCAAATGTCACAGCGATTGTGTGTGGTCTGGCATTGTCATGCTGAAGGAGACGGTGCTCCACGTGTGGACGAGCTCCTCGAATTCGAAACTGGATTACAGCAAGCTATTCCTCTCCCACCGTCATAGTTGAGTTACACACGGCCATGTTACACGCTACAATTCCGAGTCCTCTCGCGGCAGTGTGTTGCAGATATGTAAACATGAAGAATAAAGATTTAGAATTTTCATAATGTTTGTTTTATTTAAAAAGGTTTAAGGGTCATCACATAAAGAATTCGAAGACATTACTTTTCAGCACACCCTCTTATGTGGAATAATGGAAAGTGCCTCCGGCCACACACTTCACAGAAAGTTGAGGAGCATAGAGGTAGATCGAGATTTGAAAGTGAGTGCACTCTGTGTGAGAAAGTGCACAACGTGAACCAGTCGAAGACTGCTCTGGTAGAGTGACTCTGAAGCAGCCCATCACGACTCAAGTTTCAGGAAATGTGCAAATCACAAACCAGCTCGATATCATCTCCTGGCAAGGTCGTAGCAAGCAGTGCTGCAAGCAACGAAGGGGCAGATTAAATGCGCTGATAAGACTCAGTGGACTTGTTTCATCATCGCCAGGCAATGTCAGCGAACAACGAGGTGGCAGATCATAAATGCACCTTTAGACGTAGCCACAACAATAATTAGTGCTTTAAATGGGGAAAGAGCGCCACATTTACATATGTAATAACCGCGTCACAAGAGTGAGCTATATTGAAAAGACGACTTCCAACTTCACATACTTGCAAACTGCTCGTGTGTCGGAGGACCAGCCAGTTGGAACAAGTTGACACGTCTTATCCTAGACAGGGGGAGTCTGTCAAGTGTATCCACCAACCTCTGATCGAATCTCTCCAACTTAGTGCCACTGGAACAACAACTCTGGATACGACATTTGATTCATCCTGCACTTCGTCGCTCTCAAGGAGGAATTTCATTTTGATATGATGAGATTTTGCACCAAGTCCCACGAATCAGTTACAGCTTACGAAAGCAGCAACCAGCTCGCACTTCAGCCGAGAATACCACAAGATGTAGCAGATAAGGCCTTGAGGGAGAGTATGCGCTGGCAGATCCGAGAGGAGACACTGCAGATCTTCCTACTGAAGTTCTGATTGGAGTGGATTACCACTGGAAAACTGTAACCTTGAAACAACCATTTAAAGTATCACTTTCATTATTTCTTCTTACCACAATCTTCGGATACGATCTTAGTGGAAATAGAACTGGTACTGCTGTTAACAAGGTCACCGTTGACTTGATTCAGGGCAGCTTCAATGAAATGTCTGATGAGTCAGGGAGCCGTTTTTTGGACTTGTAAACAACTGGAATAACGCAGCATCAAGAGCGCTTCTTGACACCAACCCGCTATTCTGTCTTCCAAGAGTTCTAAGAGTCATACGACGTGGAAAATGAGCTCAGAGTTGTATGCCTGTTTCAGAGGAAGGATATACTTCCCTGCATCAAGCGTACCACTGTTTGGTGCTGAAGCAGTTTCGATCCTTGCAAAATACGTTGCAATGGAACAAAGAACTGAAGCTCATTTATCATGAGACAGTGTCAAACTACATTAAAAGAGAGAAGGTAGAAGTGGCACAAGAGGACTATACAGTTCGAAAAGTACACTCCTGGAAATGGAAAAAAGAACACATTGACACCGGTGTGTCAGACCCACCATACTTGCTCCAGACACTGCGAGAGGGCTGTACAAGCAATGATCACACGCACGGCACAGCGGACACACCAGGAACCGCGGTGTTGGCCGTCGAATGGCGCTAGCTGCGCAGCATTTGTGCACCGCCGCCGTCAGTGTCAGCCAGTTTGCCGTGGCATACGGAGCTCCATCGCAGTCTTTAACACTGGTAGCATGCCGCGACAGCGTGGACGTGAACCGTATGTGCAGTTGACGGACTTTGAGCGAGGGCGTATAGTGGGCATGCGGGAGGCCGGGTGGACGTACCGCCGAATTGCTCAACACGTGGGGCGTGAGGTCTCCACAGTACATCGATGTTGTCGCCAGTGGTCGGCGGAAGGTGCACGTGCCCGTCGACCTGGGACCGGACCGCAGCGACGCACGGATGCACGCCAAGACCGTAGGATCCTACGCAGTGCCGTAGGGGACCGCACCGCCACTTCCCAGCAAATTAGGGACACTGTTGCTCCTGGGGTATCGGCGAGGACCATTCGCAACCGTCTCCATGAAGCTAGGCTACGGTCCCGCACACCGTTAGGCCGTCTTCCGCTCACGCCCCAACATCGTGCAGCCCGCCTCCAGTGGTGTCGCGACAGGCGTGAATGGAGGGACGAATGGAGACGTGTCGTCTTCAGCGATGAGAGTCGCTTCTGCCTTGGTGCCAGTGATGGTCGTATGCGTGTTTGGCGCCGTGCAGGTGAGCGCCACAATCAGGACTGCATACGACCGAGGCACACAGGGCCAACACCCAGCATCATGGTGTGGGGAGCGATCTCCTACACTGGCCGTACACCACTGGTGATCGTCGAGGGGACACTGAATAGTGCACGGTACATCCAAACCGTCATCGAACCCATCGTTCTACCATTCCTAGACCGGCAAGGGAAGTTGCTGTTCCAACAGGACAATGCACGTCCGCATGTATCCCGTGCCACCCAACGTGCTCTAGAAGGTGTAAGTCAACTACCCTGGCCAGCAAGATCTCCGGATCTGTCCTCCATTAAGCATGTTTGGGACTGGATGAAGCGTCGTCTCACGCGGTCTGCACGTCCAGCACGAACGCTGGTCCAACTGAGGCGCCAGGTGGAAATGGCATGGCAAGCCGTTCCACAGGACTACATCCAGCATCTCTACGATCGTCTCCATGGGAGAATAGCAGCCTGCATTGCTGCGAAAGGTGAATATACACTGTACTAGTGCCGACATTGTGCATGCTCTGTTGAATGTGTCTATGTGCCTGTGGTTCTGTCAGTGTGATCATGTGATGTATCTGACCCCAGGAATGTGTCAATAAAGTTTCCCCTTCCTGGGACAATGAATTCACGGTGTTCTTATTTCAATTTCCAGGAGTGTATTTTACCTGCCACACCAAATAGTAAAGAAATGCAGCCTTGGAAGCGTAAGATACAGGATGGTGTTTGATGCATGATCACACCGACCAGACTCACCACCCTTGAATGACGCCGTCAAAACAGGACCAAATATACTGCCAGACATACTAGCAATCTTGCTACAATTCTGCAAACTTCCGACGGGACTAGTGAGTGATGTGGACCAAGCCTTCTTACAGCTGTCCTTGAGCAAAGAGGACAAAGATATGACTAGATTCTTTTGGTGTCCTATTGAAAACACTGAGACTGGTACTTACACCATCATTGATGATTTGATAACGCACAGCTTCAAACATTTGGTGTCTGGACTTGTGCTAAGCCAATTCCTTTTGTCAGCAGCCACAAGGGAGCTAGCAATACTAAACAGTGACAAATACCCACGAGTGTCAGCACTCACTGACAGTTCTATTATATTCATGAACAAATTGGTAGCTAATGTGGGAGATGATGCTGCAACGGTTTATCGTGAAATAACAGCACTGTTCCTACAGACAAGCCTTCCACTTTCCAAATGGACGACTAATTCGAAAGAACTGAAGGCAATATGGCATGCCAAAGGCATTGCAACCGATCCCACAGCGCAAGTCATTGGGAATCAACTGGAATACTGAATATGACTCTCTCTCCACCGACTACCAAAAGCTGTAGAACTGATTGATCAACTGGCAACTAAGAGAAACATTATTTGAGTAGCCACACTGTTTTATGACCCCTTTGGCCTGTTTACATCCATTGAGATTGCTGCTAAAGTAATCTTCCAAGAAATGTGACAAAGAGGTTTTCCATGGTAGGAGGCTTTGCCACAGTTCTTGAACGTAATTGGTACTTTTTAGTCTCAAAGCTTCATTACTTGTCATCGTTGTGCATTCCCAGATGGATAGATATGACAGGTACAAGTGATTCTGCAGAAGGAGACGTGTTCTGCAATGCATCTGAAAAAGCTAGTGTTTTGTATGTACAGACAATTGCTGAAACTGCTTACACAGCACATATCGTTTGCAGCAAGAACAGACTGACACCAATCAAGAAGATAACCTCACCTATATCGGAACTGCTTGCCGTACTGGTCTGCTCACTACTCCTTCGTCAATTTTGCCAGAAAAGAGGGCTTGATGTCAACGAAGTTACTTCGTGGAGCGATTCAGCAGTCATGTTGGAGTGGGCACAGAAGGATTCAAGAAAATAGGAAACCTTCGTCTGTAACAGGGTGACATAGATATTGAGCAACATTACACCCAGCCAATGGAGACACTACCCTGCAAGTCAAAATCCTGCAATCGCATCATATGGGAACTAGAAACAGATTTTAGAGTAACACTTGGCACCTAGTGGTATGGCACATCATGGCTTTCAGAAGACAAGGAGTCATAGCTACTGGACACCCCAGATCCACCTAAATCAGTGCTAGAAGCCAAAACCCGAGTAACTGTCATTCCAATCACTATCACTGGACCTCAATACAACATGGCAAAATTCAGTTCATACCGGCGACCGCTGCACGTAACTGCCTTGTGTTTCGATTTCTTGATATCAAGAAGAACAAGACTGGAAATGTAACAGTTTAGAGTACCCTGGAATTACAGAACACCTGTACATACTTGAGCAGAAGAGTTCAAGAGGAGCTACTCGCTGCCAAACTATCTGCACTACACAAGGGACAACAGTTACTCAAAGCATCAAAGACTGTTTGATACAATCCTTTCCTATGCGATGTCGTGATTCGGTTCGGTGGTAGGTTGCTATGTGCTGCACTGTTCAACTCAGAATGGCTTCATATTACCATGGATGGACATCATCATTTCATGGAGCTTCTCATCAAACACACTCATATAAAAGTGTATCATTGCACTAGGAGAACTGTATGAGGAATGTTCGATTTTTCAAGGACAACAAGCTTTTTGGAGAGTTCTTCACTCTTGCTTGCCTTGCAATACAATACTCACTCACATGAAGAAATGTAGGCTCCGCTGCCACTGGACAGAATTCAACCATGGTAGATCGTTTGCAGTAACAGGCATTGATTTCGCTGGACCATTATGTCTTAAAATTGTGCACCAGACCAAGAAATCCAACATGTACCTTTTCATATGCGTCACTACATGTGCAATTCATATTGAGCTTGTCACCTGTGTGACCACTAACAGATTTCTAATGGCCATACAATTCTTTGCGGGATGCAGAAGCCTACTGCTTACTGTTTACTCAGACAATGCTACGACATTCCATGCAGCCAAGACAGATCTGTTTGAGATCTTCAAAACTGTACAGCACACTGACATACAGTACTACTGTGACCACCATGGAATGACTTGGAAGTACATACCACCATGGGCGGCTTGGTTGAAAGGTTGGTGGGAACTGATGATAGGCTCTGTCAAGTGTTACTTGAGAAAGGTGTGTGGTCGCTCTCAGGTGAACGAAGAGAGCCTAAACATCATTTTGATAAGAATAGAAGCTACAATAAATTCAAGGCCCTACACTCAAGCAGAGAGTGATATGGTTCGACGCCAGTCCGCTTTCTAAGTGGCGGCAGACTAGTAAACATTCCATGTGGGCCAGGACCAGCAACTAGGGGGGATCTTGACATGGACTTCCGACTAAGACAAACGATCAATATGGAAATTTGGCATAGTTGATACTAAAATGTTACAGCGAGGTGAAAGGATATCCCTCAAGAAGAAAACCAAGAATTCGAGAAGTCGTTGTACATCTGGAGGATATCAGACCTCGACACTTGTGGAAGAGAGCAGTGGTGGAAAAGGTGCGGCATGGCAGAGACGACAGAACAAGATACATCATTCTCTGGCAGCTGGGTGAAACGAAGATCTGTCCACCGGTCCAGCTGGTCAACCCTCTTGAGGCAGACCAGGGTGGGGAGAATGCAGGAGAATAAGAGACTTTTACGCTTAATTTGTGTATTATAGGAAACTGTAGACTATGCTGAAATTTGTAGCACGTGTATGTATATACTCTAACTGTAATGGACGATGTGAATAAATGTGCGAGCTGAAGCGTAGAATTCCTTTAAATACTAGGGAGTAGCAACAGAAGGGGTGCCATCTCCGCTCCAGTGCTTCAGCGATTGTCTTCTCGTCAGTTCCTATGAATCACTAGACAGTCTGTTATGCGTTCCTCAGTTGCAGTAACCCTCCCTGATTCTGTGTTCTGTTAATTTTGTATTTTTTATAAGCCACTTGATGTTGTATGTATTAATTTTGATTTTGTGGGTCTTGTAAGTTATTGCTTTTGTTGTTTCTTGGGCATTTAACCGATTCGTCATGTCATTTACTCCTTAATTTGTATTCGGTGAAGTGAGTCGTGAGCTGCAGACAATATACAGTAAACGTGACTTATGTTTTAGATTCATTTAATTCCGTGTTGTTAAATTAAAATTGAATTATCTGAACAAAAAGGTACATTGTGTTGCTTGCTGATAGTTTCTTTCCACTTACGAGCTATCATTTCTTCTCGAAGTAAATGCGACCCATACATCCTTATAAATATTTCTTTTTTGTCTAACAGACAAATCAGTGGCCATTGTCATCAAACAAGAGAACCTCAGAAAACTGAGTCACAGAATCATTTTTCCGGTCTGCAGTTTCAGTTTGTACTGCAACCACTGGTCCTATGCTAGATGTCGTCAACATTAATGAGATGTCTGTTCATGCTGGTCCTAATTCACCCCAAGCTGACGAGCCTACTGTGTGTGATAGTTTAAACAATAAGGCGCTGACTCTTGTTTCTCCCGACTCTAATGTGTGGCTGGACAAATGTTTCCTATAATTCTCGAAATTTTTTAAACAAACATGTAGACGACTACACGAAATATCAGCTCCTGTCGAACCACTTGATAGCCAAGAGACAACTACAAGTTCTCATTTTCCTCGTGCAAGCATTCATAAGTTTTGAGACCGTCTGTGTGGCGCGTATACCGTAGTGTGTTTCATAGTCACCGTGTCTGATCTGAAAAATATCAATTGGAATTTGCTGGAGGAGTTTATTTGTACATATGAAAAGCAACCATGCTTATGGAACGTTAAAACAAAAGAGTACCACGACAAAGGGAAGAGGGTCGCTGCGTATGAAGTACTCCTTGGGAAGTGCAAAGCAATAGAACCTGCAGTATCCAGAGAAACAGTCATACAAATTATAAATTCGTCAAGAGCCAATTACAGAAGAGAGAAAAACAAATTGGAAAGCAAAAAATAAATCAGCGGCTGTTGCTGATGAAATATGTACACTAGTATTATGGCATTTCAGTTTGTTTCGGTTCTTGAGTTAACAGGAGACTCCCAGATGCTCTTCAGCTAATTTAGAGGGAACAGAGGTAAGTGGGATAGGTTGTCAGTAGTATTTAGTATCAGTAATGCTATTAGAGCTAAAATATTTGCCTTTTTTGGTTCAAATGGTTCTGAGCACTATGGCACTTAACGTCTGAGGTCATCAGTCCCCTAGAACTTAGAACTACTTAAACATAGCTAACCTAAGGGCATCACACACACCCATGCCCGAGGTAGGATTCGAACCTGCGACCGTAGCGGTCTCGTGGTTCCAGACTGAAGCGCCTAAAACCGTTCGGCCACACCGGCCGGCTGCCTTTTTTGTTTATACAATACTTAAAGACATGTAGTTTTCATTTAATTATTTTCATTCTGTTAATCCACAAAATTTTGTTATCATGGAAATCGTCCTTCATCTACAAAATAGTTCGTGAACTCTTCTGTCACACACTAAGCATCAAGTGGAATACACTACTGGTCTTTAAAATTGCTACACCAAGAAGAAAGGCAGATGATAAACTGGAATTCATTGGACAAATATATTATACTAGAACTGACATGTGATTACATTTTCACGCAATTTGGGAGTATAGATCCTGAGAAATCAGTACCCAGAACAACCACCCCTGGCCTTTACAACGGCCTTCGTACGCCTGGGCATTCAGTCAAACAGAGCTTGGGTGGCGTGTACAGGTACAGCTGCCCATGCAGCTTCAACACGATACCACAGTTCATCAAGAGTAGTGACTGGCGTATTGTGACGAGCCAATTGCTCGGCCACCATTGACCAGACGTTTTCAGCTGGTGAGAGATCTGGCGGATGTGCTGGCCGCGCAGCTGTCAAACATTTTCTGTATCCAGAAAGGCCCGTACAAGACCTGCAACATACGGTCGTGCATAATCCTGCTGAAATGTAGGGTTTCGCAGGGATCGAATGAAGGGTAGAATCACGGGTCGTAACACATCTGAAATGTAACGTCCACTGTTCAAAGTGCAGTCAGTGCGAAAAAGGGGTGACCGAGACGTGTAACCAATGGCACCCCATACCATCACGCCGGGTGATAGGCCAGTACGGCAATGGCGAATACACGCTTCCAATGTGCGTTCACCGCGATGTCGCCAAACACGGATGCGACCGTCATGATGCTGTAAACAGAACCTGGATTCATCCGAAAAAATGGCGTTTTAACTTTCGTGCATCCAGGATCGTCGTTGAGTGCACCATCGCAGGTGCTCCTGTCTGTGATGCAGCGTCAAGGGTAACCGCAGCCATGGTCTCCGAGCTGATAGTCCACGCTGCTGCAAACGTCGACGAACTGTTCGTGCAGATGGTTGTTGTCTTGCAGACGTCCCCATCTGTTGACTCAGGGATCGAGACGTGGCTGCACGAGGCGTTACAGCCATGCGCATAACATGCCTGTCATCTCGACTGCTAGTGATACGAGGCCGTTGGGATCCAGCACGGCGTTCCGTATTACCCTCCTGAACCCACCGATTCCATATTCTGCTAACAGTCATTGGATCTCGACCAACGCGAGCAGCAATGTCGCGATACGATAAACCACATTCGCGATAGGCTACAATCCGACCTTTATCAAAGTCGGAAACATGACGGTATGCATTTCTCCTCCTTAGACGAGGCATCACAACAACGTTTCACCAGGCAACGCCGGTCAACTGCTGTTTGTGTATGTGAAATCGGTTGGACACTTTCCTCATGTCAGCATGTTGTAGGTGACGCCACCGGCGCCAACCTTGTGTGAAAGCTCTGAAAAGCCAATCATTTGCATATCACAGCATGTTCTTCCTGTCGGTTAAATTTCGCGTCTGTAGCACGTCATCTTCGTGGTGTAGCAATTTTAATGGCCAGTAGTGTATTTACAGCGGTGGAAGTTTGTAATAGTAGCATACTGGAACTATCTGAGGTTAATACGTCATGGAACATGCCATGTTCTGTGCTCCACAACCGAGAGAAGCACACGGAGTATAAGTTTGACCAACAGTGGTCGTTAAATACACTGACGGAAAAAAATCGCAAGCATACGGGAACTATCTGAGGTGAATCCATCATGGAACATACCATGTTCTATGCCCCACAATCGAGAGAACCACACGGAGTGTAAGTTTGACCCACAATGGTCATTAAATACACTGACGGAAAAAATTGCAAAACAAAGAAGGAGTTGTGCGTCATAAACGGAAGTTGGTAGCCGTGTTTCTACGTCTGAAAAATGATGTCTATTCAAATTTGAAGCCAGTCGCATAAGAGTGGCGCTTGTAGCGTCACTATTGGTGAAAATCTCATTTGCATTAAATACATGCTGTAACCATCGTGAACGCTAGTAACCTTTGAGACTGGGCGTGATGAGTTGATGTCAGTTAAAAATGCCATTAAGGCGAAAAAGACGTCATTATCAACACTTCACTGAGTTTGAACGAGGTCGTGTAATGGAGTTACGAGAAGCTAGATATTCCTTCTGTGATATTGCAGAAAGACTTGGCAGTAAAGTAGTCACTGGACGTAATTGTTGGCAACGATGGTAACGAGAATTTACGGTCACAAGATGACCGAGCTCTGGACGGCCACGTGGCACTACCGAGAGGGAAGACCATCGTGTTTAGTGTATGGCTATGGCGCGTTGTGCTGCACCTGCAGCAGCTATTTGAGCAGCAGTTGGCAGCACTCTGAGCCGGACGCCCTGTATCGTGCATTCCACTGACCGCTAACTACCGCCATTTGCGACGTCTGTGGTGTCAAGCGAGAGCTCATTGGAGGGCAGGGTGGAGGTCTGTTGTGTTTTCTGATGAAAGCTGGTTCTGCCTTGGCGCCAGTGATGGCCGTGTGTTGGTTAGAAGGAGGGTAATTGAGGGCATGCAACTAACCTGTCTGCTTGCTAGACACACTGAACCCACACCTGGAGTTATGGTCTGGAGTACGATTTCGGCCTGAAGTGCGATTTCGTATGACAGCAGGAGCACTCGCGTGGTTATCCCACGCACTGTCGCTATAAATTTGTTCGTCAGTCTGGTGATTCGACATATTGTACTGCCATTAATGAACAGCATTCCAGCTTGTTTTCCAACAGGATAACGCTCGCCCACATACCGCTGTCGTAAACCAATATGCTCCATAGTGCGTCAACATGTTGCCTTGGCCTACTCGATCACCCGATCTGTCTCCAGTCGAGCACATATGGGACATCATTAGATGACAACTCCAGCGTCATCCATAACCAGCGCTAACCGTACATATACTGACCGACCTTGTGCAACAGACATGGCACTCCATCCCACAAACCGACATCCGGCACCTGTACGACACAATGCATGCACGTTTGCATGCTTGCGTTCAACATTCTGGAGGTTTCACCGGTTCGTAATGTGCCAGCATTTCACATCTGCAATGCTTACATCAACTTGGGGTATTGCAGTGTTAATCTGCTATGTTCTGATGTTGCGATATTTTTTGTCAGTTTAATTATGTAAGACAGCTGCTGCTTTTACTACCTTATCATTACGGTCTACTTCTAAATTCACAGCGATGTGAAAGATCCTAAAGCGTGCTTTCAAGATTCCAAAAGCGTTGTCAATAATGCGCCGAGGTCTACACGCTCGATCGCTGTAAATTTTTTCCATGCTCTCTAGCCACTTTGTCGTAATGGTTTTAGTGTATCAGCCCTCTAAGGAAATGCATAGTCCCCTATGGACACACACACTGGACTCGCATTCGGGAGGACGACGGTTAGAAACCGCGTCCGGCCATCCTGATTTAGGCTTTCCGGGATTTCCCTAAATCACTCCAGGCAAATGCCGGGATGGTTCCTTTGGAAGCGCACGGCTGATTTCCTTCCCCATCCTTCCCTAATCCGATGGGACCCATAACATCGCAGTTTGGTTCCCTTCCCCCAAACCGACCAACCAACCCTATGAACACATATATCAGTTTTCCTGAACTTTTCACGACTTTTGTCTCTCCTGGAATGTTCAATAATTTGCTCTGTAGTTCCCTAAAAAATTCTATGTTCTGGAGAACACCTACCTCCGATATTCTGCCCTTTGCGCCGAAATCGAACAGAATAAATCTGCAGTTTCCATCAGCTATTGAACATAGGACCATATTGTGTGAATGTCTGTAATTAAAATAAAATGGACGACTTCCAGCTGGAGCAGCAATATTTACATGTCTTATTTTAATGCAGCCAAGAAAGGGCGGAAACTTCCATCTCTGTTCAAAATCATTCTCTATAGTACCCCACTCCCACAGTACACTGAACCTGAAAACTGTGAAATCCTTATGTGAAAATTGTTACCTAAAATTGCATATCAACGTTATTATGAAAAGTATGTTATTGTTACATCCATTACAGCTGATTATTTTCAGCTGAGAGTAGAGGTACGTCACATAGTTTTATAGGCAGACTGACTAATATAGATGAAACATCTGTGTTTTGAGATCATTTACCATGCTACATTAAGTCAGCGCTCAGCTGCAATGTATATAAATCAGTGTACAGTAAAAGAAAACTGGGTTACGTTCTAAACGACTTTTAAAAAATTTAAATTACTTTTATTTCCTCAGCTGAATTTGGTAGCTCGTTTTGGCCAAGCGGTTAAAGGCGCTATAGTCTGGAAGCGCGCGACCGCTACGGTCGCAGGTTCGAATCCTGCCTCGAGCATGGATGTGTGTGATGTCCTTAGGTTAGTTAAGTTTAAGTAGTTCTAAGTTCTAGGTGACTGATGACCTTAGAAGTTAAGTCCCATAGTGCTCAGAGCCATTTGAACCATTTTTGGTAGCTCGTTTAAGAAACTTTTTGTTGCTTGATCATGTATGTATTTGCAAATGAAATGCTTATCACTTGCTGTCACTACCATGGTATTCTGATATACACATTAAAACAAAAGAACGACACACCACGAAGGAATTATGCGAATATGACGGAATCGATTGATGTGACGTACGTGGACAAACAAACAAATGATTACAATGTTAGAAATTTGGATGATTTATTCAAGAGAAAGAGCTTCCCAAATTTAGCAAGTCAATGACGTGCTGGGCCACCTCTGTCTGTTACGCAAGCAGTTATTCCGCTTGTCATTGACTGACAGAGTTGTTGGATATCCACCTCAGGGATATCGAGCCAAATTCTATCCGATTGGCGCTTTAGATTGTCAAAATCACGAGCTGGTTGGAGGAGATTGCCCATATTGCTCCAAACGTTCTCAATTGGAGAGAGACCTGGCGACCTCGCTGACCAAGGTAGAGTTTGGCAAGCATGAAGACGAGCAGTATAAGCACTCGCCGTTTGCGGGTGCGCATTGTCTTGCTGAAATTTAAACCCAGAACGGCTTGTCATGAGGGACAACAAAACGGGGCGTAAAATATCGTCAACGTACCGGTGTGCTCTAAGGATGGATGCCATGGACGACAACCAGGGAATGGCACCCCAGATCATCACTCCTGGATGTCGGGCCGTACGGCGAATGACAGTCAGGTTGGTATCCCACTGCTGTCCAGGACGTCTCGGGACACATCTTTGCTGGTCATTGGGGCCTGAAATCTCATTGGTAGAGTAGAATTTTCTGCTGTGACGAGTGCTGCTGAGAACTGAGCGTAAAACGTGAAATAACAGTTTAAAGCATAAAACAAATGTAAGTAAAATAAAGAACTAGACTAATAATGAATGTTCAAATATTTTGATTAGGTGTGTTGAAAATACTCTCACAGCACATTGTGTACAGCTTATTTTCCAAAAATGTTATTTCAGAAATCAGCTTGATTACAAATGGATGTATATAGCCTGTAAGCAAACAACAACAAAATGTTCACTTCTCAAAATTAATTAATGGTGGTGGAGTATTTTGCAAAATTTCAAATTATTATAAAATTAGATTATAATGTTTTCAAGAAAGTTAATTACATATTAACTTTTATATGAGAAACACTTTTTATGCATCATTATTTCGAAGATATTCCCTCCAGACCTAATACAACAAATTATATTTCAGGGTGTGTTTTACTCCTTAAAAGTGAAATTGAGTTCAAACAAACTCTACAAGTTCCCTCTATACACCCGCCAAGTTTCATCAAGATCGTTTAGTGACACCTGGGAATGTTCCCTTGCTACAAGCACAAATTATCGGGCCCACTGGTTCATATTTTAGGAGTGGATGGTTGTTCAAAAAAGAGTCCTCCCCACTTGTAAACACAATTCAAAATGATTCACAAAATACTATTTTTAAATTAAATATTTTCAGTAAAAAAGTCATTTGCAAAAGCTAGAAACTCTGACGCGCTTTCCGTGTCACAAAATAATAGTAGTTAACAAATCGTCTAAATCTAGTTTATCCATAATATCGCAGTAAATAGTGCAAATAATAATATTTTAGCACATAATTCTGGAGGAAGTAAATTTAGTCCAACAATATCTAGTCTCCAAAAATGACTTAGCATAAGGGACTCGTCAAATTAAAAACAGTGAAGGAGGTTTTACTGACCGAAGGAACTACAAATATAGAAATTGCTGTTACTTCTGGTACTAAAAAAGTGAAGTGGTAAAGATATTAACATTGACTAACTTGTAACAAGGAAGGTAAATAAAAAATTCCAGGTCAACTACCTCATGACGCTGAGGAAGTTCGTCGATCAGTGTTTGAGTGCATAGACCGAGTAATATAACAATTGTGACAACGATATATGACTATGATGGTAATCGCTAAAAATTTTCATATTGTTGAAACGAAATTTGTCCTTGAAGCTTCCGATGACTCTCTGGCTGTAGCATTGGAGAATATAGTAGAAATTTACGATGAATTTGATCAGAATCAAGTGCAGCAAGAATTAAAAAGGTATCATAGGCATCTACATGGAACACATACGAGTGTGGATGTTACTGCTGGATGGACAGCCCACAAAATTCTTCATTTATAATTAAACTGAACTTCAGTGATTCATTGCCTTGTACGTCACTTATAATCCAATACTTCTTGATCATTTGTGTCTCATCCACGTCTTGTGAGAAGTTTTTTCTCAACTAAAAGCAATAAAAATTAACTTGTATCTACGGTGAATCAAGAAAGACTATCCAAGCTGTCCATTTTATCAACTGAAAGTGAAGTTTCAAATATATTTCAACGTTATTATTGAGAATTTTAGTAAAATAAATACATGTACCATAATAATGTCAATAGTAACCACTATGTAGGGATGGCAAAACCGACCAGTTAACGAGACCACACACTGCCTATCTAACCAATGTTAATTTAGGTAAGTATTTGACCCATTTGTGAAGTAACTATTTGATACAGGACCTTAATATTTTTACTGTATGTTACATGGTGCTAATAGAGTCAACTGTACTAAAATCTACTTTATCCATTTTATAGTTTTGAAGAAATACTTTTTTTAAATTTATTAACAAAAATATTAAGTTTTATCTGCAGAAAATATTTTTTGTGAACTTCCTAATGGGGGAATATTAATGAATGTAGTATCAGAGGTGGCTTTTTATGTTATGCAGGGTCTCTGAAAATTTCATTCATTTATCTATGATAGTTTCTGATATAATGGGGCATATGTACTGAAAATTTTAGTTTGCGGGAAATCGACTTCAAAAGAAAAAAACTTTTGAAATTTGTTACTTACAGTTAATTAAAACTGTCCTGCTGCATATGATGGTCCTTCTTTGGCCTCTAGCATGTCTTCCAGCTTCTTTTTCACCTTGCTGGATGTTTGTCTTGCTTTCTTGGCCATATTAGATGCAGACCTGTCTGCATCGGCTATCCTCATTTTATCGCAATGTTGCAGCCCAGTAATCATATTTTCACCAGGATTAATTCCCAGCTTTTTCAGTACCCAGCACTTTCCAATATTACCACAACTGAATGTAATAACAGCACCATGAACTCCTAGTTTCATTGTATGCATGCCTACAAATACAGTTTTAGGAAACCAGTTCCAAATTATGCTGTTGAAACATTCATTTGGGTCCTGTGTCCGCCCATGCAGACATTTCCTTAGAAGGTCAGGATGAGCCAAGTCTCTGAAAATAGGTTTAATTGCTGCAATAACAGGAGCAGGAAGAGAGTGCTGGTGACAATAAGATTCTCCAGTTGTCCGAGCCCTATTGTATTTGCACCACGAATCTTCTCCTGATGGACACAATCCAGGACATGGCTTATCATCAGTAGAGGACTTATGGAAGAATATAGCCCAAACATCTCTCTTCATTGCCTCAAGGTTTTCTTTATTTCTCCTAATTGTCTGCCCATAGTGTACCTGCAAGTTTTCTATTTCAGTTTTAGTTAACCGACCCTGTTCGGTCAACAATTGTCCATCTTCTAATTTTTTCCTCTCATATCAAAAGTTAGCTTTCTCAGCTTTGCTCCCAAACGTTTTTGAAAATGACCTACACATTCTATTTTGCTAATAATGGCATCTCCATATTGCTTAGAGTTGAAAGTGAGTGGTTTGACAGCGGGTGACAGAAAAGTGGGAGTGGCACATAAACACATGCGGTAGAAAATGCTCATTAAATGCTCGAAAAAAATTTTTTCAGCAAAATCCTTTTCCGAGCAATTAAATAAAACCTTAATCTATCGAAATATGATGAAAACCGAAATTCTATTTTTTTCGACCTATTTTTTTCCCCTTAAAGCCGATACTGGTATTTTAGTTCTGAATAACCATTATTTTATTGTTTGGTCTCGGTTATAGCAAGTGTTGTTTTATTTTTTACTAATAACCAAGTAAAAAACCGAAGTACCAATTAACCATAGGATCAGAACAATTGTTTTTGTTTTTAAGTAAGCCCTTTGAAAAAAGGAGTACTTTTTTTATTTGTAAAATTTGTATTCGTTTCAAATATTGCGTTATTACAGAAAATGCCATAAGCGATCAGTGATATTTTAATAACAATGCCTACAGTAATGAGCAGCTAACACATGACATAAGAATAGGCTCAGCATTGCTGAGACAATAGCGTCCCTGCTGCCATGAGTCTTGGCTTAAGGAATGTGTGTACGTGCAGTGTGCAAATCTTGCCCCCACATGCTCTATACGGTAGTTTCTCACTGTCGGTGCAGGACATCCGTCGTATTAAAGAATAGCACCACCCCTAGACTGCAAATATCTTTACGAAGCGACGTAGCAGTGAAGTACAATGCTTCATTTGCTTTACAAGATTAAAGATATGTCTGCCATTTCTACAAAGTAATTAAAGGGAAAGGAAATTATGAAAATTGTCATTAATTTAAAACTTTACAACAACCTATTCATAGTACACAATAAAGACAGAAAGTAGTTGATCTGCTATCTGTGTCTACATAATGTGTCTTTATACACTTGTAGCCCTTGAAGACGGACAAGTTAACACGAAAAATAGAGTTCTTGAACCTCAGTTTTCACCCCAATCGTGATGCCTAAGTAGTGGTATTATCCCAAATTACATGATTTTCCAGCAGAGTTTCAACAAATTAGAATCAGTAAGAGAATACTGGTGATTTTTTGTAGTATTAAACCACTTAACCACTTTTTGAGAAAAGCTGTGAACGGTGAACACACCAAGTTTCTTCTTACTTGCCTGTTTAATTTAATAATTTGATTTTATATATCTTGAAACTGAAGTGAGTCAAAATTTTTCAGACTTTATCCGATTTCAACTTTTATTACAGTAAATAATAGGAATAAAAACCCGACAAACAGTTATTTCAGAAACCTATTATTTTAAGCAGTTTTAATAGTCAGATTAAAATGGCGTTGTAAGGTGCAATATTTGTGGTTTACTTATTCTAGGATTGAAGACAACTGTGTAAGTTGAAATGACATGTTTAATGTCGCAATATTGGCACAAAAATACACTCTTTTACACAGTTTTCAATGTGACAACAAAAAACAGTTGTTAGGATAAAGCATCTCGTCAACATCAAAAAGTGAAATAATCCTAAACACAACAATATTAAATATTAACTCTCAGAAGGTTAAATTATCCTAAACACGACAATATTAAAGTTTAGCTAGAAGTTTCCTCACAAAATTGTTCCTACACTTACGTTATTATGTTGGTCAGTACTACGAACATTGTCCGATTCCGGTTCAAAGTTTGGTACTATTTTTAGTGTGACAATCATGTCTACCATGGACGGTTAGTTATGTGAAAAAATTGAGCGAAAGATTACCCAAGGTCGCTCGAGTTTACAGTGGATGTAAGCTGATGAACCAACAAGTTTATGCCTCTGCACACGGTATTTACCTTAAGCTGCGATGAGCTATCGTCTGATAGGCTGCTCTCTTCCACTGAAATTCCTATAAAACTAATTACACCTTTGCTGAATTTTCCAGCAGAAACTTTCCCTATGTTTCTTGTTATGCGAGAGAACATGTACTCATCCCTTGTCTTAGAATGTGGCGATATACATGCGAATGGTTGGAGCAGGGTGCATATTATAATGCCCTCTCAGTTCTCGCAAGAACAATTAACTTATTGGCTGGTTCGTTTCTCCATAGTTGAAGCTAAACGATTCTACAGCTAATTTCTAACTGACATAAGCCACTGTGAACGCAGGGTTCACACAAATTACTCCTCTGCATCGTACTGTAGGGAAGCAGCCTACTCACGCTGTAGTAAATTCACATCTGTTGTTTCCATTGTGTGCCAGCCAGTCTGCTGTAACTAGCTCTGACGTCATAAATATTGCGCAATACCTTAAAAATCAAGCAAATGACCTAAAACTTTTCTAGCATGTCAAATATAATACTAAACTAATGTGTGTTAAATATCAGTTCGATAACTTAAGTCATTTTCGAAATTTGGACGTTTTTCTGAAAAAATCATTGGCGCAACAGTAAAGAGCTAGAGACTTCAAAATTTATATTTAGATTCATCTTTCATAATGATTTAATAAAAACAGTACTTTGGATTTCACAAATTAAGATTTTAGTGGAAATTCATGATTTTCTGGTTTTCATCTCAAAACTGAAGGAAGCAAGATAGATTAAGTAGGCTAGTAAATAAGGCTAGGATGTTTAGATTTAAATAGGTTGGAGGTCCGCTATGACTATGAAGATGTGTAAAGTTTCTTTTGAATACCTATAAAATTATAGCGATAGCGGATCTCAAAAGGGCCAGTTCAGAGCTCATCTACTGCGTACAGTGTAATTTAATTAATTCTCTCGCCCAGAATATTTAACTTAGCCACGTCAAAATTTTATCATCAATACTTACCTGCGTGCTGAATGCACGTTTAAATAAAGAGTTTCATCGGCCATCAGCAAAAGAAGCTATAAATTATTATGTAACTTGAAGTGGTGCGTTACTAGCCCAGCGGCTAGTCGGGAGAACCGATTTGATCAGGCGTTCCCTTAGCCATCCGCACTGCGGCTTTATATATAAGAACGCTGCGTGAGGAAAAAAGGCCCCAGTTCTCTCCAGACGCTGAATGACACGCCATCTGTGTCGGGAGCAGCGTCGCATCAGTGTCACTGCTACAAACAGCCTCGGGTGCCGTATTAAGTTACTAGAGATACGCGGAACCATGAAAACATTTCAAGTGAAGTGTTAATTCTGGGATGATTTTCATTATATAGCTTCAGTTTGCGTATTCTCGCGTTTTCACGTGCCGTCGCGGGACAGACATTCTACCAAATATTTAGCGTGGCGTTTGATGAAATATTTTCATCAAATTATGGCGAGCACTCTTTTTTAACATTTAATTCGGACATTTATAGTTGCATCAGCGCATTAGACTCTGAACTGCTCTGTTAGTTAGGTTGTAGGGATACTTGTGTTTTTTGTCAGTGAATTTCAGAATATACTCAACTATTTTGGAAAACCGTTTTTGATTAGAAATCCCGGACAATCTCCTAATTCCTCAGAGTTATAAGCTGCAGCTATAATAACATTCTCAGATAAAGTGGGCATTAGGATCTCTAATTACTGGTTCCATGTTTTATTAAATCACTTTCTGGGTGCCAAAAAGTAAATAGAGAGCCAGTGTTGAGAACGCCGAAAGACAGCATTAACAACATTCTAAAAGCCAGAAACTGATTCAACATGCAAGCATTTATACATCAAATTAGATTTAATTATTTTTACAAACTAATCCGCCGCCCCACATATGGTGCATCGGCCGGGAAATGTTACAACATTCAAACAAGGATACAACAGTAGATTTATTATTTTATTACAAATATTAACCGCCGCCCCACATATGGTACATCAGCCGGGAAATCAACTAAGTGAAAGTGATTTTTAACTATTCGGATTCGCGAGTGAAATGCGACACGCAGCTGAGTAATAGAGCAGTGAAAGTGTTACGTGTGCATGTGGACGACGCAATTGGATTAACAACGCATCTGGATTGACGGAGCTGGCACTGAGTCTAGCGGTGCTGCCGGCATCGCGAGAAGCCAGTCTCGCCGCACCACAGTCGTCCGCTGGAGCAGCCGGCGCAGAGCCTGCAATTGCGGGCCACGCAAACACACAATAGCCGTCGGAGAGCCGTCTGCAGTTCAACGTGCCACGTCGCATCAGGAATCCTGGTACGCCGCGCCGGCAACGCCATACGTCGTGCAGAAGGAACTAAGTTAAGTGGAAAGCTGTTAAAAATTTTACTAACCTGCACTAAAAGAGTGTTGGCGATGGAACCGCCAAAAGAAGCTGAGTTTAAACTTAAATTAGAACCTATGTCTGTTGAGGGAACTGTAAATTCAGACAACGGTTCAAGTGTAAATATGCATGAAAGTAGTAATGTTAAGGTGAAACATGAAGTATTGTCTCCTGACGGTAGTGTGCGAAGGGGCAATGATTCAATAATAGAGACACCTGTAGTAAAGCAGAAAGTATAAATTGTAAATTTATTGGATGATAGTTTCTCTGATGAATTAAAAATGAAACAGTCATCAGAGATGGTAGAGTTTAAGAAGGAGCAGTTAGATATGACTGATCGATCAGAAGTTTCATTTAGTTTTGATGATTCTGGCATTGGAGCTAGTTTTTCGTCACCTGAGTGTGATAAAAAGCCAGCTAGTGAGCAAACCAAAGATGCTGGGGCTGTTGATCTAAATGTTATATTACAAGCAATAGCTGCCAGTAATGCAAAAATAGCCGCCAGTAATGCTAGAATGAATGCTGAATTAAAATCTAATATAACTGAGGTAAATAACAGGATTGTGGCCAGTCAAACTAATTTTAATAAACGATTGGAGGTAATGGACGATACCTTCAAGGCTGGTTGCAATAAGTTGAAAGAGGATCTAGACAGTTTGAATTGTAAAATTGATTACAATCATGAGGATATTAAGAAAAAGGTTGCTCAACAGTTTTCTGAAATGTATAAAACAGTTAAATCCGAAGTTGCTGAGGTTCG
Source organism: Schistocerca piceifrons (assembly GCF_021461385.2). Classification (NCBI taxonomy): domain Eukaryota; kingdom Metazoa; phylum Arthropoda; class Insecta; order Orthoptera; family Acrididae; genus Schistocerca; species Schistocerca piceifrons. The sequence goes on from NC_060149.1 coordinate 614,968,451, forward strand.
CAAAGACTTCCAAATTGAAGATGCGAAGCTGGAGCACACGTTAACAGAAAAGATCGAGGCGGAATCTGAACTGTGTTCAGATAGATTTAAAGATGTTAATATTAAAGTCAACATATGTCAAGCAGAAGTAGAAGCAATCAAAACTGACACTACTCTTATTGTACAAAGAGTAGATAATGTTGAAATGAAAGTAGAAAATATCAGTACTAACATTGCTAACATTGAAAGTAAAGTAGCTTCAGTAACTTCTGGTAATGGTATTATACAACAAGTTGTAGCTGCAGACGCCGCTTTTATCGGGTGTCGGCAGTTCTTGCGGTTCGATCCAGATAAAAATATCCATCCGCTAGATTTCTGGAACGATTTTGAAGATGTGATTCCACCAACTTGGTCTGAGCGAGAGAAAATCTCATTTGTTAGAAGCCATTTAGCAGGTGACGCCATGCGTTGGTCAGCTGATGTTATGTTGAAGTGTAAAACATTAGCGGAGTTTAAAACAGCTTTCATTAATGAGTATTGGTCTAGCAATAAGCAAAATGAAGTGTTGAGAGAATTTTGGAGTGGAAAACGCTTCAATGCAGGCAAGGAATCAATTAAAGAGTTTGCTAGGTCATGGATTTCACGTTTGTCACATTTGGCGGAAAAGCTAAAACCAGAAATGATTATACTAGGTCTTGAAGCCAAACTGCCATGGTATTGGCAAACTAGAATTATATCTGCCCCTAGAGACAATCTGGATCGTTTCATTGAGTATTTGGAACGTGTAGAACGTGTTGCTGCCAATGAGGAGCAAGCACGTAATAACCGAAATGCCAATAACGATAGTAGTAATTTTAGGAACGAGCAAAATGGCAATGTAAACATCAGAACAGTAGGTGTTCGCCATCCTAAGAGAGGTAGGAATTGGGGAAATAATTATCAGAACCAACAATGGCGTCCAAGGGATAATAATTTTGTTCCAAACAGAAATATGCAGGTAAACAACAGTACGCAAAGTAATGCTATGCCAGCTAACTATAATGAAAATAAAGGAAATAGCAGTAGGCCGAGGCAGGAAAACTAGTTCCCGTCTATGAGGACACTGGCGCTCACCAGGCGGTTACTTTTCCTAAGCCAGTAGTTAAGGGAATTGGTAAGACAGATCAGAATACTCAAACTGAACATGTGGATGAAGAGTCGGTAGCACCTAAGGATACAACAGAAATATTAGATCACTCACAGTATTTGATAGATACCGTGTTAGAGACGCTTTCTAAGTGGGAAGAGAAAGAGAAGGCGCAGCAGTGTAACGATAGGGACGAGCTACAAAATATTGAATTGTCAGGTGAAGAAGCAGAAGAAATTCATGCTTATATTTACGATGAGAATGATGTACTCTTATCTAAAGTGCCTGTGCAGGATGTTGATAATGTACTAATAGATTTAGGACAGGAGATACGTGAGAATGTAGAGGGTAGGCTGTTGAGGGTCGATGAACCCAGTAGCTGTGACCAGTTGTCACTTGAGAAGGAAACCGACGATAATGGTAAAAGTGGTTTAGCTGTAACTAATGTTATGCCCGGTCTGGAGGCGCAGAATCGCTCAGACTATAGTAATTTGGGTCATATTCAGCAAACTAAATGTAATGGAGTCGTGCGGTGTTTCGATTTAAAATTAATAGACCGACTGGAAAAGGCAGCTGAAAATGTAATTCAGGAAACCCCTACACACTGTGACCTAAATGTAATGAAGACAGATGTCGATCACTTTAGTTGGAGACAAATCCAAAAGGAACTATTAGATGAATTTGAGGAACCACCTGTACAACCTAGAATAAGCCACCCTATAATAGTAGTGAATATGTTGGGTATCAATGTACGTTGTCTCTTAGACAGTGGAAATGAGGTGAGTGCGATATCTCAGTCCTTCTTTGATGCATTACCTGGTAAAGACAAACTTACAGTGATGAGGGTATCAGGACTAAGAATAATTGGTGCTACTGGCAAGGTTTCAAAAACGATAAAGCAAGAAGCTTTGCTACCCTTTAACATTAATGGTAATTTAATTGATCATCCATGTTTAATTGTAAACAATCTCAGTATTGAGGTTTTAATTGGCATAGATTTCTTGTCAAAATATCAGAGTGTTGTTGACTTTGAAAGAAGCCAGTTAAAAATGGTCTTGCCAATAACCGGAGTAATTATAGTACATTTTAGTGATAAACATGTAGTAACTGATCATGAAACTTGGGAGCTGCCTATACGAGTTCTGAAAAATAGGAGGTATTGGGACGAGGATGTTAATCTTGGTACAAGTAAGCTAAACACAGAAGAAGAAGCAATTATTTTAGACAAGATAGAAGCTAAGTTGCAGGAAATCGATAAAATTTCCGCCAATCAGAAGGAAGAACTGAGACAGGTTCTAAAAAGGCATCATAAAGTATTTTCAGATCGACGTGGCGTGGTCAAAGGTTATCAATGAATGCTGTAGGGAGGAGGTTGTTCTGTAACCTCTACACAGTGTGGCAGCTGTGCAGTCCCAGCTGTGTGAGATCTTCTTTCCTTTTCAGGTCTCACTCATTCTTCCTCTTTCCTATCCACCTAAAATTTTCTAACTCTTCTTTACAGCATTAAACCAATGAATGCTGTAGGGAGGAGGTTGTTCTGTAACCTCTACACAGTGTGGCAGCTGTGCAGTCCCAGCTGTGTGAGATCTTCTTTCCCTTTCAGGTCTCACTCATTCTTCATCTTTCCTATCTACAAAAATTTCGACGTCTTCTTTCCAACACATAAAATTTTCTGTTATGGTTATCAAGCCAGCATTAAACCAATGAATGCTGTAGGGAGGAGGTTGTTCTGTAACCTCTACACCGTGTGGCAGCTGTGCAGTCCCAGCTGTATGAGATCTTCTTTCCCTTTCATGTCCCACTCATTCTTCCTCTTTCCTGTCCTCAAAAATTTCGACATCTTCTTCCAACACATAAAATTTTCCGTTATGGTTATCAAGCCAGCATTAAGCAATGAATGCTGTAGGGAGGAGGTTGTTCTGTAACCTCTACACAGTGTGGCAGCTGTGCAGTCCCAGCTGTGTGAGATCTTCTTTCCCTTTCAGGTCTCACTCATTCTTCCTCTTTCCTGTCCTCAAAAATTTCGACCTTTTCTTTCATACATTAAATTTTCCAGTATGGTTATCAATACAGCATTAAACCAATGAATGCTGTAGGGAGGAGGTTGTTCTGTAACCTCTACACAGTGTGGCAGCTGTGCAGTCCCAGCTGTGTGAGATCTTCTTTCCCTTTCAGGTCTCACTCATTCTTCCTCTTTCCTGTCCTCAAAAATTTCGACCTCTTCTTTCCAGACATCAAAATTTTCTGTCATGGCTATCAAGCCATGAGTTATGTAACCATTCTATCTACCGATTAGTGACAAAAAATACCTAATGCGACAAACCTAATAGTGACAAACAATAGAGAAGTATGACGTAATTAAGATAAAATATATTGGAGTAACAAGTATGTATAGAACCCTGGTAATATAGTAAGTACAAAGTGTTGTTGTATTGGAAATGGTCCACCAACAGTAATTTAAAAAGATATATGAATTCATGTACAAGCAGGATCTGAAGTGGTAGTGAAACCTAGTGTATGCATTAGAGCTAACTAATAAATAGTAAGAAAGAGATTGCTTAGTGTTATGAAAATCATGCAGATAAGTTGTAAGATTAAACTCACCTGGTGTAGCAAGGAAAGGCAGTGTAATAGAATTGAGCAGTGTTTGTGGTTGAGACGTGAAGGACACGTCCCTGAAGTATTTATAAGGTTGGAGCTGGCCATTATTTTAGTGTAGTGTGTGACAGGATACACCTACACGTATTGAGGTTATGAGTTGGAGGCGTGAATACGACCATAGGTACCCTTATGTTAGATGAGACAGAGCAGCTCATGGTGTCCTATAGGTTTAAGGAATTTAGCATTACGCTCGTCCATAATTACTTGATGCACTTTAGTGGTAGGTCTGAGAGAGACTACCTGAGGTTTCAGCGTCTGATCGAGTGGAAATGGATTGCCACGTGAGCAAACTAATCAGCTGCAGTACCCTATGAATATACAATAAATGTGCTATCCTATGCTTTAAATGTTAATAGAGTGAGTATTACTTAAGTTCATACACTAGCAAAGTAAATAAGTAACATACTGACAGACGTGAAACATTATTTTAGCTCAGCATAAATACACTTCAAAGTAAGTAAGTAAGTACCTAATTGCAGATGTGGAACTGACAACAGCAGAGGACCAATAAGTGGATTTATTAATCAACTAAACGTAGTGTGTTTTGAACACTCACAACTGTACTATTACCAAAAGTTACTCACATGTACAAAGAAGCTGAGAAAACAACCAGTAATCATACTCATACTATCTCTAAGAATAAGGTAATCAAAGATGAGTCAGTTAAGTGCTTAAAATACAAATGTATCAGGAATGTACCGAGCATTGGTTCAGTGTTCCGGCCCAGAAATAATAAATTCAGATTAAATATGATTTATGATTATATGCCTTAGGAGCATAAATTTTCTCTAAAGTGACTAACGGCGTTTTGAGCCATTTGTTTACCGATTTATGACAATTAAGTAACCACGAGAGTAGAATTGAAAAAAATTCTGTTAACTTTGTTCCAGCAACATACTGAAGGATAAAATGTATATATCCCCATTTCATTGTGACCCACCCTTAGATAATAAGTGAACAGAGTCTGAGGCACTCTTTTTGTTTGTTCTACAGGACAAACCAGATAATGGCAGCCTGGTACTGCGTGAAAGCGTGGAGTGACTTGGACACAACTCACAGTGACCCCTCCCCTTTCCCCCATGTAATTTAGAGAGAACGTGAAGGACGCACACCATAGCAACTTCCCCTCCTCTACCCTTGTGAATGGAAGTGTAGGACGCCAGCCAAAGCGGCTACAACCACGTGTGTAAAAATTATTTGTGAAATTTTCTTTCAGGTTTAGAAAAGACTGCTAAGAGATAATCATCTGTTTATGTATCATGTTATTTTCTTTGAATTTGTGTATGTAAAAATGTATTTAATGTATTTAATGGATCTAAGATTTTCATAATTTTTCAATTTGTATGTGTTTGTTTGTCTAAGACAATATGTATGACAAAATATTTCATTGACTTTGCTTAAAATTTTGAGTAATGACATTGTTTAAAAGGCAGTGAACATGCCCACAATTTAAATAATTAATGTAGGTAATCAGTTTTCTTTAATGTTTCTACAGGTTTATATATCAATTTTGATTTTTTTTATAGGGAGTTAAACTGTACTCTTCCTTCCCTTTTGTAATTAAATTTTTTTTTCATTCATTAACATTCATAAACAAAAAAATTTAAGTAGAGGGTGATGTAGGGAAGCAGCCTACTCACGCTGTAGTAAATTCACATCTGTTGTTTCCATTGTGTGCCAGCCAGTCTGCTGTAACTAGCTCTGACGTCATAAATATTGCGCAATACCTTAAAAATCAAGCAAATGACCTAAAACTTTTCTAGCATGTCAAATATAATACTAAACTAATGTGTGTTAAATATCAGTTCGATAACTTAAGTCATTTTCGAAATTTGGACGTTTTTCTGAAAAAATCATTGGCGCAACAGAAAAGAGCTAGAGACTTCAAAATTTATATTTAGATTCATCTTTCATAATGATTTAATAAAAACAGTACTTTGGATTTCACAAATTAAGATTTTAGTGGAAATTCATGATTTTCTGGTTTTCGTCTCAAAACTGAAGGAAGCAAGATAGATTAAGTAGGCTAGTAAATAAGGCTAGGATGTTTAGATTTAAATAGGTTGGAGGTCCGCTATGACTATGAAGATGTGTAAAGTTTCTTTTGAATACCTATAAAATTATAGCGATAGCGGATCTCAAAAGGGCCAGTTCAGAGCTCATCTACTGCGTACAGTGTAATTTAATTAATTCTCTCGCCCAGAATATTTAACTTAGCCACGTCAAAATTTTATTATCAATACTTACCTGCGTGCTGAATGCACGTTTAAATAAAGAGTTTCATCGGCCATCAGCAAAAGAAGCTATAATTTATTATGTAACTTGAAGTGGTGCGTTACTAGCCCAGCGGCTAGTCGGGAGAACCGATTTGATCAGGCGATCCCTTAGCCGTCCGCACCGCGGCTTTATATATAAGAACGCTGCGCGAGGAAAAAAGGCCCCAGTTCTCTCCAGACGCTGAATGACACGCCATCTGTGTCGGGAGCAGCGTCGCATCAGTGTCACTGCTACAAACAGCCTCGGGTGCCGTATTAAGTTACTAGAGATACGCAGAACCATGAAAACATTTCAAGTGAAGTGTTAATTCTGGGATGATTTTCATTATATAGCTTCAGTTTGCGTATTGTCGCGTTTTCACATGCCGTCGTGGGACAGACATTCTACCAAATATTTAGCGTGGCGTTTGATGAAATATTTTCATCAAATTATGGCGAGCATTCTTTTTAACATTTAATTCGGACATTTATACACTCCTGGAAATGGAAAAAGGAACACATTGACACCGGTGTGTCAGACCCACCATACTTGCTCCGGACACTGCGAGAGGGCTGTACAAGCAATGATCACACGCACGGCACAGCGGACACACCAGGAACCGCGGTGTTGGCCGTCGAATGGCGCTAGCTGCGCAGCATTTGTGCACCGCCGCCGTCAGTGTCAGCCAATTTGCCGTGGCATACGGAGCTCCATCGCAGTCTTTAACACTGGTAGCATGCCGCGACAGCGTGGACGTGAACCGTATGTGCAGTTGAGGGATTTGAGCGAGGGCGTATAGTGGGCGTGCGGGAGGCCGGGTGGACGTACCGCCGAATTGCTCAACACATGGGGCGTGAGGTCTCCACAGTACATCGATGTTGTCGCCAGTGGTCGGCGGAAGGTGCACGTGCCCGTCGACCTGGGACCGGACCGCAGCGACGCACGGATGCACGCCAAGACCGTAGGATCCTACGCAGTGCCGTAGGGGACCGCACCGCCACTTCCCAGCAAATTAGGGACACTGTTGCTCCTGGGGTATCGGCGAGGACCATTCGCAACCGTCTCCATGAAGCTGGGCTACGGTCCCGCACACCGTTAGGCCGTCTTCCGCTCACGCCCCAACATCGTGCAGCCCGCCTCCAGTGGTGTCGCGACAGGCGTGAATGGAGGGACGAATGGAGACGTGTCGTCTTCAGCGATGAGAGTCGCTTCTGCCTTGGTGCCAATGATGGTCGTATGCGTGTTTGGCGCCGTGCAGGTGAGCGCCACAATCAGGACTGCATACGACCGAGGCACACAGGGCCAACACCCGGCATCATGGTGTGGGAAGCGATCTCCTACACTGGCCGTACACCACTGGTGATCGTCGAGGGGACACTGAATAGTGCACGGTACATTCAAACCGTCATCGAACCCATCGTTCTACCATTCCTAGACCGGCAAGGGAACTTGCTGTTCCAACAGGACAATGCACGTCCGCATGTATCCCGTGCCACCCAACGTGCTCTAGAAGGTGTAAGTCAACTACCCTGGCCAGCAAGATCTCCGGATCTGTCCCCCATTGAGCATGTTTGGGACTGGATGAAACGTCGTCTCACACGGTCTGCACGTCCAGCACGAACGCTGGTCCAACTGAGGCGCCAGGTGGAAATGGCATGGCAAGCCGTTCCACAGGACTACATCCAGCATCTCTATGATCGTCTCCATGGGAGAATAGCAGCCTGCATTGCTGCGAAAGGTGGATATACACTGTACTAGTGCCGACATTGTGCATGCTCTGTTGCCTGTGTCTATGTGCCTGTGGTTCTGTCAGTGTGATCATGTGATGTATCTGACCCCAGGAATGTGTCAATAAAGTTTCCCCTTCCTGGGACAATGAATTCACGGTGTTCTTATTTCAATTTCCAGGAGTGTAGTTGCATCAGCGCATTAGACTCTGAACTGCTCTGTTAGTTAGGTTGTAGGGATACTTGTGTTTTTTGTCAGTGAATTTCAGAATATACTCAACTATTTTGGAAAACAGTTTTTGATTAGAAATCCCGGACAATCTCCTAATTCCTCAGAGTTATAAGCTGCAGCTATAATAACATTCTCAGATAAAGTGGGCATTAGGATCTCTAATTACTGGTTCCATGTTTTATTAAATCACTTTCTGGATGCCAAAACGTAAATAGAGAGCCAGTGTTGAGAACGGCGAAATACAGCATTAACAACATTCTAAAAGCCAGAAACTGATTCAACATGCAAGCATTTATACAGCAAATTAGATTTAATTATTTTTACAAACTAATCCGCCGCCCCACAGTACAGAGGAGAGTCCCACAAGATCCAATGAGTACAACACTTATTACATCGTAATATGTTGTTCAGTACATATTTAACAACATAGTCATTTTCGCGCCATTTTCCCCCCCCAGACCACCATCTTGGATTACATCACAGGAGGAATGACAGCACCCTCTGGTGGCAGTATTGTGTACTAGGTCAGTTGGAGTCTAGATCTTGTGGTGCAGACACTGCCTCCAAAATAAAAACTTATGTCCAGCACAGACAGAGTCGTTTTCCCATCATTTTCTCCCACCACAGACAGCCATCCTGGATTATGTCACAGGAGGGGTGACAGCACACTCTGGTGGCAGTATTGTGTACTAGATGAGTTGGAGTCTAGATCTCGTGGTGGAGACACTGCCTGGAAAATAAAAACTTACGTCCAGCACAGACAGTCGTTTTCCCGCCATTTCCCCAATCATCTTCGATTACGTCATGAAATGGACAACAGTGCTCTCTGGTAGTGGTACTGTGTACTAGGTCCAGACCTCTTGATGAAGACACTGTTTGTCGCCATCTTGGATAAGGGTACATGGGTGATCAGCTGATGTCATGGCTGCCATCTTAGATCACATCATGGAATGGACGACAGCGCACACCGGTGGTGGTACTGTGTAATAGGTCAGTTGGAGTGTGGACCTCATGGCGAACACAGTGGCTGGTGGTGCTGCTTCTAAATGTTTAAGTAAAGACTGGTGCATCATTTCGACAGTTGACGATTAGCAAGCATATTTGCAGAGAGATGGATTATTATTTTGACAATTTATGAGTTGTTTGGATCTCTGGATGTAAATGTATTGCATTATTTACGAGTAGTTTGCATGTCTGTAGGCTGCGCAATACGTTATTTTGACAGTTTACTATTAGCAAACGCATGTGTAAAGCATTATACCTGAGTTATTTAGGAGTAGTTTGCGGGTCTGTTTGCTGTGTGGCATGTCAGGGAGCGCGTTCTGAATCACTGTGATAAATATGCTTCACCCCTAAATAAATTGTTCCAAAATAAATAAAGTACACTCCTTCCTCTCTCCAGCAGCCTAGTGCTGGCCGAGTGCTTTTCCCACCAATCCCTAGGAAAGGTGGCGGTCGGGTAACTTAGGTTAGTGGAGGTAGTCCAAGAGACCTATCTTCCCCCGGTTTTTCTTAGACTAATAGAGATAACTGTGGTGTGATGCATTATCCTGTTGAAATTTGAACTTCCTGCCATTTTTCTAGGGGAGGGGGGTTAGGTTAGTGGAGGTAGCCCAGTTGTCCTATATTCCTGCCAAAATCCGCCATCTTGGGTGATATCATGCACTGTTGCCAAGTCTACACGCCGCCATCTTTGATGACGTCATCGCCGCCATCTTGTATACATCTGGCAAGAATGGAGAGTGGGGTGACACGAAGGTTGTCCCACTACTGATGCGATAGCACCATAAAGTTCCTTACCTACAGACTGGAAAATTGCTGAAGTCACATCAATACCCAAAAAAGGAATTAGGAGTAATCTGCTTAATTAAAAGCCCGTATCACTAAAGTCGATTTGCCGTAGGGTTTTGGAACATATACTGTATTTGAACATTATGAATTACCTCGAAGAAAACGATTTATTGACCCATAGTCAGCACGGATTCAGGAAACATCGTTCTTGTGAACCACAACTAGCTCTTTATACTCAAGAAGTAATGAGCGTTATCGACAAATTGATTCCATATTTGAAGATTTCCAGAAGGCTTTCGACACCGTTCCTCACAAACGTCATCTAACGTAACTGCGTACCCATGGAATATCACCTCAGTTGTGCAACTGGATTCGTGATTTGCTGTCAGAAAGGTCACAGCTCGTAGTAATAGACGGAAAGTCGTCGAGTAAAACAGAAGTAATGTGCGGCGTTCCCCAAGGAAGTGTTATAGGCCCTCTATTGTTCCTGATCTATATTAACGACATAGGAGACAATCTGAGTAGTCCTCTTAGATTGTTTGCAGATGATGCTGTCATTTACCGCCTTGTAAAGTCATCAGATGACCAAAACGAATTGCAAAATGATTTAGATAAGATATCTGTGTGGTGCGAAACGTGGCAATTGACCCTGAATAAAGAAAAGTGTGAAGTTATTCATCTGAGTACTAAAAGACATCCGCTAAATTTCGATTACGTGATAAGTCACACAAATCTGAAGGTTGTAAATTCAACTAAATACTTAGGGATTACAATTACAAATAACCTAAATTGGAACGATCACAGAGATAATGTTGTGAGTAGAGCAAACCAAAGACTGCGAGTCATTGGCAGAACACTTAGAAGGTGCAACAGATCTACTAAAGAGACTGCTTACACCACACTTGTCCGCCCCATTCTGGAGTATTTCTGTGCGGTGTGGGAGCAGCATCAGGTGGGACTGATGGATGGCATCGAGAAAGTTCAAAGAAGGGCAGCTCGTTTTGTATTATCGTGAAATAGGGCAGACAGTGCCACAGACCAGATACGTGAATTGGAGTGGCAACCATTAAAACAAAGGCGCTTTTTGTTGCGACGGGATCTTCTCATGACATTTCAATCACCAGCTTTCTCCTCCGATTGCAAAAACATTCTGTTGGCACCTACCTATATAGGGAGAAAGGACCATCACGATAAAATACATCAGGGCTCGCACAGAAAAATTTAAGTGCTTGTTTTTCCCGCGCGCCGCTCGAGAGTGGAACGGTACAGAGAGCTTGAAGGTGGTTCATTGAACCCTCTGCCAGACACTTAACTGTGAACAGGAGAGTAATTACGTAAATGTAGAAGTGATTGTATCATTTCTACTGTTGTTCTAGCAGTAGAGCAGCAGCAGCTGGAAGCTGAAAGTCCCCATTGTAGGGAAGCAGCCTACTCACGCTGTAGTAAATTCACATCAGTTTCCATTGTGTGCCAGCCAGTCTGCTGTAACTCTGTAACTAGCTCTGACGTCATAAATGTTGCGCAATACCTTAAAAATCAAGCAAATGACCTAAAACTTTTCTAGCATGTCAGGAATAATACTAAATTAATGTGTGTTAAATATCAGTTCGATAACTTCAGCCATTTTCGAAATTTGGACGTTTTTCTGGAAAAATCATTGGCGCAACAGAAAAGAGCTAGAGACTTCAAAATTTATATTTAGATTCATCTTTCATAATGATTTAATAAAAACAGTACTTTGGATTTCACATATTAAGATTTTAGTGGAAATTCATGATTTTGTGGTTTTCGTCTCAAAACTGAAGGAAGCAAGATAGATTAAGTAGGCTAATAAATAAGGCTAGGATGTTTAGATTTGAATAGGTTGGAGGTCCGCTATGACTATGAAGATGTGAAAAGTTTCTTTTGAATACCTATAAAATTATAGCGATAGCGGATCTCAAAAGGGCCAGTTCAGAGCTCATCTACTGCATACAGTGTAATTTAATTAATTCTCTCGCCCAAAATATTTAACTTAGCCACGCCAAAATTTTATTATCAATACTTACCTGCGTGCTGAATGCACGTTTAAATTAAGAGCTTCATCGGCCATCAGCAAAAGAAGCTATAAATTATTATGTAACTTGAAGTGGTGCGTTACTAGCCCAGCGGCTAGTCGGGAGAGCGGATTTGATCAGGCGTTCCCTTATCCGTCCGCACCGCGGCTTTATATATAAGAACGCTGCGCGAGGAAGCAAGGCCCCAGTTCTCTCCAGACGCTGAATGACACGCCATCTGTGTCGGGAGCAGCGTCGCATCAGTGTCACTGCTACAAACAGCCTCGGGTGCCGTATTAAGTTACTAGAGATACGCGGAACCATGAAAACATTTCAAGTGAAGTGTTAATTCTGGAATGATTTTCATTATCTAGCTTCAGTTTGCGTATTGTCGTATTTTCACGTGCCGTCGCGGTACAGACATTCTACCAAATATTTAGCGTGGCGTTTGATGAAATATTTTCATCAAATCATGGCGAGCATTCTTTTTTAACATTTAATTCGGACATTTATAGTTGCATCAGCGCATTAGACTCTGAACTGCTCAGATAGTTAGGTTGTAGGGATACTTGTGTTTTTTATCAGTGAATTTCAGAATATACTCAACTATTTTGGAAAACCGTTTTGATTAGAAATCCCGGACAATCTCCTAATTCCTCAGAGCTATAAGCTGCAGCTATAATAACATTCTCAGATAAAGTGGGCACTAGGATCTCTAATTACTGGTTCCATGTTTTATTAAATCACTTTCTGGGTGCCAAAAAAGTAAATAGAGAGCCAGTGTTGAGAACGGCGAAAGACAGCATTAACAACATTCTAAAAGCCAGAAACTGATTCAACTTGCAAGCATTTATGCAGCAATTTAATTAGATTTTTTACAAATGATCCGCCACCCCACACCATTAAGTGGAAGAGCTTGTGCAACCATCATGTAAGTACATCTCCAAATTCTGTGTGGTGGTTTACATGTTCACAAGACAGCTCCTGACGAATTTTGATCGTAAGAGGTGTTTATAAAACTTTTAATCTCGCTGTTGCACCACTAGAGCAGCAACTGATGGACACTGAGCTGCTGCTGGAGTCTGAAATGCAGCAAGAAAGTGAGTATAATTGTCATATATTGCTGTTAGACTTTTTTTTTCATTGCATACAGTTGTTGTAGATGTTACTACTGATCAAGAGGAAAATGCATCGAGAATGATGACCAGGTGTCATCACTTCCATCTGATATGAATTTTTTACTTATTTATTTAATTTTTTTGTAATTGCGTACAATCAATATCTCGCTGCAGTCAAATTCAGTACGAATTTTTTGTTGTTGTTTCTAATAATCAATATCTTGTTGTAGACGACTTTCGTGAGATGGATCGATGGCTCCACAACAACAATAATTCCGGCCAGGATGAGTTGCCTGAGTGGAAACGTGAGATGGTGGCTGCTGAAAAGCGGTGCAATCTCTACCTCCTGGAACAGGAGATGGAGATACCTGACTGGGCGGGAGAACTACCAGAAAGATCGACTGAACTGCTCATTCCTGGGACCCAGAGTGTAAAAGGTGATTATAATGTGACTGTCATTGTTAAAGCATATAATTATTATTCTGAAATGCTGATGTACTTAATTGTCATTGATTACAGTATACATTTAAAAAAATCTTGTGCGTTCTGTTTAATTTTTTTCCGTCATTTGAATGTTTCAAAGGTGACACCAACACCGCCACGACAAGCGCTTGTTGTGGCACATGCCCCGAGTAGTGGTTGTGGGGGCAGGTGTCAAACATACACCCGAGCGGCGTGCACCGCTGTGCAAAGCGCCGCTCGTTGCCACGCGAGAGGCGGCCACGGCTGCTGCAATGCCGGCCCCCGCAACATCGCATACCCTCTGGCATCCGTGGGTGGTTCAGTCAGAGCAACGATCTCCCACCCGCCAGGCTGGTGATGGTGAAGGCTCAAATATGAAGCAACATCAACGAGCGCCATCGCCACAGCCTGGATGCTCCCACAGGAGCTTACCGCCACCGTCTCCTCCTACTTACGCTCCGGCTGCTCGCCCTCGCCAACAATGAAAGGTATTTGTGCCTCGACGCATACCCCTCCCCCCTGAAGGCGCCTCCCCAGCACCCTCATCCACCGGGTGGATGCAGTCGGCTCCTAGCTGTAGTATTAATGATAATGAACCTGTAGCTAGCGGTAGTGCTCTATCCCGTCTTGATAGTAAAGGACATCAGATTAGCGGCGTTATGACCCCTCTAGAATACTCGGCAGTTGCTAGGGCGTTTGGGGGCCGTATCTCGTATACTAGAATTGAGAATTCGGCTGAGAGGTATCGTGACCCAGTCAGGTTTCTAGAAGCATGCCTCCTGGTGCTGGAGACAGAGCTCCTCAAAGTCCTAGATGTTCCAAGATACAATGCCATTAAATGTAATGCAGTACTCTGCTGCGAGTTGACTCATCCACCCAAACAGCAGGATGCTGCTGAGGAGAAAACCTTACACTACATCTGGGGTGATAATGGAGGTATATCTCAGAGTACATAAATCGACGAGTGGTATCGTGAATCCACCTTGGGTGCTATACTGGCCCAGTTTCCCGAGATGGAACTAAGAGGGTTAGATAAAGCGCTCAGCCAAATACCACACCTCGACATCCATATTCATGTCTATGATCCGTTAAATTTAGGACCCAGTTATATCAAACTCCCTCAGGATATTAAGAAGAAGCAGGGTTGCATTAATGTTCAAAATAAAAAGATAACGCTTGTTTTGCATGATGAATTCTGGCTTGTGAGAGAAATTACCATTGCAGATACAATCCCAAACGCACAACAACATACATTGTACGAAAGAATAAAATCCCAGGAGGTTATAATTTTGATGGTATCATGTTCCCTATAAAGATTCAGGAGATACCAAAATTTGAGGCACAAAATCCTGGATATCGGTTCACACTTATGGCCTGAAGAAGAACCAGAAAAGCAAGCCAGATGAGGAGGATAAGCATACTATAGTTGGACCACTCCATTTTTCGAAGTATGCAGGTGAGCGTGATCTTCGTGTAAACATGCTGCTCTTCTCTGAAGGTGATAATCAGCATTACGTATGGACCAAAGACTTGACCTGCCTCCTTTACAGGCAATTGTCGAAACGTGTACACAAAAAACACATTTGCTTCAAGTGTCTAAATACCTTTCCAGAAGAAAAGTATTTGAAAAGACATCTGGAGGACTGTGAATCCAAGGAACCGGTATGTGTTGTAAGGTCTACAGAAGGAAAAAAGTTCATTAAATTCAAGAATGCACGCCACCAGGAACAATGTCCATTTGTTGTATATGCAGACTTCGAATGCCTCCTTGTCCCTATCACACGCTTTGAAGGGAATCCCTTAGCCTCACATACCATATTCACGCCAAAACGCGTACCGTATGCGGCAGCGTACCAAATTGCATGTTCATATGATTCAAGTCTTAACCGCTATGAATCTTATGCCGGGGATAACTCTGTGGTATGGATGCTCACTGAGCTTGAAAAACTCTCATGGGATGTTGATAGGCTTTACACCACCAGCATCCCCATGACCGAATGTGAGGAGGAAAAAAATTATACAATGGTGTGGTTAACTGTCATATCTGCAGGCTTTCATTAGATAGAAAAGCTGAAACTTCCCGTAGATATCATTGTTATTTCATGTGGAAGTTCCGCGGTGCAGATCACAACACATGCAATTTGATGTATCAGTTACCATGACACATACCCGTTTTCTTCCATAATTTAAGTGGGTATGACACTCACTTTCTAATTGAGCAATTGGTTAATTTCGGTTGTGAGAAAAATCAGGTCAGTGTCCTGCCTGAGAGTGTTGAGAAGGATACTTCATTCTCCAAACGAATGACGCCAAAAATTACTCTCCTCTTCCTTGACACGCTACGTTTTAGGCAGGCCCCACTCCAGAAGCTCGTTGGAACTCTACTTTCGGAGGATACGCATATCACCCGATCTGCATACCCCGATGAGGAAAATTTTCAGCTTCTCACTCGGAAAGGAGTTTTCCCTTAGGAATATGTGAATAGTACGGCGAACTCGACAAAAGCAGGCTACCCAACATTTTTTTTTTTCCGGTGTTGTTCGTTGCGTTTGGTCTAGGTGGGTTTCACAAGGCATCCGTTCAAGTTGATCGTTGATTCCTTTATGCAGCTTTTTTTTTTATTGCAGACTTTGCCAGTGTGTCCATAGATATGCCAAAGCAAATAATCCACGTATGGGTGCGGGGTTCAATGAATCCCTCGATGCAAGTTATATTCTATATTTGGATGTGAATAACTTATACGGGCATGCCACGATGCAGCCACTGCCGGTTGGTGGGTTTTAGTGGGTGTCCAAAAACGAATTAGAGGGATTAGGTGGAAAAATATTGGGTCTGGCAGCTGATCCTGATACAGGGTATGTGGTGCAGACAGACCTCGGAAAAGATTTTTACAAATTGATGAATAATTCCACTTTCAGTAAAACCATGCAGAATTTAAAAAATGAACGCGATATTTTTATTAGGACCGAATGGGATGGGCCGTGAGGCGTAAGAAAGTTCATCGCCAGACCTAATTTTAAGCCAGTCACAATTTTCAATGAGAACTTTGCTGCTGTGGAGATGTCGAACGTTTCAGTAGAGTTTACAAAACCAATATATTTGAGTATGTGTATACTGGACATCTCCAAACTCCACATGTACCGCTTCTACTATGAGTTTGCTAAAACTCATTTCGTGCAACCAAAGTTACTTTATATGGATAAAGATAGTTTCATCTACTGGGTGAAGAGTTGCGATCCATATGAAGTAATTAGGTGTCACGGCAATGAACTAGGCACATTGAGATATGCAGCCGATGATCCTTACAGTATTGTTCCTCAATACTAGAAGGTTATCGGCTTAATGAAAGATGAGGCGGATGAATTGCCAATTATGGGGTTTGTGGCTCTAAGATTCAAAATGTATGCATATCGTACAATAGATGGAGCCACCCAGACGCAGTCTAAGGGTGTGGGACTTGTGGCATCACATGTCCTAGTGGTCGAAGATTACTTGCAATTTTAAGTGTGAGTTCCACCCAGTTACCACGCAGGGTAGCCGTGCAGTCTGAGGCGTCTTGTAACAGTTCCCCCCGTCAGAGGTCTCTCGGGCATGGGTGTATGTGTTGTCCTTAGCGTAAGTCAGTTTAAGTTAGTTTAAGTAGTGCGTAAGCCTACGGACCGATGACCTCAGCAATTTGGTCCCACAGTCCTTACCACAAATTTCCATTTCCTTTTTCTCAACCCTGTTCATTTTAGTGCAGCTGTTTGGGATGGACATTTTAGGATCATCCGCTTCATTTTATTATTAAATTCTTTCACCTACTTGAGGTGGAAAATGTTTAGAGCCACCCAGTTAAAAGTATAAATTAAATCTTCTGTTTGGGTGGAATTTCACTTGTAACAGTATTAGTGTAAGAGAAACTATATACCTCTGCAATAGCTGTAAACAGTACTGTTATGTAAAGTACAAAAAAATTTTCGATTAGTGCTATTATTTTCAAAAACCAAGAAATGTGAATTTAAGAGCAGTATTTCTTCGTGTATTCTAAACAACAAGATTTGTGCATGTAAATCTGTGCGAGTATTTGTTTGAATAAAAAATTGTTATGCCTTACCATACGTCTTTGTTGTAATTTCACAAATCCCCACCCTCACAAACGTATATAAAGGCATGCAAGACGCACAACATATTAGTTTATAACATGAGGGAAGTGACGTTTAAGATGGAGGAAAAGAAAAAATACGAGTATGTAATGATTGCATGGAATTTCGCCTATCGTGCTGCACGTATAGGTTTTTGGGAACAGCCGACACGTGATCGTGTCCACTTCCAAAGACGTACAGCAAACATGGCTAAAATTATATCTCCTATGCTTGAACAAAGCCATAGACATAGGATCTGGGCAAAGCTACAAACTGTCTGAGTAGGAGCTAGGTAGAAAGAAAGAAAAACACAGAATGTGGGGTAAAAAATTCATTTAGTTTCATTAACCCAACTTAAAAGTAATTTTACATTTTCATAAGCAGACACAACACAATTTTTACACACGTTCTTCTTCTTGAGCTTATGGGTAGCAGGACACCCATAGAATTCCAGGTCTTGAATAGATGAAAACTTGGAAGATTCGCTGCATCCATGCGATCTTCTCCTCGCCTTTCACGTAGATGGTGGTCTCAGGATGATCGAATATTCGAAGTGACGTCATCATTTCTTTATTAGGTATACCAGGATCGTCCCAGTGGAGTCCATGAAAGAAATATGTTAGCCACTTTGCAATCCTCCGTGTTTTAGCACAGTTCACATCACTGAAAGGCTTCGGTGATGCTATTCTGCTGATAATGTCTCTATTATACCAGCACCTTTTATGTGTGCAACATCTTTAAATATGAATTGTCTACACTCATCATCATAGAAACCTTGAATGTCGGCAACGACGTTCACACTACAAGTTGTCATTGTGAAATGCTCTGGGCATGCCACAGCACTTGGTCACTTATACAGCACGCAGCACAACATCAATAAGTGAGCAATAGTTAATCACACGGTCATGTAGAACTACAGCATAGACTGCAGTGTGTTCTGGGAAATTTGATGAAGATTCAAATTCGATTCGTATATCTATTGGTACTGATTTAATTATCTCATTCTGCTTAGAACAGTCTATCAGCATGATTTTTCCTAGCTCCTCGAATTTCCGTAAACTGAGTAGGCATCCTTTCTCTTCGACATCTTCACAATAAGAAACACGGAACCTTGCATACATGGCAAATGCTAGACTGTACACATTCTGAGCTTACTGTAGCAGTAAATTGAGATACGGATAGAATTCGGAATTCAAGTAGACACTGGCATTAGTTGAATTACAGTTGTCAAATATGATGAAATTATTTACTAAATTCTCCCTTCTATTGGTCTGGAATGCAAGTACTGTAGAATGAATCTTGGTATTTCCAGATGCACCGATGTTTTAATAGCCCATGTTTGTCTGTTCGCGGTCGGCAGCAGTAGGTACTCAAAAATCTCTCATTAGCTGAAAGTTAATGGCAGATACGTACCTGTATTCAGAACTTTTAAAATCTTCAAATGCTCCTTATCTGCCACAGTGTGTGCGGCGTATGATTCGCTCACCATATTCCACTGGGTGAGATATATTGAGCGACGACGTCATTGCGAGGTATAAAGCCTACTGATTTAAGAAACTTGTAGTTTGCACCTTGGTGTTCTGCTGTGAAGTGCTGTGCTGTGCGCTGTGTGCCCTGGTTTTATGCCTTACGCCCATCTTGTCTTAGATGTAGTCGTACAATGATTTCCTCACCACGAAAGTCAACAAGTTGGTTATTTTGATCCATAATACGCAGCTCCAGATAGTCCATTGTCTGAACCGTCACTGGAAGGTATATAGCGTTGGTAGGAGTCTCAAGAATCGTATACCCTGTTCCAACTGATGGGAAGAATCCTTAACTGCCGGCCGCGGTGGTCTAGCGGTTCTAGGCGCTCAGTCCAGATCCGCGAGACTGCTACGGTCGCAGGTTCGAATCCTGCCTCGGGCATGGATGTGTGTGATGTCCTTAGGTTACTTAGGTTTAAGTAGTTCTAAGTTGTAGGGGACTGATGACCACAGATGTTAAGTCCCATAGTGCTCAGAGCCATATGAACCATTTGAAATCCTTAAATTGAATGAACCATTCTATCATTGAGATATGAGTTCGTTGCAACGTTACACTCCACACGGATTGTACGGACAGGGAGAATATCCACTGTCTGATCAGATTTGTAAAATTTATTGGGATCCGTTCTCAAAACCTGTCCCTTTGTGAAACCTAGTAGTGGATCTATTGAACCTTTCTGCTTAAATTCAATCGATGCATTCAACGTCCTTATTTCAGATTTAAATGTACTGATGTTTACACGGAGCTCAATCCCTTTTCCAGACTGTTTTAAAGCCTCGTTTAAATCGTCAATATCGATGGCACCAGGTTCAATTTCCACAAATTCGTTTTTACCATTAGTTTCCAGATGCAGTTTATTGTTAGCCTCTGTAATATTTGGGATGGTGTTGTATGTCTCCAGTCCAATCAGTGCGATGCTCCAATCTCCAACGCTTAAATCAACTGGTGCGAAGTATTTCGCACGTAGTTTAGACGATCGTTCTTTTAAAGTCAGAGTCTACGACATTGCATCTAAACATCGACTGGTGAATAGGTGCTTCATAGCCGTCCTTAAATATCATTTATAAACGTCAGGAGGAACATGATGCATAGTTGACCACACAGGAATGCATTAAAGTCTTGGAAGCGTCGAAAATTGTAAAAAATGGCTCTGAGCACTATGAGACTTAACATCTATGGTCATCAGTCACCTAGAACTTAGAACTACTTAAACCTAACTAACCTAAGGACAGCACACAACACCCAGTCATCACGAGGCAGAGAAAATCCCTGACCCCGCCGGGAATCGAACCCGGGAACCCGGGCGCGGGAAGCGTGAAAATTGTAGAACACATGTCTTCTGCCTGCGAAGTATCGTTGTAATTCTTCTGGGGGTTGCAGGTGGCCGAACTAGTCGAAATATTAGACGTCATTTGTATTTCTTTTTTTTTTAATAAATGCTACCCAGTGAGTTGGCAGGTACTCCTGCTCCATTCAGATTCACAATTCCGCATTCTCCTGATTTCCACATACTCTTCGGTAATGTATTCCGCATAAACACACCTCGGAATCCCAGAATGTTGAATTTCTTCGTAACAAACATAAGCAGATCTGTATTTGTAAGCACCCTGTCTGGTAGGACTGCTAGGGGGAATTTTTTTGATTATGAAGAGACCTAGTCCTTTCTTGTATGGTTCCAAGTATAACCATTTCCGATGGCTGCTGCCTCCATCACGCGGTTATGTCTTCTTGCCTCCTGCAGTTGCTCCTGAGTGTTTTGTCCATTCTTGACTGTCCTGACAATTGCCGCAGCACCCCCAGCAGTGAACCCACTGCTGAGGGACCGGCTAGGGCAGGAATGAGGAAGGGAGTAATTCCGCCCGACGTCTTGGGTACTGGTAGAACCCTGGGTGGTTTACTCGATAATTTTTCTTTCTCCTTTCTGCTTCAGGGCGCTTTTAGCTGCATGCGCCGCTGTCAGGATACAGTTTTTCATGCACTCTGCTTCCTTATTAGGGCCCTATGTGCAGTGCTCATAACTTCTTCACACCCAAACCCAACTTAACTTTACCACGCATAGTTTTTTTTTTTAACTGCAAATGCTGCAATCCGTTGACCTATACCAATACCCCTTCTCGCAGTATTGCCTTTGTTTTATCAGCTAAAATTCGATCGGCCGTGTGACGATCTTTCTTTGCTGGGTAAGCGATGTCCAGTTCCATACACGCAAGTTTTTTTCCAGGTCCACAGTAGTTATATCCAGGAGTGTGTAATTCGACTGATAATGTGGCGAGAATTCCGCCTCCTCCTCTAATGCGTCTCCTATCACGCATGTTATACTACTGAGGTGCTTGTGGTCTGCGCTGCCTGTTATGTAACAAATCGTTAGCGTCAATCCAGGTGTTTTGTGATGCGGTAAAACCAAGCCGCTCTATTCCCTCGACGCTGTATGACCTCAACGAGATACACACCTGGTTCCGAGCTTTTCTGTAACTCTTGTGTGTTAAGGCATCCTGCAATTTCAGTACCACTGCTGTCCTTTAAGAGGTAGGTTCCATGATTCGTTCCCTGCACTTCGGAAACTGTGAATATCCTGGTTTGCCAGTTTGTCATACTGTATGTGAATTCTCAAATTCTGTCTTGTGTTTTAAAATCCGTACTAAATCACCTACATTAAATAGCCTGTTTGCGCGGGTCTAACATTTTAATGCGAATGTATACTGTATCTAGAAGTCTATTATCACGAACAGCGATTGGTCTCATTTTTATTGTGCGATGTTTGGTTCGATTATACTGTGCTATTATTTATGGGAGGATATCGGTCCACATGTGTGAGCCACGAAGATTGAATTGCATCCACATTTGGCTTTTCACTGTTCTGTTCAGACGTTCCACAATACTCGCCTTCAGGTGGGTGAACGTCGAGTAGTGATGTATTCCATACCGCTCCATGACAGTCTTGAAATATCTATTGTAAAACTCACCACCGTGATCTGCTTGAAGGTTGTCTGGGCTTCGATTCGAGCCCGTCTGCAACGATCCATCAAACACATGCACGACTACCTTCCCTGTTTTCGCTATCACGGATAACAACCAGGCGTATTTAGAATAAGTATCAATGACCATTAAAATAAATTTGAATCCGTTATTCACACGTGAATATTCCCTCATGGCGACATGATCCGCCTGCCACAGGTCGTCCAGACCTTTAATCATAACATACCTTCGAAGGTATGTTTTGCGTGCTGGTTTGTGCAGTTCTCGAACTACAGTCTCCATGCTTACTCGACGATGCTTCTCTGTCTAAGCTCAGAAATTATTGAAACAACTTCATTGGAATGAGCTGTACACTGTTACCAGCGGCAGCTGATGCCATAAGCAGTCGTAGTTGGTCTGTTAGCTCATTGGGGTCGTTGTAATATATATACTTAGATTAGAGATTAGATTCAGTTTTCGTTACATAGACCTAACAAATGAGATGATTCTCGTGGGTGTGGAACATGTCAGAAAGTATAGCATAAAAACATAAAACATTTCAATATAATACTTACTACCCTGATCATTTGTCAGGAGATTGTCGAAATGAGTGAAATGCAATGCGTTAAACTGGAAGAGCTAATATTTACAGAATTAACACGCTGTCAGAATGAAACATTGTTATGCACTATTAATAAATTATCATACACAAAATACTTAATCTTGACTGTTGTGACCAAGTGCTGTCAAAATTGAAATCTTACAGACATTTTTACTTAAGCTGGCTTGACAGTTTCTGTTAAGATATTCGTCTATAGAGTAGAAGGAATTGCATATCAAGATGTCTTTCAAACTCTCTTTAAACCGTGCTTTATCTCAAACAACGTTTTAATGGTTTCTCTTTATCAGAACCCTTAAGAAATCCAAACTGCGACTTCGACAATATATTATTTGCAGTCAGATGCTTAACGAGACACTTGAACACAACCTTTTCAAATATTTTTGAGAAAGCCGGCAAATGTGAAATTGGTCGACAGTTTGAAGGTATCTATTTATCCCCCTTCTTGTAAAGAGGCTTAACATCAGCATATTTTAGCCAGCCTGGAAACGTTCTGCTGATAAGAGATTGATTATACAAATAACTTGGGATAGAACTCAACTCGTGTATGCACTCTTTGATTAACTTCATTGATATGTTATCATACCCAATGGAATACTAATATTTTAAGGATTTTGTGATGGATGCTACTTCTTTGGGAGATGTGAGTGTCATTTGCATTTTACTGGAGTTACTTTTAAAGCCTGGTCTCAGATACTCCATTGCACTGTTTGCAGAACCAGATAATCCCAAGCTGTCAGTAACAGAAATGAAGTACTTTTTAAGATGTTTGCAACCCTACATGCACTTGTTACCAAAGTCTCATTTATTTTTAGAGTTATCTGTTCCTCTTCCTTTTTGGTCCTACCTGTCTCTGTCCTCACTATATCCCATACAGTTTTTTTTCCTGATGTAATTATCTTTTTCTCATAATAAAGCTGCTTCGATTTCTGGATTACTTGCTACAGTATTTTGATGTATTCTTTGTAATGCATTACAATTCAAACATCAGAGCTGTTCCTAGATAGTAGATACAGTCTCCTTTTTGTTTTTGTCCACATGGTATCTGTATTTCTTGTGTAATCCACGATTTATTTTTTGACTTCTCTGTGATTTGAGTTACCTTTAGGGGAAAACAATTTTCAAAAATGGCGGTAACTTTATTAATGAATTCTTTGTATTTTCCATTTAAGTCAGGAGTATTGTAAACATCTATCCAGGTCATGTCTTAGAGCAATTTCCTGAATTTCTTAATTTTTAGCTTGCTTATTACCCTCCTGTACTCAGATTTAATAATTTTTTTATCCTGACAAGTTGCAACATTTAACACAGGATGCTGCATGTCATGATCAGATAGCCCATCTGCTATTGGTTTTGTGGTATGACTTTTTCCCCTAGATTTGTCTACAAAGATATGATCAACAGCAGTCTCAGAGCTTTTACATATCCTAGTAGCAAAGTTTACAGCAGGAACTAAATTGAATTCTGACTGCAATAATTGCTCACTGACATAGCTTCTCAATAAATCCACATCACCAGCAACCACTATTTCCTTGTTTTTTTACCATGAGATGGGACAGCAGAGCTTCCAGATTTCTTCTGAGAAGGTTAAAATTTCCTGATATACCGACTATTATAAAGGACTTATTATAAAATACTGCTTCTGTTGCAGAAGCTTATAAGTGCTGCTCTGGGCAAAATTTATTAACATCAATATTCTTTAAATCAAAAAAATTTCTGACAAATGTGGAAACTCCTGCTTTCCCCATATTTTCTCTACAGAAGTAAGAGGCTAACTTGAATCCTGTAACATTTAACATATGTATACCAGTGGTCACATGATGTTCAGAGAGGCAGATTATATCAACCTGTTTGCTCATCTCTAGTTCTTCAACACAAATAAGCAACTCATTAAGCTTACTCCTTAGTCCTCGGATATTCTGATGCTATACCGATAACTGATTTTGTACACTGCCTGGATTACAACTGGATGAACCTAATTTTTCCCAATTTTTGAGTATCTCTAGTTTCAATCAGAGGCTGTCTGCTTGAATTGTGTACATTAAAATTTGCTTTCTGGCTGCCTGTTTTATCAATGTGCATGTCATTTTCAGCCTGTCTCTGAACATCTTTTGTTTCTGCCCTTCCTACCCTAAAAAACTGCTGCTCTGTCACTTGTAATCACTGGTACTTTACCACATATGACAGTGCCCCCCCCCCCCCCCCCCCATAAGTTATTTGCTATTAGCCCAGACAGTTTTCCCTTCCATTTCCTGTTGAAGGCTATGCCTAGCATAGTCCCAACTGCTCATAGAGCCAACAGGAACCGCAGTGATATGAGACCCCATATCTGATCCAAGCAGCCATTCCACCTCTAAATTAACTCTCCTAACAGGAGAGTTTAAATGAGGCCAGTGATTGCGCCTCAGAACAGACACAAGCCCAACACCAGTATATCTTGTTGCTGAAGCTATCTTTACCATATCACTCCTAATTGAATAACTAGGGTTCCTATCTATTTGTTTCCTGCCCCACCTGCTATTACCATGGTATCTTTCTTTGGGAAGTCTTTGCAAAGTGAACCTACATCCTCTATCACCTAACCCAGACTTGCACTAGGTTTAAAAAAACTTGTGACCTGGTAACCTGACTCTAGTTCATCCTGCAACAGTTGGCCAACACCTCTACCATGTGAACTACCTAACAACAAAACTTTCTTCTTCTTCTTCTTCACAGCTTTTTCTGACTTATTACTTTTCAAACACTTTTTGAAAGTTTGTTGTCTCCTGTCTACTCCCACATCTATTTGTGGCTCATTAGTTTCCAACTGTGACAACAGATCAAACCTGTTTTCCACATTCACAACCACACTGTCTGAGAACATCCTATTCCTATTTCTTCTATAACCTGTTGTCACTTCCCACCTCTCTTTTCCCTTCTTCCCACTTAACCTTTCCAGATCTTGTTTCACTTTATGTAGTTCTGCCTGAAGGGCAGCAATCTTCTCCTCCTATACCACTATCTTCCTGTCTCTGTAGCAAATCCTACACAACCAATGAGCCTTGTTTATTTCCCCCATTCCCACGCCACTACAATCACCCACATGAAAGAAACTGCAACAACCCTCTCACCACACCTCGGAACCAACAATCCTACCACAAGTCATACACTTCTCACTCATGGCAAACAAATTTGAGCTTTAGTCTAAGTTAAAATAACAATAACTTCGTAGACTACTCAATTAATATATTAAATTTCTTTGAAAGTTTAGGCCTAAAGTTCGGATACTAATTCAAAACTTCTGGAGAAACAAAAACGATATAACCTGTACTGGTATTGTTTACGTGACGAAACCAAATGCAAACAAAGAACACAGCCTTCACTATATATACTTTTCACTTATTTCGGAACTTTTCACTTCGGCTACTTACTAGAGAATCATAGGGATAGCGTGTAAGAATACACTAACAACATAAATTTTACTTACAGTATATCACAACGTATCAGTTAGAAGCAATATTTCATTATACATTTCTAGATCTTTAGGTGAATAATTTACAGTTTTTGTGGGTCTTAGGAAAATAAGGTCCAGTAGACCAAGTGCTCTTTGAAACTGTTTATCTCCGATCTGTATTGTTTTTTCATTTAAAGTTCTAGGCTGTGTGCCCAACATGTATGGTTTCTCACCACTGACACCGAATGTTTTGTCTATCCTAGCGTCGCTGTGACGTTAAGGAAATCGGCAATAGCGTCGTCGTCGTTGTTGTGGAATTTCGATGAGAGTTCATCGAGAGATTCAGTAGCTGGTTTAAAGGTTTCTCGTAGTGTCTGCTCCCGCTTCTTTTTTTTCTTTTTTTTTCAGTATAGTTCGTTGCGTTTGGTCTGTGCGGACGTCACATGGCGTCCGTTCAAGTTGATCGTTGATTCCTTTACTCAGTTTTTTTATTACAGAGAACAATCGGCCCTCTGACCGAACACGCTGAGGTACCGTGCCGGCAATTCAAATGCCCTAACTCCAGCAACCTTAACTTCTCGCAAACGGCCTTCCGTCCCTCGATGACTTTATGCTTAGTCGCCATCTGTTTCTAATCGGACATCTGTGCAGCGTGAGATATATATCAGCTCTTCTTCTTCTTACATTGCTCCCCCTTCTCGGTAACAGGTATTTTCCCTTCAGTTAAGTCGCCTATTTTCTTTTCAATTGCGTTAACCAGTTCTCAATAACAGCTATTTCCCCTTCAGTTAAGCCGTTTACTTTCTTCTCGATTGCATTAACCCGATCATTCAGTGCATTGTTCAACCTCATACGGATTTGACAATACGTCTCTGGTTCCTTGCGTACACCTCCAATTTTGTGTTCGAATGTTTGAATTTCCGCGTCGATGCACACCCACTCTATCAAACTGAGCTCTCGACATGTGTGCGAATTTATCCATGGTGATGTGTATACGGATGTTCTCACCTCTTTGCATGGCTACATACACAGGAAATCCTGAATGTTCCGTCTTTACCTGCCATCATTCAGTTCTTTTGTTTTATCAATAACGAGAAACCCATGCTGTGATTGATTCCAGCAATCTGCACTTATCTTTGCAAAATCATTGAACGACATGTTAGTTCATACATGAGCCTGGTAAAGGTGTTTTAAATTCAGGTTGTCCTGTTTGAATGCTATAATTATGTTTTTATTATCCCTCGCCAGCTATTTTGGGATTCTGCAATATGTCTTACCCAGATAAAATACATCAACAGCCATATGGCGACCGTAACAGAAATATCGCCTAATTTGATCTTGGTTTTCCACAGCAACAGCATTAAATATGAACACTGTGTTTGGCTTTGCTTTTTCCGGTGGAGCGATATCACTGTTCTCACTGAATGTCGTGTATGTCACACCATCTGCACCCTGCAGTATCTCCAGTAATATTTGGTATCTGGGCTGAAACAGTGTTTTGAAAATACACATATATGCTCAAAGTGGACTCCATCCAGATGTGTTAGCAGCGACAAGAGAACATTTGTCTTGCCCCAGTTGTATGGCCCTGCAACTATTGCACGTGTGTTGTTGGGAAGGAGTATGCCATTCTTCTTCCTCTTCTTCTGGTCTTCTTGCACGCCGTCACAGCTCCAGTCGCTTAACAACAAATTCTTGATGCTTCACCTATCCTGCCATGATGCCTACTACGTCAGGTACTGGCGTGCAAAGGGTTTTTAAAGAAAATAACGAATACTATGCCCATCCATGACACCGACCATTTCAGGTACTGGCGTGCTATGGGCTTTTGTGGAGAATTTAGTTACATGACGCAATTTTGAGCTGTTGCATGTTTCCAGTGAAAATACTGGGGCAATAGCTTTGGAACTTGCAATATAGCAAGAGGTCATAAATAAAAAAGCATATACATGGTTGTATACATTTTTTTATTCAGTAATCATACACAGGATTCTCTACATCAACTGGTTCTTCCTTTATCTTAACGCCAGCACAGAATATAGAAAATAAATTCTTCTTGTAAGCACAGAATTCAGCATATATTTCTCTCAAACTTATTGGCAGTACATTAGTTTTCACTGGCACCAATCTGACCCATTGTTCGAAGTCGTCTACATGCACAATGTTCATACTTAGATACACAGCAATGTCTCCATACACAGCTTTAACACAAGGCAGCCGTCTGTTCTCTCTTTACGTTCCTGTCTGTGGTTGCTTCTATACCAATTTGTAAACGTTTCGAACCACTAGCGGTTAAATTATACATTGAAGAGAAGAATAATGGTGCACAGGGCTTAATTGGTATCTTCTCATCCACTACATCCTCACTTTGTCCATGCAGTATCACTGAAATAGTCTGCGATTGCGCGTATTATGGAGGCCAGTACCGACTTGCGTCATGCTGATTAAGACCCCCTGTGCACTTCAGTGAGTCAGGGGCTGGTTGGGTGTTTTCAACCGACAATAACAGCTAACTGTCCTGCTCCATCAAGCTGACCAGGTGCGCCACTGCTGCGGGTCCCGACGGGCTGGGACATACCGCTGCAGCAGTCCCTGAGAGGCTGGAGGACGTCGCATCCACTGATAAGCAAAGAATAAAAACCATTACAAGCGATGATAGAAGTACAAGGGCACTCGCATGGCAGTAAACATAGACATTATGCAGGGGGTACTTACTCTTCCGTGGCTTCTTCCTGTTCTGTTGCTGCTGTGGCTGGATGGTGCTGGACCATCTCGACTGGCGCTTGATTCTGAGTGAGTGAGTAACTGACTGGCTGCAACTGAGGTTGCAGAGCTGTTGGGCCCGACTTATTGCCCCATTGTGATCGGTGCTGCGTTCCTGTTGGCTACTGTCAATTTCAAGCGCCTCTGGTTGTATAATTGTGTCGTTAGGGGGCGTAATTGGGCTCCCTTCCAGGAGGACCAGGGTTCGAGTCCCTTAAAGGGTACCACCATTTTTAATTTCCCGCCAATTGCCGGGTGGCGGGGAGGGGGGGGGGGGGGCATGTCGGCACAGCCCTGGAACAAAGAAATTCCTACCAAAACTCCCAATTCCCACCAAAATTCAAAATTCCATTCAATAGAATAGATTGGGGAAGGGGATGGTGGAGAGGGGGAGGGGACTGGGGCCCATGTACATATTGAGAAAAACACATGAAGTCTGGGGGTAGGTGAGTTTAGGAGTGCGGGTTGGGGTGGGTGTGGTTGGGGATGGTCAGGGCGGGGGAGGGGGCGTGATTATTTGATACATTTAATTAATTTGCATATCAGTTTGATATCAGAAGTGTCCTGGTGCGCCGGCCGGAGTGGCCGTGCGGTTCTAGACGCTACAGTCTGGAGCCGAGCGACCGCTACGGTCGCAGGTTCGTATCCTGCCTCGGGCATGGATGTGTGTGATGTCCTTAGGTTAGTTAGGTTTAATTAGTTCTAAGTTCTAGGCGACTGATGACCTCAGAAGTTATGTCGCATAGTGCTCAGAGCCATTTGAACCATTTGTCCTGGTGCCACTATCTTCCTACTACGACATATGTGGACCTCGATCACAGACATATGGAATTTACCAGTATTCCAAGTACCACTATAGGGGAGTACCCTGTAGGTAGTCTCTATAAGATAGAAAAAAAAGACCATCTACTGCAGAAAGAGATGGTGCTGTCATCGACTCAGTGCTAGAAGTCATTATTTAGTATTTCAAGAAACCAAAGGAAGAGGAAAGCAGACACAACGTTTTAGGGCAATCAGTAGCTACCAAAATGTGAGACATTTCTGACGTCCGCAGCTCGTGGTCGTGCGGTAGCATTCTCGCTTCCCGCGCCCGGGTTCCCGGGTTCGATTCCCGGCGGGGTCAGGGATTTTCTCTGCCTCGTGATGACTGGGTGTTGTGTGATGTCCTTAGGTTAGTTAGGTTTAAGTAGTTCTAAGTTCTAGGAGACTGATGACCATAGACGTTAAGTCCCATAGTGCTCAGAGCCACATTTCTGATTTAAAACAAAAACATGTAGCAGAAAAATCAATTAATAACGCTTTACTCATGGTGTAAATGGGTTGCTTAATACCCACCCGTACTATGCACGAAGTCAGTGCTGCATTTAATGTTCTGTATAGTGAGTCCTACCAAGCAGTTGAAACTGTCGACAGCAATGACTCAATACTTGCATTATACATAACAGATTTTACTGATGCTCAATCTGTATGTTAATCGCCGTTTCGTATTTCTGTGCGTTATTTACTTACAAATAAAAGAGTTCATGTGAAAAAAGCGTTTGACCCTCCTTTAAGAAATTATTTTTGAGCACCTCGTGGATAGCGTGGCAGGTTTCATCCACTGAAATCATAGATGTGTATTTGAGGTCTTCATAACACATTCCTGTCGCGAGAAATCAGAATGTTGCTAATAGTCTTTCATGTGATGTTATAGCCTCCCTCATAAACGTGTCCTGCTTTTTAATCACAGGCATAATGAGTGACGTGGTTCAAATAGGTTTCTTCATTCAGCCTGAGATAATCACGAGTACAGGACTAGACCTTCAGTTCACTAAGTAAATTAATATAGGGATATGATTTTCGTTTCTTTAATCACTCTTTACTCCACATATGACGTCTTCTTTTTTGTTGTGTTCGTAACACAAGCGAAAAGGCAGTCAAAGACAGCACGTCGTAGTTTGATTTCTGGTAAACAACCTGATGCCTGTACAAACCGTATGGAGACGCGAGGAATTTTTGCATGCGTGCTTGTCGAGCACAGAATTTATTTGTAACCATCTTGAGGCATGAGCATCCACAGAATATTTTCCAAGCGGGGGCAAATTTCAAAACTTATAACTTATTCGGCGAGTTTGAAAACGTGTCGTATCCCAAGAACTAAATTTAATAAGTACACAAAGCTTATTGTATCTGAAACGACTGATAGTTACCTACACAGTAAATTTTAGGTAAGCTACTTCGGTACCTAAATAGTAAGTATATTTCAATACTACATGCAAATAAAATCTTTTTATGTTTTAATCTGATTATGGGTGTCATCTTTTTCATTCAATGATCTGAAATTACATCATCACAAGATTAAATAAAAGGTATCCAACGAGTTTCGAAACAAAGCTATAAAATATTTACAAAAATAATTTATTCATACTCCTATAATGTTAGGTTGAAACCGAAAATTAAAGATCGGAAATAAAAAAGAATGGTTAAGAAAATACTGCTGGATATAAACAAAAAAGCCGTGTTAATATCCATCGACATGAGGAAACAGGGAAGAAACCATTTTAAAATGTTTATTCAACTTAAATATCTATATCTACATCATACTCCGCAAGCTACCTAATGGTGTGTGGTGGAGGGTAATTTCAGTACCACTATCTGATCCCTCCAACCCTGTTCCACTCGCGAATAGTGTGTGGGAAGAATGATTGTCGGCAAGCCTATGTATTGGCTCTAATTTCTCGAATTTCCTCCTCGTGATCAATACGCGAGATGTATGTGGAGGGAAGTAATATGTTGTCTGACCCCTCCTCAAAAGTACTGTCCCGAAATTTCAATAGTAAATCTCTCCGTGATGCACAACGTCTCTCTTGTAACGTCTGCCAGTGGAGTTTGTTTAGCATCTCCGTAACGCTCTCCCGCCGACTGAACGATCCCGTGACGAAACGCGCTGCTCTTCATTGGATCTTCTCTATCTCGTCTATCAGTCCTACCTGATGGGGATCCCAGATAGATGAACAGTACTCAAGAATCGGGCGAACAAGCGCCTTATAAGACACTTCTTTCGTGGATGAGTTACATTTCCTTAAGATTCTTCCGATGAATTTGAGTCTTGTGTCTGCTTTTCCTGCTATCTGTTTTATATGGTCATTCCACTTAAGGCTGCTCTGAATAGTTACGCCATGATATTTTACAGCAGACGCTGTCCCTAGCTGGTTGTCATCAAGAGTGTAACTGTACAGTAGTGGATTTCTTTTCCAATGAATGCGCAATATGTTACATTTATTTACGTTCAGGGTCAACTGCCAGAGTCTGCACCATTCATTAATTCTCTGCAGGTCGTTCTAAAAATTCTATCTTCTGGCGTTGCTGCTTTGGTATAAACAACAGCATCATCTGCGAATAGCCTTAAAGAGCATCCGACGCTTTCTACTAGATCAAAATCTAATGGCTCTGGGACTTACCTTCTGAGGTCATCAGTCCCCTAGAACTTAGAACTACTTAAACCTAACTAGCCTAAGGACATCACACACATCCATGCCCGAGGCAGGATTCGAACCTGCGACCGTAGCGGTCGCGCGGTTCCAGACTGTAGCGCCTAGAACCGCTTGGCCCTTCCGGTCGGCTTCTACTAGATCATTTATATATATTGTGAATAGCAACGGTCCTATCACACTTCTTTGTGGATATTACCTTTACATCTGTCGATTTAATTCCGTTGAGAGCGACGTGTTGATTCAAACTGCAAGAAAGCGTTGAATCTAATCGCAGGTCTGCTCTGATACTCCGTAAGATTGTATTTTTTTCATTAAACGGCAATGCGGGACGGTGTCAAATGTGTGATCGCCGTTGTCCACTGCGCTGTGGATCTCATGGAGGAACAGAGCGAGCTGAGTTTCAAAGGATCTCTATTTGCGGAATCCATGTTGATTTTTATAGAGGAGCTGTTCATTTTCCAAGAACGTCATAATATTTGAGCATAAAACATGTTCCATAATTCTACAACAGATTGACGTCAACGATATAGGTCTATAATTGTGTGGATCTGTCTTACGGCCTTTCTTAAAAACGGGAATGATCTGCGCTTTTTTCCAGTCGTTAGGTACCTTTCGTTGCTCAAGCGATCTACGATAAATTACTGCTAGAAGGGGAGCAAGTTCTTTCGGATAATCTTTATAGAATCTTATAGGTATCTCATCTGGTCCTGAAGCCTTTCCACTACTAAGGGATTGTAGCTGCTTTTCAATTCCGCAATCGGTTATCTCAGTATCTGCCATTTCGATGTTCGCATGACGAGTGAAAGGAGGGACATTGTTACGATCTTCCGCGGTGAAACATCTTCGGAAGACCGAATTCAGTATTTCGGTCTTCTCTCTGTTATCTTCCGTTTCGGTGCCGGTGTGGTCACCGAGGGAATGAATAGATGATTTTGACCCACTTACTGATACAGAATGAATAGATGATTTTGACCCACTTACTGATACCAGCTATAATACTTCGTTAGCTTATAAAACTTCATCTGTTCACGTTAATGGATTCACTGCATTACTTTTATGATTTCTATTTTTTAATGTCGACTGGCCTACCTTAGTTGAAAAAAAGTGGTTTTAAAGCTACATTTTGAGCAGGTTAGCGTAAGTGTGGCCCAGGACTAATATAACGAGTAGAAACATGAGATTTCAGTTGTTTATTACAGATAAACTGTACAACGTAGAAGCACATTGCGCATGTCACTGAATAGAGAGGAAGGTTCAAAGTTTTAACACTGCTGCGCTGTTGCTTGTTTGTAACAAGATGGCGACTACACCCCAAGAGAATTAATTTTGTATGTTGGAATTTACGCGAAGTCAATATATTGTTCAAGTACAACGACCATTCCGTCGTCGATTCAGCCAGAAGCTGCCTCTGCATAAGAAAATTTATTACTGGAATACAAAATTCTAGGAATTTTGTTGCATATGTAAACGGAAGAGCACTGGTCGGCCACGCATGTCTGATCAAAATGTCGAGGGTGACTGGCATGCGTTCGCACGGAGCCTTCGGAAGTTCACAAGACGCTAGCAGTCGAGAAACTTCAACTTCTCTAGACAACGGTGTGGCGTTTTATGAAACGACGCCTGCAGATGAAACCTTCAAAGTTGCAGTTACTGCCGCATTTGCGTCCCGGCGATCACGAAAGTACGAACAACAAGATCTTGTTCATTGCTTTTGACCTCCCAGGTCACCAAACCTCACACGTTGCGATTTTTTCCTGTGGGGGTACTGAAAAGATGGAGTTGTAGTCCCACCTATGGTAGCTACTCTTCAGGAGCTGAGAAAGAGAATTTTTGAAGCTGTCGATTCAGTAAATAGGGACCTGTTGATCAGTGTATGAAAAAAAAGGACAACCGTTTTGATGTTTCTAGAGCATCACTTGGTGCTCATGTTGAGTGTACGGTGTGTGTACGATGTGCGGCTAGAAAAAAACCGGACTGATGCTGGAAAAAACATTTATTTACAATTATTTACAATTTCATGTTATCTCCTTCAATGTACTATCCTCCTCGGTCTCTACACCGCTCCATACGAATTTTCCACTGTTCATAGCAATGCTGCAGATCATTTTCGGTAAGTCCATACATTACTTCCGTCGCTTTTTCTTTTACTGCTTCAACAGTCTCAAATCTAGTTCCTTTCAAAGCTGACTTGACTTTAGGGAAAAGAAAAAAGTCACAGGGGGCTAAATCAGGTGAGTAGGGTGGATGATCTAAGATGGGAATGTTGTGTTTTGCCAAAAACGTCTTCACTGACAACGCACTGTGAGCTGGGACATTGTCTTGGTGAAGGATCCATGACTTTTTTCTCCACAAATCGTTCCGTTTTCTCCGTACTCGCTCACGTAGGGTAGCCAGGACGCTAATGCAGTAATGCTGATTCACTGTTTGTCCCTCTGGTAACCAATCAATGTGCACAATCCCTTTGATGTAAAAAAAAAAAAAAAAGAACAATCATCATTGCCTTGAATTTCGATTTTGACATTCGTGCTTTTTTGTCGTGGAGAACCAGGAGTTTTCCAATGCATCGATTGGCGTTTAGTTTCGGGATCGTAAGTAAAAAACCACGATTCATCGCAAGTAATAACATTTTGTAAGAAGGTGGGATCACTTTCAATGTTTTCCAGGATGTCAGAACAAATCATTCTTCAGCGTTCCTTCTGTTCAATTGTGAGACACTTTGGAACCATTTTTGAACACACTTTGTTCATGTTGAAACTTTCATGAAGAATCTGCATAACACTTTCCTTGTCAACTCCTGTTAACTCAGACACTGCTCTGATTGTTAAACGGCGATCTTGTCGAACAAGTTTACCGATTTTTTCAATGTTTGCATCAGTTTTTGCTGACAATGGTCTGCCAGTGCGAGTGTCATCACTGGTGTCTTCGCGGCCATCTTTAAATCGTTTAAACCACCCAAACACTTGTGTTCGCGATAAACAATCATCGCCGTACACTTGTTGTAACATTACAAACGTTTCACTTGCAGATTTTCCTAGTTTGAAACAAAATTTGATGTTAACACGCTGTTCTTTCTGTACACTCAACATTTTCCGACGCACAGACAAAACGTCAACTACTTAAAACAGACGCCACGGGCAGACTGAGTGCAGGAGGCAGATGAAACTCGAGCAGTAGGCGGAGCGAGAGTCACGTGACAGGCCACGTGACTTTCAGCCTTATTGCATTCGTTTTATTGTTTCACCACTACTAGTCCGGTTTTTTTCTAGCCACACCTCGTATATATGAACTTAAAACTTTGAACCTTCCTGTATCTAATATCATGGGCCATTTATTTCTATCTGTTGTCTGTAACAAACACTTGAAATATGTTATTTGTTTTTTAATCACCCTGTACGACTAGATACACGTGAAAACTAACCAAAACCATCCTGAAATTGACCGATTGAATCAGATTTTAGAAACCAAAGGCTGCACCAAATTAACCTAAGTCCTTCCAGTTTACCACATTGTCGTGCAGCATGCCAACTGGAATGCAAAATTCGATGATCTGTGGCCGTGTGTTGGGCTGTGTTGCACTTATAAGCTTTGAGAAGCTCCCAGTCCGGAGAACACGTTTTTTCGACGCTGAAACTTCACACATTTCCCCCTATCTTCTAACGCAGAAAAAAGCATTTTCTTTTTTCTACTGATGTGCTTGGGATTAAGGATAGATGTACACTCCTACAATACAGCAGGGTTGTTTTTTCTGAATGTACTAAATAACTCTGTCGTGTAAAACTTAATGCAGAATCCGGAAGCCATCATGGGATTCCTTTTTCTACAGATAAACTGTAAACTACTCTTGCGATTCCGTTATGCGTAAGTGGTGTGGGGGCGGCGGGGAGGGTACTTCCTTATGGGAACTGTTGCCATGTTTAGGAATCGAGAATTCGCGACGAAATCCGCACGTAAGGATGCTGAGGTTTGTAGAAACCTTTAGGGGCGTAGAAGTGCGACCGTAATCGGAAACCTGTGTTTTATCGAAGAAATAACGAACACATATCGATGTACGCATACTGAAAGAAAATGTACGCTTGTGTTCCTGAACATATTGTTCTGAATACTAACTGTATAATATAGCTTCTGTGTAACGCACCAAGACAGATGATGACACCTGCACAGTCTCCTTGTTTAAACCTGACTTTAGTTTTAGTAATTTATTTGTCTGGAATTCATGTTAAAATGTTATAGGATTCTTGAATTCACTCGAAGCAAAAACATAAACATAAATATATTTATACTGGACATACATAGATGTGACTAATGAGAAGACAGACTGCCAGCCCTAACCTTATATAAGGAAGCATCCTGGCATTTGCCTACAGTGATTTAAGAAAACTATGGAAAACATGAATCAGGATGGCTGGTCAGAGCATTAACCTCCATCCAGCCGAATCTGAGGCCAGTGTCTTAACAAATTCATCACCAGCCTAATGCACAATTCTCTTTTGTTTGCACACACTTGGAACACGTTAGCTCAATAATGTGAACACTATATTGTTCATTTAATCTCCAGATATCAGTTGTGATCTGATAGCAACATAGGTACTGCGCACATGGCGAGCAAGTCATTGACTTTCCCTATATGCACATCAAGAAATGCATCTACACATACACTAGGCATTCATACTTTTGTCTTGGATATATTGCCCAGGAATTAAATTAAAAATTTATCCCATACCCCAGTTCTGACCAAAGTTTTCAGGAGATTTCCCTTGCTTGTGGGGCAAATTCTGCAACTGGAAGTCCCCTTCAAAATGTATTCTGAATTGGGACTCTCTTCGCCCCAGTACAAGCTTGCCTGTTATTTGACTGAAAAGACCCTGCCTCCACAATAGTTCACAATGTAAAGAGCGCACTCTACCTTAAAAAAAGTGTCATCAAGTTAACAACCCAAAGATTGTTTTGAACACCACAGGGTTTTACTAGGCATTGTCCTATTGGACGTGCATGCCATTGCCTTCTTCTGACCTTTGGCGTGACTCTGCATTCAGAGAATGAAAAATATAATAAAAAATATTTCTTACAACAGTACTTCATTATAGAAAAGAAAAAGAACCATGCTGCATTAAGCACAGATTATAAATCTGTAGATTGTGTCATAAACACACATAGTTTTAGGGCTGAATATTAACTATCACGTAAAGTGGGAATGAACACAAAAACGCATTGGCAAAAAGAATGTCATCTTCCTGTAATGCTCTAATGGTTCTGTCTTCAGTTTGCAACAGCCAGTGTGGCCTATGTACAGTCAGTTCTTAGCTATGGGATTCTTTTCTGGGGGTCTAAGGCACAAAGCATGGACATAGTTTTTAAACTGCATAACAAGGCCGTAAGTAACTGGGAGCAGTGGTCAGACTCATTGTAGAGAACTATTTACGAAAACTGGGTATCCTTACTACACCAAGTTAGTATATCTACAAATCCACTGTGCAAATCAGGAAAAACATTTGTAAGCAGTCCACTAATGGTTATACACATGATCATCGATCAGCTTACCTTTACCAAGGAAAAACAAAAAAAAAACCTCGATACAACATTTAGTACCAGAGAATAAAATTGTATAATAAATTGCACAAGGAGATGAAAAACATTACTAAAATACATCTGTTTCAAAAGCAACTAAAACATTACCATAGGTAAAGCATACTACACAATTAAATATTACTCAAAGGATTCAGGGTAGTGGTTAACAATGAAAGAAAATAACTGCAACATCCTGTCACATTGAAATACATTATCACAACATAATATTTTTACAAGACAATAACGTGCCCTTGTATTTTTCCTGAGCTCAATGAGTGCATCATGGGGGGAATGATGAATCAATTTTTCATGTAGACTGATGGGAGGACATGGAAACGTGCATGGGTTATTACATGCCTGAAGTCAGTTTTCAGAACAGATTACAGGTAATGCAAGAGGCTTAACAGTATTTTTATGGTCTAGGAGTTACCAGCAGATGTCCTTAGTGCGTTGTGTAGTATTGAAGTGCAAAAATATGTATCATGTTATAATTTGTCTAGAACAAGTTGTGTGTAAATTAAATATCAGTGTACAGTAGGGACTAACTAAATTAGACAGCGCAGTTGTAAAGACATGACCTCATATTCACGAGGATAGAGTTTGCTCTGCCCAACCTTGACTTAGGTTTTCCCCGATTTTTCTAAATTACTTCAGGCAAATGCTGGGATGGTTCCATTGTCAAGGCCACAGTCAACGTCCTGTCCTAATGCCATAAAAGATACTTGTACAGGGTGTTAACTAATATGTGGGAAACCTCTGGGGAATGGATACAGGACTTTAAAATAAGCAAAACTTCATATATACATATTTACCTTTCGCTACTTGAAATGACCCCCATGAAAAACGAGCGATAGTAGGACAATGAAATTTTGTGGAAACTTTTGTAAGGATATGTGGAAGTAACGAATAAACCATTGAAGAAACACCCTTCAATTTCCACATTAGAGGGTATAATTTGTTAATTACATACCATGTTTACGTTATAGGTTACAAACGTGCCCATTTTGGCGACCATCTGCATCCACAACAGCCTGGAACAACACTAGGGATACCACAGTTTTTTGCAGCACATTCTGAATGGTGGACCATGAAATGTTCTGCTGTCATGACACAACTCGTGCAGTGTTTGAAGATCGCACGTTGCATCCAGCATTCTCAGCCATTCTTCAATTCTTCAACAGCTTGTGGCGCAGTTGGCCATTGCCCTCTCCCAGGAGCAATTCCCAAATCGCCAGTTAATTCGAACTTCCGAATCATGTTCTTCAACAATGGCGCAGAAGGAGGACGTCCCCATATTGCTTTAACGCATCGACACTCGCGAAGAGCAGCAGCACTGTTGCTGTTGTTTTGATAAAACAGCTTTGTGAGTAAGCCCCTGCTCACGTTGACCATGTACATGTTGACAGTCTGCAACTGTAACACACACTAATGGTAGTGCTTCAGCCGTACATCGCCATACCAGTACCGGCGGCTGACAGCAATTCATTACGCTAACACTTTTAACAACGCAATCCTGCAGCAGACAGTCTTAACAGCATTCATTTGAAGTTTGCTACCCATATGGCAAATGGAATTTTTACATTCACACTTGCTCAGGTAGCGAAAGTTTAGTTATAACAACCATATATATGGTCAATTATTTGTGTTTACTTATTCGCACTTTTTTGTTGCATGTCTGCTTCGTTTCAGTCATTTTGTTTTCAAGTTTCCAACGTGGTTCTATGGCTATTCATTATTTTCAGATGCTGTTTGGTTTGGGCAATGGTAAGTTGAAGCCTTCTTCTGCTTATCTTAGTTGTCATGGTACAAGTAAATAAACAAATCCATTTAGTGTTGAGAACACATTCAAAGTGGAAGATTACTGGACGGTTCTTATTGGACTATGTTTAGTGCGTACCGAACAGTGGCATAATGAAGGTTTTACTGCTAAACCTTCAAAGAACAAATATATTAAATTTAGACAATCACACAAAACAATTCAGTTTAAAAGTGTAATAAACTCACCAGTTGATGCACTCCTTGTAGAATAAACAACGCCTTCAATTTTGTAAAGTGAAGTTACACGCTAAAGTATACACATCTTTCTAATTCATCTACGCTTAGCAATCAAAAGCTTTTCGGCAACGTCATCCAAGTTAAGGGAACGACATGTTTCATGTTCATTGTTTATAACTGCTAAAAGTCATAATCCAGACTCAGACATTGAGTTTCCAAGAAACGTTTTTATTAGCTTTAATTTAGAAATTTTTGTGAGATGTTTAATTGACGACTTGTTTCTTTTCTTTCTAAATTCTTTCGACATAAGTGTTTTCAGGCTAATAAGTTCATATGAAAGATTTACGATTAAATTTGATTTGTACTTTCTAACCAGCCGTCCTTCTCTTTTCTGAATATTCTCATTTTCTAATTTAAAATGATAACCAGGATGTAGGAAAGAAAAATAATCGTTAACATTCAATGGGCTGGTAAAACTTTTGTTTAACTGTTGTATTAAAATATCGACAGTAGCATTTAAAACTTTGACTTGAAAGGACTGTAGTATATCTACAATTCTATGAGTCTGAGGTCAGCTTAGGATCAAAGCTCCGCACTTTCGCTAATACTTAAGCTTCTTCTTCTACAACTTCAAAATTGTTGCTTAGGGGGACTTGATTGTTTCTTACAGGTTGAAGAAGTAGAGACGCATTCCCTATACAAGCATTAGAGACTGCAGGAGTTGAGAAACTAGATTAATATTTTTCAAAATCTTACTTTGAAGTAAGAGATATGGAAGAAAATCAAAAGTTTCCAAATTATAAGCTTCTTTCTTCTCTGCTTACTTTTCACTCTTTAAAATCCTACTGGAGAGACATCGCAAAATTTCTATGAAATTATGTTTGATTGATAACAATGAATCAAATCTGGAAGATCATGTAGTTGGGCGTCTGTGCTTCAGAGTCATTGTAACACATCTGTCA
Organism: Schistocerca piceifrons; assembly: GCF_021461385.2. Classification (NCBI taxonomy): domain Eukaryota; kingdom Metazoa; phylum Arthropoda; class Insecta; order Orthoptera; family Acrididae; genus Schistocerca; species Schistocerca piceifrons. The sequence goes on from NC_060149.1 coordinate 615,009,255, forward strand.
GTTGCAATAGTTTTGTTTGTTTGTTGCTATCAAACCACAGAAATACTAAACAAAACGTAAATGAATTGTATTTTCTCATAAAACTGTCGTAGTTCCACTATATTTGTGATGTATCATTTAGTACCAGTTTTAAATTGTGTGTTGAAAAATATATAAACTCTGCATTTATGACATGTATTTTAGTTCTTGACTGCAAATCTGAAAATTTGTCACTCATAGATACAGCACCATTGTATCCCTGAGCTCTGCACTTATGCAGTTGCATGTTCATCTTATCTAAGTTGGTTATTATTTCTTTTAGACAACTCTCTGCATCACAACCCCTTACTTTACAGAACCCTAAAAACGATTCTTTATTCTGAACTCCTTTCTAATTGGTTTGCTTAAATTAGAGGTGTAATGCCTTAAACAACACTGGTCCTTTCATGATACATCGTTTGTTGTGTGTACTATAAGTGGAAAGAATTGCTGCTGTGTAATTTCACCAATGATCTGCTCTAAAACACAATCATTTAACAGTTGTGTCATCTCATACTGAATCTGTGAGCTGAGATTTCTTTTAGTTTTCTTCATTTGAAAGATGTACCCTTAGAAGAGAATCATATCTGGAGCAGAGGTCTAATATATTTAAGAAATTGAAACTCTGTTTCTATGTTTCATCTTCATGAGAGCCACACAAAGCAATTTGACATAAAGCATGCCCTTGTTACATCCATTATTGTAGAAATTATAGTTTTCATTTGACCATGCCCTTCATCGAAAAGCATAATGATTTTTTTGTGATTTCCCACATACTGTATGTAACACATGCATTTAAATGCGTAACGCAAGTTTAATGTATCGGTACTTTTTTTGCTTAGATCTTGCAGTCATTAATTTGTCCATTAGCCCATGCATTTTCTCCGCCTCAATTTTAAAATAATTGTAATAATAACCACACGTAAACGATCTTTTGGTCTTGGTGTCTCTATCGAAACTACTGTGAGACTTGCATGGCCCGCTATTTATGGTTTTCAGTTTAGTTTCTTCACACAGTTTACCTTAGGATAATCCTCCATTAGTGATAAAGGGTGCGTTCTGCTGACTGTCTTGCAGTGAAGAACACTCTGTTGGTGAGACCAGCATATGTTGCTGGTGGTCAGTTTTCAAAGTGTTCATCATTAGAATTTACACCCAATTCATCTTTGCAGCTGGTATTGTGCCATCTATGAACTTGCAGACTGCAGAATCTTCCCCTGTTTTTTGCAGTTGCATTGGTTTACACTTTCAATTTTTAAATTGTCAGACTTTTCTCCAGTTTCAACAACAACAGAAGAAAACATACAATGAAGGAGGTACCATATTCGAGAGCGCAGGTTGTCCTGCACACAATGCTGACTGCCACACACTGAATCATTCCTGTTGACATTTAGCAAGCGAGGGTATGAAATGTTTCCTGGTGCACTGTCGTTTGCTTCTTCTTAATGGGTTCCCATGGTCAAGCTGAATATTAGAATACGTTTTCTATATAAATCACCAAAGTCAGTCCATTTTTAAATAAACTACTAAGCTCATTTTGTCCCCCCCCCCCAAAAAAAAAAATACAGGTCCCTTAGTGGGCGGGAGGGGGGGGGGCTGAGGGGGGCGAACTGCGGTGTCTGCGGGGCCATTATTTACGCCACTGGTACTGAACGTTCTTCCCCCACCAGGAATCAAATCGGCTATTTCTGAGAGGGGCGCCACCGGAGAAGCGTGTGTTAGCGCTCTCAGCTGGAGAGTGATGCGTTATATCTGACGTCCAGTCTCGGACGTGACACCTGCTAGAGCGTGATCGACATGTTTACCAGAAATTTTGACTCAAGGAAAGTTTGACGAGATGGCGGATGTTGTTTATGTCGACGATTGGCCGTATGTTTGGTGAAAAATTGTTTTAATATAATATATCTCATTGTCTCGTGTTTCCACAACTATGGAAACTACGATCAAGGATATAAACGAAATATCACTGACAATTACCGAAATGGTAATTCCCATCCGCATGTTACTCTGGAAGAGGATATGAACAAAATCACTATAAGCGAGAGTGCAATATGATAAAAGAAATCGAAATTCTCCGGTTCTTCCACAGACGATGTGGGCTATATGTTCCTACATTGTGGTATTCTAACGAACTGTCATTAAAGGAGCAAGTAGAAGAAAACAAATTTTCTCATATACGTGATTCCTTTCTAGTGAGAGGACGAGATAATCCTCAGCAAGTTATTAAATTTTTCACTCTCCATCTGCAGAAAGTTGATGCAGTCATCAATTTCGGAGTGTAACATTTCCATTAATAGGTTTTCATGTATTTTTCTCTCGTTTTAAACTATTCCCTGGGCCAGCGTCTTGTTTTCTTATTCTTCTTTAAACCCAGTACCAAAATCAATGCCAGGGCTGCTTTGTCTGCATTTGTGGCCATTCTCATTACCCTCAAGATGTTCACAAACACGAACAGCGTCTGCTTCGAAAGGAGATGAAACTGGCGAACGTTGTTAGTACGTGTAAGGGCATGTTTGACAAGTCCGTGGCTAGACAAGGGCTCATTTGACAGAGAGGTTTGCTCGTTAACGGGGGCCTTTACGATAAGGAAACAGAGAACGACAGCAGTGCTCCTAATAACCTGGCAGTGAACTACGAATAGGGGGAACTATGGCGCGGAGAAACCGTATTATTGCTTTGCAAAATAAGAGCAATAGATGATAATATATTTCATTTATACTTTACGGTTGGGCCTGGTAGTCTGGCGGTAATGTGCACTAGTCATGGCCAATTTCTGGTAAACCAATGTACAAACTACTGCCAACGATCGATTTCTTTTTGCTTATTGTATGCTGTGTACTTCTGATACAATAATAAGTAAATAAATCATATTGAGAACAATAATGGCAGCAGTATTAGAGAAATAGCAGAAATTGAGAATGTGAGAAATATGACAGTGTGGAAAGTGTTATGAGAGCAACTACTTTATCCATTCCATCTTCAGAGAGTGCAAGGTCTTATTTAAACCAATTTTCATGCTGGAAAAGCTTTTTGTACTTAGTTACTGGGGATGTGTGCAAATGAGCAACACCTTTCTTCCTACATACTATTCACTGATGAAGCAAAGTTTACCAGGAATGGTGTGCACAGTTTTCACAACTCATGCATTGGCGGATGAGGATCCTTTTCCGGTTTTGCAAGCAAGACATCAACAACGTGTTCTGGGATGAGGTCCGCAAAACACAATTTTTTTTTTTTTTAATCCCAAACGTACATATTCGTACATATTGGTAAAGCAAACACGGACAAAGAGCTTCAACCTCAAGATGATTATACAACAGCAGTTTGGCATTAATGTATGGGCTGCCAAAACTCAGTGGGTTAATTGGACCTTTCATTTTCCATGGAACGCTGACATGCAGTGAGTTTTGTAATGGAGTGTGTAAATCTATGCTGGAAGACCTTCCATTACACTTAAGTCAGAACATGTGGTTCACACACGATGGGGGCCACATTATTCCGCTCTGGAAGCAAGAACAATTTTAAATTAAATTAACGTTTCCCAAACAAATTGATAGGTCGTGGGGCACTAACATCGTCGCCTGTTCGATCTCCTGATCTCAAACCGTCCGAGTTTTATTTTTGAGGGTATTTATAAGTCATACTGTAGTGAATTGCGAATGTTGACAATTTTGGCCAGCGTGTTCAAGGATTTAAGCAGACTCCTGAAATTTGGAAGGAGTTAGACGCTCTTTGATGTGGCGTTTAGAAGCGTGTGTTAGAGCAGCTGACAAACGTTTGGAGCATTTCATTTAACTACCAGAAAAAGAACAGAGAAAGTACCTCTAGGACCTAGCTGGAAATTTGAAAACAAAAAGACGCAAACGAAGCAAACATGAAACAACAAGAAAGGAACTATAACTAAGAAAAAAATAAAAAAAACTAGCCATATGTATATTTCAACATTTTTTATTCTTTTTAAGCCCTATCCATTCCCCAGAGGTTTGTTAGTAGTTAGTTGCTAGTTAACACGCTTTATAATCGGTGTGTATGTATATTTTGAACTACGGGTATTTATTTTCCGTGAATTATGATGATAAATTCTATATCATTGTGAGATGACCCCTGAATGAATAAATTAAATCAAAGAGATAGGATCAGCGCATAAACACGACTTGCAAGGTGTAGGGAGTGCTGCTCTTTTGCAAGAGATATGGAAAACTGCACGACAGCTATTTGCTTTACACAATGCCTGCTCTGCAATAAAATTACACAATCTCGAATTTTCAGGCTTGCCAGAGAAATTACTCCCTTCACAACATTACCTCAAAATACTTCTGTGCGGAAACACTTTCTTAAATTTTCCTGATTGCGTTAGGATAACTTCACAAGAGCCATTAAAAGAAAAAAGTAGGTATTTGCATATTCCTGGTGAAGATTCCATATACTTCTTGCGCGTCAAAAATCGATCTGTCAGTTTTTATTTTCATCTAACTTCAAATGGAATTTCAAATCCCCGACCGACCATCCAGATGTAGGTTCTCCTGATTCTCCTAAATCTCTTTTGGCAAGTGCCGGGATGGTTCCATTGAAAGGGCACCGTCTATTTCCTTCCACATCCTTCCCTAATCTGAGCTCATGCCCCGCATATAATGACAGCGTTCTCGACGGGACGTTAAACAGTAACCTTCCTTTCTTCCTTCAAATGGAAATTAATTCTTCAGTATCTAAAATGTGCAATCTCCTTTCATGTTTAACAGAGTCATTCAGCTCCTAGCGCACAGTACCAGTATTGAAATTTCTACGCGTCAGTATACTTTTTACGCTCAATTAAATTTCATGGTTACTACCATTTCGTTCTCTTTTACACTTGAACATAGCAATGATTAGATTACGAGATATTAGATTTCAAGAATCATGTTTAAACTTAACGACCCCGATCTATTCGTAACTTCGGCAGTCATACAAATGTTGATGCAAAATATCGGTTCGTTTTAACCGTGCGTTTTAGTTCTTTGATGAAAGTACGCTGCCAATAACGCTGGACCACCGACCTCGGTTACCCCGAATGAAAATGGCTGATGTGCGTAGCGGATATGTTAAGTTATTAATATCGGTTGTAAAGTTTTATTGATTTTTTTTGTGCGTGTATGTTTCTTGCTATTGTTGAATAAGTTCCGAATGAATGGCGAAAGACGGATTACATGAAACGATGGGGTTGCTGAACCCCCTCGCATTTTATCCGCTGTGGTGTAATTATATTCTGTCAATAAGCTATGTGGTTTAGTACTCACTCCCCTGTGAGACAATGTATCACAAGCTTTACGGCGTGTAGATGACGTTTTTGTGTCTGTGATTCCGTCTCATTTAAGACTAGCAAAATTTGGACGAACTCTTAATATATCGTACAGTGTGTGATTCAGGTTATGGCAGGGAAGTGTTTGATGTGAGGAAACTTTGCCGTTTTTATGCCTGTAAGTATATTGGTATCAGAATTTCAAACTCTATTTTACAGTCTGGTAGTGTCGATAATGTCAAAATTAGCAATAAGTGATTTGTAAATAATGGATTCATCTGATTAGGACTCATGTTTTAAACATTTAAGAGAGCGTATTTCACAACTTGTTAAAAATTTTATGATTGAACGCAATTATTTACGTTTTATGTTTATGTTTACTTCGTTGAGAAGTTAGGGTCAATTACTCACAAATACAAGTTAATGATAAATTGTAGTCTAAGTGTAATAACAACTGACAGTATTCAGTTTTAACCATGTTTTCGTCATTTTGAATACTTTTCTGTTCAAAGTTATCTACTGAATTGAAGTATTTTTTCAACCAAAGGGCAGAATGAGGCCACAGTGACTTTTGTTTATAATTTTAGCAAGTGCCAAATTTCTGTATTATTAAGTGTAGGGTGCAAACTGTTTATCAGCTGGCATATTCTTCCATTTAATTTTCATTCGTGGAAACACTTGTACATCTTTTACCACAATACTTTCAGTGTAAGAATTACACACCTCTTTATAGTACACAGCTGGTGAATACTCTTTTGTCCTTGTTTATCTGTGGTGTGAATACTGGTTTCATGCAAGTTGAAGTTCAAATAAAGTTCCAACTAATTTGTAGTTTATAAAATACAACGTTAATAATAAAGTTGCTCATTGTAAATCAATTTTTAAGAATGTTTGGTTTCTTGGACTTACGAACATACACATTTAACACTTCAGTTAAGACTAAGCTGCCATAAGGAACTGTCACCACTTGTTTGGGTATAAAGTTGATGCATTTGAACAAACCCTTCCTTCAGTCTCTGGTGTTATGTGGCTCCAGTGAAAATACATGCTACATTTAAGAACCATGCACAGTTGTAGTTTATTTGAAGAAGAAGAAGCAGCTCAAGTATGCTTTGTGACTAAAAGTAGTTTGCCACTCAGTTAACAATGGGGGAACAAACCTGAATAGAACAAAGTGAAAGTTTTGGAATTTCTACAGGCTGTACATTGTATATAGGAAGGGATGTAGTGTATTGAATATAGGGCTAAATGCATTTCTATGTCACCCTGGGGATACAGTTAAATAATGTTTAGCCGTCACCCTGCATCCAAAATATAACAGAGGAAGTAAAAATAGTATGATATGATGGGAAATATCCAGACCATATGCACAATCTAGGTAAGGATTCAAAATTATGTTTGTGAATGGGCTGTTGATCATTAATTTATAACCAGTGGATATTTACAAATAGCATTATGTCACTTAATACCTCAAATGGTGCCTTACAACAGTCAACTTAGCTCTCACAAGTTGAACATGAAATAAATAAGTAAATAAATGTACCAATATATTGTTACCATATGAATAAAAGGTTCAGTGTCAAAACGCTTGTGTGGTAGGAGCTTCATGTCTCACATGTTTTACATAAAGAAAAAATCTTTGTAGTAGTACAACTTTTCTAAAATATGAGCAATGAATAGGCATGCTGAGCAGGTTTAAAGAATGTAGTATCTTGTGAATTCACGTTTTTCTCAAGAATGTTGGTCAAAAACATTGAATATTGGTGGAATCACAATATTGACTATTCAACAAATGCCTTGCTACACAGCCATTGCTCGATTGTAGAGCCATACATTGTAAAAATGTGGAACACTGTGCAGAATAAATATTTAAAGACTGTACAGAGGTGTTTTAATTTTGATGGAAAAAATATAATGGTCCTGTACAGATCTCATAGTTCAGGCTATAGATTTTTTTGTTCCCCCCCTTGGCTGCACATTTTACAGATCAATGCATCAAAGTAACTTTTACACAGGTTTCATTAGGCCTACTAACTTTTAGACAAGATTTTACCCCATGAAAATATTAATTTTCACAGGTCTTTCAAACTTGTACATTTGTTATACTTTCATACTAGGCTACATATAAACAGTAACACAGTCAAAGATACATTCTTCATAGAGTGATGAAAACATTGAGAAAAAGAAACAGTGCACAATTATTAAAACTGAAATTAATCAATGCGTAGTCTCATCATATACTGGTAAACAAAAAATGTGTTTCTGTGGGTCCACTTGCAACACAGATCGTAAAAGCCTATCTTGAAGATCAAGGCACAAGGTCTGCAATACAACCAATATGGATGACAAGTATAACACACTTGTACAAACCTTCATTGCTTTCTTTAAAATTTGGAATTCCAGTCTGAATTGTTACAAAAACAGTTTGGATAGCTAATGGCTGTATTATGATATGAAGCACAGTAAAATTGTGCAGTCTCAACACACACACACACACACACACACACACACACAGAATTTCACTACAGACAATACTACAACACATGTTAAAATATGATCATACAGGGGGAATAAATGCATTATACAGGGTGTAGTGAGATCTCAGTAGGGAAAGAACAACAAGGACAAAAGATAGTGTTATCACTGTGTTATATCTTTTATGTGGGAAAATGAAGCTTGTTTGCTACCTATCAGAGTTGCACACACCAATTAATGGCCACATCCTTTTAGTAGCGAACACTAGATTTTCGTGCAACTATAAGGAAACACAGTGTTCACAGTTTGTGGCATAGGTATCTGACAAAACTCCACTCATACAGGCCTTTGAAGTCCCAGTGGTACCGACCGACCACTGTGTCATTCTCAACCAATAGATGTCTCATTATTTGGAGAATTTTAGGAAAGTGTGGTTCATCTCTAAAGGAGACTGCATGTAAGATGCTAGTACAACTTATTCTCAAGTACTGCTAGATTGTTTGGAATACGCAACACATCATATTAAAGGAAGACATTGAAGCAATTGAGAGGGGGGGCTGCTAGATTTGTTAGTGATAGTTTCAAAATACATGCAAAGTATTATGGAGGTGCTTCCGGAACTTGAATGGGAATCTGTGGAGGGAAGGCGTTGTACTTTTCAAGAAACACTCTTGAGAAAATTTAGAGAGCCGGCATTTGACGCTGACTGCGGAACGATCCTACTACTGCCGACAAACATTTTGTGTAAGTATCACAAAGAAGAGATGAAATTCGTGCTCATCTGTTGGCATATAGATAGTTGTTTTTCCTTTACTCTATCTGTGAGTGGAACAGGAAAAGAAAACTAGTGGTGGTACAAAGTACCATTCACCACGCACCTTATGGTGGCCTGCTGAGTACGTATATGTTGAGGAGATATGGAGGGAGATGTATTCAGCACAGCGCTCTCATCATCATCGTCATCATCATCATCATCATCATCATTAGTAGTAGTAGTAGTAGTAGTAGTAGTAGTAGTATGTTAGATAATCAGGGAAGCAGAGCATTTTTACTTCTTAGGACTGTAGATAGATGAATAGCATTTTAGGATGTATCCCAGTCAGTCTTGTTCAGCGATTGATTACTGCTGTGTGCACTTTCAGAAGAATCTCCACTGAAAAAGTCTTGAAAGTGTCTGTGCTGCACCTTCTGTGGCATGTAGGCTATTTGGGGGCACCTCTGTACATTCACAAAGAGTATTTGCATTCAGTAAACGTCAAAGTGAAAAGACATGTGATGTCAGTAATGAACTTTGTGTGGGGCCTATGTTCAAACACTTCAGAATCTATTTTCACTATTCCTGTACATATAAGATTCATGTAGGTTGTAGTCAATTTCAATTCTTTGAAAGGAATTGCAGTCCACATTTTGAATAATTGTGAGAAAAATAATTTTTTCTTGCTTAACACTTCCTTAACAAATGTAAAGAACTGTATCTAATATTCTGCAGCTTTCATTTTTTACATGTTTAGGCCTATAACAGAACTGAAAAATTTGAGTGGTAAGATCCATTTTCAAATCTGAATTGTAATTTTCTGGTAGCTAGTTAAGTCATGGCATTGATTGTATAAAGACAATTATCTTGAAATTCATGCAAATCTTCTTTGTGCCTCAGTGTTTTTTGTATAACTTTGCAACTGCAAAATTACGAGTTTCAAATTAGTCTGCTGTAACTAGTTGATTTTTAGAAGCTGTCTTCTAGCAGAATTTGGATGCTTAAAGACTGTTGCAAATTGTAGCATAACAAACAGAATGGCTAGATCTGCTAGTTTAGTGTCTCCTTGTCTATTTTATTGGTATTCTTCTTCTGACAAAACTTGTAATGTCTTTTAACAAGATCAGTATAAATTACTTCGCAACTGTATCTCCATAAAATGTGAGACCATCTGCTATTCATTATATTCAGATTCATACTTTGTATAATGCTAATGTTGCGTGCAGCCTGCTGTCATCATGAACATATGTTATGCTCCAATAATAACAAAATTGCAACAAATCTTGGAGAAAATAGTAAAGGATTAGCAAATAGTAAACGATTAGCATCTGATCCCTGTTTGGCTTTTGCTGAGGGGATTGGAATTGTTTTCCTGCCTTTGGCTATTTTCTCGTTATTATGTGATTTTCTTTATATATATTTAACTTATATGGTTTGCATCGATTGTAACAACTTACTTTCCTTTTATACATTTTAACCTGATATGTAATACATCATATACAAAATCATATGAAATTCTTTTAGTTAAACAACTGTGATAATGTTCACCTATACAAGATTCGATAATATAAATGGTATCAGTTATTTCTATAAAAAAAAAGGTAATGTTAGAAAAGGGCGATCCATTACAAGCTCCCACTACTGTTCTGCATTCAGTGTCAGTTAATATCCATCGTGTGGCCATAATCACGTTGGATACCTTTTCACATAAATCACCTGAGTATAAATGACAGCTCCGCCAGTGCACTTCCATTTTATACCTAGTGTATGAGACATTACTGCCATTTGTATATTTGCATATTGCTACCCCATTACTTTTGTCACCTCAGTATGTAATATTGACCAACTGGAAGAAGACGGAGGAAGCTCTTGAAAGTGATGGATAAATAATAAGGTAGCTCCACATTGCAAGTTGGAGGATGGAGAAGAATTAGCAACGAGTTCAGAATGGAGACATTTTTGAATATAGTAAGACTCACACTGTGTTAAAACTTCATAAGAAGGATAATTTATGGTGCTAGCTCTGGTCAAGGATTTTAGTGACTCCCTTTTGCTGTAAGGTGTATACCAGAGCTATCCCATAAAATCCCCTCAAATATACTCCCTAATAGGAACACACCCAACCTTTTTCCCCTGACATCACCTATTGGCAATAAATGTGCAATTTCTGTGTACAGTGTGCCAAAAGTAAATTGTGCGGGAGTTGTGGAAGTACAGAATGTTTGATGGATTTTTAGTAAAAGTTTCTGTGTATTAATGACGTGGCCTAAATACACTGAACAAAAAATAATGTTCAGGAAGAGTATGAAATGCAGTTACATATGTTAATGGCGTAATGACTGAACGTGTGGGAAACTTATTACCACAATCACTTGACAGAAAATATTAATTACCAGACAAACTAAAGAATGCAATTTTAATAAATACAGATTCTCTACAGTCCACAACATGTTTAAGTGCCTTCCAAATATTGATATTACTATCATCATTTTAACTTTGTTCAGTAAATCTAATTGTAATAATACAGCTCCTGGAAATACAGAAGCGTCCGATTCCACCCGTCTGCTTTGACCCATGACGTCACAGATATGGCGGAAACGACCTTACATGATGACTCCAATATGGCGCCTGTGACGTCATTACGTAAACATGACCACAAATATGAAAATACATTGAAAAACCAACACACACACGTTCCACAAGAAACCTAATGAAGCTAACGGGACAGGCATGGGGAATTGGGGGTTTTTGGGTGGGGAAAAAGTAAATATAAACAAATTTAGACACACATCATGATACCAAATGACACAAAATGATGAAAAAACCGACAACACAAAACTCCCCAAATACCACTAAACACAATATCCTCTGGAATCGGACACTTCCCTTGACTTATATAGCTCAACATCAGCTCCTGATCCCACAGATAACACTTCCTTTGACCTTTATAGCTCAACGGCAGCTCCCGATCCCACAAATTGGAATCAAACACTTGCCCTGACCTATATAGCTCAACAGCAACTCCTGATATCGGAACACCCACAGCCACAACCACACATTGGAATCGAACACTTCCCTTGACTTACATAGGTCAACAGAAACTACCAATACCAAATCATAAAACCCAAAACTACAACCACGTCCACAATCATCACTACCTCAAAAAACACAACAAACCAACAAAATTGGAATCGAACACTTCCCTTGACCTGTTATCCTTACGACATCTCCACGTTCAGTAATCCCTGGTCCGAGACACCGGAACTTTAGTAAGCCTCATTTCTTCACGACATACTGAACACTTCACGACTTCATCCAAAAATCTGAATAGTTGAAGAAATTTTATTAGAGACAACACACTATCCCTCATCATTGCCGACAACTGAGAACTGTTGACCTTGTCAGTCATATCCGTACCTACCAAAGACAAAAAAAAAGGCAATTTACCAAAATTCACACCCAGCGAACAGAAAAAAAACTACAATAACATCGAAATAACAAAACTAAAATTGTTAACTCACTGATAAACATTCCGCTAAAAGCACAGTCCCGATACCACACATGTGCAGTGTTATCATGCAAATGAACCCCATACGCCATATAACACGCTACCCATAAACACACCACTAGAGAGAACCACCAACCACAACAATACACTACCCATAACACACGCCACACACGCAAACTAAACCAAAAACATCACCTAACACACCACCAGAGACCACCACCGATCACATCAAAATGACACCTACAAACATGCCACTCTCACAAATTAAATTCCGCACAGTTGTGACGTCACATGTCACAACAGCCTTACGTCACGGGTCAAAGCCGACGGGTGGTATCGGACGCTTCGGTCAACCCCAGTTCCTTGTTTCATTATGCTTCAGCAGTGAATAGAAAATCATTTGCATGTTCAAGAAGTACACAATAGGATGTTGTATTCATAAAATTCTTAGGTTTTGTCAGGTTTTTAACGTGTTCCAGCTCTTCTGATTTTGTAGGTAATTAGTTACTCGTATGTTCTGTGGAATGTGCTTATGATTGCTTGTTATGAAGTCAAATATGTTGATTGATTTATATAAACAGTACAGTTTTTGGAACATATTTGACTTCATACTTTGCATGATTGACTATGTATATGAAGTTAAAGCACTGCTCACCAAATAGAAGAGGTGCTGAGTAGGTTTCATGCACATAGAAAGGGCCATAAATGCAGATGATTGTTCTTTCCATATACCTTTCACTCAGGATCTCTTCTATATGGTGAGCAGCGACTTACCTGTATGTATGTAATTATGTAATAAAGTCCTGCAATTTCTGCTAGTTATTTTATGTGACTTGTTTTTCTGATGACATTTAAATTTAATCTTAATGTTGATAAACACACATTTGCAAGTCCCCCACTCCACAGACACTGACCGTTAAGAAATAATGTGACTGTTGTTGGCAAGGGAGTACATATTTTTTCATTTTTGTTCTGTTGGTACTGCACAAAGAATTTGTTACTTTAATAGCAGCAAGGCTGTTAAAATTATTTCCCGAATTTCCAATGAATAGAGACAGCGTTGAAGCAACGAGCCTCCAAATGTCATCATAAGAGTTTTCTTACCATGACTGAACCCAATTTTGTGTCAGTTCATGAAGTTTTCCAGCTGGAGGCTGATATGAGAGAATCATCTCATTTTTTGGCTCCATGGAATGAAAACTGAATCTAATCCCACAACATCGCAGACATGCTATATGGGTGACAAAGTGGGGGACTGAGCAGACCAGTCAAGGATCCTTTCATTTATCAAGGTGTTTGTGGTATCAACTGCAGTGTGGTGTCTTGCATATCCTGCTGTAATATGCCATTTGATACCTTGGCCATGAAGGGTATGACAATAGTGTTTACCATTATTATCACACCGGCAAGTATTCAGTCTTCCTTTAACAATTGCTGAATCAGACTTATTGTCATATCAGTAGCTACCTACATCACTACTCCAGTAGTTACAGTTATGCTTTTGAGAAATGTTACTTCCTGTAACCTTTCACCAGGCCTTTTATAGACACGTTTGTGTTCATCTGACTCCTACTAACAGAAGTGAGACTCATCGCTACATCATAGAAAGCTACTCAATGTCCCAGTTGACACTGGCTGTACACCATGCAAGTCTCTGTATTGTGTAGTATGGTGTCAGCATACCAAAACGATACATCAGTCCAGTTTCCAGTGATCTGTTCCTGATGATTTGTGGTTATACTCCATCTGTAAGCTCTTCCCAGATTGTCATTTGTCGGTGCCAGTGGAATGATTCTACAATTTTCTCATGGTCTATTTATTCTGGAGAGTCCAGTGCCTACTCTCCTTGCCGTACTGTTGTCCCAAGTCCATCTTGTACTCACTCATTTTGCTGTCATTGCATTTCTGTGCAATATGTTGGTATGATGTCCCAATGTCACTCTTAACAATGGGTTTACCTTTTCTAAAAGTCTGAAAGATGGAGATAAACTGAAAGTGCATGACCGGTGGGGTGCATGTTGGTGATCTTCATCTGTAAAGTTCCAGTAACCATAGACACACCCAATGGCAGTCATGTGCTCATGCCATTCTTCATTTTTAGGAATCACTTTTTTCCCCCTTCTGAAAATATGATCACATAAAGATGAACATTTTATTAACTTATCCCACAGATGTGGAAATACTGCAGTATAAGTTTGGTAGCATTCCGTCAAGGTGTTCTAGCGCTTTCCATTTCTGCCAGTATATTTTGAAATACGTGTGATTGCTCCTCATTACAAAACATTAGTTTACAGTTTTCTGCCGTCTTGAGAAAAAAATTCAGTTTATTGACTTACCTTCGTGACAATTCTTTTATTTAGTTCAAGTATCAGCTTGTTGTGAATTTATGCTCAGTGAATGTATGTGAAATAAACGATGAAGTTGAAGGAAATGAGGCATTGCAGCTAAGGTCAAAAAAATGTTTGTTCTATAGAAGGGTGTCGAAGGAACATTGTGTGAAATTGATAACCAAATGTCTTGCAGTAGCCTCTTCAGGGGCCAAGGGATTCCTAACAGTTACGTGCCAGTACATTTACTCGTTAAGTATATGTGGTAAATAACAAGAGTGAATTTGTGATCAACTGAGCAGTCCTCAGCCACAACACTAGAAGTAAAAGTAATTTCTATATACTGATCACACTCTCTTATCTTGGCACCTTGGTGGTTCTTGAAAGGTGGCTGACATTGTGCCGCTCTGGAATGTTTGTGATCATTGCCAGTCTTAGCTACTTAACGGTATTGTGTGCCATAGCAATGAGTGGTCATTGTGTAATATATTGTTGATCTGTCTTCCGTGTTGTACATAGTGATTGTTAATATTGTATACAGAAATGAGCGACTCACCATAAACTTCTGTGTCACTTATATGATGCATTAATCCATTATGTGTCAGTTATAAGCTATAAGCTGATTGCTCTGGGAGGAGGAAGCGGGGTTTGTCTCAGCAACCAGTGTGCTATGAGCTGATCACAAGCTTTTGCTTCCAACATCTTATACTTGGGCCAAGCGAAACTAGACTGTGTGTCACTGTGAATGCAGTTTTATAATCTGGTGTAAAAGTCTAAAACAGGTTGCTGGGTAGATATTAGGCAGGAAATTAAAAATCCTCCGATATTCAAAGACAGATTAGTTTATTAGCGTATCATAAAATTTAAGTTTTTGGACTCAGGGATGAAAATTCTGTGTATCTCTGTGTGTATTAAGCAAGTTTTAACTTTGCTAGTACATAGACCGCTGACATTATTCTGTGTTGAGATACACGAGTACTAAATTTGAAGTATTTGATAAAACAACAGCTCAATAATGTGAGAGAAGGAGCAGTGGCTTTTTTAAAGTATTGTAGCTGCCCTTTTCAAAATACGGAGTAATCTAGAATTGACTCCTGTAGTTATCAATGTGGGTAGATATGCAATGGCCATAATTTGTAGTTACTATATGTTACAGAAATAGCCTTAGTGGTTGCTACTACCAATTAATGTATATTTTGACCCATTCTGCATCCTTGAATGCACTCCTTCATTATGGGATTTAGGAATACAGTGTGCGGTTGATTGAATGAGTCAACGGATGAAGGAAAAAGTGAGGCAGTGTTGTAATCTGAACGGACTTCTCACTTGTATTCTTGAAAACTGTAATCTAGATTAGGGTTCTCATAAATTATGTACTTGCATCTTATCATTATGTTAAAATATTTGGGGTAAATTGTGGCATTTCCTTTTATAGTATTCCTTAACTGAACATGGAAAGGAAGACTTGAGTGTGTCAGATTGAACTGTGAAGCTATGTCTCCAGTTTATCCAGGTTTCATACCTGGAGTGAACTTTTACATTTGATAAATGACCATCATAGACTTTTACCGTAGTCATGTTTAATCATGTTTTGGTAATGAATTGTTTAAGGTTTGGCTGCAGCTACTCTTGTATTCATATAAAATGCTCTTAAATGTATAATTACAAATTAGAACTTTTGACACTGTGTGTTTTTGTGGGGTTTAGTTTTAAACTGAATCAAGTAATAACATACTAGACTCTAATTCTAATGAACTGTGGCATATCAAATTCTCATCACACCATCCAAATTAAGATTTGGTTCATGTTGCTGTTACTTTATTAATAATGTCTTAGTAATTGATTCATGTCTGTTGCACTTGTTATACACAAGTTTTGCTTATGAGGTACGTCCTGAAAAATTTGCTTGAAGTTCATAGTTCTCTAATAAATAACCATTTCATCTCTGTGCCTCTGTGTAGTTGTATGTTAAAATTGAACACTTCTTGACTATTGTTACTTGTAATTTTTATTTGAATTGCCAGTAGAGGGTCTCTCTGACACATTATGGGGCTTCATAGAACATAAATAATGATTTAGCAGACAAAATTGGTTACAAGTGACTATATGGTATGCAACCCCAGCAGTTCACAGAATCCAGAATGCCTGTAATGAATCTTTAGGTATTGAAGGGGAAATGCATTCTCTATGCTAAATTTGTTTAACTGACAGGTGTTAGAAGACATTGAACCAGGCAGTGTCAGAAGTGTTTTTTGTGTTGATTTTGTGAACATCACGCCTTCCCTTCACAGAATACATGCAGAGAAAATGAAATATTAGAATGTAGTGAACCAGTCTTTGAAGGTACATCTTCAGTTGAATTTATCATGTGTTATTTTGGAACTGTATGTAAAATGAAAATTACAGCACAGGAATATGTACACCCATATGTATGAAAATACTAAAGTGTTAGCATAAGTGGTGGTATACCATTACTTCTGATATCTGTGTATGATAATTATGTTTAAACATGTTACTCTGTGGACTGGCTAACTGCAACATATACTTGTGAAGTGATGTGTTATGTTTTTTTGCTACCGAAATGGAGGAGGTGAGGGTCAAATCTGATGCAAACACTCAACCTTACCTGTTTTAGATCATGAAGAAAATTGTGCTTTGTGTCTAATTACATCAGTTTCAGGATGTTACACCTTAATTCTCATTTTCTTCCTCTTCTTCCAAATATGGACACCTCTCCAATAACATTACTTAACTTTTACCAATTTACAATAGTTGTCAATGCCCTTCAAATTTCTATTCCTTGAGAAAATGTGAGTTTTTGTAACTCCTCTGATGCTTCAGAGACTAGTCCTTCTTAGTGTTGTAGCTGCTGATGCAAATATTGTAAATAATTCCAGAGATTACATTTCATATTGTTGGTCATTGATAATGTACCACATATTGATTCCTAAGCATTTATCAAAGGGAGAGTCCCTCCATATGTATTTACTGCCATTGCAGGTAGCTAGTGGTAAAAGATAGCAAACGAAAGTGTACATTTTCAACATCATATTATTTTTGTGAAGCACATTCTCTATCTTATGGTGGGGTTCTGGGTAAAGCATCTGCTGCAATAGAAAATATAAGGGGCAGTCAAATGAAAATGGGACAGATGGAAAACAAATCAGTAAACTTTTCTGTTACTTCAAAAGTAATCACCATAACTGTTAACCCACCATCTGCAGGCAAAGCAGATGTGTGCGTTTAGCTCTTTCTGGAAAATTATGCAATGGATGTTGCTATTTTCCAGTCGGAAACATTGGGAGTTGCGTTTTACATGTTCATCAGTCTCACTCACATACGACAGCAATTTTGTCTCCATATTCCGTAGCTTGTGTGTGGAACCTTGCTTTAAGACATACAAAATTTAGAAGATTTATGAATACTTATTCTGTTTTTATGACCTTGAATGCCAGTGTCAAATTTCCCACATTATTTACATTAAAGGTCACTTAAAATTCAACTCAGGTTCTGGTTTTCTTGTTACATTCCTATCATTCTGTCCTTATAACTGTTCTAATTATCGAATAAAATGCCTCGCGATTTTGTACAAAAAAATCGCAAAATTTCTGATGGCTAGAGTGTTAATACATTAATCTGTCTGTGAGTCATGACGGTCAGTGCCTTCATGGAGAAATGTTTACAGTTGGTTAAGGAACCATGATTGTATATATTTGTCTGAAGCAAATCACTCCAAAAATATGGAAATTGCATTTTGAGAGATTGGAACTATATAGAGGATGTGTAATGGATTCCCAGTGAAACTTCCGCAGCATAGCTGAAACATCTGTGGCAACATGTGGGTGGGCCCATAGTTATGTGAGGCAATCAGTGGAGTGGAATCATGCAAATTCACCCAAGGAAAAAAAAAATTCAAATCTACACCTTTTGCTGGAAAAGTTATGGCTATGGTGTTTTTTTATTCTGAAGGACTCTTGCTTGTGGAAATCATGCCAATTGGAACCACCATAAATTCTGACGCATATGTGATGACACTGAAGAAACTTCAAGCTCAACTGAGTTGCGTTCGACCACATCGGCAGAAGCAGGGTGTTTTGCTGTTGCACGGCCACATGTCAGTCAAAATACCATGGAAGCGATCACAAAACTCGGATGGACAACACTGAAACACCCGCCTTACAGTCCTGACGTGGCTCCTGCCTTACAGTCCTGACGTGCCTCTCCATATGACTATCATATCTTTGGAAAACTGAAAGACTCTCTTCATGGAACAAGGTTTGAAGGTGATGACTCCCTTGTGCACGCTGCCAAACAGTGGCTCCAACAGGTTGGTCCAAAATTTTACTGTGCGGGTATACAGGCGCTGGTTCCGGGATGGCGTAAGGCAGTTGAGGGGGATGGAAATTGTGTGGAGAAATGAAAATATTGTTCCTAAAGGATGTATCTACACACTGTAAAACTTTCAAACGTGTAGAATAAAAGATGGATTAAAAAAAAAATAGTGTGCATTTCTTTTGGAGTGAATCTTGTAGTTATCATCAAGAGGCAAAATCCCAAGTACTGTTGATAGATTTATAAGTAGAAAAGAGAAAGTAAAGAAAAAACCTGTAACTCCCTTTTGTAACTGTTTGTTCCTTCCCCAGAGAGGAAATAGGGACAGGTAGGAAAAGTTTGGAAAAGGTAAACAGATCTCCTGGAAGGAAATAATGGCCATCCATTTTATCTCCTTATGAGCATATGGTACAGTGTTATCGTACCAAACTTGTACCAGTTTAAAACTGATTCTGAGACAGTGAAATATTGGTATAAACCGAATTAAAGTCACGAGAAGAAAATGGGAGAGAGTGACATGCGATATTCATTACTGTAGTAGTCAGACTATATTCTTCATCTGTGTAGTGGTCTTCAGTCCTGAGACTGGTTTGATGCAGCTCTCCATGCTACTCTATCCTGTGCAAGCTTCTTCATCTCCCAGTACCTACTGCAACCTACATCCTTCTGAATCTGCTTAGTGTATTCATCTCGTGGTCTCCCCCTACGATTTTTACCCTCCACGCTGCCCTCCAATACTAAATTGGTGATCCCTTGATGCCTCAGAACATGTCCTACCAACCGATCCCTTCTTCTGGTCAAGTTGTGCCACAAACTCCTCTTCTCCCCAATCCTATTCAGTACCTCCTCATTAGTTACGTGATCTACCCATCTAATCTTCAGCATTCTTCTGTAGCACCACATTTCGAAAGATTCTATTCTCTTCTTGTCCAAACTATTTACCGTCCATGTTTCACTTCCATACACGGCTACACTCCGTACAAATACTTTCAGAAACAACTTCCTGGCACTTAAATCTATACTCGATGTTAAAAAATTTCTCTTCTTCAGAAACGCTTTCCTTGCCATTGCCAGTCTACATTTTATATCCTCTCTACTTCGACCATCATCAGTTATTTTGCTCCCCAAATAGCAAAACTCCTTTACTACTTGAAGTGTCTCATTTCCTAATCTAATACCCTCAACATCACCCGACTTAATTCGACTACATTCCATTATCCTCGTTTTGCTTTTGTTGATGTTCATCTTATATCCTCCCTTCAAGACACCATCCATTCCGTTCAACTGCTCTTCCAAGTCCTTTGCTGTCTCTGACAGAATTACAATGTCATCGGCGAACCTCAAAGTTTTTATTTCTTCTCCATGGATTTTAATACCTACTCCGAATTTTTCTTTTGTTTCCTTTACTGCTTGCTCAATATACAGATTGAATAACATCGGGGAGAGGCTACAACCCTGTCTTACTCCCTTCCCAATCACTGCTTCCCTTTCATGTCCCTCGACTCTTATAACTGCCATCTGGTTTCTGTACAAATTGTAAATAGCCTTTCGCTCCCTGTATTTTACCCCTGCCACCTTTAGAATTTGAAAGAGAGTATTCCAGTCAACATTGTCAAAAGCTTTCTCTAAGTCTACAAATGCTAGAAATGTAGGTTTGCCTTTCCTTAATCTTTCTTCTAAGATAAGTCGTAGAGTCAGTATTGCTTCACGTGTTCCAATATTTCTACGGAATCCAAACTGATCTTCCCCGAGGTCGGCTTCTACTAGTTTTTCCATTCATCTGTAAAGAATTCGTGTTAGTATTTTGCAGCTGTGGCTTATTAAACTGATTGTTCGGTAATTCTCACTTCTGTCAACACCTCCTTTCTTTGGGATTGGAATTATTATATTCTTCTTGAAGTCTGAGGGTATTTCGCCTGTTTCATACATCTTGCTCACCAGATGGTAGAGTTTTGTCAGGACTGGCTCTCCCAAGGCCGTCAGTAGTTCCAATGGAATGTTGCCTACTCCGGGGGCCTTGTTTCGACTCAGGTCTCTGTCAAACTCTACACGCAGTATCGTATCTCCCATTTCATCTTCATCTACATCCTCTTTCATTTCCATAATATTGTCCTCAAGTACATCGCCCTTGTGTAGACCCTCTATATACTCCTTCCACTTTTCTGCTTTCCCTTCTTTGCTTAGAACTGGGTTTCCATCTGAGCTCTTGATGTTCATACAAGTGGTTCTCTTATCTCCAAAGGTCTATTTAATTTTCCTGTAGGCAGTATCTATCTTACCCCTAGTGAGATAAGCCTCTACACCCTTACATTTGTCCTCTAGCCATCCCTGCTTAGCCATTTTGCACTTCCTGTCGATCTCATTTTTGAGACATTTGTATTCCTTTTTGCCTGCTTCATTCTTCATCTATAATCCTTAATAATACTGTTACTTAAAATAAAACTATTGTTGGAATCACTCTCCCTGTTTGTTAGTAACAGCCTTGGGATTCTCGTGAAACTTATCCTGGTGACTGTACAGAAAATGTATAATGTGTGCACTATTGTCTGCTCTTTTGTTGTTTAGAAAGTTTATGTATTATCCCATTTTTAAAAGAGAACCACACCACTTTATCCTTGTTATTAATCTACCAGATAAATTCTTCATTCATTCAGTGTCTAGTGAACTGCTTTGACAGATAGGCTACATTTGAAATGAGGAAAAAGTATCCCATCTCAAGCAACAGTTGGTTCTTTAACAATGTTTAACATCACTGCTTTGCAAGCTTAGCTACCACATGCACTTTTACTCATGGATGCATGGTGAAGCCTGTTTGCCAAGTAGGAAGTTCAAAGTCTTCAGATCCACATATCTAATCCTTCCCTGTTTTGGAATTTTGCTGTAGCTGTCACTTCTTTTATGTCATTATATTCATCTCTCACATACACCAAGGGACCAGTTGGGTCTGACGCATAAGTATTTACATTGCACAAGAAAACATACCCAAGTTTGCAACTGGAGCTATTGACAATAGTTGGCATCAGACCAATCTGTAATATGCTACCCTGTAGTGCACTGAGAATATGATCCATTGTAATTGCAACACTGTGGCCGAGCAGTTCTAGGTGCTTCAGTCCAGAACCACGCTGCTGCTATGGTCGCAGGTTCGAATCCTGCCTTGGGCGTGGATGTGTGTGATGTCCTTAACTTAGTTAAGTTTAAGTAGTTCTAAGTCTAGGGGACTGATGACCTCAGATGTTAAATCCCATAGTGCTTAAAGACATTTGAACCATTTTTGTAATTGCAACAAACAATCTTCTTTTCATCTGAAAACAAGTCTAAAAATACCTGGCCACACTTCCAGAAGTATGAAAAGTAGCAGATCTCTAATGTAAATGTTTTTCTTGCTCTCTCAAGGGTAATACTTTACCAATTTCTTAAGAGGTTTAAATTGCAAAGTAGGTCATTCGGTTCTGGTTGCCCGGATTGTTCACCCCTGGTAAGTATATGCCCTCTGTGTGCATGGTGGGGGAAGGTGGGCTATAGTCTGCATAGGAGGCTGCGCACCATTTGAATTTTGTAGCTGACTCAGTAGCATCCAGTGAGGAGCATTGCGGCACTGCTGCTGTTGGTGACTTTCATTCTCATTTTATCTTGAAACACATCACAAGCTTCAGTTTTTCACTAAATTGTTGCAGCTCTCTCTCTCTCTCTTTCTAATTTATGCAATGTTTGGACTGAGTCAGATAAAAGAAATACAGCAATACAGTTTATCAATTTTTTGTAACCCCCAGTGTCAGTCAACACATCAGGTTGTTCTGTGTAACAAAGAAAATGTTTTTAAATGATATTTGGTGTATCACTTCAACAGAGCTGTCCAAAATAAGCCTAGTACAACATCTAGTTAACCATATGTATTAACACGTAAAGGAAAACCCAAAAAGTAACTCCAGCAGTGATCGAGTAGTGCTGCTGCACGTTGGTAGGTAATAGTTGGCATGGCATGGACTACCACATGAGATGGGGCAACAAAAACACCAGGCCGCTGCACAAAAATGTGTAAAAATGACACTGTAACAAGCTGTATCATCAGTGCCACATAAGCTGGTATAGGCATGCATATTCAAATACAGAGATACGTAAGCAGGCAGAAAATGGCACTGTGGCTGGCAACGCTTATATAAGACGACAAGTGTCTGGTGCAGTTGTTTGATTGGTTATTGCTGCTACAATGGCAGATTTTCAAGATTTAAGTGAGTTTGACCCCGGTGTTATTGTTGGTACACGAGCGATGGGACACATCGTGTCTGAGGTACCGATGAAGTGGGGATTTTCCCATATGACAATTTCACAAGTGTACCATGGATATCAGGAATCTAGTAAAACATCAAATCTCTGTCATTGCTGCAGCCAGAAAAAGATCCTGCAAGAATGGGATCAACGACAATGCAAGAGAATTGTTCAACGTGACAGAAGTGCAACACTTCCACAAGTTGTTGCAGATTTCAATGCTGGGTCATCAACAAGTGTCAGCATGTGAATCATTCAGCAAAACATAATAGATATAGGCTTTCAGAGCTGAAAGCCCACTCTTGTACCCTTGATGACTCCATGACACAAAGCTTTATGCATCACCTGGGCTCGTCAACACCAACATTGGACTGTTGATGACTGGAAACTTGTTGCTTGGTAGGATGAGTCTCATTTCAAATTGTATTGAGCAGATGGACGTGTACGGGAATGGAGACAGCCTCATGAATCCATGGATCATGCATGTCAGCAGGTGACAGTTCAAGCTGTTGGAGGTGCGACGTGTGCAGTTGGAGTGATATAGGACCTCTCATACATGTAGATATGACTCTTGACAGGTGACACATACGTAAGCATCCTGTCTGATCACGTGCATTCCGACAGACTTTGAAAATTCCAGCAGGACAGTACAATACCAGAGTGGCTCCAGGAAAACTCCTTGTGAGTTTAAACACTTCCGTTGGTCACCAAACTCCCCAGACGTGAACATTACTGAGCATATCTAGGACGCCTTGCAATGTGCTGTTCAGAAGAGATCTCCACACCCTCATACTCGTATGGATTTATGGGCAGCCCTGCAATCTTTATGTATCAGTTCCCCCCAGCACTACTTCAGGCATTAGTAGAATCCATACCACGTCATGTTGCGGCACTTATGCGTGCTGGTGGGGGTGCTACACTATATTAGGCAAGTGTACCACTTTCTTTGGCTCTTCAGTGTATAAAAGGCCCTGAAAGATCAGTTAATGTGTTCCCCGTGTCTTCCTTGCTCGACTTGGTTTATCTTGTTGCTGGCCTATACTGCACCATTTGCTACTGCAATGCAGCAACACTACTAAGTCACAGCCTCTGAACTGCTTATTCTTTGTGTTTAACTGTCTCTGTTAATACATTTCAGGTAACAGAATATCACAGTAGACTAATTTTGACCATTTCATTGAATGGAATGGTCATGTGGGGAAAAAAAATCATTTTGTTTGTAGCTATAAAGCAGCATACATGTTCTATAGACATTGGGTGTCATGAGCAACATAATGAGGGATATTTGTTTGGGCAGTGACACTACCTGCACATTGCAAAAATGAAATCACAAGTATATGCTGAAACAAGAAAGAAAATGTGTTTTATGACTCTTAGGAGAAATGGGTGGTATATTTCAATGCTGGCATGTGATGTTTGGTCCGTAATGACATTTTATTGCAGTTAGAATGTATCATCCCCAACAAATACAAAGGACAAACATAGTGAATTATTTGGAGGTGCCCCTTCCTGGGGCAGCTGCAGCTGATATGTCAGCAGGTTCTGATAAAACAGTGTCTCCAAAGAAAACAATATCTCTGCTCTGTCTGACATATGATCATTCATTCCGCTATCAACCATAATAAATTTATAACTGGCATTATCTGTTGGAAGTGTTACAGTACTAAACAATTGTTACAGTTACAGTAAGATGAGCTACTGTCTTCAGGCATCTCGATCTGTACGTGTTTGCTGTCTACTGCACCCAAACAGTTTGGGTAATTACAGGGTTGTGAAAAATCACATTCAATTGATTTCCAGCCATTCTTGCTTCTTGGAGAAAACTTGAACAGTGTAGAGAAACTGGGCAGTTCAAAATGGTTCAAATGGCTCTGAGCATTAGAACTACTTAAACCTAACTAACCTAAGGACATCACACACATCCATGCCCGAGGCAGGATTCGAACCTGTGACCGTAGCGGTCGCGCGGTTCCAGACTGTAGCGCCTAGAACCGCTCGGCCACCAAGGCCAGCCAAACAGTGTGACACACATTGTGTCACACTGTTGTATTATTTCATGATGTCTGTTTCATTTTTTAGATACAGACAGTCACTGTTTTCTTAGGATATGTGTAACATTCAAACAAATGCTGACCTAGGAAATGGGATTGTGGAGGGATCAGGAGCAGCTGACTATATAATGGAAGTTGTGCAAAAATCAGTATGCAGCATCTTTGACCAACACTGTATTACCAGGGTTGCCTGTACCAGAAAGTAACCCACAACTGTGTGTTCACTGTTTACGAGTGTTGTCATTGCTTGAGTATGTCTGAACTTTTTAACGTGGAATACAAGAGAGACATAAAAATGCAAAGTGAACATTACTTGTTTGCCAAGGAGAACTATGAATGCATCAAGGATATTACAATGATTATGTAGTCAAAAGTGATGCTGAGACACATACTCCATTAATTTCCGACAACATGTTAGTGACCATACTTACCACTGAGAAAGTAATTCACATTCATAACATAAGTGGCATGCTGAGAACAGATACTTGCAGGTAGATGGCTAGACTGATATTCTTTTCATATTTTCACCATGGTGGTAGTCACTACTAGTTAAAATTACAATTCACCATATTGTTTGAAATGACGAAGTCGGGTAAGATGCAACACATTATTTTGAATGAAGTAATTATCAGGTTTGTGACTACATAGGCAATCGCAATCTCTCATATGTGACTCTGAGTGTGTAAGAAGCATTCAAGGCTATTGACATGCTATGGTAAACTCCTCACTGATAGGGTGTGAAACCCTAGACTCCCGTCTTCATTATTTGTTCGACATCTGATTATAATTGATTAAAACATGCTGATTCCCTTTTTGAAGAAACTATGTTTTAGTGTTGAAGGAAAAATAAAATGCTGAAGTAAATCTTTTAAGATCAACATTAACTTCACTTTCCAAGGCAGAAGAACTGTCTCAGATTTTATCGTAAATAGATATGAAGCTGTTTTCCTAAGCTTTTCAGATCATAAGAAAAGACTAGTCTGAAAAGTACTGTTTATTAGAACACCACTACTCTTGTACAATAAGAAAATAAGAATAATCAGTTTTATGATTGCACTCATTTTTCCCCCATCAAGAGGTGGCATTACAACACTGCAATTCTTGTAGACACTTGGGAGTTAGTCACAAAATTATAATACCTTGACAAATGTGTATAACTTAAGAAAACATGGTTTACCATGAGTTTTGGAAAGTATGCTGGTGAGAGTAACTTTACAGCTATGGAATTATAATTAACCCTTTAAGTGACAAAATGTTTTATCTAGCGTAACAGTGAAATATGTGTCAGCGCGTAGTCTTTGGGAATAGTAACCAGTAACACTACTCAATTTATTATATATTTCTAAGTCCACCATGAGCTATAGGATGGTAAATATTCCTACTAATGAATCAGGAGCACAAAATCTGTTCTTAAAAGTTTGAAAAAATTTGCAGAAATTAACAATGACAACTTTTGTTAGTAAACCTGTGCCCTCAGGAGCAAGACATCTCACAGTGCACTGACATTCACAACCAACTTTAAACCTTACATAGAAATCCATGTTTGCACCCACTTCAGTATCAGAGTCAGTTTCATGACTTACATTAAATGCTTCTTCAAGCACAGTAAACGGTGTACCCTACCTGCTGCATTTGTACCAGATATTTGACCCATTAGTACACTAGACTCTTTGTTACCCAGCTTGCCATTAGTTACTGTAGAAATACTAGCTACCTCATTGACATCGGAGTCTTCTCCAAATTGAGAATCTTCTGCAGTAACTTCTTCCCAACAATTTGTTACATGATCAACCAGAATTTTATCTGTCATGACACTATACTGTCTCTGTGAAGTCATTTTTGTAGATCGAAAAGGAATGTTCTTAAATGTCAGTATGACCCCTTTAACTACAAAAACCAACCAAAAGTGAGAAAATAATTTACTTATTACGTTCAAATGTGTGCATAAATTGTTTTATCATGTTGCAACATCCTACATGTACACCGCCAGTGGAAATAATTTATATTATCTCAACAGCTAACCTTTCCTAGATAATTTTTTAAAAAATATTAGCCACAATATTCATTCTTCATTAGAAGAAGCATTTTGTGGCATGTAATCAGTAAAATTGGGTGTAACCAGGAACTGAATTCATGACAGTCTATTTGTTTACAGATATGACTTGGAAGAAAACAAGCTGTAACTGTGCTTACAAACAATTCTCGTTTTGATTTTGTACACTGTAATGTAGGAATTGATGTGAATTGAACTTACTGCCATTTCTATCAGAAGAGTAAATCTACAGCTGACAAATGCTATCTGCACACAAAACCAGCCCTGAAATCGAGTGCCTTGAAGCCCATCGATAAATATTCGTACCATCACTCACATGTTCGCTGATATCTGAAGCCTACTGACTTAGAACTGTGAAAATGGTATTTGTACTTATCAGAAAAACTATTATGAATGTAGAAAATCCAATTCAGTGGGTTGTTTGTCCTATATTAAGTCCAAGGCCAGTTACCAGTGTTACTTAAGGGTTAAATTGGATCTCTCTGATGCCATGTATTATTGTTCTTAGTTGTCTAGATACACACCAGTTCCAGCTCATCCATTGTCATCATAACAGAGGAGTATAGTTGGGAAATTTTGTTAGTCCTGCTGAGTATTTTATTTGGGTAAAACTTTGTTCTTATTGTGGTGTGTGTTGCATTTCTGAGGCATGATTTAATGGGAATGGCCACAAGAAGATCATATTTTATTAATAACCCAGTTGATCCTTTTTGCAGGCAGCTGTTTACAGAGAGAATATTCACATTATAAGTATATTTTTCTAGAATTCATCTCTTCACTGCGTCCAGTCTGTCAATTTTTACAATCTCGTTGCTGTCCCCGTCTCCATTCCCCTCATTTCTGTGGCTGATTTTCAAAATGATAATCATAATTTGTCATATATTTTCTATTTATTCACCATATGATGTTAGTCATATTGTTTACGTATTCTTTTTCTAATGATATTTGTATATTATGTCTTTATAACTTAAGTGGTTCTCCAATAATTCCATTTAGACTGGGATCATAATCAAATGTATGCACATGTCCTTATTGTTCTTTCGTCCTGTCTTTCATCCTGTATAGATCAGCGGGTTAAAAAGCACTTCAGTTTTAGAATTAATTCTGAAGACTGGTGCAAATCTTGCCGAGACATCAGTTGAATTACAAACTGCAACATGGTACGCCCAATATTTCCAGACCAGTAGCATTATTATTGTGCTCATTGTAAGAGGACTAGAAAGTTGCATTATTTAATTTGCTGCTACAGAAGGCTTTGACATTATAGGCAACATCTTGTTTGGAATTAAGTTTTTGGTGCTTAGTGCCTGTGTTGGGCTTCAAGGCAACATGTTGTTTGGAATTAAGTTTTTGGTGCATAGTGGCTGTGTTTGGCTTCAAAAGGATGTAGAACAATTAATATTTACATAGAGAAATAAATATGCTGATATATCTCTCACAGATCCCAAATGAAATGGTCCTTAATGCAAGTGAAATAAGTCAAAAAATCTTAAATAGATCTTTACTTAAAAAGTAATAAATAACTTGTCACAAAAGTGTAAATTTTATATTCGCTGAGGTGCATATGATAATTCTTAGGCTGCTGTAACCGTCAATACGGGTTGTATGTCTCTGCCCTGCTACCCCCTGGAGTTCGCTTTCGTTACCTCCTTCAACACCTTGATTTTTCACTCCCTGCAACCTTTAGAGTGGGCGAGAGCCACACGCTACCTTGGCTCCAGGCTCAGGTTTGCGTTCACCTTTACCTCAGCTCGCTCCCAAAGGAGGTTACCCCCGGTTCGGTATACCACTCCCGTTTTGTCGAACTTCGTTCGAAGTTCATTAATATGACCTTCATTTATACAGATGGCTCTAAGACCAATGACGGGGTCGGGTGTTCTTTTATTGTCGGGACACAAAGTTTCAAATACCGGCTCCATGGCCATTGTTCGGTCTTCACAGCTGAGCTCTTTGCCCTCTACCAGGCTGTTCTTTACATCTGCCGTCACCGACATTCGGCTTATGTCATCTGCTCCTATTCCCTGAGCGCCATCCAGAGCCTCAGTGATCTGTATCCGGTTCACCCTTTTGTGCACCGGATCCAACGCTCCCTTCAGCAGCTGGTGGACGACGGTTCTCCGGTTAGCTTTATGTGGGTTCCTGGCCATGTCGGTATCCCTGGGAACAAAGCTGCAGATGCCGCAGCCAAGGCTGCGGTCCTCCAGCCTCGGAGAGCTTCTTGTTGTGTCCCTTCATCAGATTGTAGCAGGGTCATTTGTCGGTGCATTTTCTCGCTGTGGCATGCCGATTGGGCCGCACTTACGGACAACAAGCTTCGGGCCTTGAAACCTCTTCCCGCGGCTTGGACGTCCTCCTCACACCCTTCTCGGCGGGAGGAGGTCGTTTTGGCCCGGTTACGAATTGGACACTGCCGGTTCAGCCATCTCCATCTGCTGACGGCTGTGCCGGCGCCGTTCTGCCCATGTGGGCAATTGCTGACGGTCCGCCACATTTTAACGTCCTGTCCGGATTTTAATACACCGCGTCTTGATCTTGGCCTGCGATGTACTTTAGATGCCATTTTAGCGGATGACCCAGGAGCAGCTGCTCGCGTTCTTCGTTTTATCAACTTGACACACCTGTCTAAGGACATTTGATTATGCTGTTTTTTTAATCCTATGCCTGTCAATCTGTCTTTTATCGTGTTTTCCCTTTTAGTTGCTGTTTTAAACTTGTGCCTCGCGGTGCATTCCTAACGTAGTCTGGGTGCTAATGACCATTGACGTTGTGCGCCCAAAAAAAAAAAAAAAGTGCATCATCAAATAGAAAAATCATTTTACAACACTTATTTAGAATGATCATATTACTCCAGTGAATTTTTACAGAAGTCAGATTGTCCCAATGCTCACGTTATTTGATGATACTAGTAACATGTACACCTCAGTAGGTTCTTCTAAGAAACTGATCAGTGGAGTAGGAGTTGGCCAACAATAAGTCCTTTATGCTGTTCCTGAACTGAACTTTATTGACAGTTAAACTTTTTACAGTTGCTTGTAAGTTATTGAAAATGTGTGTTCCTGAATAACGGACACCTTTTTGGGGCAAAGTAAGTGACTTTAAATTTTTCTAAAGATTATTCTTATTTCAAATATTGATTCCATGAACTGAGTTGTTGGATTGAGAAAGAGAGGTACAATGTGTTCATAATTAAAGTTCCAGTTTCAAAACACTGTAGAAAGACAAACACTGCTCAGAATGTCAAATTTGAACAGCATATAATTGATACAGGGGGAAATGCCAAGGGAAAAAAAAGAAAAAAAAATGAAAATTTGACCAGTAGATGTCGCTGTACGTGTCGAATATGCACACCAACAGATGCACAGCAAACAGTTGTTCCTCAGTTTGCATCCGAGATGCCCAAATTATCTGCCTGCATGAAGGATTGTGCACTGCTGGTAAAGCTCTTTTACAAGAACGGTGACTGTTCCAGTAGCACTGCAGAAGTTCTGGACACTCAAGGGTATGGAAAAAGGCTTCAGTCCTCAGTCTGCTTAGGGTCTGTAGAAAATGATTACAAAATTTGAAAAGAGGGATTCTTTTAAAGTGCAGTGTGGCAGAGGGAGGAAAGCATTTGATCAGACGTCTGTTGAAGATGTGATCACAGCATTGCAGGAGGGATTGAGTGTGGTGGTGTGCAAATATGCAGTGCACAGGGAATTGTCCAAATGTTGGACATGCTTGCAAGCATGATGCATAAAATCCGCCATAGCATCCAGCATTGCTACCCTTACAAATTAACTCATGCTCAGGAGTTGCTTCCCGCTGACCAGCCAGCAAGACAAATGTTGACTGGAATTTGTTGCTTGCATGAAAGTGGACAATGAATGGCCGTGGAACATTCTGTTGATGAGCAAAGCTCATTTCCATCTCTAAAGACATGTGAGTATGCAGAATTGCAGAATATGGACAACAGAAAATCTGCACGCACATCATCCTGTACCACTTAATTCTGCAAAGATGGTTGTGTGGTGCAGATTGATTGCATTGTTCATCGTAGCACCATATTTTTTCGAGGAGGTGAGTCCTGCTGGCCCTGATACTTGTACAGTCACTGGTTAACACTACAAGTGTCTTTTGCACACCAATGTCTTTCCAGCCCTCGAACAGCATGGATGTACCAATAGGATCATTTTTATGCACTATGGAGTTCCTCTACGCGTTGCATACCCTGTGAAGGAGCTGCTGCCGAGAGGTATTTCAGAAATGGTAGAATTATCAGCTGTCATTTCCGTGCAGCGTGGCCATCCAGATCATCTGGTCCTAATACATGTGGCTCCTGGCTGTGGGGTTATCTGAAAATTGTGTTCAGCACTCCAGTTATGAACGTAGCTTGATTGAGGACATGCATTCACAGCACAATTGAAACATGACCCCCGAGACACTTCAGTCTGTTGTGGAACATGCTCTCTCTCGACTTCAACTTGGGGCAGAAAACCGTAGTCAGCATATTCAACAAATCGTGTGCCAGGCTCATGATAGTTAGAAACCACTACAATTTTCCTTTCTATGCAGTTTGTCAGAACAATTAAAAACTGATTTTTCCCATCCGATGTAGTATGACCTTGTCATAGTGGATGGGCTTACCTGACTAATAGTGCCACAACTGTTGACTGCAGAGCTTTTACTATTATGCACATTGAACAGTACAAATGGTGTAATGTACAACTCAAACCATAGCCATTGTACTGCAATTCATCTGTCATTTATAACTGCCCCCTTTTATGTGAAGACATTTACAACATCCTCTATTGATAAAATTTTCATTAAATTTTCTTGTTCCATGATGTTTCCTCCTTCATCAATAACACATTGTCCAAATTTGATGTCATTCTGAGCAGAGGTTCTCTGACTACAGTGTTTTGAAACTGGAACTTTAATTATGGACATACTGTCTGTCTGAATGATTAACTTTCAATGGTTGCCCACATCATCCCGTCTGCCATTCATCTGAGTATGATGCACCAAAATGTGGTACAACGTGGCAAGTGACAGAACTATGTAATATGTATGCCCCCATCATTAATCAATGAGAAAGTGCAACCCTTTACTAATCCATCTGACACTGTCTTTGTTCATGGGTGCTTTATTGATAAATTAGTGTGTTTTGTTTTTGAATGTGTTTCAGTTTATTGCACTGGTTGAAATACAGGCTTGATAGATGGATATCATCAATGGCTCTGACAAATACACATGTTGACAACTGGTACTAAATAGTTTAGTGGCTATATTTGGTCCCTCGTCTCTCACCACGTGCTGCAGTTGTTCCCTTCCCTGGCAACTGTCAGCATCAAGGAATGTTCCACTGGTTGTGATATGTTTTCAATAAAGTGACTCGCAAAGAATGTGAATACTCTTTATTCGTGTAATATTTGTTAGGTTTTCTTTGTGCCATCCATAATGAATACTGCAATGGCAAAACCTTGCATGCACCAGAACAGAAATATAAAATTATAAGCACCTAAACCAGCAGATCACTCATGAGACAAAATTGTGGTGCACCAAGTGGTACACTTCCTAAACTGAGTGAGGTGATGCATAGGTTACCACACTGGATTTGCATTCGGGAGGATGATGGTTCCAATCCCCATTGGGCCATCCAGATGTAGGTTTCCTGTGATTTACCTTAATCTCTAAGACAAATGTTGCGATGGTTTCTTTGAAAGGGCGTGGCTGATTTCCTTCCCCAATTCGAGCTTGTGCCCTGTCTTTAATAACCTCATTGTTGATGGGGTGTTCTATTACAGAAAAAGCTCTTACACTAATATCTGAACAGCACAACGGAAATAATAGTTCTCCACAAAGAAAATCATCTCTGTATATTTACATAACACTGTCATTTTCTCTAAATCATTTTCGGTATGAGAAACTGGACTTTGGATCAATTTTCCTCAAAATATCAAAGAAATTAAATCCCTTTCAAACTCCAAAAGACAGCTAATGGTCCACCTTCTTTCACAATAGCCATCTCTCCCATATGTCTGTCTGCAACTCACTCTAGTAACCCCTCCACCTCCACAACTTTACCCTCCCCCCCCTGTTTGCAGAGTTCCCTATTTAAATTCTGTTCTTTCCCAACACCCACTCTCATTTTAGTCTTCATCTCTTTATTTATCCCTTCCACTTCCCATAATACTAAACATGACTTCAAATATGTTAAACTAATCTTGTGAATGTTTTGTTATAGCTTCACGTTCCATAAATCATTTGCTTGATAAATCGTAATGATGTGGAATGAGTCATTTTACATTCACATCGCAAATTAGTTTGTAAACATGGGTACACGGTGAACATTTATAAATATTTATTATTATTATTATTATATATACAAATGGTAGTAATCTACCCACCACCGTTTACACACTACAACAATAGAAATTCTTCTTCGGTATAAAAAGTGTTATCAAGGAGAAACACGTTGTTTGTTTCCAAATTTTACTTTGCTGTCTGCCACACATTTTATATTATATGGTAGGATACCAGAAATTTGATTTGCAGCATTGTACACCCATTTTTGTGCTAATAACAAGCTGAATATAGAGTAATGAATATCATATTTCCTTCTAGTATTGTAATTACATACACCATTGTTCCTTCTGAACTGCAGTGGATTATTTACAACACAAACTTCATGAGAGAATAAGTATACAGTGCAGTGGCAGTTAGAATGCCCAGCTCCATGAACAGATGTGTAAAAGATGATCATGAGTGAGCACCACATATTATTCTTACAGCATATTTTCAAGCAGTGAAAACTTTCTTTCATAAAAATGAATTACCCCAGTATATCTTTGGTATATTTTGTTCCTAGTCAGATGTAAGAGAGGAATTTAAGATAAGACCCTAATCCGGTCAGGCTACATAACCAATAAATAAAATAAAGAAATAAAAATATAATTGTGACACATTTGTCTAGGTGTATCTGTCAGCAGAGTTAATCTTGGCACTTGTGGAAAAGACTTTTAATTCCTTAATTTTATCCATTGTTTGCAGTGATTCTTCCACACCTCTATTACTTTCATACATAATAAAGAACAACCGCCGTTAGCCACGTATCGTGATTTTATTAAAATGTACAATGCATTTCAGGCCATGGCAGCTCACCTTCAAGTGCTTTGAGAGTCTACATCAACTTTACATTTTGTTTAGTTCTCAGCTGTTTCTAGTCTCTCATACCTATACTAGAAACAGCCCAGAATTAAACGAAATGTAAAGTTGATATAGACTGTCAAAGCATCTGAAGATGAGCCCCAGGGCTCGAAATGCGGTGTGCATTTTAATAAAATCATGATTTGTGGCTGAAGGCAGTTGTTCTCTTAATTCCTGGTATGCTTTAGTAGCTGAGTTTCAGAACTCTCCACCATATCTTGTTTCTTCCAGGGGTGTTAATTCAAGAGCACTTTGGAAGAACCTCTGCATAGTTCTCAAAGTGGCTAGTTCACACTTTGATTTGGTCCATATGGAATGCGTATGATAAGAGTAATTGGTAGTGTGCACTGGTTACAAATGGCAGGTGTCTGTGCTGGTGTTGCAGTCTGACTCAACAGTTTTATCTTGTCAGAAATGTTTCTATTAGCATCTACTCTGCTAGACAGTAAACATATGCCATGCATATCCCTATACCCCTTCCTCTTTATGTTATGTTTCACAAATGCTGTGAAATGATGAGAAAGAACAATCTTAATGGCAGGTTGGCTTTTACATTTCAATGAAATGTAAATAAGTTAAGTATATATTAGTGCTTGTAATATTCTTCTCATTGCTGACTTTCAGTGCCTAGTGTTCTCTGTGTATTTTAAAATAGTTACACAGTCTTTTTACTTGCCACCACAGAAATGGGTTATCAGTTTGTCTTCAAAAAGTACATCTCAGTTTTATGTTGTTGCTGACCACCCATGAAATGCTTTTTGCATTCTTCGTGATGGAGTGCTTATTGAGTGACAGCTGAATGTAACTGCATGTGTGGTATATTAAAGGCAAATATAATTGTATTGGATTTTCAGAATGCCTATATTAACTTTAGACTCATTAACTTAAGACTCCATTTCATGTAAAATGCACTTCTGTCGAGATATTTCATGGACTCATAAAGTGACCCCATTGATTTGATTTTGGTGAAGGGTGCTTGATCCAGGCAATCATTTTTCTTGCATGGAGTCACACACAGTTCAGAGGCACTACAAATTAGAGCATCATTTACACAGTTCTTTGTATTGCATCCAACATAAAATGTTCAAAATGTATTCATAGTCGGCCGAGCCGTCTAGAATATCTGGAGCATCGTTTATCATTTACCAAGACTGGGGAATGTGCTATTTTCTAGGTAAATACCAAAATATTGTTACGTTTATTGAGTTAATAATTGGACATTAGTGGGAAGAATGTGAACTTCCACGTTAGCCGTTCATAAGAGTCACTTGTTTCAGTAATGAGAAAATACATTTTTTATTTGAATTTCCAAGTGGCATTAAGTTTCCATCTGCCGTATGTCATGACATCATACAATTGATGGTGATGGCATATGAGGCTATGTGCTAGCTGAGCAAGTAGTAGAAGTCCACTCATCTGAGTGTGTCAAATTCTTTTTTGTTGCTAAGATAATTGGCAGCCTTGTTTCAGTGACTGTAGTATATATGATTTTTTGCTACCTACAGTCATGCATGAAGCTACTTCCTCCAAGCAGCTGAGTTATGAGTACTGAAAAGAAACAATCCATATTGGTCTCATCTATTTTCCTCCTTAATGTGTGTGTCATGTACAGTTGCTTCACATTGATGGTAACAGGTGTATAGTATCATATTGTAATTTATCCATTAAAGGTTTGTTTTACAGTGACATTACATTTGTCAGATTATTACAGGCAGCATGTGCTTGAAGTGGCCAAAATCTTAAATCATGATAACTGTACAGAGCATGAGCCTACTTCCTCCTGAGTCAGAGCCCACTGTCTTTTATAACAGATTCATTTCCTCTTTCGTTTTGCACTTATTTAATACTATTTAATTATTGCAGTAATCAGTGACAATGTATACTGTAGCCATCTTCAGCCACCACCAAGATCTTCAATACTTGTGCATAAAAATATTCATGGGATTTTTGTCAGTTTTTAAATTGCAAAATCATTTTATATTTATGTTACAATAAAAATTCCCAGCTTATGTCACCAGTACCTCCTAATTCGTGTGTAGATGATCTGTTACAGCAGTGGATTTGGAAGACAAGAACCACACACAACTTGTGTGTTATTAATTATTATTCATTATTCATGTTTATAACTGGTTAATAGTTGCTTATAATGAGGAACTCCTCTTATAAATTTAACATGATGGCTGCAGATTGTAACCTTCATATTGTGATCAAAAGTCTATAAAGTTACAGAATTTTAAAAACCGAAAAAATAAATTCATTCAATTTTCTAGTATACACAACATCTTTCTAGGAAGTAAGGTGATTGGAAATTATAAAGAAATGTTAATATATTTGCTAACTGTACAGAAAGAAAAAAGTAGGAGAGAGACAAGGGTAAAATTTTGGAAAGCTGTACCTGTTTGTAGTTTTCTATAAGGACATGGAATATAGGTTCTATGGAAATAGAAAGAGATTTTGACACACAGCAGAAATGAGTTCTTTGAGAATAGCAGCAGGAGTCACAAGAAGACAAAGGAAAAGAAATAATGAAATAGGGACAGAGTTACAAATGCAAAGTATAATGACATTCACAAAAGGCTAGAACAAATTTGCACACTTCTATTGAAGAAAGATACAGAGTACCAGCTGGTGGGATGAATTACAAGTTGACAATCAAGGAAGACATGGAAAAACCAACACCCTCAAAAAGCAGTTGAGGATGGATAAAGCTATACCAGCTAAAATGTGACAGAATCTTATCTTTCTTTCGTGCAAGTCAGTCTGATTATAATAAAGTATTTTAGTGATTTATTCCAGATAGTCGCAGTTAGTAACTCTGTCCCTATTCCATTATTTCTTTTCCTTTGTCTTCTTGTGAAACTTACTGCTATTCCCAAAGAACTCATTTCTGCTGTCTGTAATTTTCTTTTATAATTATTGAGAAAGTTACTGGAACTTGATAGTTACTAAACCATGACCAGCCACCTCTGAAATTGATCATTACTATTGAAATTTGTTCTGTTTTGAGAAATTTCTGTGCATGTTCATCGAACATATGGAGCATTAAATTACTTAGAATTTAACTTACTTAATGAAACAATAAATAGCATAATATGAAGAGACAGTAGTTTCTCTTTATTTCTCTTGTTAATGCATTTCTCATGTACTTCTATAAAAGTTTGTGATGGAAACAAAAACTTATCATTTTGTGCCTTTTCTAGTTTGTTACTAAACATTTGATCATAGAAAAAAACTTTTCATATATTTACTCAATGCTGTTACATATATCATTCATTCAGTCATAAAATTTGCATGAAATGACCAAAAAATGCTACATTGATTGTAATTTTAGTATAAATATAAAGAAAATGTTTTTCACTTGTTGCAGGTTGTTTGTCATATACGAGGCAGCAGTCATGCCTGGGCAAGACACAAATCCAGCTGATCACAGTTCAGGTATTTATCTTTTCTAGTCTTTTCATTTAAATAATGTACTACAAACTAGAACTTCCATAGACTTCGAAGAGAAAAATTTCATTTTGGATGAGTGCACAATTTACGTTTTTGTTTTAGCTCAGCATAATCCACAGTGATAGAAAAACTGTAGTCTATTATGATGAAGTAGACATGCTGCCAATTGTTATAGCGGTGGAGAAATGAATTTCACTTCACCAGTAAATTTTTGTTTGTTTAAAGTGTAACTTCTGTTGGTTAGATGCTCACAAGTAGTGGATATTGGAAGACTTGATCTGTTAGTTTTCTGTGAGTCTGTCATGGTCTTATTCCCAGACACTTGGATTTCAAACTGTATTAAAATACCTTGTGTAGGGAAAAAGTAGATTGTATGGTGATATAGGAGAATATTGTAAAATAATTGATATGAAACATATCAGTTGTTTTGTTCAAATAAAGTGTTAAATTTGTGCTGTACTGTCAGTTAATTTACCTGAAAATTTCGTATTGTAAATTGCTGTGAGCAGTTGAATCGGAGTCTTTTTATTTCACAGTTTTTTTGCTGGTAACATAATATTGTAGGAAAGATTGCTAGTTGGCACTTTCATATTGCAGCAAAGTGACATTAGGTATTGTCATTACATTCATGAGTGGATCAGTTTTTGTTGTTAACTGTGTAGTCCCATGGCTCAAAGGGAGCGAACTTGTCATTTTGATTAAGCAACATGGGAGATAATGCTTAGAGACAAAAAGCTGTCAATACTTCATTGTTGAATAGAAGTGAACGGTACTTTGCATGTTCATGATTCTTGTGTGACTTATTAGTATTAAATTGTCTAAGAAGATCTGCCTTAATTATGTGTTGCTGTATTACAAACGTATTTAGATATGAATGTAGAATTGGACAACAGTTGGGAGAATGGCAGACCATCCAGTTCACCATCTACAGTTAACAGGGAAAGTGATGCTCGTCAAGAAACATCACCATCAAACACAACAAATGATAATTCCTTCCAGGTGAGATGTAGATTTTGAATAATTTCACTGAAATCTTCTTTATACATAACACTGAAGTTTTTTGCAGTATTTGAGTTGCTATTAATAAATGTACATGTGATGTAATAGAGTTCAGTTTGGGAAAATATTTCCATTTGCATAAGATGACTTAACAAAGTTTTACTGTTTCAATGTTGCATTAGAGGTATTGGCTACACTCTAACACTAAGTGGCTAAAAATCTCCGAACACCCATTACTGTTCATTACAAAGAGCAGACTAGTGAAAAATGCACATACCCGACATCGTTCACCCAAATTTCACTGTTGTTATAACAAACTTGAATAGATACCATGTATTAAGCATCTTTTAGATCAGCACATCCGTTATGAGTGCTACATCATCATGTAGCATGACACATCACTCCATAATACAGGCTTCCACACCTACACAAACCAGTGACAATGTCGTTTATAACAAAGTGACATAGTGCATCTGTTCTTTTTCCCAGTGATTTCCGAGCAACAGTATGAGTCTGAAGATTGAATCTTAGAACCTTTTGGGGATCATTCTGTAATTTACCTTTGAACCTGAGCTGCAACAAGAGTCGGTCGCAGGTTCGAATCCTGCCTCAGGCATGGATGTGTGTGATGTCCTTAGGTTAGTTAGGTTTAAGTAGTTGTAAGTCTAGGGGACTGATGACCTCAGATGTTAAGTCCCATAGTGCTCAGAGCCGTTTGCAACAAAAGTTTACCGGACTATGTTGTAGAGTTTGACAATTGCTATCAGTTCATTTATTAGACGGCAAGCAATATGCTTTGTATTGGATGCTTCCATGACATTTCAACTTTACAATAACTCAACTGAAAACATGCAGACAGCATGACCAAAAGGGGCACATACAGTCTGTGACATTCAGACTTGACCACTTTCTCCGTTTATTCATTCTGGCTGAAAACATGAACTGTGATGACACATTGTCCTTGAACATTTTTAATTTTGGATACATAGCCAGAAGTTGCCCGAAGCATAATCAGTGGGGTGTTCAGAAACTTTTGGCCATGCAGTAAATTTTTATTCCACAATGTGCAAATAGAAAGGTGCTGAGAAACAATGTGATGTATGCTATATTAGTGAAATATTTTATCTGGCAGCTGTGTCAAACTATACAACTGGAGGACAGTGTGGACTGGAGCCATAGATTGCCCTCAACCTCAGCATCACCACTTACATGGCAAAACCATACTCATGATGAACCAGGTCCATCAGCTTCAGCAAGTAACAGCACTTTTCGGGTGAGCGCCATTTTCCCCTACCTTTGTTTGACTTCTGGATAATAATACCAACATATGTTTGTGTGTTCAATTTTGAGTGACCAAATAAGACACACATATTTTAATGAATATGTTTAGTGATACCACAATAAATCAAGTTAGAGGAAACTTATACAACGTATGACTCATAGCAGTGTTAACAGGTGATTTATGACTAGTACCAGTAAGCACAAATGTTAAAAGATGCAAGCAACTGATGTACAACAAAATAGTTATTCATAGTTAAACTACCAAATTCGTTACAGCACAGTGGTTACTGGTGGACAGCTCCTAAATGGGACAAAATTACTTATTATTTTTCTGATTTCTAAGGAATTTGATAACTTCTTAATTTGAGAGATTTTTTTATGCCATACTTGAAATATTATGCTGTAGGGTACTACTTTTTTTAGTATTAAATTGGAGAACATTTCCAGGACAGTTGTGGACTCTGACTGTAATTTATTGGTTAGGTACAGCAGATTAAAATTGGAGGAAGGAAGGAAATCAAGGAGACGGGACCTGGATATATTGAAGGCATCAGAAACAGTTGTGAATATCGGGTGTGCATTAGTCAATGAAATTATGGAAAGGAATACAATAGAAGACAATTGGGTAGCTTTAAGAAATGAATTATGGCAGTGGAGGATCAAAGACCCAGAATAAATCCTTGTATGACACAGGAGATATCCTAGAGCATATTTTAAACTCAAACTTATTGAGGCGTCTGGGGCAAAACCAGCATGCGTTCCATAAATGTCAGATCACGTGAAACCCTACTAATCATCTTTCTCACATGACATTGTGAAAGCCATGAATCGAGGAAATCAGGTAGATACAGTACTTCTTGACTTCAAAAAGCATTTGACTTGGAACCACGCCAGTATATATATATATAATGGAAGGAAACATTCCACGTGGGAAAAATTATATATAAAAACAAAGATGAGGTGACTTACCGAACAAAAGCGCTGGCAGGTCGATACACACACAAACAAACACGAATTTTGTGTGTATGTTTGTGTTTGTTTGTGTGTCTATCGACCTGCCAGCGCTTTTGTTCGGTAAGTCACCTCATCTTTGTTTTTATATATATATATATATATATATATATATATATATATATATATATATATATATATATATAAAAATAGAGGGAAACATTCCACGCGGGAAAAATATATTTAAAAACAAAGATGATGTGACTTACCATACGAAAGCGCTGGCAGGTCGATAGAAACACAAACAGACACATAC
The DNA here is from genome assembly GCF_021461385.2 of Schistocerca piceifrons. Classification (NCBI taxonomy): domain Eukaryota; kingdom Metazoa; phylum Arthropoda; class Insecta; order Orthoptera; family Acrididae; genus Schistocerca; species Schistocerca piceifrons. Next base: position 615,050,499 of record NC_060149.1, read on the forward strand.
ATACACACAAAATCCAAGCTTTCGCAACAATCTGTTGCCTCATCAGGAAAGAGGGAAGGAGAGGGAAAGATGAAAGGAAGTGGGTTTTAAGGGAGAGGGTAAGGAGTCATTCCAATCCCGGGAGCGGAAAGACTTACCTTAGGGGGAAAAAACGACTGGTATACACTCGCGCACACACACACACACACACACACACACACACACACACACACACACACACACACACACACACACCCATCCACACATATACAGACACAAGCAGACATATTTAAAGACAAAGAGTTTGGGCAGAGATGTCAGTCGAGGCAGAAGTGCAGAGGCAAAGATGATGTTGAATGACAGGTGAGGTATGAGTGGCGGCAACTTGAAATTAGAGGGGATTGAGGCCTGGTGGGTAATGGGAAGAGAGGATATATTGAAGAGCAAGTTCCCATCTCTGGAGTTCGGATAGGTTGGTGTTGGTGGGAAGTATCCAGATAACCCGGATGGTGTAACACTGTGCCAAGATGTGCTGGCCGTGCACCAAGGCATGTTTAGCCACAGGGTGATCCTCATTACCAACAAACACTGTCTGCCTGTGTCCATTCATGCGAATGGACAGTTTGTTGCTGGTCATTCCCACATAGAATGCATCACAGTGTAGGCAGGTCAGTTGGTAAATCACGTGGGTGCTTTCACATGTGGCTCTGCCTTTGATCGTGTACACCTTCCGGGTTACAGGAATGGAGTAGGTGGTGGTGGGAGGGTGCATGGGACAGGTTTTACACCGGGGGCGGTTACAAGGATAGGAGCCAGAGGGTAGGGAAGGTGGTTTGGGGATTTCATAGGGATGAACTAACAGGTTACGAAGGTTAGGTGGACGGCGGAAAGACACTCTTGGTGGAGTGGGAAGGATTTCATGAAGGATGGATCTCATTTCAGGGCAGGATTTGAGGAAGTCGTATCCCTGCTGGAGAGCCACATTCAGAGTCTGGTCCAGTCCTGGAAAGTATCCTGTCACAAGTGGGGCACTTTTGTGGTTCTTCTGTGGGGGATTCTGGGTTTGAGGGGATGAGGAAGTGGCTCTGGTTATTTGCTTCTGTACCAGGTCGGGGGGGTAGTTGCGGGATGCGAAAGCTGTTGTCAGGTTGTTGGTGTAATGGTTCAGGGATTCCGGACTGGAGCAGATTAGTTTGCCATGAAGACCTAGGCTGTAGGGAAGGGACCGTTTGATGTGGAATGGGTGGCAGCTGTCATAATGGAGGTACTGTTGCTTGTTGGTGGGTTTGATGTGGACGGACGTGTGAAGCTGGCCATTGGACAGGTGGAGGTCAACGTCTAGGAAAGTGGCATGGGATTTGGAGTAGGACCAGGTGAATCTGATGGAACCAAAGGAGTTGAGGTTGGAGAGGAAATTCTGGAGTTCTTCTTCACTGTGAGTCCAGATCATGAAGATGTCATCAATAAATCTGTACCAAACTTTGGGTTGGCAGGCCTGGGTAACCAAGGCGGCTTCCTCTAAGCGACCCATGAATAGGTTGGCGTACGAGGGGGCCATCCTGGTACCCATGGCTGTTCCCTTTAATTGTTGGTGTGTCTGGCCTTCAAAAGTGAAGAAGTTGTGGGTCAGGATGAAGCTGGCTAAGGTGATGAGGAAAGAGGTTTTAGGTAGGGTGGCAGGTGATCGGCGTGAAAGGAAATGCTCCATCGCAGCGAGGCCCTGGACGTGCGGAATATTTGTGTATAAGGAAGTGGCATCAATGGCAAGAGTTTCCCTTTACAAATGTCTGCTTGTGTCTGTGTATGTGCGGATGGCTATGTGTGTGTGTGTGTGTGTGTGTGTGTGTGTGTGTGTGTGTGTATACCTGTCCTTTTTTCCCCCTAAGGTAGGTCTTTCCACTCCCGGGGTTGGAATGACTCCTTACCCTCTCCCTTAAAACCCACATCCTTTTGTCTTTCCCTCTCCTTCCCTCTTTCCTGACGAAGCAACCATTAGTTGCGAAAGCTGGAATTTTGTGTGTATGTATGTGTTTGTTTGTGTTTCTATCGACCTGCCAGCGCTTTCGTATGGTAAGTCACATCATCTTTGTTTTTAAATATATTTTTCCCGCGTGGAATGTTTCCCTATTATATATATATATTCATGGAACTATTTAGGAAATTGAAATATGCATGTACACATCATATCAGAGTATTTTAAAGATGCATTTAATGATTTTTTAAGATGTAAACACTCGCTTCTCTTACTGGAAAAAAAAAACGGATCTCACAAAGACAGTGTATTCTGCAGAGTTTGTCTGTTATATCTAACCAGAGTCATTACAGATACATTCTTTACAAACTGAAAATTAATGTTCCTTAGATATTAACCTGCAGCGGGTCTTAATGATTCCCATTTAGAATCCGTCAACTCATACAAATACCTAGGAGTAATAATTTTTAGGAATATGAAATCAAATGATAACATAGACTTTGCTGCAAGCTAGCAGGCAACAGAATTTTTCTTTGGCAGGATACTAGGAAAATGCAGTCATGCTACTAACGACTACTTACAGTTCACTTGTGTATCCCTTCTTAGAATGTAGAACGTAGTTTTGGTTTTCCAGTCCTTTTTCTGGGAACACATGTCATATCTCCCAGAAGACAATCAAGCTTTCTTCTGTTGTGGCTCTTCCATTCCAGTGATGGATTTCACAGCAAATTTGGTAAGTGACGGCATTTCTTGGTCGTCCAGATTTTTTCCAGAGTGCCATGCTTTCATTTGCAGCTCGCTTGAAATATTGCAGCCACATCCTCTGAATCATAACTGTTTGTCCCATTGCTTAGTATCTGTATTATGATCATGCTCTGATATGTGGTCGTTTTCGCTGTCAGACAAATTATTTATCTCGTGTTCATTTGCACAATGTTCTACATTGGAAGCCATGTCTTTATCGCACTTCAATCCGCAATGTACTCCCAAAGTGCAGTGGCTACAATTGCTGTGTTATCACACGCATGGGGAATTTTTTGCCCAGGCACTAAAAAAATACCTTTACTCAAGAAGACAATCCATGGAAGTGAGGAGGGACAGTTGGTTGAAAGGTATGTGGAAAGTCATAGTTGTAGAATTTATTCAACAGTTCTACCAACTTATCAGAGCTACATATGTCCTTATGTGTACAATTATTTGGGATATTAAAACAGAACTTGTAACTGCGTTGAGAATTGATGGGTAGGCAGCATGCAACCTGTTATCTTGGTCATTGCCAGAAGGGGAAGTAATTTGAGGCATGCCCCACAGAATTGTATTTGGACCCATGTTGTTTGTATTTTATATTAACACTGTAGCAGACAATATTAATAGCAACCTCAGGCTTTTTGTGAATGATGCAGTTGTCTGTATTGAAGTAAAGTTTGAAAAAAGCTACCTAAATATTCAGGCTGATCCTGATAAGATTTCAGAGTGCTACAAAGATTGTCTGCTTGCTCTAAATGTACAGATATGTAAAATTATGCACTTCAAAAAATGAAAAATGTAGTATCCTATGAAGACAATGTTAATGATTCCCATTTAAAATCAATCACCTCATACAGCTATGTGGGTGTAATCATTTTTAGGAATAAGAAATGGAATGATAACATAGGCTTTGCTGTAGGCAAACAGGTGACAGATTTTTGTTCATTGGCAGGATACTGGGAAAATGTAATCATCTTACAAAGGAGACTGCTTACAGTTCACTTGTGTATCTCATCTTAGAATATTGCTCAAATGTGTGGTACCCATACGAAACAGGACTAACATGGGATGTTGGATATATACAAAGAAGCACAGCATGAATGGTTACAGGAGTGTTTGAGTCACAGGAGAGCATCAGAAATGTTGAAAAACCTGAATTGGCGAACACTTGAAGACAGAAACAAATTATCCCTCAAAAGTCTACTTACAAAATTGGTAGAACCAGTATTAATTGAAGAATCCAGCCATATTCTTCAGCCACATATGCATTGGACCCCCATACTGACTGTGAATACAGAATTAGACTAATTGCAGCATGCATAGAAGCATTTTAGCAGTCATTCGTCCCCCACTCAATACGTAATTCGAATGGGAAGATACCTGCACCCTGTGCCACACCTGGTTTGCAGAGAGTGTTTGTAGACAGAGATACTGAATTTAAATGACGAAAAGAGAAAAATGTAAAAATGCAGCAAAATGGAGCAGGCATAAGGAGATACCCAAGTCTAAACAATATGACTGACAGAAAGTGCAAAATGGTAGAGCGTGAATGGTTTGACAAGAAATTGAAAGTTATAGAAGCATGCATGACCAAAGGAAAGATAATTGCCACCTGTAGGAAAGTTCCTGTAGGAAATTAAGAGCTCATATAGCTAGCCAGTACTAACAAGGGAAACTTCCCATCCCAACACCCTCAGATTTAGTCTGAAGGTGCGCCAGTAGGTAGCATATCAAAAACTGAACACAGATCGAGCATGAAAACAGGAAGAAGGTGTACTGAACTGTGAAAAAAAGCAGCAAAATAGAAACAGTGAATGGTCCTAACTCAAGATTTTTGTCGCTGCAGCGTTGTGGTTATGTGGTTACGGTGTTGGACTATGAAGGCGGAGGGAGATCCATGTCCAAATCTAGCTCGTGCTAATTTTTTTTTTTTCCACAAAATTCATGAACTTTATGTCTGGTCATTAACATCTCTTTTCTCCTTCTGTAGTCTTAGCAGTTGTCATACTATACACTGGTTATAGAATATGTCATGTTGTATTACCATTGCAAGTAAATGCGATGAATAGTGAGAGCAGGCGACATGCCACATCGACCTTTCACAGAAATGAAAAGGAATAAGCGGATGTGAAGAATGTTACAACAAAGGAATTCAAAACTTCCAAAACGGAACACAAGAGTCATAACATGTGACATCTGTGTAGAACTAATAGTTGGTAAATAGGTCTGGAGGTCATTTTATTACACTTTGTGGTTGCAAACGGACGTTACACCACGACACAGACACAAATTTGAATACAGCGAACAGACATGTCAGTAACTGGATGGACAGTTCATAATTTTGTGGGTGAAAACAGAAAAGACGGGGAATGTTTGAGATTTGACATGGATCTGTCTGTCCCTTGGCAGTCCAATACCGTATCTACATAACCGTGATGGCGTGGCCACACACATATACTCAGTGCTGCACATCTTGAGCTTGGACTGTTCACTGTTTCTATTTTGCTTCTTTTTTTCTCTGTTTAGTAGGCCTTCTTCCTGTTTTCATGGTGTTCAGTATTTGAGGGCTATCGACTGGGCCATCTGACAACTAAATCTGAGGGGGCTGTAATGGGGAGTTTCCCTTGTAAGCAAAGAAGGGATGGCTGAAAGATAAAAGGAATGTATAGGAGGGCTGTACAAGGTAAAAAAATACTCGAAAACAATATTACAGTATGGGAAGAGGAATGAGATGAAGTTGAGATGTGGATATGACTGAAAAGAATTAGTCAGAGGAGTGAAAAATGTAAGTCTAAACGAAGGTCCTGGATTAGATGATCCCCAGAGAATTATTAAGATTCTTGGGTGCTCATGCCATGACAAAACTATTCCTCCTGGTATGCAAGATATATAACACAGGCAAAATACCCTCAGACTTTAAGGAAGATTTCATAATTCTTTTTCCAAAGAAGGCTGGTGCTGATAGATGTTAATATTATAGAACCATCAATTTAATAAGTCATGGTTGTAAAGTACTGACACGAATTTCTTACAGAATGAAAAATCTGGAAGAAGCTGACTTTGAGAAACATTTGACATTAAGATTTTAATTCGATCTGAGATGGTAAGAGACTCAGAATAGCAGATGAGCAGGATTGATAGTGTCTTAAAAAGAAGTTATAAGATGAATCGCAGCAAAAATAAAAGTGTAATGGAATGTAGTCAAATTAAATAAGACAATGCTGATTGTGTGAAGCAGTTGATTAGCACAAAATGAACCTAAATCAGGTGAACTTGAAAGTCTGCATTGTATAAACAGTAATCACAGATTATTTTGCTGTTAACTAGGATCAGCTTCCACAGACAAAATTTTGTGATCAAATCAAGTCCAGTTATAGTCATCAGTTCATAATCTAGTGACACTACAAAAGAAAGAACTTTTGGCAAATGCAAGTGTAGAAGAAATAATAATACAGAAGTTCTTATTAACACTGTCACACTGCCGAAGCTCATTTAAAAAAAAAATATTTTTTGTCTGTGTGGGTGGGTTGAGGAGAATATTGGTGATGTTAGTAATTGTTCTCATCAGAATACTTGGAGAAACTTGCAAGTAATGTGAAAAGATTATTTCACTTATTGCTTCTTTGCCCCTGGAAATGCTTGCTGATGTGCAAAATGATTAATTGATGGTTCATTGTCCACATTAACCTGTAGATCTCCATATATCTGGATGGGAAGTCTGCTCAGATGTCTGAAGAAGTCAGTAGCGTACCAACTCCAGTGGGAACATGCCCCGTAAATCATGCTACTGGTCAAATCAACACAAGTGTATACCTCTGGTGCACTGTGCTTCAATAGTTTCTTGTGAATGATTGAAATATTCATTCCCAGAGAAAGCTGTCTGAATCTGTAGTCAACAGTCAGTAGTGTGTGTATTTTCATCACGCTCAGCAAAGTAGTGAAAGCTTGATGTGATGCCACAGTCATCTACAGTTTGTGTTTTGAGTGAAATCGGCTGCACCACAAAATAATGGAAACTAGGGCATGAATTATCAGCTCCAAACCATGTACTCTTTGTGATTTCTGGTCTAAAGATAACTATGATAAATCACATTTTAAAATTACATCACCTGAATATGGTACTTGCTGCTTTCCTAACATTCTAGGTCACTGTGATGGGCAGTATTTTGATGCTTTTTGGCTGTAGAGAAGTTTCTTGATGTTTGAGAAGTTTTGTCTGCTTATTTTCCTCTGGCTTTACAACAGAAAATTGTTTATTGTCTGGTGTACAGTTAATATCTGTTGTCAAAGCTTGGTAATTGTGTTGACCATTTATTTAGCAGTTTTGCCAGGCATGTCTCATTTTAAGTTGTATCAACACTGAACCTTGTTCAGTTGATCCAGATTTAGTTATACACTACATAGAATTGGTGTACTTGTCTTGTTTTCTGAAATAAGATTAGAACGAATCTCCAGTCAACAGTATTTTTACAATCAGCCTTGAAAATATTAGATGAGTTTTCCCATTTGGGCTGTAAAGTAACTGATAATGGTTGAAACAGAGAGGATAAAAATGTAGACTGATAATAGCAAGAATAGCTTTTGAGAAAAAGAGAAATTTGCTAACATTGAATATCCATTTAAATGTTAGGAAGTATTTTCTGAAGCTTTTTATCCAAAGCAGGCTGTTAGAACTCCAGTAACTTCTCCTGGGCAGCTGGGCATCTATAGGCAGCACTGGATAAGGGTGAGGAAAAGCTAATGGGTATTCAGGCAGCCAGACTAGAAAATTTATGGCACAACTTGGCTTAAAGAAAGGGCTGGTTGCTCATACACTTCCTGATGCATCAAGAAATTGTCAGTTTGGTAATGGAAGGAAGTCTTGGGAGGAGTGGGTGCTAAAGACCTCAATATGATGCTCCGAAATAATTGCGCCACCATTATCTGATGAGGGAGACCAAGGTTTGACTAGAGTAAGCGGATTCAACTGAACGTAGGTTGCAGTAATTAGTAATTATGTAGAGAAGGGGAGGCTTGCACAGCATTGAGAGCCGTATGAAACCAGTTTTCAGACTGAAGACCAAAACAAACAACAAAACATTGCACTACATTCATAAAGGGAAAAAGGTATTACCTATTTACTTTTCAACTTCACATGGCAATGGCAATGATGATACTTGCATGTAGATGTGTAGCAACATAATGAAATATTCCAAAGGCAGTACCAGAAAAGTGTGTGACAGGTACGGTGTTTACTTAGATATTATTGCTACATGTGTCACTCAGTCATTTTAATCAATGTAGGTCCCAACCTAACCATATCTCTGGTATCACTACATATTTTGATTTCGGGGGTGGGGGGTGGGGGGTTAGACAATACACTATACAATAATGTCTACTTGAAAATCAGTGTATTTTTGCCAAAACAATATTCATACAATTTACTTTTTTTGAAACAGTTCAAATACTATGTAGAAGAGTTGTTCTTGTTGATTCCTTTCGTTTCGATTTTGAAGTTTAGCCCATCTCAACACAGAATTTAATCAAATAACTGTGAACAACACTACACACAATATAGTTACTGTTAGGAGTGTGGCAGTATTAGGAGACAAATTACTGCTTGCACAAATTGTTCCATCTTTCGTCTTCTATCGATTAAGAGTAGAATGGATATAGTGTCTTGAAAAAGAGGTTGTAAGATGAACATCAGCAAGAGCAAAACATGGTTGATGGACAATTGTCAAATAAAATCAGGAGATGCGGAGGGAACTGGATTAGGATATGAGTCACTAGAAGCAGTTGATAAGTTTAGTTGCGTGGGAAGCAAAACGGTTGATAATTGCTAAGTATAAAGATATAAAATGCAGGCAGACAATTGCAAAAAAGAAATGTGTTTCTGAAATTGAGAAATTTATTGAATTGAGTATAAACTCATTAAGAAGTTTTTTCTGTATTTGTCTGGAGCGTATAGCACTGACAAGACTACAACAGAAATTTTTGAAGTGCTGCTACAGAAGAATGCTAAAGGCTGGTTGGACTGACTGAATATCTAATAAAGAGGTACTGAATCAAAATGAGGGGAAAAAGAAATTTATAATACAAGGTAACTAAAAGGTGGGATCAGTTGGTAGGAGACATTTTGGGGCTGACTTAGGTAATGGAGAGAAATGTGGGGAGAGGAGTAAAAATTGTAAAGGGATACCAGATCTCGAATGCAGTTAGCGGTTTCAATTGGACATAGGTTACAGTAGTTATGCAGAGATGATGAGGCTTGCACAGATTAGACTAGCATGGAGATCACTGCATGAGACCAGTCTTCAGTCTGAAGACAACACTATCAGAAAGCTCAGAACTAGACAATCCAGGACTAAAGACAGCTAAACTGCCTAATGCTTGTAAACACTACTTGAAAGTCAGTGTCTTGCCAGTGTCGTATGTCAACTGTATTGTTGCCTTTCTGTCCATGAACATAGTTTCATTAAGTGTAGATTGTAGGAGATTTGCAGTTACGATAACCGAAAAGCAGATGTGAATTAATAACGTTAACATAGAAAAATTTTAAGAGATCAATAAAAGATGTTGTAAACATCAGGAAAACATTAATTCTGGAAGCATGAAAAGTAGGGTTATACTGCAATGACCAATAATGGCTACAGTCTTGATATAGTCAATAAAATACACAGGAAGAAAATTAAGGCCAAGTGTGCAAAAGCTCAGTAGTAAATTGAGCCCAGTATATCCAAAGGTCTGTCGTGAGTCCAAGGAATTTTATCTGTCATTTAGCACTTCATTCACCTCTGGCAATGTTTGTTATGTGAAAAATGTTGAGTTGCTTTGTGGTTCAAGTCCACATTACTCCGTAGGTTCCTCTGTAACTGACAGGGTAAGTTGTTCATAGGTTAGAAGAAAGTAGGTGCATACCACCTCCAATAAGACCATGTTCAGTAAAACATTATGTTATTCAAACCAATCTTCAGGTTGGTGACACCTTTACCTTATGCAAATGAAACTTGAGAAGTAACATTAGCAAAAATAGAAAGAAATAAGAAAGAGAAGTGTGTTATATTACTGCACTTAGGGAATGTTTCACAAAAAACAAGTTACACGTTTATTATGTTAATCTTGAAAATAGCTGTTGCACAGAAAACAAACTCAAATGAACATAATACTCGGAATAGACAAAACTAAAAAAAATACAACCAGTCAGGAATATATAAAATTAAATACAGTGACAGTGATATGGTCTACATACAGGATGAAACTTTCTTAAAAGATAGAGGGGACATGTAAACAAAAGTGGAACCAGCCTCACACATTTAGCACCCATCTCTGCGAAAAATAACACCCTATAATATATATGAGGTTAACGCCAAAAATTTTTAGCAGAAATTCAGAAAAAAATATAACTATTACAATATTTTAAAATACTTTCCGTAAACACTTATACATTTCTCCATCCTCTTTAACCATTTACAAATTGTTTCAGTCCAAGCTTCTTTAGGGAAGTCTCTTCGAGCACTGTTGTGTGCTGCAATAGCCTCATCGTTGGATGTTAAACGCTGCCCATAAATTCTTTTCCTTCGGATTTGGGAACAGGAAGAAGTCGATGGGGCCAGGTCAGGTGAAAAGAGTGAGTGTGGTCACACACACACTTTCTCCTTCTGCAAGAAGTCCATTGTTCTGGCAGCTATTTGTGTTGACAAATTGTCATGATACAGATGAAGGTGCCGCTCATCAACTTTGGGTGCTGTGACCTCCATGTGGCTGTGACTTTTGGCAGATATTTGATCACATATCACTCAGCATTGATTGTACGATGTGTGTCCGGGTTCACAGAGGTGAGATAACCCATCTTGGTGAAGAAAGTGACCACCATCGCCTTTCCAGAGCTCCTACTTCTCTGAAATTTTCATGGGTGGTTCCTTACTTGGAAATCATCATAATGCAGACTGCCTCTTCCTTTCAGAGTCATAATGGCACACTCATGTTTTGTCACCAGTGTCTTTGGACCACTCTTTGTCAAATTTTTCAAGAATAAGATAACTCCAATCCATTCTTGTGTTGTTTTGGGCTTCTCTCAAAGAATGTGGCATCCAACACGCATATCTTGTGTTGGGGCTTGAAGGATCATGAACAATGATCCACACTACAATTGATCCAATATTTAGAGTCCCTTTAATGTCATAAAATGTGAGGTGAGGTTACTCTTCAATCATTTTCCCCACAAAATTAATGTTTTCTTGGGTCATTTGCCATTGCTGGGTGACTGGGGTAAGGTTCATATTTGATAGACTCGCAATCCCTTGAAAATTCACAAAACTAATTTCTAACAGTGACCAAAGAAGGGACAGTACACCAAAAATATATTCCGGAGAAGAGTGTCATTCTTCTTCATTTAACTTCATTTTGTAGTCGTCATCAGTATGCTTGCGACAGAATGCCTACCTAATATGTTCCAAAATGCTGTGCATAAAAACAAGATTTCCCATTGTTAATACCTTGTGTTCTGTTGATGGTGAAAAGGTACAGGGTCAAAGTATGAATATTACATACTTCCTCCTGCTTAGGTAAATGGAGCAAATCAGTTGCTTCTTTTTGCATTTGATATACCGTATTTACTCGAATCTAAGCCGCACTTTTTTCCGGTTTTTGTAATCCAAAAAACCGCCTGCAGCTTAGAATCGAGTGCAAAGCAAGCGGGAGTTCTGAAAAACGTTGGTGGGTGCCGCCACAACTAACTTCTGCCGTCGAATATATGTAGCGCAACACAGGCATGCTTTGTAGGCACAAAGACAAATACTGGCACCAAAATCTCTGCGTCAGTAAATAAATTTAAAAAAAAAAAGTGGAAGACGAGCCTTTTTCCTCCGCCCAGAGTTTCGACCACTGCATTTTGGTACATTATCCAACGAAGTAAATACAAATTCTGTATTGTTGATCTTCGACTAGAAGAAGGGATCGGTTGGTAGGACATGTTTTGAGGCATCAAGGGATCACAAATTTAGCATTGGAGGGCAACGTGGAGGGTAAAACTCGTAGAGGGAGACCAAGAGATGAATACACTAAGCAGATTCAGAAGGATGTAGGTTGCAGTAGGTACTGGGAGATGAAGAAGCTTGCACAGGATAGAGTAGCATGGAGAGCTGCATCAAACCACTCAGGACTGAAGACCACAACAACAATCTTCGAATGTAGCAGCATTTCAATGTACTACGAAAATCCGACTGGCAAGACTGTTTGGGATGTTTGTCAATATGGCCAACTCTACGTTCTGAATTTTTTCCTACCTGTGATAAGAGATGGTTGCTAATAGGAGCTTCTATGAATTGTGAATCACATGTAGTATTCTCTTCGCCATAAGATTAATATGAATATAAACATTTTGCCATGTATTGTTTCATGTTTGCTACTATCTCATTTAAATCCTGTCTGCCTAATAAACTACGAAACTAGAGTGAGACAACAGCAAACGCGGAAGAATATACATATCATGTCATGTTTATATTCTTATTATTCTTATGCCTGATAGTGATACAGTCAGAAATGAAGCACGGCAACTGACTAGATTTTTAAATCTAAGATGACTCTAATTTCTGTGCAGAATGTAATGAACTAAAGAGGCACCTGCAAAGATTTTCAAACGGAGAAAAATTTTTGCTAAAATTTCGTTCAGAACATCATCTATCATACACAGTCTATTATTTGGTTCTTGTTGATCATTATCAAAGAAAGCAGTAGTGTAAGTAACAACAAATGTTTCGCTAATGAGACGATTCCTCTGTATTTTTTATTTGTAAGCTGCGGTAGCACGCACAAAAGCAAGCCACGCCGCGAGCGGCGACAGGCCGTAAACACGCACTATCAGAATGCGACAAACAATGCATGACACAGTACAGTAATGCATTTTCAGCTTAGAGTGACGTAAACACCTATAACAAAGAGAACGGCACTTATCAGATCAAAGAAAAATAAGCAATCAATTCAAACCAGACGAAGCACGTGAAAAAGGAAGGATATCCGTATAAATACGGACGGAGCGCGTGACGCGTAGCAATGGCTACCTGGTAAACCGTAACTGCTAAGCTTACGACTCGAACCAAACTACTGCAGCTGTATCGTCATTTATTCGACCTAAATTGTGTCTCATATTACAATTGGACGAACTTTGTTTCGATTTGGAGGTGCGACCTAAAACTTTTCTCTCCCCTTGAATTTCGAGTCTCAAATTTCAGGTGCGGCTTAGATTCGGGAAAATTTTTTTTTCCTTGATTTCGAGTCTCATTTTTCAGGTGCGGCTTAGATTCGAGTGCGGCTTAGATTCGAGTAAATACGGTAGTCTGTGTTGGACTTGATGGGAGGCACCATTAGTTTGTGGGCAGTTCTTGAAAAATTTCAAAGAAAATAGCTTTTTACTATATTGTTGCTGTCACCAGTGGACCAGAACTCAGCCAAGGATTCCAAGACAGCTACATACAGCAAATGGCTGAAATTTTTGTGACATATTCCTGAGATCCTGAACAGACTTGAAAATATTCTTGATATCTTTATCCGTTTCCATTGTACAAAGGCTCAGAGTTACCCTACTTTTACACTTAAAATCTGGTACAAGTAGAAATCTGAATAATAAGTAACCACAGCAAATTGCTCAGATTTTAGTGATGTGTTCTCTAGGTATTTATCTAGAAGAGCCATCTCCCCGTTCGCAAAAATCTTTATCCATAATGGAGAAAAACCCCAAAAGCTTGTGTATTGGGTGCCAAAACCGTGCCGCAGAGTCCAAGATGGCTGTGCACAACAAATGGATGTAATTTTTACGTGGTATTCCTAAGATCCCAATCTCAATCGCCTGTGAAAATTTTCTTCATATCTTTATTGATTTCTGAGATACAGAGCTTCAAAGTTATCGTACTTACAAGGTAAAATACACATGTCAAATCTGTTGTGAGGCAAAAATTAGTATGCAGAAATATGCTGTAAAGTGTCTCTGTTATCACCTGTTAATCTCATGTTGTACTGAAGCACATGCAAAATTTTTGTGCATTAAAATTATGGTCTGAGGTGTAAAATTAGTTTTGCATTTCTTTAATTTACTGTAAGTAAACTATCTAAATTTTACTGACCAATACATTTTTCATATTATTTACATGCCTTGCTGTAGCAGGGAAAAAGAGGAACCAGTGGAAAAATGCTCCTATGAGAGCACAAAAAAATGTGCATATGTCTGTTTATTTAAAAGACTCTGAGTGAAAAGTGGAGTACCAGCTGCCTCATTCTACCTTCCTCAGCTTATTTAAAAATTTTCCAAAAACTTTTGGCATGAGAATGTATTCAAGCTGTTTTATGCTGAGAGAGAAGAAGAAAGTGACAGGGGCAAAGTGATGGAAAAGTAATAAATGCTGGAAGATACTAGACAGTGCTTATGTTACAGAAAGAGCAAAGTAGACAATGGTATGGTGAGAGAGAGACAGGGAATCAGTGCCAAGGAACACAAGGAACATAGTTGACAGTGACAGAACAGTGCTAAGAAAAGAGCGAAGGAGACAGTGCCAGGAGGGAGGAGTAAAGAGAAAGAGAAATTGAAAGTGGAAGTGGGTGAGAGCCAGTGATAATGAGAGACAGAGTATATGTCAGTGACAACAAGGAAGAGAGAGATAGTGATAGTGAGAAGAGGGGGCAGGAGTAGGAAGAAAGAAATGAGATATTAGCAATAAGAACAGCTTTTTGGTGATATACAGGGAGACAGTGACAGTGGGAGAAGACAGTTGTAGTAGGATAGAATGAAGGGGACTGCGGCTGTGGCACAGGAGACAGTGACAGAAAGACACAAAGACGTAATGACAATGAGTTGGGCTGAATAAATGGGTGAGAAAGGGCAACTGGGAATGGATGGGTATGAGCAACTTACAATGGTGGACTAGTGTGTGTGTGAGTTGGAACTTGTGGAAAAAGTGTGAATCTGTTCCCAAAGTTTTTAAAGGTGCTGAGGAAGGTAGAATGAGGCAGCTGGTAGCCCACTTCTCAGTCAGATTCTCTTAAATACACAGGAACATATTCACATTTTTTGGTCCCTATAGGAGCATTTTTCTGCTGGTATATCATTGCATGAAAATCACAGCACACCAGATTCATTTTGCACTGTGTCTGACTCAGCACTGGCTGCATCTCCCTCATCGTTTGCAGTGTGGTTTAAAATCCATTGATAGGGGAATTGCCGTGAGCATGCGCATAGATATATAATAATAATAAAATAATAATAATAATGCTGTTTTCAACTGAAATAGACCCATTTTCAGCAGGATTTCGGTTTAAGAGTGGGTAAAAACTTTTGGCACAGCACTCGTATAAGCAATAACCTTTCAGTTCTTCATAGATCAGAAAAGGGGAGCTGTATGAACATTATAGTGGAGATAGATCAACACACTTAAAAGAAAAAAAAGAAAGTAAGTTTGAGAACTTTGACAAAGATGACCCTGAATTCTATATTGAACAAAAACTGGCTTCACCAAAGATAATAAAGTGCAGTCACTGACATAAAAATAGATAGATAATATGAGAGTTACGCAGTGGCATCACAAATTTAATAAAGCAAATCGTCATATATCATAAATAACATTAATAACCTTGTAAATGTAAGTAAATAGTGTCCAACAATAAATAACTATATATATATATATAAACTTCATTTTATACATGTGCTGCTTGAAAATGAGCCCTGCTCGAAACTAGTTGTGGAAAATAAAATTACACAGAAAAGAGTAAATTGCAGCACTTGTGAAATACATGTATAAAAATGCATTTTAACCCAGATAGTCCTGAATTATATGTTTTTCAAAATTGATTTATATCTTATCTACATTCATACACAAGGTTGTAAGGAAGAAAGTAAAAACAATTTTGAGTATTTATTTTTATTTAGTGTTTCCAAAAATGGGTGTCCTTCCAGAAGGATGCCAGGACAATAAGGGAACATGTTTTTAAAGTATATGACATTGCACAATTAACTTGTTTTGATTTTTATACTATCAAATAAACACAAATAAATTTGAATTATGGGCTATAACAGCTAATAAATACAAAAAACAAAGAAAATAACCTATACACATATTTTATGCACTAGTACGATAAGACAAAAAGCAACAAACATGAAGTGGTTCATCACATTTTACATACATAGTAGTAGTTTTTTTGTGGCAACTTCGACATTTCAGTGCTTCCTTTTTTTTGTTATCTTGTCTGTTGGTAATTCAGCAACATAATGTTCTCTTCCATCAAATCTAGAATCTAGTTTTGCCCTCTTACTAGGATGTCCCCTGCTGGTAGTGACTCTTTTGTTACTTTCAAGAATTTCAGTGACAGTTTGACGACAAAATGTCAGATGATCTATGGGTTCTTCGTTGTGCTTGTAACGATCCCAGGCATTTTGCTCTGCAATGTGTATAAAATGTGCAATGATCGGGAAATACCACTTTTTCCCTCTTATAGAGCATCTATATATGGATACATTTTGGTTACCTCGATCTATGCCTCCCGTATGAGTATTGTAGGAGTGTAATAAGTTAGGTTGAGGCATGGTAATCCTTTTATTTTGTTCCCTAGAATATCATGCTACAGAGCGTAGTGGTTGCACTCTGTCAAAATTGGTGGCTACAGTAACAACATTGTTGTCATTCCAATGTACAATGGAAATCCCAGATGCTGAGTCAGAACAAACTTCATATGATCTTCTGTTTTCTTTTATCATTTTATCTACAGATGATAGAGTACAATTCTTAACTCTGTTTCCTCTTATTGTTCATGTTGCTTCCACGCCCCTGTCTTTTAGGTCATGTAGTAGTTCAACGCTGGTAAAGAGGTTATCAAAGTATATTCGATATGGAACATGTGGAAGTAACTGGTCAACATAAGTCATTACCACACCGTACCCAATACCTTTCGTTTCATAATCCTTACTACACGTGCCAGGTCCTTGGTAGGGTTCGAGCCAAATAATATATCCACCAATTCTGCCTCCACACCAAAATTTGAATCCGCATCGGATTGGTTTCCCATTTATGAATTGTTTGCACCCGTGACTTCCGAAGTATGAGACCATCGATTCATCGACAGAATGATGCTGCACGTGAGGTGCAAATTGTTTGAATCTATCATTCAGCATACACAGTAATGGGCGGATTTTCCCAAAACGGTCTGAATTATCTAAATTGTCATTGTTGCATACATGCAAATTGGAAAAGATAAAGTCAAATCGATCTCTGGACATGGCATTTGTTATGAGGTCGTTGTGACCATCTTTATCTGATTGCCAGTGCACCTTTCTGCGTGACACTGTTACATATCCACTTAGCAGAAGTATTGCAATAAACACCAACCTCTCATCTTCTGAACAATCACCTAGTCTGTTTCTCTTGGCTGCGTACTGATTTGTGTAAGTGACCATCATTTGAAGCACTTTGTTATCAAAAAACTGTTGGAAATATTCAAGCAGTCTTCGCCTTTTCTTCATTGCTATTGTGAACATTAGAGGCCATACATATGTTGGATTAACTATTTCACCACTTTTCCAGTTATATTGCTTGAAATTTAGAACTTTATTCTTCGATAGCCTTGGTGGTTTGTTTGTGGTGGTTGTTGTTATTGTTGCTGTTTTTGTACTGCTGGAGGGTCCTGGAACAACATCAGAGGTAAAGGATTGTTTCCTTGTTGCATTCACAGCATTAAAATTGGTAGAAATGGCCAAATCACGAAGCGCAGTAGCATTGAGCTGACTTGCTGGTAATTTTTCTGCACTTGGATTTTCTTCAGCACCCGAATCTTCATCTGTTATGTCATCAGTTGAATTTAGAGGAGGGTGTAATGTTACATTCACACCAATATTAGGTATTTCCTCATCTTTTGATTCTAACATGTCCAAAAGTTCCATCAGTGAACATCGTTTTCTGTGAATACAAAATGACAACATATTACCCTGATGTCCTTCTGGAAGGACAGTTGAAAACATTATTGAATTACAACTGACGAAAACTTTCAATCGTAATATAAACCCATCAATAATATAGGTTAATTCTTTAATATATTATATGACAAGTTTCAGAATTATTGACACAATATGAAAGAAAATATGCATACCCATTGATGTCAAGGTCAGTCAGTTCGTACATGGTAAAATCGGCCCTATTTTCAAGACACAGTTTCTCACTCACTATGAACGACAGCGTCAAACTGACTGTCGCAGCGTGCAACTGACTCTGCCTACGTCATATAACAATGCGTCACAATCCGTTGCAACAACGCGTTATTCGCAAAAATAAATAATTTCGTCAGAGTGATGTTGTCCTTCCAGAAGGACGACAGGATTATCTGGGTTAATTTATTGAAGCTGCATAATAGTGTGTACAAAATAAATAAATAAATAAATAATATTCCCTACCATTCTCTGGAGCAACATTGCCTCTGAATGTACCCTTAGATAATATGGACAGTGATTGTTGATGATCACTTGTGGTTCTCCACACCATAACAAAATTATCATGATAAATTTGATGATACCAAATATGAACTATGTTGTATTAATACCTACAGCATCATTTTATGGCATCACTGGATTTCAGTGTGATGTTTCAACTCTTTGCCTTTACAAATGTCTGCTTTTGTCTGTGTATGTGCGGATGGATATGTGTGTGTGTGTGTGTGTGTGTGTGTGTGTGTGCGCGCGAGTGTATACCTGTCCTTTTTTCCCCCTAAGGTAAGTCTTTCCGCTCCCGGGATTGGAATGACTCCTTACCCTCTCCCTTAAAACCCACATCCTTTCGTCTTTCCCTCTCCTTCCCTCTTTCCTGATGAAGCAACCGTTTGTTGCGAAAGCTTGAATTTTGTGTGTATGTTTGTTTGTGTGTCTATCGACGTGCCAGCGCTTTTGTTTGGTAAGTCTCATCATCTTTGTTTTTTATATATATATACAGCCTTCGAGCTGCAGGTATCGATGACAGTTACTGTTAATATACTACACTTTTTAATTATATTGAATAATTCATGAACTTATGTGAAGCGTTAATCTTTTTCAGAATTACATTTATGGGGGCTCTTCTGACAGTGGAAGTGAAAGTGATGATACTCAAGCAAACTGCCCTATCTGCTTTGTTTCCCTACTAAATCGAGAAGTAGCCACACCGGATTCATGTCAGCACTACTTCTGCTGCCCATGCCTTAAACAGTGGTCAAAGGTAAGTGCATTTCATCTTATTCTGTAAGCTATTAAAGTAATACAAACAAATATGTGCTAATTAACACTTTGTGTGATTGTTGTCGTATGACAGAGAGGTGCTATATTTCTTTTGTAGGAACTATGGAAAATCATTACAGATGTTTACTTCTCAGCACCTTTTAAGTCATGTAAAAAGTTGTTGCTGAAACACTTTCATACTACCTTCTATCATTGATTCTGCTATCGAACTAAGAAATTTTTTTTGCAAGAGTATGGTAATTTGTGGATTATACGGCAACAGTTGAAGTTCACAACATAGATCTTCTGTAACTGTCATGCTCAAATTGTTATTATTTGTATTTAGTGAGAATCTGTCTGAAATAAAAATTTCTTACAACACAATACATAAATAATACAGAGCCGGGCAATAAAAGTGGCCCGGAGAACAGAGTTCCAAGGTACAAACAAACACAGCAGAGGAAAAGAAATGCTACTAACTTTACTGTAGCAGGCATTGAAAGTGACCGCCATTCACCTCTTGGGACTGTTGGTCCCTGGTCAGCAAGTTGCTGAAGGCAGATCAAAGCTGGACTGCTGGAATTGCTGAAAAGTCTCATCCAAAATGTGCTGCTGTTATGAAGACTATGAGGGTTACTGTAGTGCACCTTAGACATGAGGGCTACCCACACAAAATAATCACACACTGACAAATCAGGTGACCAGGATGGTCACGCTGACCTCTGCTAACAACTCTCTCAGGTGTGAAGATCGTGTAAATATGCTCCAAGGTTCAGCCAGCTGTATGGGCAATGGCTCCATCATATACACATACATTCACGTCCACTCATTACCACAAAATGGTTATTTTGTGATACCTTTATAAGTTCCAGCAGACATTTTTCATGACATTACACTAAATAAAATGGGGCATTTTATGTTTGTGGCATTATGTGCTGAGCTGTTAAACGCCTGTTAGAATAACAAGCAGGTAAAGAAAAAACCAATATGTACATTTCTCTGCGGAAGACATTAATTTTCCAAGAAGCCTACGAGAGGCTGCTTTCTTCTTTTAATACATGAACAACAGTCTGCTTGCAGAATGACAAGATATTGGCCTCATCGCATCACTTAATTGTGACTAATGATGCTCTCAACTGTATTCGAGAATGTAGAAGTCCTGTAAACCATACATGGCAATCATTTTGAGCCCAGATAAGCAATATTCTTATAACATGATATCTCACCAAACCACACACTGTTAACTCTATTCATGTTCCAGTGTTCTCATTGGTAGCTCAGTGGTGCATTTAGAATGTGTGTTGGTTAGTTGTGGCCAAAAAGAAGACTTAGTTTCTATTTGTTATTGTCTTGTAACACTGTCTCGTGATCTCGCCACTCACAAGACATTCGACCCAAACCTTCCTGTCCTGTAACAGGTTGGGAATATATTTACAGAATATTTGAAAGTAATTATGGAACCTAAAAGAGAAATTTACTCTAGGAAATCACTTAAAAATTATAATGTGAACATAGATTTTTGATGGGTACATAATCAATAGAAATATTTGTTGACACTTTCCTAGAAGGCACTTGCATTGGGAGAAATTAACTGCAGCCTCTGTATTTGAACTGTATCATAACCAAGATAAATAAAAATTCCATATGTTTATGTGTAAAAAACTGTTTTTGTCACCTCAGTGTAATTTGTTTCATTTAGTGTGATACATTTCTCTTCATAATGTTTAAAAACTTTAATTTATACACAAATGCATGTCATGTCTCTTTAGACTTTTTTTAAACCTGTCCTGGTGGATCTTCTCGTACCCTATCCCATTTCTTCTCACCACATTCTTCCATTGGTTAAAAGTGTAAAACACTACTCATGCTAATACCTTTTTTGCAGACTGTAACAACATGTCCAGTTGATCGACGCAAATTTAAGTTAATTCTTGTCAGGAATAATATAGGAGGACAAGTTATTCGTGTAGATCCAGTGGATCCAGTTTCTGTACAGTCATTTAGTGACAATGATGATGATCCCACATTTTGTCAGGTATGCATGAAATTTTAACGTTGTTTTTTAATATATATAATTTTTTTCCCCCAAGTCAAGTAACCACACGTTCTCCACAGTAGATGCATTCTATTATCTTTTATTTCGTTCTTATTGTTAATATTGTCTTTGTAGCGCATAATGTAGTTTAACATACCTTATTGTAGCTGTGGTAAATAGAGTAGGCTCTTCTTGCCAGGTTTGTGTGTTATATGTGTTCTGTTTTATATGTGATAATGAACATTGAATAATTCTTGGGGTAATGATTTGTAGGTGATGTATGCTATGCATCTCTTTGGCAAATAATGTAAATAATCTTTTGATACCACATATTCTACACTAAAGTGAAAGTGATCTTTCAGTCTTCCTGAAGCATTAGCTTCCAATTGCGTAAATAAATTTTTGGTTCACAATAACAACAAATGGAGATTATCCAATCTTAGTGGTTAAAAAACACAATTCTCCCAAAGAAACGAGTAAAAAGTCCCCTTTGATTTCATCTAAAAATAATGACCTCTATAAAACTTGTAATAAAATCTGAACAGTTACATGTATTTTTGTGAAATATGTTCCGAATTTTCCATTTCATATTAAATCTGTTTACTTTTCTGACCAATAATAACTAGCTTTCTGCATGTTAAATTTGGATTGGGGGAGGGGGGGGGGGGAGGAGGAGGAGGTGAAGGGAACCCAGGGAGTATATATTGCACAGTGCATGTACTGAGATTTTTCAGTGATAAAACATTGATTAATGTGTAATTATAAAAATTAAATGATTGCATAAATGTTGCCCAAAAATTTTTAGATGTAGTTCTTTTCTGCAACAAACAGATTTTATTTCTTTTGCAGTAGGATTCCTTCCTTGTGGTCTTTGCGGACAGATGTAGTCATAGGAGCTAAAAAAGTTAAATATCTTACTTTAGTTATGGTAATGTTATTTGTCCCCAGTCAGGTCTGTGGTTTCGTTGTTTCTTGTATTCAGTAATATTTTATCAGTGATACTGAAAAACTCTTTCTTCTGTGTTATAACAGTCCTCCTTTCATCCAATTAACAATTAATCACGAGGTCAAAATAATCAGTGCCATTCATGTATTTATTGTATTCCAAAATGCCATTTTTCTAGTGCTGTTGTGGGATATTGGAATCATGATGTTTTCTGTTTGATGTCACATATTAGTATAAATGCTTTCCTGGATAACATGTTTTAGTTTTTTAATCTCTCTTTTTCCCCTCTTAACTTTTTACGCATTGGTATACATAAAACACAAGGTAGTAATGTAGCTCAGAATTCTGTAACATCAAGAATTTTTCTCACAGTTTGTGGTGATAACTGTTGAGGGTGGTTGTGAATGTGCCTTCAGTTTACCACAACATACACCATTTTGTATGTACAGAAATTCAGGACATGCCTAATCAATAGATTGTTGAAATTAATTACCAAAGAGGAGTGTGAAGATAAATGTAACTTGATATTATCTGTTAAACAAAAACACCCAAAACAGACTGACGTGTGTGTGTGTGTAAAGACATAAACCAGTCTTTGTTAGATGAATATCTTCTGGCAAAATGTTGTAATCCCCAAAATTCAATTTTCTTAGGAGAGAAGAGAAACAAGTAAATGAGCAAAATGTTTGTGAATGCTTATTCTGCCATTGTGAGTTTAAATGAGTTCATTAGTTACTAATGTGCAATATGTGCAATACTAATGTGAATCTTTAAAATCAAGATAAGAAAGATGATTGTCGGATTTCCATGCAAAAAAGTTTAAAGTCTTAACAGAAGTAGCACAATTTTGCAGGTTACAATGTTTACACCACTGTTTTATAGGTTTTATTCTGTATAAAAATTATGTAACAGAAACCATAATTGCAATTTGCATAACTCATTGTTAGAGCTTCCCATTCTTTAAAATAATTCACTGAACACTAGAACTGTTGTTACAAAATAATGTTTTGGAAAGATTATGCATCACATTGTACTCCACTTTATCTTTAGGCTCTCATAAAAGGCTCGATATTTTTCAGAAATGTTTCTACGTGTCTTGCAGATTAGCTTTCTTTTCTGCAGATACAGACAGTGGTTCTCCATACAGTCTGCATAGGCTATTCGAGCTAATTATCACAGGCAGAAATGTAATGTTGTTTGTACCCCTAGAAAGTTTTGCTAAGTTTGCGGGGTACTGAGGTTGCAAGTAGCTGTGATTCTTGCAACACTGAAGTACTGTTGGTGAGTCTAAGGATGTCTTTCTTCAAACATAATAAATTATTATGCATACACACTCAGATCAATGAACTCTGCTTGCTGCAGGTGTCAGACCAAAATCAAGTTGTTTGGTCTTACAGCTGCTATTACCTAGACCCATTCAGATGGCTCATACACAAGATAATGATTCTTGTTTTTCTCAATTAATGTAAAGTCTTGATTGCAAGGCAAAAAGCTGTCCCCGGTGATTAGAAATTTTTGGTCCACGGATTTGAAGTATTTGGAGGTCAGCAGATATTGATCCAAAACAACAGTTTTTCCGTTAATGTTGTGTCCCTTACATCAATGTGACCACAATACTAAAGTTCTTTCTTCACCCAGTTTTAGTACTGAAAATTTAGGAGGCAAGAGGTAACGTGTGCTAATCCCTATCAGGCTACATCTGCAACACCTTATTGTCATGAATGTTATACATTGTTTGACTGTAGGTTGGCAGTTGACATTGATAGAATACTTGCAGAATGGTTAAGGGCAGAACAGTATAGCAGCTACTGGAGGTCTATGCGTATGACAACATAGGTTTTGTTTGTTTTAAGTCTTCTCTGTATCATTCTGCAGCATTGAATATGGTGTTTCAATCCAGAAATGATACAGTTTGCTCTCTTCTTCAATATTCTTTTTTTCTGTTTCATTTTCACTGTTAACTAACTGAAAGAACAGTATGCCACAATACACACGTGTTTGAATGTGGTAATCCAAAGCGTAAATTGTACTCTCCCCTGAAAATATCTTTGTATGCTCTTTCACTGCATTGTGCAATAGGATTCTCTTCTTTAAAGAGTTAGTAAAGATTATTAACATTCGAATCAGAACTCGGGCAGAGTTTTTCATTCTTATGTCTCAAGCAGTGGCTTTCTTGTTCTGGTAGCTTCTCAATGTGGTTTCTTATCAAATCCATCAGGTCATCCTACAGTTTGTTAAGATGATTCTCAATGTTTACCTCTTCTGTTTTCAGAGGGCATGCATGCCACATTTTATCTTCTTTTGGAGCATTTACAGATGTATAGCATATACCATGCACAAGGCTTTTTGATATACATTAATTTGTTCTGCTTTTTTTCTCAAAAAGTACTTAAGTGTGCAGTGTATGCACAAAATGGCCTCCTGAGTCGTTCTATGTTTGATATCTGTTATTCCAGTGCATGACGAAGCTAAATGTCTTGTTTGATTATTATATTCGAAATTGTAAAATTCTTCAAACTGCATTTTGTTATCCTCCAAACTTACACTTCTACTCTGGTATTTACACTTATAGGTAGTAATTTGTAAAGATGGCGAAACATATTTATGAGGAAAGTTAATTATAATGCAGAAGATGATAAAGGCTTAGTTACACATTAAAATATAAAGTATGTAACTATTCGTATGAGTCTCCCACTAAACATTGACTTCATTTCGCTAGATTGGCCTACAACATTTTTGCACACACTTGTTGTGCAGGAATTCTTCCAGGCAGTGGTTTTTTGTTGAGAGTCACATATGATTACACTGAATTCCATTTGTATTTGTACTCACTCCTTGTCCATTTAGTATATTTAATTTTGAATTTCCATTCTCTGTTTATGTCTTTGCACATACTCTGAAGTAGCAACACATGACTTTCCTCCTCCATTGTTACAATGTTTTTGAATCCAACTGACCTGCAGCAAAATTACAATAAAAGAAAAAAAGACGTTCGTTGTATGTATTTGTCAACGTACCTTCATACATTCTTCACTTTTACAATGTACAGTGTTTGTACGTGGAAACTCAGTGTTCTAGAAAAGTGAAGGTTACAGCGTTTTTGCCGGTGGGTATTCAGTAGAGGAATAACTTTTGGCAGAAAAAAATTGTTTTATTTTATGGCCAGTTCAATCACCATTTTTGCCAGTTTTGGTGATGTTTAATGATTACTTATTTTACTTTTTTTTACTTTTATCCTTTGTTCTTTGTATTCCAGTGTTAAGTTCTTTTTAAATGTCCGTTATTTGCACTATATTTATTAAATATTACATATCACATTTATTTGCCCTACTAAAAAGAATTAAAGTTAGTTAAATTGAATAATTAAAACAAATAACCATAAAGCCAAATAGTTTTTCAATCAAACAGTGTTTAAAGTTTTTCAGATAAAAGCATGCTCATAATCTCAAATTTCTCTTTTTCTTTACTATAATGTCACAGTACGACATTATACAGGGAATTAGTTTACTAATTAAATTTCTACTTTGAGAGATTTTGTCAGTGACCCATCAACATGTGGAAAAATGGCATGTTGTTGTCTATTTGCACATAGAAGCTTACTGTGTTCATTGCTACAACAGCAGATTGCCAAATTGTGTTACTTGAAAATGTTTGACATTGTTAGCATCAAAAATTGCTTTTCCACTAAACTCTGAAGAGAATTCCGAATATTGGCATTACTGGTCTTGGCATAGTACATAAAGGGCTTTTGACATTGTCACTATTGATGGGATTCATATTGCTTGTCCTAGGATTCATGCAAGAATGTAGGGCTGTGAACAGAGACTTAGGTGACTGTACAATTGTAAGAGCTGTCAATGTAGGCTGAAGGTGCAGTCCAGTTGTTTCAGTGTTCCTTCACCTCTTTACAGTTCTTTCTTATTTAATGTAGTTTGTTTCATAACCACATTAGTGAAGCTTTCTTCCGGCTTTTTAAACTTTGAGTACAGTTTGAGTGAAGTTGAATATATTTTTAATAAAGTAAGTTTGTGGCCACGTTAATCAGCTCAGTGTGAGTTGAATTTATGTTGATATATGAAGGTGAATTTATGTGTGTGCTGAAAAGTAATGACTCCAAATTTTTTATTCTGTCCTTTATATCGGTTGAGATATTACATGTCATGCGTATTACTCAGTTGACTTCCACGCTTCACTGATGCAAGTTGCAACACTCTGCCGCTAGAGTGATCCAAATTGTAGCTTGTAACATGGCAGTGTGTAATGTAACCATCAATCACCCTCCTTACAGTCCCGACTTGGCCCCATCTGATTTTCATCTGTTTCCAAAACTTAAAGAACACCTTCAAGGACTTCACTTTAATAGTGGTAAAGTATTGAAAGCAGGTGTGAGGTTGTGGCTCCATCAAAACAAAGTCAGACATTCTTCAATGATGCTATCAACAAACTGGTCTCTCATTGGGAGAAATGTGTTTGTCACCAAGGTGACTGTGGAAGAATTAATAAGTAGACATGAGAATAAAGATGTAGCATGTTAATAAAGTTTGTTTTATTTAAAAAGCTTTAAGAGTTTTCACATAAAATTTCGGAGGCATTACTTTTCAGCACACCCTTGCACATGTCTAATGTTTGCATTTGATAGTTGCCTTGTGTCACAACTGTGGAAGAATTGTAGTGTTTCTTAAAAGTGTGTCCCATCCTCTCACTCAGAAACTCCAAGTACAAATTTTTCTTCTTTCTGGTGGTCAGAAAGGTAGTCTTTCATATTAATTATTGCAGTGTTCAGCTTCAAAAGTTCCTTTGCAGTTGTATTCAATTTGGCTGCACATCACAGATTACTCTGCTGACTTCATGTATCTGTTCGAATAACTCAGAAGAACACAACTGGGTCAATCATCAAAATTATGTCATAAAATAGAATCAACAACTCAGCTGAACACCCAAAAGCACACATTGAGAGAACCTCAGAGATCAACGTGAACCACATCACATCATTTCCGCCTACGTGGAGGAGATATGCCACAGTGTATGGAAGTTGGATAAATTCTGCCAAAAGAAAGGTTGACCTCCTGGTATGTTGACTTTCCTAACAAGGTGTTGAGATAAAGATGTTGTACCTGTGTTTGCCAGTATCAAAATATCCCATCAACAGACCAGCATCCAATAGGATCATGCACTGTGCAAGCCTAACTCAATGGAGACAGACAGAGAGAGAGAGTGAGAGAGAGAGAGTGAGTGGGTAGTGAGTTACGTGCAGGCTACACACTATAAATTCATGGGAATGCTTTGACAACACACAAGCAGAGTCAGTGAGCAAATAGCGCGTGAGAATGCTGTCAGGTTATGTCTTTGCCAATATGTCAGCAGGTGCACACCGTGTCATTTCAAAGAAACAAATGCAGTGAGAGATGCAAAGAAATTTAAACTTTGGTATGCAGAGTGTATCTGAAAGAGAGAAAGAAACACACACACACACACACACACACACACACACACACACACACACTTACTTCAAACACTAGCTCCACCACCAAACCAAAGGTGACCATCAGAAGTTATTGATTGTGAATATTAATAACAGATGGGCAAGGTAGCATTAACTCAGTCCCTCTGTTGTTTGATCAAGGAGGCAGCAGAAGTCCATGCATAGTTTAAGCAAAGCTTCCATCTCTATAAGGTCACTTGCTAATTAAAGTCTACTGCTTCCTTGATAACACTAACATCAATATTTGTAAGCGCATTCCAGATTCTCCATGTTGTTATTTTCCATAGGATGCCAATACTGAGTCTTGTTCTGACATAGCAGATTTGCTGGGCCACTGCATGTTTGATGCTTATGCTCAATACGTCAGCCATGGTCCTGTGCTGTGACCAGTATATGCCATGCCATAACTGCAAGAAATAAAATGAACCACTGCCTTATGCAAATCAAGATATCCCATATGGATGCTAGAAGGGCACTAATCTTAGATGTTCATCAGAAAACACATTTTACATCATATTTCTGCAGAATACCACCAATCTTGTTAGAAATGCTATTTGTGTAAGGGAAAAAGGCCTTACACTTTTGGTGCCACCTTGTTATTCTCGTCACTCAACTGTGCATTGTAACTCCACCTGTCTGTTCATAGAATAAAAAAGAAAGTGGAGATCACCACATGTCGAAATAGATTCATTAATTTAACACCGAATCCAACCTCAGTTAACCGTAATAAGTTAGACAGAGGAACATGAGTGAAGAGAGAAACTACATCAAATGTTACTAAAATATCGGAGTCATTCAAAGGCAGTCCATCTAATCAACATAAGAAATCCACGGAGATCTCTATGTGATGCACACACCGACCTACTAGTGGCCCAAGAGTAGCAAGGTGTTTGGCTACACAGTATGTCGGACCACCAATATTACTGGTAATAGGTCCAAGATGGCCCCCTTCCATTTGGATCTTGAGGAGGATACTCTGGATCAGATAGTAAATACTGCATCTGTCAAACATAATTCTTAAAATCTCTGAGTATGTGTTTGTCTTCAATATTATAAAGCATATCTCCTCTACTGCAAGCTTTTTAGTTTCCATGGTTTTGGAGGAAGTAGTATGGAGCAAAAATGGAAAAAAGTCTAGTAAATATTGTCTCTGAAATTCATATTTTAAGGAATATAGACACTTGTTCTGTAGAAGATAGATTTTTCACAGTAGCAAAAATGAACATGTGCTCATAACGTTTAAGACATGCATTTAAACCCATATTTACTGCATATTTTCTTCTCGTGTTTGTCCAAACTACCACTTCTGAAAGTTGCGTACACTACAATCTTAGCAACAACAATACTAGGACATGTATTCCATCGTCAGAGGTATTGCAACTATTTTCACTTATAACTTTTGATTTTGTGGTTTCTATACCAGGGCCCCATTGCTGTGATTGATACATTTACTCTTCTCCATCATACCTGAAAGTTTGTAGCATGATATCGAAATCACCCTGTAATAGACAGAGAGAGCCTCACCAGGAAACTGCAACACCTATGACTAGTGTTTCAAAGAAATCAGTACTCAGATTGTGAAATTGACCAGGTGTTGCAGTTAAAATTGGGAAAGTCTAAGACTGAGAAAGTGTTACTTGCCTTACACTGGCACAATCTCCGGAAAGCTAAGTAGAATCCTATGGAAACGTGGCAACCATTACATTTTTATCATTTCAACAAAAGTAAAAAGCCTTCTTTGTGACATTAAAAACAATCTAAATCTCCAAAAGTCAGGTATGTATGTCATTCTATGCGAATTTGACATGTCTAACTTGTAGCAGACTATTAGAAGAGTCAAGGAGAGAAACAAAGAACACTAGCAACACGCAAATCTAAAATAACCAATCAATCAGCTATAACTGAACACTTCTTCAAATATAAGTGTGAAATGGTAGTATAATGAGACCAGTATCACGGTGCACACACCAAGTTTTGAGGGCATCGTAATTGAGGAGTCTATCGAAAGATATATCTTGGAGCACCTGGGATGAAGGTTTCAATTTAAACAAGGCTTGTGCTCCAGCACTCAACTTATTAAAGATGTCACTGGCCATCCCCATCCACTCAAGCTCAGGAACACTGAATGAATGTGTGTTTCACAGAAAATCGGTGCCGCCTCTGAAAAACCAATGAGCATTGAAGAGTATATGAGACACCAGGAGTTGAGTGCCGGCTATAAATAGTGGTGCTCCATCACTATAGTTCAGTCTGGTTGGAGTCCAGGCAACAAGTGCACATAACAGCACAAGTCGCAGCACCTAAGGAGTATGACTGTGCATAAAAGGGAATCAAGAAATTGGCTACATATTCAAACGCGCACAAGTAAACAGTCATGCTGAGAAAACTTGAGAGATGCAGTATAAAGGATGATTCTCATCTAACAGCAGAAAGTCTGTCAAATGTGGTTGGTTCACACTACATGCCAAAACTTTTGTCATATCGCAAGAAATTAGTGTCAAGTTTACTTAACTTTTGTCAAATGCCGGCAAACAGTTCTTTACATGGCAAACTAACTGCTATGACTGTGACTATTCACCTGACCAAGGTCAAATTTAAACATTAAATGATCATCAGTGATCAGTATTAGTCAGTTGCTGTGCTTAGAAGAAGAGACCAGGCCCTGCAACCCAGTGATTTCAACGAGTTTCTGTATACTGCACTGCTTGACAATTGCTTGGGGAACAGAGACACGTTGGACAGGAGTAATCACAGGCAATGATGGATGGTGTGAAACACAGTACATACATAATTGACACAGGTCAAAATCCCAACATAAAGGTCGGTATCAGATTCTTAGTAAGAAATATCCGCACCTTGGGTACTAATGCACATTTTGCACATATTATTCACACTGACTTGCAAACTGTTGAGATTTCGGGGGATATTATCCCACTCCTCTCTAAAGGCAGTTTTGAGTTCTTGTACGGTTCGGGGAAGGGGTGTTTGTGGGGAAATACATGTGCCAAAAACATACCAGGCATACTCTGTAGGGTTTAGTTCCAAGGAGTAAGCAGGTAATTCCATATGTTCAACCTTTTAACTTTCAGTGTTTCCGACACCTCAGTGGTCCTGTATTGGAGGTTGGGATGTACTGTACCCCTAAACAGACGAACGTGATCCAGAATAATCTCCCTGCAATGTCACTGTGCTGTAATGATATCTCACGCAAAGATATGTGGCAGTGTTCGGCCATTGCGCGTAATGCCTGTCCACACAATAAACCTAGGCCATACCAATGACATTTATGAACATTCCGTGGTGTGTAACATATTCTTCTCTCTTCATACTAACTGGAGGCCAGAATTACTTGCCACAGTGAAGCTGGATTCATAGGAGAATGTCGCTCTGGACCACTGTCGCTGACGCTCTACACTAATGGACTCTATCTCAACGATGGCGTGGTTAAAGTGGGATGCATTTAACAGGCTATAGAACATGTGAACCTGTCTGATTTAATTGCTGTGAAATGGTTCTATTAGAGACATGTGTACTGGTAGTGGTTGCAAGGTCCGCAGCAGGTGGACTGAGATGTGTCTCCGTTTTTCCCACTAGGTCTGCGTATTGATCTTCTTGTGGTATTATGGTCCGTATACGACTGCTAACCTGCTTTTGTGTAGCATTGCCACCTTCAGTGGCCTTTTTTTATAGTGAGATTATACTTTCGGGTGAACTCTTTACTGTGGCCACAATAGTGACACTTTGACTGGCTTCGAGCTGCCCAGCTGCTCATTCGCGATTCTAAGCATGCAAATGATGTCTTTCAGACAGATTTCCATACGATGCAGAATGTGGCATAAATCTATTCCATAAGAACCTTCATCAAACACCATACTGCATGAACTGTCGTATGCATACAGAATGTTTATGTAAAGGATTTGCTGCAGTTAACATGTCCTGCCATCTACATTTCCTTTTATTGTCATCGGTCAGGTGTTCCGTAGTATTTGTTGGTTGATCCAAAACAATTGGCAGTTATTCCATAACAGTTGTCAAGCAGTAAGATGGGCCCACTCGAAAGTAAATCGTTTGAAAGGGTTCAGGTCACTGTGCTTCTGTATGTACAAGAGGTTAAATGTAATGAACAGGATTCATTGTTAAACAAGTAGACTATTAGAACGTCGAAACTAAGGAAATTGTATTGATACATAGCACTCTCATAACCTAACAGTTTTCAAGAAATTGAAGTCGAGTATTGATTTTGATCTGTCTAGAGGAGGGTGGCACTTGCTAAGAAGTAAAAAAAAACATTACAGTAAGCGCAGTTAGAACCCACCTGGACAGGAGTTGACTGAGATCCTAACGTAGTCTTTATACCACTGAGCAATCACTGCCTCAGAAAGTGCTTTCCTCCAAAAGTATATCTGCAACAAATTGAAAACACAAATTCTTTGATTCCTCAAAAACTATTAGGTTGCAGACGTGTTATGTATAATAAAAATTTCCATGTTTTCTAGTGTTTTAATGATTTCAGTTGTTCACTGTGCCCCAGTTATTGACCTTGTTTTTTTTCCGAAAATGGAAGTATAGTGACATTAATGGTTTCACAAGTGGTAGTTTACAGTGGTCCGTTACTAGTATGTCAAAGTTAATTGAAATCAGTTGGTTGCGGGCTCTGTTTGCTCTTTATTGAATCGACATTTTTATGCAGAAATGGTGACAGTGCAAAATTTTACAGCATTTTGTTACAAAAGTGCCATTTCATTCTGTATGAAGTAGTCAGATGTTGAATACAGTATAGAAAATTTCATTACTCTCTTAAATGGTGTACATAATGTGCATTTCTTTTTAGAGTTTATAAACAAAAATTTAAAAGTTGTCTGAAATGTTTATTTTCCCAGCAGAATATAAATTATCACCACACACAAATTCTCTTAATGTAATGTCATTTCAATAAAAGATGTTTCTTTGTTGAAGGTGTGCCACCAAAGAGACAGAGAGGACAGAATGTTACTTTGCGATTATTGTGATAGTGGGTTTCATCTGGAGTGCCTTAACCCACCCCTGGAGGCAGTTCCTGATGGCGATTGGTTCTGTTCTAGATGCCAGTTGCTGGTAAAAATGCTCAAGTATTAATTCTTTTAGAAATTAAGTGAATTCAAAATATTAAGCGACTTGGGCTGTATAAGCATTGTCATTCTTGTTTCTTACATGTTGACATTGACAGTTACATTTGGCTCTTTTTGCTGTTAACTTTTAGATACCACACATGGTCGCAATCACACACTTGTGATTATGTGACATTATACAAGATACTGTGCTGCATTATTGTATTTATTTTGTTAAGGACTGTAACAGTGTACAAGCTTGGGACATCCGTGACATCATTCAGATCGTCACTTTGCCTGGATATTTATTTCCTCATACAGTGAAACCCTGCTTTTACACTTTTCAAGGGGCCTCAAAAAATAGTGCAAAATGTGGGAAAATGTAAAATTTTGGGAAATAACATTTTAAGCTGTGAAAGCTATGTATAGGATACCCTCTTGCATTTTCACACTTTATGTGTGGTAATGTACATAACAGGCATCAAAAGATCTATCAGGGAGTTGTTTATTATCTAATAAAAACCACTGATGTAAGTGGAACTGATAACTGTCTGGAAAGTAAGAACATTTGACTCATTTTCATACGTCATAATCGATGTCTTTGAAAGCTGTCATTTATTAATTAAATAATGAAATACTGCACTAGTTACCTTCTTTTTTTTTTCGGAAGGCCACGTTCTGAGAATTTTTTCTCATTGTCAAGTGCAAATAATGTAGATAAGTATTTTGTGCTGTGTTTGCGTGTGTTGCTCTGCATCTCCCCTGTAGTCGTCTTTTTGCGGTTATCAGGTATTGTGGCTCTTCAGTTATGTAGACAACCACACACACACACACACGCACACACACACACACACACAATCTAGCACTCACATTATTTAAAAAAAAAAAAAAAAAAAGTAAATACGGCACTTGACAACAAGAATAAGTTCTCAAAACACATTTTGCTGAGCATGAAAATATTAGACAACTGGTGCTGTATTTATTCTAAAAGTGTGAAAACAGTTGAGCAGTGCAAAAGTGAATGACAGTATCAACTAGCGCTACAAGTGGCCAAACGCCGAAACACGCTAAATATGATTTGACAAAGGTGTCACGATGATCACAACAATTACGAAAATGCATTAGCGCAGTAGAGACAGTTTGGCAACGGTTGTGATCGGTCATAATACTTTTATTCAGACGAACATAGTTACTTCTATCAGCCACAATGCCAAATAGGCCTTGGGCAGCAGCAGGAGGTACTGCATGAATTGTTTCAATTGTTACACGTTTACCAGTTCAAAACAGCTGAGTGTGGCGCTCTGGTGTAAAGAAACTGAACTACGTAATATTTATAAACACTACTGGATGGCCAACATCATGCCAGCATTATTTTTTTCTCCACAAACGCTTTTTCGTTAATGCATAAATCACGGGAAAATTATAAACCAACCAACCTTCACGCTGGTCACCTTGTGAGTTTCATGTGTAGCCCACATATATGGTGCTTGAAAATTGTGTTTAGTATACACAATACAACTTTCAAATAACTGAAGGAGCACTTCTCCTTTGGCAGTTCATTCTCCTGTCCCATACTCTTCAAAGCTATGCCTTGTCTTTCTAGCTTATATAATTAATTTACCCACTCTTATTTTAAGCAGAAGTTTTTTCATCAAAGCGATTTGTATTTGAATCTGTATTTTTAAATGTAGTGTGTGCCTCAGAGTGTTAGCTGATGTCCTGCTAACCTCTTTGCTCTCACTTGTGTAGTCACGTCACACCATTCAACCGGCTTCTTAAACTTGTGCTGTTTGATTGAATATGAACCTAGGTCCTCCTTGCACCCTAAGCAGGAATCATACCCCAAGACCAACGAGCCCTCTGACAACATGAATGCAACATATTCCAGTGCAGTCCCTCCTTCAGAATCTTCCATTAGTATTCTCATAATATAAATTAATGTTGCAGAGCCTGATGTAATAACAGTATGGCAGTAAATAAAGGAAGCAGTTCTAGTGTTTAGCCGAATAAGTTTCATGCCCAAGCACAAAGTTGTGGGGGACTTGAATTGTATCTTTCAGAAAGCTCAGCTACGGGTCATGCCATTCATGACATTAATATCCTGTAGAACCCACTTCAGTAATTAATGTCATGTCCTTACCAGTTTCTATAATGTGAACAATGGTCACTGTGTAGCATTTGGAACAGTCAGTGTTGTTTCTAGATAGCTCTTCACAAATTTCAATGGAATTATTATGCTGGCTCCTCATTTCAACCTCGGAAAGCTTCAGTGATGGCACAAAAAGTCTGATACCCAGAATTACAGTAAAACTCATTTTAATGAATCTCTGGGTATCCATTTTTACCTTTAATGGGTGTTTTCATTAATTAATAGTTTAGTTCAAGTATTCTACAGTTAGCTTTAATAAATCATAAAATATACATTAGTGCCACAAACGTTTCATGGGACTCTATAGGCATTCATTTTAAAGTCACATATAAAATCAACAACTGTTTTATGAATTTAAAACTAATGGCACATACAAATGTGATAACACAAGGAGGAAAGATTCACAAATATTGGCATTCATTTCTTGGAAAATCAAAATGTAGTTTGCCTGGACTAAGCAAGGTGACACAGTGGTTAGCACACAGGAATCACATTCAGGGGGACAATGGCTTAAATCTGCATCCAGCCATCCTGATTTAGATCTTCCAGGATTTCCCTAAATTGTTCCAGGCAAATGCAGAGATTATTCTTCTGGAAGGCACGTCCAATTTCCTTCTCTATTTTGGAAACAGTCCGAGTTTGTGCTCTGTCTCTTATGACCACGGTGTAGGCAGGACGTCAAATCCTGATCTTTTTTCCCCTCTTGCTGCCTGCATAGTGTACTAACAAGAGTTATAGTTCACTGATAGTGGCAAGAACTGACTCATCTACATAGTTTGTGTGATAAAGTTCTTGATTGTCAGCAACAAAAGTTAGTATAGGTGAATCCTTTGTCTCTTCCTCTTCTTCATAATATTCACCAGAACCTTCATCCAGTTCTACTTGGTTGTTTACTAAAGCATCACACAGTTCATTTATACATGTCTTGTGTGCAGAAGGCAGAATGTCATCACAACAACAGCTTGAGGGACCTGAAATGTCACTCTTGCTGGAATATCTGTGACAGCATTCCATTCTTCTTTAGGGAAATCATCTTCAACTTCTGCAGCAACTAATACTGACTACTGGAAACAAATGTTTGTAAACAGTTTAACGCAATCTGTTATGTTGTAGCATTCTAGGCAGCAACAAACATATGCATAGCCTGCAAAATGTTCGTTCTCATTACAGCCTTTATTTTAAGCAATGAATTAATTTTGCATAACAGGCATTCAGTATTTAGCTTTCACAGAATGGTGTGTACCCAGGTCTAGAGGCTGCGTATGACTTGTGCAATTCACAGGAAGATACACAACATTAACATTTCTGATGAATGCCACTACCTTGGATTGTGCAGGGAGCCAGTTAATAAGAAGAATGAGCTTTCTTACTTCTGTGCCTGTCTAGGTAGCTAAACTCTAAAAAAAACTTTATAAAAATTTCAGCTATTATCCATGCATTGCTATTACAATCATTGGTGCACGGTTGTGTTTTTATGTTTATGAAACACATGGGTGCTTTAAATTTTCCTATTATTAATAGAGATAACTTTCACTGCCACAGCTATTAATTACAACAATGCAATTACTCTTTATTTTCTGTAACTGTCCCTGTAACATAACAGAATATGTTGTTGAGGGACATAAGTTATAAAAGACACCAGTTGCATCAGCGTTGAATATGGTCCTGGGCTCATATGCATGTATCAGCTGTGGCAAAATTTTCTACTTCTAACGTTCAACACTTTCCACATCTACTGCCTCACTTTCCCCATTTAAATTTTGGTAAGTGAGAGTATGATGATTGTTGAAGTGGGGTTATGATGTTTTTTGAAGTGACCCAGCCAGTCATTTGGTGCACAGAAATATTCAATCCCGAGCTTCCGGATGATTTCTTGGGCTTTCTTTTGCAGTAAATTGATACCTATAGGAATGTTTGTACTTCTCATTTCATAATGGATGGGTGGTTTCTAAGCCCTTAAATGATGAAGCATCAGTTTTCTTCCTATTTATTGCAGAAAAACTATGAGTTTCAGCAGTCGGGAAGGCCTCCTGTGGCAAATCCTGTTTCTTTGCCATGTCAGAGAGTGTAACACTACACTTGTCTGAGATATCATTAATAATCATCAGCTTCTGCTGAATCTTACGCTTTTACCTTTTGCTAGGAGTAACTACTCAAAACTTAGGCACTTTTCAAAATGTAGAATCCAATGCTTTGGTAAACAATATAAGATTAGTTTGCGCATGTTTGGGCCTAATGGTATCTTCTTCTGTGATGTAAAATGACATGACGTACATGCAGAAATCAACACTTCAATGTTCGCATTTTCATTGGTTTGTTATCTTTCTCCATTTAGTCATTATTGCCCAAAAGAAAAACGATAGAAATTTTAACTCAACTTCCCATCTTAGTTCTAATAAGAAAGTCCCACATTTTAAGCCTAAAAGTGGAAAGACTTCATGTACTAATGATTTTAAAAATGTAACTATAGTATCTGGTGACATAAATTGACTCGAGACCATCAACTGATCAATGTACTAATTGGGAGGCAGTTTGAAATTATCAACCAAAAACTGTGGCCTACCTATTGACAACAAGATTGAATTGTGAGTTACTAACATCACACTGTTAGCCATTTACTGTAACTCATTCAAGAAATGAAAGGAAAAGCCACAAACTCTTGGCTTAAGTCTCATGTTAGGAATTTTGGGTTAACAGTGTGCAAACTGATTAATATTTATTCCTCAAAATAAATATTTTTGTTAAAGCAGATTCTGATAGAACCAGACTAAAGTAACATTGTCCTTACGGCAGTTCCACATGGACAGATGCAGATATTTGTTGAATGTGGGCATTCCTTCAAAGTAGGTTTGCTTGTATGGGATTGTACTGTACATTAATTGCTGACATGTATCACACATCTATTTACCATCGGGGATTGAAGTCATTTAAGTTCTGATTGCTGTTAGCGGTGTAGAGAGAAATAAACACTGCGCTATGCTCTAAATGGTATTTGGATAATGTTATTGCATATTTACGTGTGCTATCTTATGTAGGAAATTCTGTGTCAGGTCTTTTACACAAGAAGTGAGCTGAAATAAGTATTTTGGTCTCTCAACTTCTCTCACCATGATTGGTTAATGGTGTGCTTTCGAGTATACAGCCGAGTTGTTATTCTCTATATACATAAATGACCTGATGGAGAGGGTGAGCAGCAGTCTGTGGCTCTTAGCTGATGGCACTGTGGTGTACAGGCGAGTGTTGTCATTTAGTGAATGCAGGAGAATACAAGATGATGTAGACAAAAGTTTTAGTTGATGTGGTGAATGGCATCTTGCTCCAAATGTAAAAAAAATGTAATTTAATGCAGACTGATAGGAAAAAACAATCTCTTATGTTCGAATACAGTGTTAGTAATGAGCTGCTTGACACAGTCACATCAATTAAATATTGAGGCGTAACACTGCAAATCGATAGGAAATGGGCATGTGAGGATTGTAGTAAGGAAGGCGAATGGTTCACTTAGGTTTATTGGGAGAGTCTTAGGAACATATGGGTCATTTGTAAATGAGATCATGTATAGAATGCTAGTGTGACCCATTCTTGAGTTCTGCTAAAGTGTCTTGGGTTTCTACCTGGTCGGATTAAAGGAAGACATGAAAGCAGTTCAGAATCGGACTGCTAAATTTGTAACTGGTAGGTTCATTCAGCACGTATTATGGAGTTGCTTTGTGAACTCAAATGGGAATTCCTGGAGAGATGACATTCTTTTCATGACACACTATTTTAAAAATTTCGAAAACCAACATTTGAATTTGACTGCAGAACAATTTTACTGCTGCCAACATATATTTAGCATAATGACCACAAAGATAAGATAAATTATGGTTTATACAGAAGCATATAGACAGCCCCCCCCCCTCACCCCCCCTCGCTCTGTTAGTGAGTGGAAGAGGGAAGGAAATGACAAGTAGTGGTACAGGGAACCCTCCGCCATGCACCATATGGTGGAGTATGTATATAGATGTAAATTTAGATGTTTTTATTCCATTTTATGCACAATATTTTGGTGACTGATCAAGCCATCATCTTCAGGTGCTACAAGCTGTGTTATGCATATTTACTGCCTGGACTCCAACAAGATTATGATGTATTTATTGTTGATGTTATGCTGCTATTTGTAGCTGAATTCGACTCCCAGTGCCTTCTACACCCTTTGATGCCCGTCTGTTTTTCAGAGCCTGTGTCATTGTGTTGTGAATTGCTTAGTCTGTCAGTGTTTTCCAGCTTAGGTGGATGAAATGGCCAGTGAGAACTTAATTAGCTTTGTTTAAATTGACATCTCCATCATGTTTTATTAGGTTCTTCTCTTTGTAGCTGGTGGTGTCAGTTGAATTGTGCTATAAACAGCATTTCAATGCCAGCACTAGTTCACAGTGTGTTTGGACTTCAGACTGTGAGTACACATAACAACACAGCTCTCAGCACGTAGAGAAGACAACTGTGTTGGTTGTTGAAATAATGTTCATAAAATGGAATGAACAGCTCAGCAGTATAGCGAAAAGCACGCCATTATATAAGAATTACTTGTGAAACCTATTTAAACATTCCAGAAATTGTATTTACTTGAATATATATTGTCTATTGCACTATGATCTCAAAACTGCCACTCATACACCCATATTTGGACAGCTGTAGGCTATTTTGTGCCATTTCCAACTGTCTGTCTGTCTGCTGGAATACGAGAGACAAGGCTTTAGTTATGAAACTTTTACAGTAATTTTATATTTTATTCTACGTAGCCAATAAAAGTTTGTTAGAATCCTCAGATACTTCAAAGACCAGAACTGCAAGGTTTTTAGTATCAATGTCATTTTGCAAACTTAGAAACTAATATCTTTTTCAGTCATCCATGTAGGTCATTTGATTACTGACAGACTGTTTCTTCAACTTCTAATTAAGGTTTCATTCATCAACAGTTTTAAAAGACTGGAGTTAGGTCCACCACTGTGTGAGTTTATAGTGTCTGCTTTTAAGCTGTACATCCCGGATTATGACAAAAGATGCTGGGTGGATCTTAGTTCATTCTTCCCATGGAGGAAAACTCTTGAGTCAACCATAATTTACCTGCTGCAGTAACACACACAAACAGCTCAACTGTGAAGGTAGACAATATATGCTGGGAAAGATGCGAGGGGAAATGCTACTCCAAATTTTGTTTTCATTGGTGAACTGTAATGCATTCTTCAGTGCCAACTTTTGCATTCCACATTGTCACCGAACAGATTTATTCCATAATTATTCTGTAGCCACCCGTTACAAATGAGACTGTTCCATATTTCAGCAAAGCCTTTGGAATTAAGAAGTGTTATCACCAGTTTAATTTTAAGAAGCTTAATTGAACTTTCAACTTACATAACACAAAAAAATTTGTCACTAGGTATTTTTAAATTAGGTGTTATCGCAGAGTAGAAGGTAATGTGTAGTCAGTGTTAGAAGATAGGGCAGCTTATATTCTGTGTTGAGGGCACATCTTGATGCGTCGTATATAATATCCGCGCTGTTGAGACACTTTATAAAGATGGTTGTAGCTTTGATTTACCGTATTTACCCGATTACAAGACAAGGTTTTTTTCCCAGATTTGTCATTCGAAAACTGCAGGGTTGTCTTATATTTGCAGATTAAAACTATTGACACTTAGGGATGAAGCTTTGGCTATTGAGGTCACATGCAGATTTATTTTGAAGAATTTGGAAGGTAGCGCTCAGCAAACAAAAATTGCGCTCCAGCAGGCTAGAGATTTCCCGATACGCCAAAGCGCTCAGTACAGTGTTGACATTGCTCGAACAATCACGTGACATTGACTCGCATGGTGCTAGTGAAAGAGAAACTATGAACTAGCCATTATGGCAGTCTATTTCTCTGATTAAAATTTGACATTTTTGTAAAACGTGGAAGGAAACAGCATTAAATTCTGTCATCTTACAAACTGTTATTGCATTTGTACAGATTTGCAATAAA
This sequence comes from Schistocerca piceifrons, assembly GCF_021461385.2. Classification (NCBI taxonomy): domain Eukaryota; kingdom Metazoa; phylum Arthropoda; class Insecta; order Orthoptera; family Acrididae; genus Schistocerca; species Schistocerca piceifrons. Next base: position 615,091,095 of record NC_060149.1, read on the forward strand.
AAGTTTTCATTCATGTACGGATACGGATTTTTAAGTAAATGTAACATTCAAAAATGGAAATTTTGTCTTTCAACAAACATTTGTTTATTCAGAACCCAGACCAGTATTTTATTTGGTTATGGGAGACTGTAATGATTTACTAAGTGGATTTCAAATGAGAAATTCGGTCGCTGTTTGCATATTAGAATACCAAGTAAAAATGTTACCAAATTTTAATCAGCTTTAGAACATGATGATGACATGTAGTTGAAACAAGAAGGAAAATTAATCCAGAATGATATGTCTAACAAAGAAAATAAATCATATTAAACCGACTGTAATTGTTACTGTGACAGTACATTAAAATGGTAAGCCCCATTGTGGAGGTAGTACCAACAGACGTCACTATATTGCAGGATGAGCGAAAGTTCTAGTTGGTGTTGTTATGTATAACTTGCACACTAGAAAATATTGCAGGTCTGTTTTTCACAGTTGTTCAAGCTCAGCAATACGGAAGGGGAACAGTGACACCTGCCTGCCTGAGAGGTGTATAAGATGATTGTATGATTGTGGGGAGGGGAACAGTGAGTGAGCAGCAAAATTTTGTCGTGTTGCCAACTGTGGGAAGCTGTACCATGTACTTTGACTTTCTGTGAACAACTACCATGTTTAAACTGCAGTTTGCCTGAATCCTTTTGTATTGAGAATCAAATTGTCTTTAAAATTGGAGAAATACTCAACATTAGTATTCATTTCTGCAGAAGACGGCAAAAGTCTTGATAGGGGCCAGTGGCTTACTTACATGTTTCTTGCTGCTGAGTTGTCAATGCTCGCTGTGATGTATGACAGGAACGAAAGGGAGTATGTCAGTTGCTGGTTCTGTGCAGATGAGAGACCAGTGGGCATGCAATGTGTTTGGAAGCGAGACACATTGTAACATTCTCACTTCTGTATAGAAGTGAATCCCGATTTGTATTCAGATAAAAAGAGCTGAATTCTCAGGTCTCACGATAACCACCTACTCAGTAATCACAACACATTTGGAAGAAACAGCCAGATATTTGTGACAATGAAGATATAAATGTCACAGCTGTGCTATTAGGAGGATGATTAATAAATAGTGATATCACAGACATCAGGGTTAGTAAGCAAAAAAGGTAGAAAAGAAAACAATCCAAAAAATTAATTTATACTTTCCTTTTCCTTTATTTTATTTCTCATAATATTATCAAAATGTACACAATCAATAAATGGCAAAAGCTTAGAATAGGTGTAATGTTAACTTTTTGGCAGATACTCATTCAATAAAACAGTTTGTAATTTTGATTAGCCAGAATACGTTGAAAGTAAATTTTTCTAGAGGAGCCTCTTAAAAAGGGAGGTCATCTAATATTCAGCGTCGTCTTATACTCGGGTAAATACGATAATCTCGTAACATTATTGTTTGTTCGTATTACAAGTGTGTAGTATGTTTTGTTCTGTGTTACACTTCTATGTGATGTAGTCTACCCACGAATCTATATATTGACACTTCAGTTAAATCTCTAGAGTGAGTAACTTTGATTATAAAGCCCTCTAAACTCTACTGAATTTACAGTCTAAAATAAATTTTACTGAAATTGTTTGCAGGATACAAGAAATACTGAACAAAATCAGGGTAGAGTCACCTGGGTGAGAGTGCCGACTTTCCCAGTTGGTCTAGGAGGACGCCGTGTTCAGTGCGTAAGGGTGCCACCAGTAAACCGACAAGTGTGTACTATCTTCCCTCTTTGTTATTGCGCTTGATATATTACTCTGGCATCTTTGTGCAATATCTTGTGTGAAGCTTTGTGGCAGATTAAAACTGTAATCTGAATTGGGACACTAACTCAAACTTGATTTTGAGGGTGATGCTATCACCAATTGAACTAGTCAGGCACGATTTATAACTCACCCTCACACTTTCACCTCTGCCAGTACCTGTATTTTACTTCCAGACTTCACAGAAACTCCCCCTGCATATTTCGCTGGACTAGAGCTCCTGGAAGAAAGAATATCCCAGAGAAATGGCTTAGCCACAGCTTTGTAGATTTTTTTCCAGAATGAATCTTTCACTTTTTGGTGGGGCGTGCACCATCTGGAAACTTCTTTGCAGATTAAAACTGCATAGTGGTCTGGGATTTGATACAAAAGTTTGTGTGTGTGTGTGTGTGTGTGTGTGTGTGTGTGTGTGTGTGTGTGGAATCTGGAAGGCAGGAGAGAGGAAATGGCAGAAGTGAAACTGTGAGGGCAGGTTGTGAGTCCTGCTTAAATAGCCCAGTTGGTGATTTACCTGTGATAGATGGGTATCTAGGTTCGCTTCTCAGTCCAACACAAAGTTTTAATCTGCTAGGAAATTTCAAAAAAGCGAACACTCCTTTGATGGTGTGAAAGATTCATTTTGGAAATGTCCTCTGTAATACATGTTAATTACCTAACTGTGAAACATTGCATGCTCAAGAAAGTTTGAAAACATATTCAAAAATTGAAAATGGAGATTTTTTTTTTTTTTACCTGGGGCAGAATGAGAGCAAACTTACCCTACAGGTGGGCTTGTCTTTTCTTGTGCAATTGATGGTTGCAGTTAAAAGATGAGAAATAATGGGAGTTATTATTGATTGTTTCATGGTGGCCATTGTTTTGATGAACAATGCAGCAAACAATTTAAATTGAAATATGACACCAAACAATAAGTCATTACAATATTTCTGACCTCACACTATTCACTGAGGTTCAAAGGAAAATAACGCAAAAATGACAGAAAAAGCAGAAGCAGTCCATTTGGTTCCTACATTTTAGTAATGGAAGAAAATTCACTATGCATTCTGGAATGTATACTGAAATATCGTAATGATAGTGAATTTCCTGAGGGGGAAATCTTATTTTTTATTTTGGTACACTAAAATTAACTGTAGAAAGTAACTGTCATTTTTAATTCAATTGCATTGTGCTGTTGACATTGGAACACACAGGGGGCAGACTGAGTAATACCATTAGAATCATTTAACAAATCCCATTTTTGACTTTTTGGAATTTATAGCAAAACCTTTAGGAGAAGTTTGCAGTCTGAAATATCACAGGTGTTCTGAGGAAGCTTTAATTACTACTTGAGATGACATTTATAATGAATTTGATACTAAATTCAAATTTCTTATGTAATATGTTTGTACCCTGTTTTAAAACGCCATCCCAAAGTTATTAGACGTCTTACTGAAAATTCATTATAGAATTCCAGAAATACTGTAAATGTTAGAATATGCTCAAGAGAGTAGCAGAGGATTTTTAAAATATCTAGAACAGTAAACATAAAAAAATACACTTCTAAATAACATTCCAACACACCAAGATTATTTTATGTCTGAAAGGTACAGTATTAGTCATACTCACACAGAGCTTCATTTGTAGAAGACAGATGGTAATCCTGCTTCAGCCTATGGCCAGTTTAGGGAGTGTTAAGTGTATGCACCCTTTTAACAGTGCCGGAATTGGAATTGCAGACATTGGATATGTTTCTTCACCTTTCTGGCACAGAATTGTTAAAATATGTATCATGAATTGATGGTTGAGTCTATATAATGAAATAAGTATGGAATGTTGTAAGACAGACAGTAAACCCTTTGCACTCGGTAATGCAAATACAATGCATCTCTGTGTTCTTTATTTAAATCACTGGCGGCAAGTGCGAGTGTCTTTGTAGAAACAACGAGGACACTGACCAACAGTTAGGTATACATTAAAATAAAAGTTATGCTTTCATTCAAACATGTTTACGTGAGCATTACAACACCACAGTTTCCGTTGTGCGATATTTTTTGAGACTTTTCAGGGTAAATCGTTTCCATTGCCATTTCACTCTAAATGTTTACAAATGAGTCACTGTTATCATCAAAAGCATTGTCCCTCTTGTTTTGCTTAAACATTCCTCTAAAAGCTGTACTATTTCTTCCCCGGAAATGACTGGGCTTGAAGAACTAGTTATTTCACACCTTTACTGACTTGAACGTAATAATTGCAACATTTCTCTCAATGCAACTGCTACAGTTTGGCACTGATTTAACAAAGACTTTGCTAGGTGCAGCATTGATGCCTAGAAGAGTAAGGTTTGATAATGGAGAATGTGAGAGCTACAAAAAAAAAATCGGGTCAAATGAGACTCAACATTGGAGTGGAAAACAAAATTCACAGTGTTGAGTGTCACTTGCCTTTGGAGTGGAAAAGGTTTAAGGATGTGACATGATTTATATTAAGGGGATGGAGAAAATTTATTGTGATATTTGTTATGTTACAGATCTGTTTTATAAGTAGCCTTTTCGCCGTGGCTTCGCTCGCATATATATTTGACACATATATTGAACAAACCACCTTCTCCCGCTCTCCGAGTCCACCTCTTCCTCCCTCTGTCTATCCACCTCATCCTCCCAACTTTATCAGTATGTCTCTTCCTGCCCCCACACACTCTCTGTTTCTTCATCTCCTTTTTATCTCTGTCCATTTATTCCACCCATCCTCATCCCCTCATATCCTTCTCTCTCTCTCTCTCTCTCTCTCTCTCTCTCTCTCTCTCTCTCTCCGATCTGCACACTACCCCTATACACCTTCCACTGAATCTCCCCCTTCTCCCCTCTCTCTGTCCATTTTTCCTCCCCTCACTCTGTCCATCTCGTCCTCTATCCATTTCAACCTGTCCGCAGCCATGCTCATTGGCACGTGTAGCTCGTGCAACACAGTTCAATAAATCAGGCTGAAACTACTTCCACAACGTGCCTGTCATGCCAGGCAGCCTACATGTCGATTTCCAGAATACCGTTTCTTGCATAGGCTGCTCTGCAAAGCAGATTGATTTGGCAGGCCAATAATGTTCTGAAGCAATATGCCTGTCTTGCAGGGCAGCCCATACTCAGAGTACTGGGAAAAACATGTTTTTGCCTTTATCTCCACTCTTATTGGAGCTAGGAGGTTATAAAACAAGGTCTGATACTCGTGAGGCCTTCTGTTCCTGTGCCAAATTTGGTTGCAATTGATCCAGTGGTTATCTCCAGACAGAATGGCTATAATGGCAGTTACATATACATCTACATTTTAAATTACAAAAATATCATCAGAATGTGGGATTTTGTTTGTTTATTGTTTACATTTACGTGTCCTAGACATTTGACTCTGTGTACCATAACTTTCAGCTTAGTTATTATGTGATGTCTTTTACAGTACTTGAATGGTCCCGTTTGCAATATTTGTATAATCAGTAAATTGTGTAGCATCAGAAAGAGGTTAACTTTTTCTTCAGTGTACATTTTGATCAGAATTTGGAAAGAGCATAGTGTGAACATTTTAACACATAGGCGCCGACGCACGTAAAAATACGGGTGTGCGCGGCCTGCCTGAAAGTCCGGCGCCTGTAATGTTACGGGCACATGTTCTTGTTCTTCCCCTTCCTTCCTTTGTGTGTTCTTACGGCTCCCGCTTGTCTGGGAGGCACTGCATGGACTGTAGTTCGAGTATTGGTCACTAGATGGTGCGGGCATGCTGTGGAAGGGTGTGCTTCCCTTTTTATTTGTCGGGTTTTGTGAGAGGCGATTTTTTCCCGCGCGGTCTCAGTAACGTCGACGTGGCGAAGCGTGGATAGACAGACGAAGAAATTGCTCGTGAGTTATATCGTGATTTAGAAGAAAGTGACGTTGATTTGTCAGAGGAAGATATTGTAGATGACTCTGATGATGATGTGGACTATGTTCAAGAAGAAGTTTCTGGCAGTTCAGGTAAAGAATTCTGACAACAAAACATGTATAATTTTTGTTCATATTTTCACTGAAAAAACTCTCAGTACGTAATTATGATTTTATTTGCAAATACTACTCTTCTGATAGATTCAGAAGAGGAGAGCAGGTGTCGAAGCACTTCATCAGCAAGTAATCCCGTCGATATTGTGCCTGAAGAATGAGCGAGACTGATGGCGAGGAGGAAGCCGAGACCTGCGCGCTGCACCAATTCTGAGGAAGGTTGGACGACTACTGATCGTGCACCAGATATCGATCTATTCTCAGGACATCCAGAATACGCAATGTTGTCAGTTTAGACCAGAACAGTGCACCTCTAGAATTTTTTTCATGTTTCCTGACAGACAGTATGATGAAACATATAAAGGAACAAACTAATCTGTATGCTCAACAATGCATCAGGAAATTACAAAGCACAAATTCCCTTTCACCCACCTGCTCATTATCAAAGTGGAAAGGAGTTACACTTATGGAAATAAGGAAGTTTCTGGCAATTGTAGTCCATATGTGTGAGGCCATGTATACGAGAGCACTGGTCCAAGAACCCTGTTGTGTCGTGTAATTTCTGTCCAAACATCTTGAGTCGTGACAAATTTCTTTCTATTTTGAGAAACTTCCACATTAGTGATAATTCCTTAGCTAAGAGGAAAGGAGAAACTGGCTATGACCCACTGCACAAGGTGAGACCACTCCTAGATAATGTGTTTGCTAATTCCAGTGTGCGTATACACCATCTCAAAAAATTACAATAGATGAAGGCATGTGTAAATTTCGAGGTCGTGTGTATTTCAAACAGTACATGCGACAAAAACCAAATAAATACGGTATGAAACTGTACATGTTATCCGAATCTGACAAAGGTTACATCTGGAATTTCTCTGTTTATGCGGGTGAAAGGTCTGACACAGTGACTATGGTAAAGACATTGCTTGCAAATCTGTCAGGAAAAGGCTACACTTTGTTTATGAACAGATTCTATACAAGTCCAATACTTGCTTCAGAATTGGAAGCTGCAAAAACTGCTCTTGTGGCAACAACAAGAAAATCTCGGCAGGGGTGAACTTATTTTCAGGCGTAAAGGAAATATGTTAGCACTGTATTGGAAGGGCAAAAGAAATGTGCGTATGATTAGTATAAGGCACACTGCTGAGATGGTCACTTTCACTGATCAGAGAGGAAGAGAGAAGTCAAAGCCAGCCTGTGTAGTGGACTACAATAAAAACAAGTTTGATGTTGACTTATCAGATCAGCGATTGTCATACGGCGCATTTGAACATCGAACTGTGAAGTGGTGGAGAAAGTTGGCGTTCCATGTTCTACTAATGGTGATTGTAAATTCCTGCATATTATACAATAAGGTTACTGGAAAACGCCTCACATCATCTCACTTCATGACAGTTATCTGTGCAGATCTTGCACAAAGCAAAGATCTTTAACCCCGACCTGGTCCATCTGGACTCTCAAGACTATCAACTGGAAATCATTTCCTGGAAAAGATTGACACAGAAGTAGGTAAGAAACAGAAACAAAAACAGTGTGTAGTGTGTTCTCTGAGAGGAAAAAAACTGACTTGAAAAGTGTGGCAAAAAGACACACGCTACCAGTGTAGTGAATGTAAAGTAGCATTGTGCAAAATGCCGTGCTTCAAAATTTACCACACAAAGAGCAAAATTGCACCCTAAAATAGTTACAGGAGGTTACTGTAGATAAGACATACTGTATCCATCATAATTACAATTTTTGTGTAAAATAAAAAAAATTCTTCTGGAAAATACAGTGAATATACCTTTGACCAATTGTTTAATTTTTTTTATTAATTTTACTTTTTTTTTTTTTTTTTTTTTAACAATGTTATAATAATAACGCTTGTCAAAAGTATGCATTAATTCAAGAGAAAGGTATTATATGTGGTTTTAAACAAGAAAGTCTATGTTTTTCAATAAGAGTAATTTTATTGCTATAACTGAAACCTTTCATGAATTGTAGTAGTTTAAAATACGTTAAAATCAGCCAATCTTTATGGTAGACATCCGCACGCAATGGCTCAGGATCCAAAGTGTTAAAATTAGCAGTCAGTTACTCCGTACATGACTGGAAACATAGTTGCCAGTAATAATGTTTACAATCATCATCTTTATTTGACAGTTTGGTGTTTTACATATGAGCACCAAAATGATCATTATTATAAAATCATTGAAAACAAAAAATATATTGATATCTTGCACAATTTATGAAGGACAATTGTTTATACGAAGAGTCTTTTTTTTAAGATCTGTTGGAAAACATATCCTGTAAATGTTCATGAAAACTTCTATTTCATCAGAAAGCCTGGAAGTGTACCAGGCATACTGAATCATTTCATAAAAAATTGGCATTGACAGTTGATGCACTGTTGGTCGTATTTTTATACAGTCTTCACGGGAATGTATGTGTCTGTTATTTTCAATCAAATAAGCACAATTTTGTATGTGCTGCCTGCCTATACAAATAGGAATCGTGAGGTTGAATAAGAGGAGTACATTTTGGAGAAATTGCTTTGATTGTACATGTTGGCGATTCTCTTTTTCTTGAAAGATTTAGTCATATAATTCAGGCTTTGATTGTCCACTCCAAGGGTCAATAATTAATAGAAACAGTTCTTTTGCCACATAAGACTTAAAACAACTTTTGAGAAAGTCAATAAGTAGTCCTGTCATTAGATTCCCAGATTTAAAAGAAATTTTTTATATTTTTGCACATATTCATTTACTGTTTTTTGAACTTTGATGCCAAAGTTACTGGTTGCTTTTTGTAAACAAACAAATATTTGAGGAAGATGATGTTGTACCTTTGAAAATGGTTTTACTTCCATTGTCAGCTTGAGTCCTGTAGTACACCAACTGACGCTGACATCCTGGAAAGAGAAAACAACCAAAATTGAAGTATTTTGTCAAAGAGTTATAAAAATAGGGAGAAAAATGAATTTGTAAATGAAACTTCCTGGCAGATTAAAACTGTATGCCCGACCGAGACTCGAACTCGGGACCTTTGCCTTACGCAGGCAAGTGCTCTACCAACTAAGCTACCGAAGCCACGACTCATGCTAGAGAGCTTCTGTAAAGTTTGGAAGGTAGGAGACGAGGTACTGGCAGAAGTAAAGCTGTGAGTACCGGGCATGAGTCGTGGCTTCGGTAGCTTAGTTGGTAGAGCACTTGCCCGCGTAAGGCAAAGGTCCCGAGTTTGAGTCTCGGTCGGGCACACAGTTTTAATCTGCCAGGAAGTTTCATATCAGCGCACACTCCACTGCAGAGTGAAAATCTCATTCTGGAATTTGTAAATATTCTACAATAATCTACCTGTGTGGTCAGTGTTGATAAAAAAATCTTTGTTGAAATTCAGTATCAATTTAAAAGTGTAGTTTCAAGAAGTGCCTACAGAAGCCAAGGTTTCTTCGGGCATCAGTGTTTCCTTTTCTTTCTTTTCTTTTCTCTCTTTTTTTTAAACAAATTTTGGCACTTTTCATTGACGAATGCCATGCTTGCTTTTTGGTTTATGAATGTAGCTGCCACAAGCTTTAAATTCTAAATCTTTAAACTGTTGTGCTGCTGCTAAAGCCCACTGGTGTAAATTCTAAATAGTCACTTGATAATTCTATCAGACTGTAACAAAACAATCATATGGCCAGGAATTGGTTGTTGTGCCTCTTTTTTTTTATTTATTCTTCCCATTGGAATGAACATTCCTTCTTTTTTAACTGGCTGCATCCCTTCTCTTTTTTTTAGTTTCCACGTGGGATAAGCCTTTGTGATATTAACAACTTCAATTTTGTAATCCAAAGAAAGAAGGTCTACAATGCTTTTTTTTGTTCTTTTGGTTCATATTCATCTGAGGAGCTATGTTTGCAACAAATATTTTTAATCTCTCCACGGCTTATAATATCGTCAAATTTGTAATAACCAAATTGGTAGCAACATTTTAACAGGGTGTCTACGACTCGGGAGATCCAGGAAAAACCCAGGAATTTTTTCATCTGGAAGAAAACCGGGAATTTTTCATTGGTTTTGTTCTCAGTTAAATTTTTCTAATTTTGAATGGTAAGAACCGATACTCTAACAAAGGACATTACTGTATCCCGCTATTGCAGAATAATACTGCAACAATAAAACATGAATGAGAGAAAAAACTAAAATAAAACTTAAATTGCAAAGGAAATGCGCCATATACAACAACAAAACACAGTGCTCATACAAGCGTCTGCCAACAGCAAAATGTGTCAAAGGCTTTAGGAAGACTATGCAATGATTCGTAACAACAAATTGCCTCCGATGAGCATGACGTCACAACTGTTAACATTAGATTTGATTTATCAGTTACGAGTGGGATCATGCGTATGCACAGTTGAGTAGTATCTTCTTCCGCTTCTGGCTACAGAAACGTGGCTGTTGGCTGTGTAAGTAGTCACAGCAAAAAAAAGGGGGGGGGGGGGGGGGGGGTCAGCTAGGTGCTACCGGGAAAAATTTTACTGGCGCACCCAAGCTGCCAGATTGCACAGCAGCCGTGGATCTAGGAGGAGGGGGGGGGGATTTATATTCTTGAGGAAAAAACCTTGTTTCACAAAGCGCTTAGCATCCAGCGCACATTGTTCTATCGATTATTTGTATGACTTTGAAACGTGTCCCTGTCGGTTTTTGAACATTGTTGAATACATTCTAAGTTGTTTTCTGAATGAATCATAAGTCGATTTGTGAATGCGTGCATAGTGTACGTGATGTCTCCGTCAGTGGAATCCTCGTCACATCTAGAAATAAACTTACCTGCAGACAAAAGGGGTTATACGAGCTGAGCAGAGTAGAGCCGAGTGAAAGAAAGCCAACCACTGTCTGATTATGTGGTTGATTAGGTTTGTGAATGATGAGCGTTGTTATGATTACCAGCGAAATCCATAGATTCAGGCTACCAGAGTGTGAATAAACGACTAACAGAAATAACAGCTAAGAAAGATTACATATTATCTTCTCAGTGTAACCAAGAAAATGAAGTTTTGACAGAAAATTTTTGGCCAGATCGCTATACTAGCAAGGGCCAGTTGTAAAGTCTCCGGCTAGCAGCCGCTTTAAGGTCTATTCTGGAAGTAGCGCAGAAAACGCGTTATACAAACACATAACAATGCCTAACCAGAGAATAATCACGGGATAACTAAACTGGTGATTCTGGTAGAGTTAGTGAAGTTTACTGGCGAATAAGCTTTGACATTTGCAGGAATAAATATAGAATTAGTGATGACAACATTGTTTGTTAGAACGAGGCAGGAGAAGAAACGGTGACATCACTTAAATTATGGAAGAATATGACGATTCCAGATTTACATAAAAATTTCACACTACTACTTTTCGATCTCATGCTTGAGAAACTGGAGCGTATGAATGAAGTGTAAAACTATTTCCTAATGTAAAGCTTTTTGCTTGTAGTAGGCCTAATAGGCATTTGATAATGGTACTTTGTGAATTATATTCTGCCGTGTTATAAAAATGACCATGTCTGCCAAAACAGTCTCGTTTATTTGGCGTGTGTTACAATTGCTGCAGTATTATAAAGGCCTATTTTGTTTTATCTCACAGACAGTAACAGAATACAATTAATCAGGTCGAGAAACCACACCAGTCTTGGGCCTATTTGTAATTACAGCTTTTTCAGTATTAGACAACTACATTTCGATTTTGCATGCAGCAAAACGTTTGACAAACTTTGATGAGGTAACAGATCCTTTCTCAGAAAGGAAGGCATGCCATGTAAAGCTGTAGCAAGATTAGAGAGAAAAAAAATTCTAGGAGCTAAGGATTGAAGAAATGTGTACTGTCTTGCTTGTCTCTTCTCTTTACTGGTTTTATGTATCCTATACTTAATTTAATGTCACACAAAGCAGAAAGTTGTTAGCTAATAGGGAATAAAGAGTGCAAATTTTCTGAAGAGGTTTTTTTTAAAAAGAGGGGCAGGATATCAAACCAGCCGACTGGAAGCAGGAGAGGCACCATAGGACATTTTAATTTCCACTGTCCTGAATATAGTTTGATGGCATCCAGTACAAAATATACACGTTTCAATTCCACAGACAGTGACGTGCGATAGAAGAATGCTGTGTGAAGAGGTGTGGCGCTGCACTTTGGCACATTTAAGATCAAATAACATGTCTTACAATTCCTCGGACACGTATGTTTTATGTATCAGACTCTCCACAAAGATTTGCGCTACAAAATTAATATATTTTCGAAAATTAGATTTTTGTAAAATTTTTGATGTCCTATCTCAAACGCTCGAGGGACGCCAGTATTAGTTTCAGATTTTATTTTACTGCCACCTTTCTGAGAGTCAAACATTAATTGCCATGCAGAACAATGAAGTTATTTTTATTGATTTGCTGAAGAAATTTTCTTGTATTAATCTTTTCCGCTGAGGCAGTTAATATATTTGAAACAAAGGGTTTAATTTCAAACTATTGGCTAGTTTCAACTGTTCGGTGCATTTCAGTGTACGTTTTCATCTTCTAGCACGTATGGCATTATGCCATTACAAAGAACCAGACATAACGAAGTACTGGTACTCAAGGAAATTTACATCCCGAAACCACATTGAAAAGCTTAATATCAGGTCGATTCCTACTTCACTGGGAATCTGGGACTCATTTAAAAATCAGCTCTTTGACGATGACCCATTTAGAAGAATTTATAGCCAAGAATATCACACTTTTATGTTGTTATTAAAAAATTTACTGGCACATTTGTGTGATATATCTTAAAATGTAATATGTGCATAAAATACCAACATTATATGTGAAAGCTTAGCTTCTCTTACAGCGTATTGGCCTTAAGAGATCAGTATTATATGTGAAAGCTTTTTTTTCTTGTAGCAACATTATATATATTAATTTAAACCATTAACTTTTCGTGTTCGTGTGTTTGCGCAACTTAACAGTGATGTTGCTATTGGCTGACTACACAACATGTCCGAAGCTCTGAATATCCACTGTCATCAGCTGGCGAGATCCCGTGACATGAGCTACGATTGGTTTACAAATATGCATCTCAATCTCGATTTCAATGCTTTGGAAAGTAACATGCGGTGTTTGGTGGAATTCGAATTTATACTTTCGTAATACGAAAATATGCAGCGTACATGTTACTGCACTGCACTTCAAACATCTTTCCAAAAGGTGTTTTTTCCCCTGAGTTTCGTTTTCTAAAGTGCCGGGAAATTCTACGCCGATGTATAAAACCATAACCATTCAAAGGATTGATAAGTTATACAGCTTCGAGAGAAAATATACCGTCAATTAACAGGGAAAAACTATGTTTCGACCTGGGAGAAAGTGTATTTTTAACCGGCAAATCTGGGAATTTTTTTTCCTTGTCCGCGTATACACCCTATTTAATGACAACAGTAATTAAAACATAAATTTACCTCCAATTAAATGCATTTGAAAGCATTCAACTTATTAAAAAGAAAACATTAATAGTAATTCACATGTTACATTAATTAACTGTAACTGTCATTTCATAAATACTCTGAGGTGACAAAAGTCATGGGAAAGCAGTATGCACACATACAGATGGCAATAGTATCACTTACACAAGGCATAAAAGGGCAGTGCATTGATGGAGCTGTGATTTGTAGTCAGGTGATTCATGTGAAAAGGTTTCCAATGTGATTATGACCACATGACAGGACTTAACACACTTCGAATGCGGAATGGTAGCTGGAGCTAGATGCATGGGACATTCCAGTTCTGAAATAATTAGAGAATTCAATATTCTGAGATCCAGAGTGTCAAGAGTGTGCCAAGAACACCAAATTTTAGGCATCACCTGTCACCATGGAGACAGTAGTGGCTGACCAAGGGCAGTGGCATTTACGTAGGGTTGTCAGTTCTAAAAGACGAACAACACTACATGAAATAACCACAGAAATCAATGTGAGCATACGATGAACATACTTGTTAGGACAGTGTGGTGAAATTTGGCCTTAATCGGATAGGGCAACAGACAACCGACATGAGTGCCTTTATTAACAGCACATCACCAGCAGCACCTCTCCTGGGTTTGTGACCATATCGTTTGGACCCTAGATGACTGGAAAACTGTGGGCTGGTCAGATGAGTCATGATTTCAGTTGGTAAGAGTTGACAGTAGGGTTTGAGTGTGGCACCAACCCACAAAGCCATGAATCCTAGTTGTCAACAAGTCACTGTGCCAGCTGGAGTGACTCCATTATGCTGTGGGCTTTGTTTACATGGAATAGACTGGGTCCTCTGGTCCAACTGAACCAATCATTGACTATAAATGGTTATGTTCGGCTACTTGCAGACCATTAGCAGCCATACTTGCAGACCATTAGCAGCCATTCATTGACTTAATGTTCCCAGACAGTGATGTCACTTCACCGGGCTACAATTGTTCGTGATTGGTTTGCAAAACATTGTGGGCAATTTGACCGAATGATTTGGCCACTCAGATCACTCGACATGAATCCCACCGAACATTTATTGACACAATATTAGGAGGTATCCTGTGACTTTTGTCATCTCAGTGTAAAGTAAAATTCTTTATGATTTAATTGATAATATTATATGTCTTTAACTTGATTTAAAAGTTCCAATTTTTAAAACTATTTTTAAAGAAATATAAAAAATTACTTGGATGTAGGCCATGCGAGTGTGTTACAGACGCAGCCATAAGTATGTAAACTGACCAGTATATGAGCTCCACTTAAAACTTTGAGTTCTTTGTCTCAGGATATTCTGGCTAGTACACTTCACAACTTTTAAGGGTAGATACACTTCAGGTGTATATTTAACCTGTGATGTCTCATTCGGAACTGGATTTCATAGACCGTAAGGTCCCCTTGTGAGATCAAAATGCCTTGTCATTAGAATGCTGAGAGGAAGTCAGTAGTGACATCACTGAATCATTTAGAAAATTTTCTCAGCTAGTGAAAATAAGCAGTTCCATGTTTATGGACCTGGAGTCAGATTTCTGAACAGACTGGAGGGAGTACATGGCCATAGCATCATGTCTGTGATTCAGGGGTAGTGCAGTACAAGTTATCTAATTCAGATTGTTTCTAAATCAAAGAACATTGTACATTAAGGACTAACTGAAGGAGGTGGTGCAATTGTTGGACACTGAACTCATTCGTGAGGATGAAGTTTTCTCTGTCCAGCCATCCTGATTTTGTTTTTTGTTTTTTTCTTAAATTATTTCAGGCAAATGCCAGGGCAGTTCCTTCAGCAAAGCCATGGTGTGCCACCTGTTATACCCATATAAAATCGTACTTCTCTGTTCTACATGTTTGTATTTTTTGGCAAAATTCACATCTTAAATTTGGGTTTATTTTTGATGAAATTCGCAATTTTTATTTATTTATTTATTTTATTCAAATTTAAAAGGTTGTCACACTGTGTGACTGGTGATGAAGTATGAGTACTTTGAAAATGGCTCTTACTAATTAAATGGAAATTGGGGAGCTTTTTCACTGGAATGTTTAATTTTGCAATAACTTAAACATTTTTTTTCTGATCTGATCTTTGCTTGTTTTCTTCTTTTAGATGTATTTAAGCTTTTAACAGATGATTGTTTCTGTTGGGAAGCAGCAGTATTTTCCCATCAGTGAACAGGGTGCTTCTCTGGTTTAAGATGTTTCTTCCATTATTTTTCTTTTCCTGCCCAGTTTGATCAAATTGGTTGTGGCCTTTCATGGACATTCATAGCCATGCCACCCATACTTGACAACAGGTACTTGTGTAGACCTAAAACAGAAAAAAACTATTCACATGTTAGGCAAGACTTGTGGCTTGGTCAAAATACATTGATAGGGCTTGTATTTTCCAGTTGCTATAGTACAAAGTGGTGGACACAATAAACAGGCAGTTCGCCCAAGCATAAACAAACTAGAATTGTGACTGGCAGATTTGAGAGTAGTAGTATGGGGAACAAGCCCCATCTCCTTCAAGGAGGGCCGCCAGTCCTACACTAGTGTTCTGCGTTTCTGTGAAAACAGAACTGACACACGATTGTAGGGATCACCAATCCATTTTGGTGTTCTGAGGATCATAATTAAATTCTGTAATGGAGCAGAATTAGTAACTATTCATTTCAAAATAATAAAAGAAAACAATGAGCAACCCACAACACAAAGCATTTGATAACAGCTACCGCACAATTGCTTGTGGGAATTAGCGTTGTTGTGGATGAGGTCTCTACTGGTATTTGACACAACCACAGTTCAAAACACCTGCAGCCTAAATCTGTCCCGTAAAAGTTTACATCTTATTCTAACTCCTGAGCTTCAGTTAACAGACAAATTTGCTGCTAGGTTCCATGGCCAAGTCCTGCGTTGCATTACGTGGAATCTATCTTATACAGACCTTTCAACTGTCCTCTGTTGACTTGGTGGCAGAGTATTGAGTGCACTGATAATGTCATTGCATTTGTGCACTTTATATTTTGCGAACATGTTCTTATGCACTTTATCTTTCCAAATTGGTTTTGCGAGATGATGTGCTGTACCAGTAACCAAAAAATTGGAATATTTTTTATACTTCTATACAGAAAATAAAGCTATTTCAAACTATCTTTGGTAAAATGTATCAACTGGTTACAACTCAATATGAAATAACAATTAAAAGATAATTTTGCACTTTGAAGCAGAATTCACATTTATTGCAAATGCGAATTTTTCAGGTCCCCACTAATCAGTAATATAGATATCAGCACCTTAAATACATGAATCTTTCTACGGTTGAGAGATCTTCAAAGGACAATTGAAAAAAGTGTGATGGAACAGCTCACCATCTCAGCATCGTCGACAGGACTGACTGGGGACCTTTGGTACAGAGCTGAGCGGAGGGTCTGAATCAGAGGCTGAGACAGTTCTGCGACCGTGTGGGCTGCAGATTCCTCGACTTGCGCCATAGGGTGGTGGGGTTTCGGGTTCCGCTGGATAGGTCAGCAGTCCACTACACACAGCAGGCAGCTACATGGGTAGCAGGGGTTGTGTGGCGTGGACTGGGCGGTTTTTTAGGTTAGATGGCCTCGGGCAAGTACAGAAAGGGCAACAGCCTCAAAGGGTGCGAGGCAAAGTCAGGACATGCGGGGACCAAGCAGCAATCAATATTGTAATTGTAAACTGTCAAAGCTGCGTTTGGTAAAGTACCGGAACTTTAAGCGCTGATAGAAAGCACCGAAGCTCAAATTGTTATACACTCCTGGAAATTGAAATAAGAACACCGTGAATTCATTGTCCCAGGAAGGGGAAACTTTATTGACACATTCCTGGGGTCAGATACATCACATGATCACACTGACAGAACCACAGGCACATAGACACAGGCAACAGAGCATGCACAATGTCGGCACTAGTACAGTGTATATCCACCTTTCGCAGCAATGCAGGCTGCTATTCTCCCATGAAGACGATCGTAGAGATGCTGGATGTAGTCCTGTGGAACGGCTTGCCATGCCATTTCCACCTGGCGCCTCAGTTGGACCAGCGTTCGTGCTGGACGTGCAGACCGCGTGAGACGACGCTTCATCCAGTCCCAAACATGCTCAATGGGGGACAGATCCGGAGATCTTGCTGGCCAGGGTAGTTGACTTACACCTTCTAGAGCACGTTGGGTGGCACGGGATACATGCGGACGTGCATTGTCCTGTTGGAACAGCAAGTTCCCTTGCCGGTCTAGGAATGGTAGAACGATGGGTTCGATGACGGTTTGGATGTACCGTGCACTATTCAGTGTCCCCTCGACGATCACCAGTGGTGTACGGCCAGTGTAGGAGATCGCTCCCCACACCATGATGCCGGGTGTTGGCCCTGTGTGCCTCGGTCGTATGCAGTCCTGATTGTGGCGCTCACCTGCACGGCGCCAAACACGCATACGACCATCATTGGCACCAAGGCAGAAGCGACTCTCATCGCTGAAGACGACACGTCTCCATTCGTCCCTCCATTCACGCCTGTCGCGACACCACTGGAGGCGGGCTGCACGATGTTGGGGCGTGAGCAGAAGACGGCCTAACGGTGTGCGGGACCGTAGCCCAGCTTCATGGAGACGGTTGCGAATGGTCCTCGCCGATACCCCAGGAGCAACAGTGTCCCTAATTTGCTGGGAACTGGCGGTGCGGTCCGCTACGGCACTGCGTAGGATCCTACGGTCTTGGCGTGCATCCGTGCGTCGCTGCGGTCCGGTCCCAGGTCGACGGGCACGTGCACCTTCCGCCGACCACTGGCAACAACATCGATGTACTGTGGAGACCTCACGTCCCACGTGTTGAGCAATTCGGCGGTACGTCCACCCGGCCTCCCGCATGCCCACTATACGCCCTCACTCAAAGTCCGTCAGCTGCACATACGGTTCACGTCCACGCTGTCGCGGCATGCTACCAGTGTTAAAGACTGCGATGGAGCTCCGTATGCCACGGCAAACTGGCTGACACTGACGGTGGCGGTGCACAAATGCTGCGCAGCTAGCGCCATTCGACGGCCAACACCGCGGTTCCTGGTGTGTCCGCTGTGCCGTGCGTGTGATCATTGCTTGTACAGCCCTCTCGCAGTGTCCGGAGCAAGTATGGTGGGTCTGACACACCGGTGTCAATGTGTTCTTTTTTCCATTTCCAGGAGTGTAGGTACGGAAAGCTGGCTGAAGCCAGAGATAAATTCTGCCGAAATTTTTACAAGGGCACAGACAGTGTTTAGAAAGGATAGATTGCATGCAACCAGTGGTGGCTTGTTTATCCTGTAGTGAAATAGAAGTGGATAGTACCTGTAAATTATTATGGGTGGAGGTTATACTCAACAACCGAACTAGGTTAATATTTGGCTTCTTTTATCGACCTCCCGACTCAGCAGCATTAGTGGCAGAACAACTGAGAGAAAATCTGGAATACATTTCACATAAATTTCTTTAGCATGTTATAGTCTTACATGGAGATTTCAATTTACCAGATATAGACTGGGACACTCAAATGTTTAGGACAGGTGGTAGGGACAGAGCATAGCATCGAGTGACATTATACTGAGTGCACTATCCGAAAATTACCTCAAGCAATTAAACAGAGAACTGACTTGTGGAGATAACATCTTGGACCTAATGATAACAAACAGACCCGAACTTTTCGACTCTGTAAGCGCAGAACAGGGAATCAGTGATCATAAGGCTGTTGCAGCATCCCTGAATATGGAAGTAAATAGGAATGTAAAAAAAAAAGGGAGGAAGGTTTATCTCTTTAGCAAGAGTAATAGGAGTCAGATTTCAGACTACCTAACAGATCAAAACGAAAATTTCTGTTCTGACACTGACAATGTTGAGTGTCTATGGAAAAAGTTCAAGGCAATCGTAAATTGCGTTTTAGACAGGTACGTGCCGAGTAAAACTGTGAGGGACGGGAAAAACCCACCGTGGTTCAACAACAAAGTTAGGAAACTACTGTGAAAGCAAAGAGAGCTTCACTGCAAATTTAAACGCAGCCAAAACCTCTCAGACAAACAGAAGCTGAACGATGTCAAAGTTAGTGTAAGGAGGGCTATGCGTGAAGCGTTCAGTGAATTCGAAAGTAAAATTCTATGTACCGACTTTACAGAAAATCCTAGGAAGTTCTGGTCTTACTTTAAATCAGTAAGTGGATCGAAACAGCATATCCAGATGGGATGGTAATGGCATTGAAACAGAGGATGACACGTGTAAAGCTGAAATACTAAACACCTTTTTCCAAAGCTCTTTCACAGAGGAAGACCACACTCCAGTTCCTTCTCTAAATCCTCGCACGAACGAAAAAATGGCTGACATCAAAATAAGTGTCCAAGGAATAGAAAAGCAACTGAAATCACTCAACAGAGTAAAGTACACTGGACCTGACAGGATACCAATTCGATTCTGCACAGAGTACGCGAAAGAACTTGCCCCCCTTCTAACAGCCGTGTACCGCAAGTCTCTAGAGGAACGGTAGGTTCCAAATGATTGGAAAAGAGCACAGGTAGTTCCAGTTTTCAAGAAGGGTCGTTGAGCAGATGCACAAAACCATAGGCCTATATCTGTGACATTGACCTGTTGTAGAATTTTAGAACGTGTTTTTTGCTCACGTATCATGTCATTCCTGGAAACCCAGAATCTACTCTGTAGGAATCATCGTAGATTCCGGAAACAGCGATCGTGTGAGACCCAACTCGCTTTATTTGTTCATGAGCCCCAGAAAATATTAGATACAGGCTCCCAGGTAGATGGCATTTTCGTTGACTTCCAGAAAGCTTTCGATACAGTTCCGCACTGTCGCCTGATAAACAAAGTGAGAGCCTACGGAATATCAGACCAGCTGTGTGGCTGGATTGAAGAATTTTTAGCAAACAGAACACAGCATGTTGTTATCAATGGAGAGACGTCTACAGTCGTTAAAAGTAACCTCTGGCATGCCACAGGGTAGTGTTATGGGACCATTACTTTTCACAATATATATAAATGACCTAGTAGATAGTGTCGGAAGTTCCATGTGGCTTTTCGCTGATGATGCTGTAGTATACAGAGAAGTTGCAGCATTATAAAATTGCAGTGAAATGCAGCAAGATCTGCAGCAGATAGGCACTTGGTGCAGGGAGTGGCAGCTGACCCTTATCGTAGACAAATGTAATGTATTGCGAATACATAGAAAGAAGGATCCTTTATTGTATGATTATATGATAGTGGAACAAACACTGGTAGCAGTTACTTCTGTAAAATATCTGGGAGTATGCGTACGGAACGATTTGAAGTGGAATGATCATATAAAATTAATTGTTGGTAAGGCAGGTGCCAGGTTGCGATTCATTGGGAGAGTCCTTAGAAAATGTAGTCCATTAACAAAGGAGGTGGCTTACAAAACACTCATTCGACGTATACTTGAGTATTGCTCATCAGTGTGGGATCCGTACCATGTCAGGTTGACAGAGGAGATAGAGAACATCCAAAGAAGAACGGCGCGTTTTGTCACAGGATTATTTGGTAAGCGTGATAGCATTACGGAGATGCTTAGCAAACTCGAGTGGCAGACTCTGCAAGAGAGGCGCTCTGCATCACGGTGTAGCTTGCTGTCCAGGTTTCGAGAGGGTGCGTTTCTGGGTGAGGTGTCAAATATATTGCTTCCCCCTACTTATACCTCCCGAGGAGATCACAAATGTAAAATTAGAGAGATTTGAGCGTGCACAGAGGCTTTCCAGCAGTCGTTCTTCCCGCGAACCATACACAACTGGAACAGGAAAGGGAGGTAATGACAGTGGCACATAAAGTGCCCTCCGCCATACACCATTGGGTGGCTTGCGGAGTATAAATGTAGGTGTAGATGAAGATAAATGAATATGAAAGAGAAAATACAGTAATTAAGGATGTATATTGCTGTGTGTTGAGACTAGAATATTATTTATTGATGAAAAAAGGCGCTGTACAACAGCCAGCCATGCACAAATGGCAGATTGATTAACTTTCAGAGTCCTCCTTCAAAGTTCAGGTGCATGTGTTCACCCCCACCTACCACCCACTAGTCCATCATCCTCCTCCTCCCCCCCACCCATTTTTCCATATGCTAAGCAATTTATCGTGTGTACTCTGTGCCTGTCTGCTGGTCAATGTCTTTTCTGATGATTAGTCATTTATCCTCAAGAATATATTTGATCCTGAATTTTCTCTTGACTGACTTTATGAAAACAAAATGGGAAGTTATACATACAACAAAAAATTGTCTTTGTTACATGAGACAATTTGATTGGCTGTAACAGGAAGCAGGCAGGGTGAATTTTGGTCAAAGACTGGAGATCATTATATGTTCGGAAGTTTAAAGAATGCATCAATCAGTCAAATTATAAAGTTAAGTAAAAACTCCATAAGTTAAAGCAGCTCAGAATTATTTTAGATAATTTTTCTTCGTTAATTTGTGATACTCTTGCCACTGGAAGACACTGGTATTTTTTAAAACTTACTCAGGCATCTGCAGTAGACTGATTGATAGTGTTGTGTGACCTGTGTATAATGCACTAAGCACAAGGATGTTGTTTTCTAGTTTCTGTAACATTTCTGTAGTCTTTTTGCTGAGTATCCTTTCCAGTGGTACAAAATTTGTACGATGCCTTTAGGCAAAATCCTTCATTTTTAATATCTTGGCAGTGTGCGGGAAAAAGGAGCTAAAAACGTGTAATGTTGATAGAAACATGAATTGGGTGATTAATTGAAATTAAGGAATTATGCTATTTATATTAAGAATTCTGTATATAATTCATTGACTTCACCAGCAAAACAACATTTTCATGGCAGATAAATGGATGAATTCATTATGTTGATTATGCTGACTGTACGTTTCCTGCCTTTCTCTCCAAAGTGTCGGAGAGTTATCTCATTAGTTCTTTGATGTTTTAATGACAACCATAGAACATCTGTTCTTTTATCTTGTACTTTCCTAAAGAAAATTTTGCCTTCTCCTTTATAGGTGTTAAGTAAATGTTTGATAAATTATGTTTTTATATATTTATAGTGCTATGTATCGAAACATTAATGCTCTAAACTGTACTCCGTTTAAGAGTTTTGCACAGTTTTGCACATTTTTGTGGTTGAACAGACCTTATGCTGGATCTGTTTGGAAAAGATATTATTTTTCAGTAGTAGTCTAGTAATACTTCAGTGTAGTTTCATCATAACCTATTGTACTATTTACAATGATGGTAGATACGTAGTTCTTTTCCAACATTCAATTATCTGTTATAGAATTACTTTCATTCTTGTCAGATAAAAGTCTTGAAGTCTGTAGATAAATTTACTATTTAAGTGATTTTACATTACAGGTTGAAGAAATTGTAAGCGTATCTTCTGATGATGAATTAGAGCTTGAAGTTGTTACTAGAAGTGGAAGAAGAGTTAGAAGACCTTCAGTTTCATCAAATTCTGACAGTGCCAGGACACAGCAGAAAACACCTGCTAAAAATGGACCAGCTGAACAAACATGTACTGCGAGAAAGAAAGTGACAAGACGGGCACCCTCACCCCGTGGAGAGGTAGGTTAAACTGCTTAGAGATAAAATGAAACAAACGTTCATGCAGTGTAGTGTCAGAATAAATTTGATTTGCTTTGTTATTTTTATTAATTGGGTGTTAAAAACTGGTGGTTTATATGGGTCTAATGTACAAGTTAATAAAGAGATTACACTGAAGTTTTTGAGAAAGTTAGGCAAATCACATCTTTTCTGATCGCCTATCATATCTTTTATGTAGTGCTCTCCTTCAGCTTGTACTCACTACTGTGTGTTGTGTCTCCTATTGCTTGAATGTCCAGAATGTACCTATTTGGAATGGCTGTTCAGAGATGGTTCATAGTTGCACATATCCACTTCTGGAGGCACACAATTATGCTCAAGATGGTTTCTTACACTTTTAGGAAGAGAAAATCATAGTTAAGTTACCCTATAATGCCATATGATGGATACTGATGTGTATTTGTGACTACTCCAGTATATCCTTAACCCTTTAACTGCTCTGGACGTGTTAACGTTCACCCCTTTGTACCTGTCCCTGTGTGCTCTGAACGTGTTTACACGTGCCACCAGTCCTTCAACCTGGTACTCTAACACGTTCAGAGCACACAGGGACAGGTACAAAGGGCCGCACGTTAACATGTCCAGAGCCGTTAAAGGGTTAAATTGAGGTGACTACATGAAGAGAGCAGCTGTCATTGTGGTGTAAGACACATTGCAGATCATGACTCCTCTATTCTTTAGCAAAACTTAGAAAATCAGACTCCAGTGTACCAATGTAGTGAAAAAAGCTTCCTCCATCTGGTGTATGTTTCCTTGTTTTCTTGACTTTCATTATATAACAATCATTTGTGGAATTTCAGCAATATGATTGCCACTTTGCCTCTGGATCCAAATGGTACAGTCACAATTTATCAGCAGTTACAATCTTGAATATCAAATTTTACATACCCAAGTGAAGCCTAAGAAGCATTTGTTGAGATAACTACAAGTGCTGGGACCTCTGCTCTGTGGCCAAATAGATGATATTCAGTGACTGTAAAATCCACTGGCATGAAGGCAGTAGATGACAACGGAACAAGTCCTTCAGGTGCAGTGGATGTATTAGTTGTTGCTGCAAGTTCTCTCTTTATGTAAACCTTTAAGTAGGCATGGCAGACTCATCCATCTGTGATGTGATATGATATATCCACCTACACAATTCAGTGGCTTGTAATTTGTAGGACTGACAAGTTACAGTACACCTGGTGTTATGAAGCTGGCAGCTGCTTACTCCGCTGTATGATAACCTTTATCAGTTGAGCTGCTGTGTTCTCTGATAGTTATAAAATTTTTGTTTGTACTGCTGCTTTACCAAGGACAATGAGTAAAATGGTGATATGGAGGTGTGGAGTACACACAAGAAGAGGCCTTCAAAGAAATATATCTTGCTGATGTGTAGAATGTGAAGTTCCTTTATGTGCAGCACCCTGTTATAAAATAGTTAACACAGAAAACAAACTGTAGTTTTGCAAAAAAAAAATGCCATTTGCTTATGTAATACATTCTATATTTCACAATGCCAAAGGCAAAAAGATTGGGATGGGTCCAAGGAGATCTTAAAGAAATTGGTGGGGTCTATATGATCTTAACCCATTTGAGTCAGCACCCCCGAATCTCCCTTATAAACTGGTGTAGCCAGTGCCTGAGTAGTAATTGGGCATGGTCTCGAAAGAGTTAACGTTCTTACAAAGTAAATCATTCACAAGAACAGAATCACCTTCATCATTATTGTCAGAATCACTTGAAAAACACTGCCATTCTCCACTTCTTTTGGGTGTAATAATGTAACTGTTACTGGAATAGTCCTCCAAACCATTAAAACATTCACTCACACAGTCACCTGGATCTCCATTCTTACTTGGAACATCTGAATAATCTTTGTCCAAAACCTTGAAAAGTATTTAATATTCATTCAGTTCCTTCCATTTCCTGAGTAAGATGATCTCCAAAAGCAGGAGGAACTTTGAAATATCAAAAGACTATCAGTATGCTAAATAATCAAATAATAAATTCAACAATTGGTTTTGATACATTGACTGCTGGTGTAAACGTCTAAGTAGATGAAGTAGTTAAAACATATCCCAGCAGATGGCATCTACAGATAGCATGTTGAAAACCCAAGTTATCTCAATATCCATACATAACAGATGACACACGAAATAGGAGTAAACTTGAGTCCTGTCCGCAATGTGGTAATTTTGGTTCATAAATTAAAACCCTCAAAGAAGTGTTTCCACAAGTGAGGAAGGTACATGGTGCAACTACACCAGCTTGTGCATTTAGTTCATAATAAAGAGATGGAAGCAGTTCATGTGTGATGTAAATCCTTCGGGAAGTTTGGCAGGTTGTGTCAAACATATTGCCAAAATAGATGTGCCCTGGTCTAGATAATGAAAAATTAGCCATAATTAAAAAAGGTGATCATTATTTGTAGACATATGTAGGTAGTTAATAAACTAACTAATAAGAAATTTACCATCTTATCTGTGACTTTGAAGAGGAATTAAATATCTGGTCCTTCTCTTTCTTACCTTTCACCTGCTTGTTTTTCCTTTTCTCTGTTTTGCTTCAGTCTACAAGAAAACTGCCTGATGATTTAACTTTTAATGTATTTTAAATGTTGTTGTTATGATTTCTGCTTATTTCCTCGTATTATTTTCATAATAAAACATATTTAAATACTTTTAGCATGACTGAAATTACTGAAATAATTTATGCAAATCATGTAATCAGTAACATTGTAGCTCACTTCTTACATTTCAAACTGAGCAGGTTTCATTTTCACTCTAGTAATTAGGATGATACTTGACTTTTAAGTGTCTTCCATTTGGCATGTACTGAAAAGAGATTGAAACAAATGTAATTGTATATAAAACTGTGGCTAAGGGAAAACATTGTAAAACATTGTAATTTTTGTTTTTTCAGCAGTCATTTTTTCGTACACAACGGCGGCGGCAGCGGCAGAGGCAGAGGCAGAGGCAGAGGCAGAGGCAGAGGCAGAGGCAGAGGCAGAGGCAGAGACAGCGGAATACTTCTGAAAGCTCTGCACAGACTGTGGAGGATAGTGAAGAAGAAGATGATGATTCGACTGTAAGAAAATCTGGACGATCCCGTTTAGCAGAAAATCTGGGACTGGTTCCATGCCGTCGATCACAGAGTTCTAGTACTGCACATGCCCCAGTGCCAGCTTCCAGTCTCAATCGGCAACGGGTATCAGCTGGTATTCCTACGTTGAACCTGTTTGGAAATGATAGTCTCGACTACTTTTCTGATGGGTATGAGTCTTTGCTAGTGCTAATTGATGTTTAAACCTGTTGTGAATGTGCGTGAGAGATAGAGATAGAGAGAGAGAGAGAGAGAGAGAGAGAGAGAGAGAGAGAGAGAGAGAGAGAGAGTGGAGGGGGGTATTTGTTTTTAGTCTGTGCTGGAAGTAATTGCTAGGAAACTTGGGTACCTTACATGCATCTTCTGTGTATCCAAGAAGTGAGCCATTATTGAACTAAATATGTATGGTGTGGCTCACTGATAAGCCATGGCATATTATATAATGTTTTGTACTTAATCAGGTGGTGTAATGATTTATTGTTTCTGTGTTAAATGATGGATCAAAACTAAATCTATCTTTTTGTGGTAGTCACCTGTTGGTCACAGAAGGATTTCAGTACTTTTAGGATGTGGAGTATAGATGTCTGAAGTGAGGTCCTGACTTAAGGTGTCCTGGCCATCCTGCACACACTGTGCAATACTGAATTTTTATATTTTATAATATTCTCTCTGTTACTGAGAGGAAAAAGCATAATGAAGAAAATACGTTCTTAGACATACTCTCTTGGCCCCACAAACTGCAGTCAGTTTTTGTTGCCATCAGGAAGAAACTAATAAAGAAAAAGGGTAATATTACAAAAGAGGATTCCAGCCAGCAGTCTTTAAGTCTCACTTTCAGAATAAAAAAAAATTACCTGGCCACTATTCTCATTTTTGCTGTGTGTTTTGAAACATTCATCACATCATAAGTTCATACGGTGATCAGATTATTCATTCATCTTTCAGTTTTGGTTTGTTACTGGTAAGACATCAAATTTCTTCACTTCAAGTCAAATTAGTAAACTATAGTTATAATTTTTGCATAATTTAAAAACATTTTAGTACTTTATTTTACATGTTTTTTGCAATATGAAGGGCATGCCCATTTGCATGCATTTGGCCGTTTTGGCTCTTGCAGCAATATTGAATTTTGTTCTGTGGTATCTTTTATTCACCTCAACAATGTTTCCAGAAATCACCTTATTAACAACAATAAATACAACACCTAAAAGACAGT
Source organism: Schistocerca piceifrons (assembly GCF_021461385.2). Classification (NCBI taxonomy): domain Eukaryota; kingdom Metazoa; phylum Arthropoda; class Insecta; order Orthoptera; family Acrididae; genus Schistocerca; species Schistocerca piceifrons. The sequence goes on from NC_060149.1 coordinate 615,118,242, forward strand.
GTGAAAAATGGTGAAATGGTGTGGCTTGCATAGTAGTAGTAGTTTCAGTTTTCAGTATTTTTGTAAAAATTTCTTAATGGAGGTACATTATTTGTGGTGATGTGTAATATGGATACACCCAAATTTGATGACATGCACACATTTTTTGCTGTTACATTGTCCAATGTTGCTCTGCCTGTTATTATATAAGAGTTCTGTGTTAATTACAGGTCAGACGGTGAAAATGGAAATGAAGGTGGTGGCACTAGTATGTTGTGCCACCGATCTAGGTCGTCACCAACAACAGCAAGACGTTTGGCTGCAAGAAAACTGTCTCAAAGCTTGATGAGCAGCACACCAAGGCCTCATGTTAATTCGAATCCTCGGCCAAGCACCTCACGTGACACTACTTCAAGTAGCCGCCACAATCTCCTGGACTCCATAATGGAAAGCCAAGGCCTATGGCATTCAAGGAATACGACCATGTCTCTTAGGAGAGATGGTACAATTACTATTAAAAAGGCATCCAAAGTGGAGAGGCCAAGTAAGGCAATGTCTGGTAGTGATGATGGACAAAGCATTTCTAGGTTTACAGAATCCTCAGATGGATATCGGGAAAGGATACAACATGACAGTAATCCACAAGAATTGCCCTCCCATATTTTCAATCAAAGGGATGCAATTAGTGTTGTCCCTGTTGCAGATAGTGGTCCTAACATTTTTACCAGCCATGCTGGTAGTAGTGGATCTTCGAACAATGTGGGTCAACAAACATGTGTAAATAGCAGATTTCCATGGGAGTCCCATACAAGTAACCGAGTAAATGTTACAGACAACCAGACAAGAGTTTCTCAAGTTCCACTCTATCCTGGTAACTCCAACTCAAGATCTCCTGGATCATCTGGATCATATCATCATAATAAGGACAGTCAGTATGAAAGGACATCAACTTCATCATACCAGTATAGTGGACATATGTACTCAGGTACCCATCTTTCTGGATTTGATAGTGATAGAGGTCATTTGGGATATACAGGCTACTTGGGTCCAGAGAACAGTTCTACCACATCAGATTTACCAAATCCTGGTAGGTTCAATTTATTACCACAATTTCCAGTAAGGCGAACACATCCTCATCCTTCCACATCCCTCAGTGCTAGCAGCACCGATGAAAGGCAACTCGAAGAGAGTGACTTTCTTGATGACCAAGATATCTCAAGTGGAAAGTCATCAAATGAGAGAGACACTAAGAAAAATACTTACCGGAAAGTTACAGAAGATGACGACTTAGATATTTATAGTGACATTGAAGTATCCAGTGCTGGTGGACAAAATTGTGCTTCTGAGCATGAAGATAATGAACGTAATTTTGATGTTCTTCCTCCACCCCCAGAACCTTCAGCTTTACTTATAGGGCTTGGTGAACAAGATTCTAGTGATAGTGAAACAAATGATTCTTTAGTAATAGATATTCGTCCCAATCCAGATGACCATACACATAAGGATAATGTTACCAAATCACCAGATGAGTCCGAAAAGTATGATCCAGCTGTCCCATGTGATGATAGTGATGATGATGATGATGATGAGCCACTTGTATCTCAGAATCTGCATAAAGAAGACATTCCACTCCCACCATGCCCTCCTTCATCGGAGAAGGTAGATATGAGTACTTCAAATGCAAGTTACTTGCAGTCACCAACTTATGGTGAGCTGAGCAAACAGTGTTCTGTTCATGTTACTGAAGCTGTAACAGAAGCAGTGAAGGAGGTGATCAACAGTACTCTTCAGAGCTCTTCAGCATCCATTAACAAGGCTCTGGCATCTGGTGATGAAGACGATGATGAGGGAGAATGTCCCAATTTCTCTATCTACTCAGCTGACAGTATGGACATAGCCCGGAAAGCAACTGAAATACCGGAAGAGAATACAGGTGCTTTAGATAAGAGTGATCCTGTCACTGTCATGACAGATGAAGACAAAGCAGAGGTTGAAAAGTGTGAGGCAAAATCTGATATTCTGGAGATGCCGATTGAATCGAGTAGTGACCATAACAACCAAGAGAGCAGAGATAATGATGAACAGATGGAAGAGTCAGGATCAATTTCAGAAGTGCAACATGAACCATTAGAAAATAATGATGATATGATTGAACGTTTGTCAAAAACTCTTCAGTGCAGCAGCCGCAGCAGCAGTAGTTGTAGCAGTAGCAGCAGTAGCTGCTGTAGCAGCAGTAGTAGCAGCAGTGGTAGTAGTTCCAGCAGTAGTACTGACGGTAGTTCTATTAGCCAAAACACTAGTTGTGAAGAACCAAGCAAAGTTGTCACGTCCGAAGAGAAAGACACTACTGCTATAGCTGTTGAACAAATAGCTGACCAAATGAGTAATCTCAGTGCCGTTCATCCTGTTACGTCAAGTGCCTCTGAAAACCACGAAAAAAGTGCAATCAGAGATGAGAATGATCCAAAAAACCATGAAGATGTGAAACTAGATGTGTCCGGAGAGACAGAAAATCTAGTGGAAGGAGCTGCTTCTGCAGTATCTGCAGTGTCACCAAATAATGCAACAGGTTCACAAAATAAGACTGCATTGCCACTAAGTAACACAGCGTCATCACTGAATAGTAGTCTCCCTGCTGCAACTCCAGTTGGACTGGAAGGTCTGGACACTGAAACAATATCAGAAACTGAGGAAGCAATAAATTTTGATGATGATATGAGTCATGATGAAACTAGTTTTTTGAGTGAAGAAGATGGTGAAATTTCCCCTCAAAAGAAAAGAAAGAAAGCTACTGATGAAGTGAAAGATAACAGCAAAGCTGACAACGATGTGTCTGCTGAGAAACCACAGCTTGAAAAAGACCTGTCTCCTGCTGAAACAGTGGACTATGAGGAGGGTGAAATAGTAGATGAGCGTCCAAGACTGACTGATGTCACTCAGAAAGATAAAATTTTAGACAAAGATAAAAGACTTGAAAGTAATGAAATAAGATCTGCAGATGAAGCAGAAATGAGTGAGTCTTCTGTACACGCAGGAATTGAAGAAGAGAAGAAGAAAAAGAAAAAGAAATCTACGGACAGAGACAGGGACAGGGCAGATTTGAGTGTAAATGATGATGATGAAACAGTAAAGGGAAAAGGCAGTACATTAGATGACTCTATATCATGGAAGAAACCATCTAAAGGAACTAAGGAAAGAAACTATAGAGATAGCAAGAGTATCAAACCAACAGAGAAAGGTAAGGATGGAAGCAGAAAGGAAAATGAAGATAAAGAATTACCTAAAAAAGAGAAGAAAAAGAAGGAGAAAAGAAAAGACATGGAAAGATATGATGTCAGAAAAATAGTGAGTGATAAAAAGAGAAAGCGGAAAGATGAATTTGGCCGTGATCTCTCACGGGATCGTTCATATAGTAGGTCACGGTCACGTTCCAAATCACGTGGCAAGTCTCGTGACAGATCAGTATCTTTGTCAAGATCAAAGACTAATCGTGCAAAAGGCCGCTCGTCACCAAGGAGGTCAAGACATCGATCCCGCAGTCGTTCTCGTAGCAGGTCATATAGATCGAGAAGTAGATCAAAAAATAAATCTATATCAAAATTAAAAGATAGGAATCGAAAGAGCCGTTCAAAAGAAAGACAGAGAAAGGCGAGTCGAGATCGCTCCAGGAGCAGAAACAGAAGAAGTCGGTCAAGATCAGGCAGCAGGCTCAGAAATAGATCAAGAAGCAGATCCATCCACAAGTCAAGGGAAGGTAAAGACAGATCTAGAGCAGCTACCAGACAAAAAAGACCTCCAAAGAATCGTCGATCGTGGTCACGCACATGGACATCATCGTGGTCTCGGTCAAGATCACGATCTGTTTCCTGCTCATCTTATTCCCGATCTCCTTCGCCATCAGCAAGACGGTACAATCGATCTTACTCAAGGTCTTTCTCCAGATCCTGGTCTAGAGAACGACACGAAAGAGTTCCATTGCTTGAAAAAAAGACCAACCCTGTTGCAAAGCCACCAAAAAAACTCACTGTTATAGTAAACAATAGCAAGGAGGATAGTGATAGGCAACGAAAGAAAGATAAAAAGAAGAAGGACTCGAGAAAATCCAAAGACCAGTCAGGAGCAGAGAAGCGCAAGAAGCGGAAAGAGAGATCTCCGTTGCCATCCAAAGAAGTTTTCACTTCTGGTGACAATATTCTAGTTAGCGTGAATTTCAACAAATCAAATAAAGGACCCGGTGCAAAAGATGCTGCTGTCGCTGCAGCTGCAGCTGTTACATCAGCGTCTATATGTGCCTTGCCTAAAGATTCATCTAAGCGAAAACAAAGAGAAGATACATTTGATGTAGGTAGGCAAACAACTAAAAAATCCAGGAAAGATAAAAGTGGGAAAGAAAAGACATCCAAAGCCTTAAATAATGCAGCAAATACTGATAAAACTCTGAACAGAAGATCCAAAAAGGGAGCAAAGGGGGACAAGAGATTGGCTGCATTACTTAGGCAAAAACCAGTTGCAATAATTGATTTAGATCAATCACCATTTCGTGAACAAACCCCTTCACCCAGAGATCTCATAGTTCTGAGTGACAGTGATGATGCACAACGAGATAAAGAAACTGAAATGGAAGATGGAATTATGACCAGGATGATGCACCAGGAAATACTCAGTCCACAAAACTCTCTCAAAATGTCTGCAACAGCACGAACTCCTGAATCTCAGTCACCAGTTATGAGTTCTGTTGGTAACTACCTGAATACTAGTACAGGTCCTAAGACACCGCCTGAACCACAAATAAAGTTTTCAATAGCTGCAAAACCTCAACTGCGCTCAATTAGTAATCCGTTAAGAGAAGAAGATGATGATTTAATGGCTGAGGACACTGTACTGGATGAATCCGATAGACAGATGGATGAGGACCTCGACAGGGACATAATGCATAAAGGTCCCAATACACCACCTGAACCACGAGGACCAACAACTCCATGTTCTCCACCTATTTCACCTGATGCTTATGATCCATTTGATCCCACAAAATCAGGTACACCGTCACCTGTAAGAGAAGAAGTACATATTGATGAACTCCAAAGTCCAAGTGGTACACCATGTGAAGAAGTGATGCAGCATTCTGTAGGTGTGACTGATTCCCCTATTCAAAGTGACCCAGATGATACAGCAAAGAAAACTTTAGAAATGTCATCAGAGATTCCACTAATACAGTCTTCTGACAATTTGCGGGATGATGTGACTCTTTCTCCAGATAGAACAAAATCTCTAACCATGATTGAAAGTATGTTAGGGAGCTCACCATCAAATATTGATGAATCTGTTGTTGGAGCATCACAGCATCAGTTGCAAGTGGAAGTTTCTCCTTCAGAGCCAGGCGAAAAGTCAAGTACCTTGTCTGTTACAATGATAGTGCCTATGAACTCTGACATTACCCCATTATCACCAGAAATAAAAATTATTCCAATGACAGTTCAGCAACAGAAGCTTCTCAAACAGAATATAGTGCAGCAGCCTGTCACATCTACACCTACACATTGTAGCACACCAAGTAATTATTCAAACCTACCCAGTAGTATTGCCAGTACTCCAATTTCACCTTTAACAAGTACACCTGTGAGCCGATCAAATGTCTTTAGCACTCCAATTACCATTACAGTTCCTCAGCTATCATCTCATCACCTTCCACACCACCTCCCAAGCTCTCCTGTTGTGTCTCAGCAGAGAACAGTAGGTATCAAAACTGTTCCAGAGAAAGTGACAGCTATTTCGTACGTGAAAAGTGTGCCACAAAGGCCAACAGGACAACAGAATGGTGATCAGAAGGAACAGATACAAGATACATCTACAGAAGTTGTTGATATGGACCTTGATTCACCATATTCACCAGGGTCCAGTGAGGGCGATGACTTGTTTGAACCGCCGTCGGAGACTGTAAAACCGACTGCAGCATATCCACCCATGAATACAAGAGCCTCCCAGACACCACAGAAGAATTTAAGGCAGAGCTTACCAGCAACAGGGAATACTCCAAATAAACCACCAGACAAGTTTGATGCCCTATTTGGCATGTCACCAGCTCGTAACAAAGGTTCTACAAAAATGGGGAAAATTAAGACTCACCATGGAAAAACTGGAAAAATGAAGGGGAAGTTAGGAAAAGGTTAGTATCCTCATTTCTATATTGTTTTGAAATACTTTGAGTAATGTTTCTGGAGGTGCAACAATGGACCCATGGCTTATTTTGAATTACAGTTAAGTTAAAATCACATACAATTGTGATTGTTGGGTGTGCAGATTTTAAGTATAGGACGCAGTGTAAGTTTCCCTGTAAGTTATGCGCTAGTGATAAAAATGCATTTGCTATTTGAAATGTTTGCATTCAGAACTTCATTAAGTTCACATCCTTTCACTTTCTGAATTAATTCTTTCAATTTTACAGAAATGAGAAATGATCACCTCTAATGGAAATAACGGTTCATTAGCATTTTAGGGGTGTTATAAGGCTTCAAGTTGTATGCAGTTACCTACAGTATACTATCTCAAATATATGGGCACAGTGCCAATTGAAAACTGTGTCATCAAAGAATAATGTACTGAAATTGGACATTACATATTGCTCGAAAACCAGTTAAAAGAATTGACTTCATTACAAAAGATGTGGCAATACAAATCAAAAGAAATGACAGATTCTTTCAAAGGATTATCACTAGTGGTTTTCAAACACAATTAAAAACAAAACACAACTCAAATTGTTACAGTTTTTGCTACATTGTTGAAACTATTGACAGATTTCCATGGCTTTTATGAGTCATTGGGGATTGACTGTAGTAACTCATTATCATATTGCTTCCTTCAATTAATCCTTAGCATAGACATTTGTAGATCTTACTTTTACTCTCTGTGCCTTCTTTTCTTGTTTCCAAAGAAGACCATGCAGTCCGATGGGTGCTAAGCCTTTTACGCTTAAAAGAAATAGGTAATATACAAATGTTCCAACACTTATCACCGTTTTGGTTACCATTTAGGCTGGGTTCACTGAATATACACATCTGAGAATGATTTGTAATTTCCTGGAGATTATTTTATGTCGTTATAAACAAAAACTTTTGTTATTGGTTTAGTCATATTAATGGTTGCATGTGGCACCTCATTATTTTGTAACAGCCTTGTGATAAATCATTAGTTTAATATACAGGGCGAAGAAAAAATGCCGCACTTGAAGGTTGGCATGTGATTCTTCATCCAGTTTCGAGACATTGTAGCAAAATCAGATCGGGCACATTTTGAAAACACATATATGAAAATGTGGACCTGACAACACTGTCACATCATGCAGCACATCGGTGTGTAAAGATGAATGTGTATCACCCCACACAACCATACCAGTCATTGTAGCTCATTGAGTAGACTGCTGGGACATCAAACCCTCATCCACCATGGAGCTAGGGTTCGAATCCTCATGAGGTTCCTTTTCTTATTTTTTACAAGTCCATTCCCTAGTCCCCATCATTTGTGAGCAGGACATCATTTTGTCACATGACAGAGGCCTACTACATGACAGTGGGATCCATTAAACTACATGCATATGTCTACTAACCACACAGTGCACAACCAAAATTGGGCCTGTCAGGTTCATGTAGGGCAAATTCCTGATGGAGTGCACAGGTGATGAATACGTGGTTATGCTTTTAGTGCCAGGTGCATCCGACAATCAAGCTGCTGCTGCTGCTGCTGCTGCTCGTGCGTATTGTCCATGGTACCCTCAAAGGCACCATCCTGATAATGTTTTTCATTGCATGGAGCAATGCCAGGTCGTCCAAGGAATAAACGTACTCCACAAACAGAGGACCCCATTCTTGAAACCATTCACTAGTCGCCTCGACAAAGTACCCATTAAATCGCAGGGCAGTTGCAGATATCTCAGAGATTGGATGTTGAAGTGTTGCATGATAAAGAACTGCATGCATATCATTACACATTAATTCAACGCCAGTGGCAAGAAGACCACATTCAATGAGTACAGTTTTTCAGATGGCTTTTGCACCAAGTGGAAGATAAAAAACATTATACAAATAATGTGATATAGAGTGACGAATCTAGCTTCACTCATGTAGGTATTTTCAACCTTCACAACAGCCATTATTGGTTAGAACATGACCCACAGTACACCATGAATGTGGCATTCAGGCACACTTTGGCATGAACCTGTGGGCTGAAATCAAGGGGGGAATACTTTTGGGCCATTCGAATGCCCCTCTGTATCTTGTGTATCTTTGCAATACTTTGCCTGATGTGTTAGAATACATTCCTTTTGGTATTCGGCAACAGCTTTTGTTTCAGCATGATGGTGCACGCCACGATTTGGAATGAACGTGTGTAAATATTTAAGTGAAGCATTTCCAGAGAAATGGGTTGGTCATGGAGGTCCAATGTTCTGCCCTCTACATGGCTCTGACCTTAAATCCACTAGAGTTTTGTTTGTGTGAATACTTACAGGAACAAGTTTATTGTGCTGAGCTAATGGGACAGGTCCAGCACAGTGCAGAGTTCATGCCACCTGTTCTTGGCCATGCTTCATGCAGTTAACAGCGTTGCAGGAGCCTTATTTCTTAAATCACTTTCCATGAAAACTATTAGCGGGACTAGGTATTGCTAGATACACTTTTGCTTTGAATTGTGGTGAGGGATCATGTGCCAACCACCAAATGTGACATTTTTTCTTCAGTGTGTATATCTCCCGTAGGTATTTCTTGTATTGTTTTTGTGATATTAATGCAGGCATTTTTTTCATAATGCAAATATTTTAAGCAGTATTGTTGTACTTAGTTGATAAATATCAGTATTCACCACCCAGTGTCTACGACATGGATAGCGAAAGGAAATATAAGTGTCTCAGATATGAGAAAGAATAGATACTTACCGGAAAGAAATTGAGATGACTAACTTGTAGATGATATTTGAATTAACCACTCTATTTTGAGAACCATGCAGTTTTTCATTATGATGTTGGATAGAATAGAAAGAAAATAAGGAAGGACTAATGTGTTAGAAGTCAGCTGAGACAGGCTGTTCAAACCCTCTCCCATGGGGCTGAAGTTCCTGCCACCTCATCCACAGGCAGGTAAAGGCTGTACAGGCTATCATCTATCAGGTAGCCTTATTGCACCGCAATCTGCACATGGCCACCTCTGCCTGTAGGCACTTTCGACAGGATAGTGCAACCATGTAGGTTATGGCCTGGTTTGCCTCATTGCTAGCATATCACCTTTCTGCACACCCCAGGCTACCAGACCTGCAGGTGGCCTGTGGCTGAGCTCTTGAGTCTGAACAACCTGACTTAAGGAATGAGCGAGGTATGTCAACAGAGCAACAAGAGTAATCTACTGGATGTAACTGAAATATAAGAGTGTGCATTACTTCAGCATCAGTGTCAAAACTGGACGAATATGTGTCCTTTTTGTAATTAATGGTGAAGACCTGTAAATGTGCTTCTTGGTCATAAGGTTGGTTGTTGCACCTTTTTGGGTGTAACTTGTAAGCATATGTGTATCAAGTATGTGATATGTGTATCAAGTATGTGATGAATGTGTATTGTCGCAGTTACATTTTTTACTGTACTATTTTATGGCATGAACCTAAGTGAAATTATTTTGTGTTACAGGTTCAAAAAAAGAGATACAGATCAAAATGGATGAAGACCAGCTGCAGATTTTAGATGACCTTCCAAGCTCTGCTGTAGAACTTCAAGTAAAAGACAAAGTATGCCTTAGATATGTTAGTTTTATTCGTCTGTGTACTTAGTCTTTCTTTTGAAAATGTTATACTCATTTTTAATAAGGTATAACAAACTTGACTAAGTAGATTTTGGCTTTTTCTACATGGAATATGACAAAGTTGTGTCAGTGTTTTTATATCTCTCTCTCTCTCTCTCTCTCTCTCTCTCTCTCTCTCTCTCCCCCCCCCCCTCTCTCCCTCTCCCCCCCCCCCCTCCCTCCCCCCCCCCTGTGTGTGTGTGTGTGTGTGTGTGTGTGTGTGTGTGTGTGTGTGTGTGTGTGTGTGTGTGTGCGCGAGAGAGAGAGAGAGAGAGAGAGAGAGAGAGAGAGAGAGAGAGAGAGAGATCGACTGACCAACCTTTACCTGCAAAAAAGCATTCTGCAAACTGGACATCATCTTTTGAAGATATGAGTGCTTGTTCACACAATGGGTCAGACATTGCTGCGACAGGATGAGGAACAGTGAGTCATTTTGCAGATAACAAGACTACAAAAAAATTTATACATTTTTTTGGTAATGTGTCTTTCCTGAGTAAGTGAATTACAAAACCCATGAAAACTTATTTCTGCATTATTGTTAATTTCCCACTAACATATAATAGTCATTTCTCGTTGTACTTCTTTTTCAATGTCTGTGTTATACGAAGGCTATCCAAAAAGTAAGATATTTTGGTCTATAGCAGTGGTGGACAGGGCTACGGCTGCCATCATTGTGCCAAAACGTTCCTACACTCAGTACGCATCCAGCAGTGGTAGTGTGTGGTCTGTCTCTCTGCTACTTTGCTTTCTGTGATGTGTCAGAATGTGCGCTGCAAAAGAAAATCCTGCCACTTGTGATGTGTGTTTTGTGATTAGGTTTTTGTTGGCAAGAAAACTGCAAACCAATTGAAATTTATCGCGACATTTGTGACGTACGGAAAACGAATAGTGATTGAAAACCCAGTTAGCCAATGGTGCATTGATTTTAAAAATTTTCATACTAATGTTTACTATCAGGACCGCAGTGGTAGAAGTAGCCTTGTGACTGATGAATTGGTGACTAAAATCAACGACAAAATTTCCGATAAACATTGTTTCATGGTTATGGAACTTCTGCAACATTTCCTCAAATTTCACGGAGTTTGGTGCATGAGATTGTGGCAGAATAGCTGGTTTACCACAAATTTTGTGCTAGGTGGGTTCCCAAAATCCTAACGGAAGACCTCAAAAAAAGAGAGACTGGCTGCAGCACTGACCATCCTTGAAGATTATGAGAAAATTTGTAACACAGTTATCAGTCATATTGTAACTGGGGCAACAGTTGAGTGAAGTATGTCATTTGTGGAACAAAAATGCAGTTGATGGGATGGGTACACACACATCCTCGCAAGAAACCAAGGAAGTGTTTGCAATTACTGTCAGTAAGAAAGTGGAATACTGCTAACGTGAAATTTCAGAAGATTTGAAGATGGACGTGTAGGTGGGGCAGTATGAAAATTACAAATAATGAAGGAACAGATTCATAGTCGCATGTTAGGTGAATGAAAAGTGGGTAGCTATGGAGTAAGACAAAAGAAACTGTAATATTAGTGATGAGGCCAAATTAAAGAAAATACAAGGTAAGCCACAAAAGATAAAAGGAAGATGAAATTGAAAGTAAATAACTATGAAGGGTTTCATTGACACTACTAGTGTAGGTCCTCCCCTCAAGAACTTTTATGACTGTGCTTGGGGAGGTCCCATTTCATGCCATCACTGCAGTCTTTTTGTGGAATCTTGTGCTTTCAAAGTTGAACTGGGAGTTTATTGTGTGTTTCAGCACTGTATTGTATCATACTGCTTTGCCAGGCTTTCATTCTATTGTACTATTTGTGCAGAAACTGTGAGGTACAATTATCATCATATTATATTATAGCACTGGTGATAAACGTCTTGAGCAAGTCTCGTTGATTAAATATTTAGAAGTTTTGTTAGAATGATATACAGGATAGTTATAATTAAACTTTCACCACTTGTGCTAGTCTGTACAGAAAACTGTTTACCGTATGAGTACCCAACTTTATTGGAATGATCTTCAGATTGTTCATTGCAGGATTTGTGTTGTTGGTAGTGTAGTGTTGTGACTTGCCACTAGGTGCCGGCACTAGGATGGTGTGTAGGGTTGAAACACTTGCATCAGTTTGCATTGCAGTTGCAGTCAGCCAGCATGGATCAGGACAAGGTGGGTAGGGCTTTACTCATAAATCAAGTTGAACTACAGCAATAATGCTGCTGCTCTTCACAAGTATCGGTCCATTGTTCGTGAGGTCACTCCATAACACATTTGAAGGAAACCGAATCATTGGCCAATCATTCTAACCTGTGTGGCCACCAATATCACCAGATTTGGATCTGTGTGTTTTCTGACTGTGTGGTTACCTTGAAGACAGGGTTTATCAACAGGATACTAACACATGGAGATTGGAGATGAGCATAGCAACACTCAACCTGTGGTATTTCGGGCAGCAGTAGAACAATCTCGAGTGTGGTTCCAGGCTGTCATGGATGCTGATGGTCATCACATTGACCAACATTTATAACGTGGAATTTAAATGTGGTACACAGTTGACAAATGTTACCCTCTCATGTGGAAATTAAAATGTGTTTCTTTTGTGGTTATTATATTATTTTTCTTCTGCCCGTCCTTACAAATGTTGTCCTACAATCACTCATTTTTTCATGTGTGCCCTCTCATGTAGTGAAACTTTAATTACAACCACCCTGTAAAGTGGGACCAACAGGTCAAATCAGTGAAGGGTTGAGGGAGGAAGACATGGTACTAATGGTAACTAGTTCAGTCAGTTCAGAAGTTATATGACTGCAGAAACAATATTTTAGGTACCCTATAAAACATACCTGCAGTATTCATTATTGACAAAAGGGAAGACTGATGCAAACGGAGCTCTTTTTCACTTTGCTATATATGTGGATGGAACAGTGTAGGGAATGTCTTATAATGGTATAGTATGCTATGCTGTGTGTTGCACAGTGGTATGTGAAAATATACAGGGTGTTTCAAAGTCTTTGCATCAAACATTTAGGGGAGATCAGATCATGAAATACAGCTTTTGTTACAGACAAAGAGTTAGCTTGCTTAAACTTCCTGGCAATGCTAGGTGTCTTTTAGTATTTACTGGCCAATGGACGACGAGATTTCACCGAACTAGTAGGGTCTACTAACCAGGTGTGCTGCATACTACCTGCCCCAATAAAATGTCAGTGATTTTTACAAGAAGCCCATGAGACTTAGTATCTATAAGTGGAAAAAGATAGTTTAGAAGTGAATCAGGAACTTTAATTTTGCTCAGCCCATCCCCTTCCATGCTAGCCAGATGACTGTATTATAGGCAACACAACTGCATATGCACAAGGTAGGGTGCCCTGCCTTGCCACCTCTATAAGATGCATAACCAATACATAAGGGTGGTCTAGTGGTTCTAGGCGCTCAGTCCGGAACCGCACGGCTGCTACGATCGCAGGTTCAAATCCTGCCTCGGGCATGGATGTGTGTGATGTCCTTAGGTTAGTTAGGTTTAAGTAGTTCTGAGTTCTAGGGGACTGATGACCACAGATGTTAAGTCCCATAGTGCTCAGAGCCAATACATAAGGAATCCTTGTGTTGCCAGGAAGAGTCTGCCAATATTTTGCCCGTAACAGAAGTTCTTCCTCATAACATGATCTATCATCCCCAGAGGTTTCAATACAAAGACTGTTAAACATGCTGTATGTGCAGGTAGTGTTCTTTCTCCTTAGTTACCACATCGAGATTGGCTCTGTCAATAATACAGTATGGTACCTGAAGAGAAACTATCAAAGCAAATTTGCAAGAGGATTGGATGCTGTCAAACACAATGTCCATGTTTCAATATGCCATTGCTGAGGACTAAAATCACACAACTGGTTTGATATAAAATGTCAGTGTAAGTTCCGAGAGATTCTACTATCATGAGCGAGTGAATAGTCCTATGAAAATTTCATACAAATATTTGTCAGGGCGCTTAAGAGTCTTTCAGGTGTATTTACATATATCTGTATTATAATTTCAACAGCCCAGTTAATATTTTCAATCATTAAACATAGATTTTTTGCCTCTCACGGTCCTGTTGGCATTGCAGTTTCAAGATATTGTTTTTATGACTGTCAGAATTATGAGATAAACACAGTTTTTTGGAAGCCTGTAAACACAGCTTATGAGTTGAATAGTTACCTCTCTTTGGTCTCACCATTAACTGTAATATTACTTAAATGATTTGCTTATATAAGGAAATGTAGGCAGTGTACACTTGCCAACGCAAGTGAGGCTAAAGGGGATGTTAACCACCATGACATAGATTTCACATCTAGTGGTAAGTGCAAACATGCACCCACTAGATAGACTCTGTAAAAGTGCTAACCTTACTCTTGTCAGGGTATCACATATGAATCCACCATTAATTCGGCATTTATTGTCGATTTGAATTCATCACACAACCTGATTTAGCAGGAAGTTTCCTGATTATTTCTAGAGATATAGCACAGTTACAGGAAGCTACAGGCTCAATGATTGTCAAGGGTTGGGGAGAATTTTGTTCTCTTACAATTGATTTAATGCCGATGGGTCAGCCCCTGCAACACTTTTTAATTGACTTGGGCTCAATACTGATATGTGCTGTAATGATATTTTTGTGCCCAAAAACAGTAATGAAGAATGTAGAATATTGGTGTTGATGTACAATTTCCAACCTATGCAAATGAATCTCTGGAGTGATTAAATTGATAGAATCTTGAATAGGGAATCAAATTTGGTAAAGGCATTTAGCTCAAAAATATTTGAAATAACTGTTTTGTAACTACAGTGACTATGACTTTGCAAGAGATGTCTTTCTATTTGAGTTCTCTTTACATGGAATGAATTCTTTGCTGCAAAGAGATAGATCAGTGCGGTACACTTGGCAGTGGTGGAGCTCCTAACTGATAACATGTTTGTAGGCCGTCCATTGCATCGACTGTGTCACTTTCCTTTGAAAGGGAACTGGATGGTAATTTGTTGATGCTAATTTGTTGTGGATGTTGTGAACATCTTGCAGGCTTACTCAAGCCAGTTTAGCACTGGGCTGTTAACAACGTGATGGGCAGGATGGTCATAATTAAACTTCCGTAGGACAATGAAACTTTGTGGAAACGTTTGTAAGGACATGTGGAAGAGAGGTACCGAATAAACCATTGAAAGAAACACATGTTAATTTCCACGCAAGAGGGGTAACATTTGTTAATTGCGTACCATGTTTACTGTCTAGGTTACAGATGTTGCTCAATGTGACCACCATCTGCATCAACAACTGACTGGAACGGGTCTAGGAATACCATTTCTAAATTGTTTGTAGTGCTTTTCAAACGGTGAACCATGGAATTTTCAGTTATCATGACACAGCTTGTGCACTGCTTGAAGGTTGTGCATTGTGCTCAGTATTCTTAGCTATGGCAACAGTAAATTCTTCAACAATTTGTAGCGCAATTGCTCACAGGAGCAATTCCCAAATCACCAGTGAATTCCAACTTCCAGATCGAGTTCTTCAACCCCAGTGCAGGAAGAGGACCTCTCCATATTCATTTTATGTGCCAATACTTGCGAAGAACTGCACCACTATTGCTGTTGTTTTTTGAAAACAGCTTTTTGAGTAAAGCTCTGCTCACCTTGTCCAGAGTCATGTTGACTGTCTGCAATTGTAATACACACTGATGATTTTGTTTCAACCTGTACCTAATGGCAAGTCATAACACTAACACTGCTAACAATGTAAATCCTGCAACATGCAGTCCACATCATCCGTATAAAGTTGGGTACCCATACAGTAAATAGTTTTCCATCTTCACTGACTCAGGTAATGAAAATTTAATTACAAACACTGTGTATATTGGAACCAGAGTGATTTTTACTCATTATTTAGTTGGCCTACTGCAGCTTACACTACTGATGTGGCTCCATTTGTGTCAGCAGCTACAGACGTAAAATAGAAAGAACATTCTTGTTGCTCATTATCAGACAAGAAAGTAAGTGTTCCCACAATGAAACTTTCACTTGGCAGCAGAGTGTGTGCTGATATGAAACTTCTTGGCAGATTAAAACAGTGTGCCAGGCCAAGACTCAAACTTGGGATCTTTTCCAGTAGAGCACTTGCCCATGAAAGGAAAAGATCCTGAGTTCATGACTTGGTCTGGCAAACAGGTTTAATCTGCCAGGAAGTTTCATATTATCCACCACAGAGTGAAAATTTGATTTTGGAAACAACCCCCAGGCTGTGTCTAAGCCATGACTCTGCAATATCCTTTCTTTAAGGAGTGCTAGTCCTGCAAGTTTTTCAGGAGAGCTTCCCTGAAGTTTGGAATTACGAGATGAGATATGGCAGAAGTAGAGCTATGGGGACAGATGTGAGTTGTGCTTCGGTAGCTGAATTGTTAAAGCTCTTGCCCATGAAAAGCAAAGGTACAAAATTCGAATCTATGTCTGGCACATAGTTTTAATCTGACAGGAAGTTTCAAGAAAGTTTTCATTGGTGCACAGCTGAGCAAGTTGGCTGGCCGGGCTGTGCTGTGATGTTCGAACAACAGTATTGCAGGCAGTGATGTATTGTGGTCTTTGTGTGACCAATGATGACAATACTTAAAATGAGTTTTTGATGAAGAAAAAACTACTTGATGCATCTGAGGGTTTTGACAGGTGGTGAGTATGGTGTTCGCGAAAGTGTGTGATCTCTGCTTGTTAATGCATTAGTGGTCAGAGCTTTTAGTGGGTTTGAAATTTTGAATGATTTTTGGAATCACTACTAGGGAATGGTATGCCAACATTAATGTTACATGACAAACTTGACTGCCCAGGGCATATTAGAGAACAGTGTGATTCGTCTGCAGGTACATAGTGTGTATCAAATCTGCAAACAATGCTGGGCATTTCTGCTAAATTAAAATGGCGTAGGCTGCAGGAATAAACTATCAGTCCCATATGTGACTGATATTGTTTCTTTTGCGAACATTGAGAACATAAACTAGAAGCCACTGCATGGATTTGTGTACGTAAGCCGTAGCTGATCCTAAACCTGGTTGAGAAAGGAGGAGGGTGAGGAGCAAAACCTCATTTTTTGAGGTCATCAGTATGGTGGAATTGATGGAAGGGGCAGCCCTGCCTTTGTGGATGATGTAGTAGTAGTATGGAGAGATAACATATGTTTCCCAGGTTAGGGCTAGTTAGCGACTATGATTATTAACTCAGCATCACGTCTGGTAAGCAAGGTATTTTAAATGCCAATCACCTTCCGTAAATTCCGGTGGTGATTTCGAATTTTTGAATTAAATTAACCCTGGTAAATAGAGAGAAATGCTAAGAATTTATCAATGATTATTTATCAGTTTGTCTCAAGGATTCTGAGGGAGGACAAATTCAAGGAGATAGAGTAAAGAAATAAGAGTAGCCACATTCACCAGAACTATGAGGAAGCTGAAGACTTGAGCAAATTTGGGATGGAATTTGATAGGAGTAAATGCAGCGTGCAGTTTTCTGCAAATACCTGCAGCTGTGCCATGTGTGTCAAAGCTTACATCACTAACTAACAGACTAGAACAATAATTGCAAGACATTAAATGGGATATCCTGGGTATCTGGGTGACAAGTCTACAAGGAGAAAAACCTGAGACCCTGCCATCAGGTCATGTCATCTTATGAAATAATGAGGATATGTCTTTACGTGAAGTTGCTATTCTAGTCAACAGGAATATAAAAAATTCATTCACAAGATGGTATGCATTTCTCTTATAGTGATATAGACTGAAAATTGAACAGCAGATCCTCCAAGTTTATGCCCCAATCAGCAATTCTGATGAAGAAGAGATTCTTAGAAGATGCAATTGAGTATCATCGTGGGAGATTTCAATGCAAAAATAAGACAAAATATAGATGGAGACCTATGGAATTCTGGCAGCTATGCATTGGGCTGTAGAACTGAAAGAGGTAAATGAATGGTAGAATATATTACAGCAGAAAAGTTCTGTTCTATGAATACCTTCTTTAAGAAACCCATCCAATCTCAATAGACATGGAAGAGCCGTGGTCATCAAACCAGGGAGTGATCAGTGGTGATACAAAGCACACTTTCCTAAGAGTGGGTGATTTTTGAAACAGAAAACATAATTTCAGCAAACTATATCTGAGAATGTGTCTTTGAACTAAACAAACTTGCTGAGAAAATTACAGGAAGCATCCAAAGTACAGAAAAACAGATCCTGCTCCAGAAATCTAGTAACAGCCAACTTTCAGGTGTACCGTGCCGCTCATTGAAGACGGGAGACAATGGAAAGGAGTCAAGCAGAATATACAGCTCTTAATAAGACTGCCCAGAAAGAAATAAGAAAAGATCTAAGGAAATTTAATGATGTTCTGATCATGTGCAAACAACTGAAAAAGTTGAAACATGAAACTTTTAAAGACCAGAATGTCTACAGGAAGATCTACAATCATGGAACTCGAGAACTAGAAGGAAGAGTGTCGCAGATAGACATAATAATGTATGGAAAGTTCTGGTAGAGAATAACGAATTATTTAGGAATAAAGGAGGCAACTCACCGAAAGACAGAAGCACTGCGTCATCGACAGGTATACAAACAAAAGGTACAGAGCTTTGCTTTGCTAGCTTTCAGAATAAAAGTCCTTTCTCAAGCTTGTAGCAGAAATTTTATTTTTTATTTAAATTTTATTTGGTATCATATCCTTTCCAGGGGCTTTTCTGTTTCTCATTTAAGTGCATTTTCAACTTCAGCTATAGATACTTCTTGCCCGTCATTCAGGGTTACGAGTTCTTCCTCATGCTGTCTGCCAATGGTCGCAGTCTTGGTAGAAATCTCTAACAGTTTAGTAATCTTATGTCTATCTGTATTATTTAGGAATAAAGGAGATGGCTCACTGAAAGGCAGAAGTGCTACGTTGTCAACAGGTACACAAACAAAAGGTACAGAGCTTTGCTTTGCTAGCTTTCGGAATGAAATTCCACTCTCAAGAACCCCTCCCCCCCCCCCCCCCCCCGCCCCCCCCCCCCCCCACACACACACACACACACACACACACACACACACCTCTGTCTCACTACATGTGTGGCACAATGTTGGGAGACAAGCATGTGTGTGTGAGGAATTTCATTCTGAAAGATAGCAAAGCAAAGCTCTGTACCTTTTGTTTGTGTACCTGTTGATGACGTAGCACTTCTGCCTTTCGGTGAGCCATCTCCTTTATTCCTAAATAATACAGGTAGACATAAGATTACTAAATTGTTAGAGATTTCTACCAAGACTGCGACCATCGACAGACAGCATGAGGAAGAATAAGTAATCCTGAATGATGGGCAAGAAGTATCTATAGCTGAAGTCATTCCATTAAGCAGCCAAGCAATAGGTACGTGCTAGAGACCAGAAGTTCGTCAGTAAACATAGACAACTGCTCGAGCCTTTCCGGGCCCCCCAGGTTTTATTGTTGGCTCGAGTGAGAGACTTACACATGTGTCATCTTGTTCACCATGGTATTGGTGGCTGCAGCATTCTCATTGATGTGCTGCTATGTCACAAGAGATTGCTCACAATTTCATAGACATCTCTGTCTAATTGCCACAACAAAAGTGCAGATTGTGTGACATTGTATAGTATGGAAAGTAACTAACTATAACTTGTCATACATGTATATTGTTATAACGACTGTGCTTTTCACTGTGTAGTAAAATCTCTCTTACGAGGCAATGACCTACAGAGATTATACAGGGCACTTGCTTCCATGCTGCTACAACTAATTAGCTAAAATGTGCCTTTAGTGTCCATGGAAACACTGAAATCAGTTTATCAATGCAGCCACTGTCTATGAAAATAACTGAAAATATGTGACAATGAAGTTTGAGTTATTCCTTGGATGCTTGGTCACATAGCATAATGTGTTTAGACAGTTGCAGTTAATAAGCAGAAGATTTGGTTTTGTAATATTGTCTAACACATTTTTGAAATTTTCTTAATAACTGTGCCTTTATTTTAAGAAACCTATGATAACAGCACTGCTTTTATACACCTATATAGGTGAATCAGTAAGATAAATGTTTTAACAAAAAGTTTTGTGCAGTGAAGAGGCAAGGCCATTGTTCTTTAGTTTTCTACATTTTATTGAGCAATGTTTCTTCATTTTAACCCATTTCGGTTGAATAAGGAGATACTGGATCATTAGCAGTAGGTTCTGTTTGCAAGTTTGCTCCTGACTATATTAAAGTTTGGCTGATAATAAAATATGAGCTTTTTCATTCAACACAAACACTTCCCATGTGAGAATTCCAGTATCGGCTTGAACTGTAGCTTTTAGAAAGAGGAACCCATCAAATCATGTGCTCTTCGACACATCACATCTTGGAAGATGTGTATGAACATGTGAAGTACAACCAGATAATCAATCTAGGTGACTTTCTCCATGCTTCAAACACACAACAAGGTGTTTATTGTGCCCATGTTGATCCTCATGGTCTGTGACGATCTAGCAGAAGGGTTATTTTTGTGGAAGACTGACTTCCATACCGAGGAGGTGGCTATGGGTGATCTGATTACACTCCTGTTGTTTTCCAGTACAAAAACTTATGTAACTTGTTGCACTTGTGGCTGTGCAGTGATAAAAAATGAGCCAGCCAGCAATGCCCAGTATCATTCACACACTTTTATCTCTTGCAGTTTATCTTGACAGTTCAAGTATGTGTGGTAGACCACTGATATTTGCACTTGGAAAGGCTAGTGCCTCGATGATTTTGAAGGTACTGTGCCCGAGTGTCTAACTGGATTGCCTGTGATAGAATGTCCTTGAGTTTTTTTATGTTGCTTTTGTTTCCCCTCAACTCGCAGTGAGATGGTAAATATATGGGACAATATAATCACAAGGGAACTTGTGAACTATTTTATCCACCAGTGTAACAGGAAAGCTACGCGAGTGTCCCCCTCCCCCCTTCTACACACACACACACACACACACACACACACACACACACACACACACACACACACAGAGTTATTTACTTTACTATTTCTCTTTGTGGTCAGTAGAAACATACAATGGCCTTATAAAGTTGTAGTTCTGTACCATTCCCATATAAATGACTTATTTCAATTAACCACGTACATCCCACCCTTATAACTGGTAAGAGAGTTCTTACGTTTTGAATCTATACAGTTGAAAGCAAGTTATAACAAACTGCATTCTGTAAGGTAAAGAAAATTGTCATTTTCCATGTGTTAAAGAAATGACTAAACAGTACACAGAACTAAATTTATAGCTAGCAGATACTGAAATATTGTATCTCGGTATTTATTTGTTTTGTGCATTGACTTTAAAATTTCTTTTTTCTTAGACGAATTAAGTTCTTACTTTAAGTTCATAATCTAATGCATAATTAAGATCAATTAGTATAATAGATAATGGAGGTAAAGAGTGGATGAAACATTCCCATCATACGCATCTTTGTTGTATTAATTACCTCCATTATGTTTACCTGCAGTATACTTTTCAGAGTAAGTATTAAAAACTTAGTTCCATCAGAGTAAGACTACCATCCATGGCATGGCACATCTGGCAATGGGCTTCTTACTTATGTTTACAACAGCTGGTGGTGCATCTGTATTCAGCTGTTGTTCATCACATTGATAACTGATTGTTGACAAACAGTGAAGATGACCTCATTCAACAGAAATGACATTTATCAAACATTTTTTCTACAGTCAAGTGAGGTGAATGATATCCATTGTACTTTGAAAATTACCGTTGTTTTCAAAATCTCATATAGAAGATACATTGGAAAACATTAATGCTCATTTAGTGTCAAAAATGTTCTCTCTCTCTCTCTCTCTCTCTCTCTCTCTCTCTCTCTCTCTCTCTCTCTCTCTCTCTTTTGAAGTCGAATTGCTAGTTAAAACCTGACCACCAGCAATTATTTGTTATTTAGTATTATTACTTCTTGAAGGTCCTTGTAATTTCTTATGTTTATGATGTTTGTGTGTTCTGGAATATTCGATGTTTGTAATAAACATGCTTTCATTGATAAGTGTTGTATTTCATTGATGAATGTGCTTTCGAATTTGGACTTGATTATGATGTGACATTATTTGGTGGAGATGGTGGTTGCTTTAAAACAGCTACAGCACCATTGTTCTAATCAGGTAACACAAAAGCCGTAGCTTACATGGACAGGAACTGGAATACAAGCTGTAAATGGTTGCCTAGGTTCAAATATTCAGGATACCAATGGGTTCCAAAACAAGAAGTACCCCCCCCCCCCCCCCCCCCAATTGGGCTTGTGGCTCTTTCATGAGTTCATGCGTGACGCACACGGGGCCCCGAGGCTGCATTTCCTTCACCCTGCCCCTCCCTCCATCCCTATCCTTGCTCCTTTCCCACTGCCCCTGCCTTCCCCTTTGTTGGTGTTCTGATTTATGTCGGCCTGGCTATCCACCTGGTTCCCTGTATTGCTTGCAATTTTGTCCCTCCCACCTGTTCTCTTTCATCCTTTGTGGTGTTTAGGTCTGCACTTCGGTTTGACCTCCACTTTGAAATTTTCTGTTTTTAGTGTGAGCCATTTGGGGAAGAACTCCTTCCCTAGCATCTATGGAGTGGATTCCTCTACCCCCTTCCTGCCCCTCTTCCTTCCCTGCCGTAGCCCCTCTCCACCCTGCTAATTCACCAGCATGTGTAGCCAGTCTATGTGGTGGGACTGTCACGTACCTACCTGGCTGAGCCCCCTGACAACACAGAGATCACACTACTGATACCTGAGCTGTTCCCTCCCCATGTATGCCAAGGAGTGGTTACTTATCTTCTTTGAGCATTGAAACTCCCAGCAATAGTGGCCGTGCCAGGCGGCCTTTGATGTGGCTGGGTGGCGCCTGTGGGGAGAGCCCCTGATCAGAGTGGGTGGTATCAGGGTGGATGCTTGGCACATGAAGTACATCAAGCTGCAAAAATCTGACGTTCTCAATAGTGAATGCTGCATCGCATGATGCAGCAGCCTTCCCTTCCCTGGCTACACCATGGGAGGAGACCCAGGCTCACCATCTTAGGGTGAAACACTTTTCCCACTACCTCATCTATACTAGGATGGACGGGGACACATTCACCACCATAATGCCATCGTTTTTGTTTTTTGGAGAATATCAACGACAAGTTCGGTGAAGTAGAGTCTCTCAGTAAGATGTGGTCCCACTCCCTGTTGATCAAAGCTGCTTCTGCCACTTAATCTGCAGCTCTTCATGCTTGTGATCATCTTGGCAATGTCACATTGTCTATTAGTCCTCAACAGTCTCTCAATATTGTCCAGGGAGTGATTTTTCATAGGGATCTCATCCTGCAAACTGATGAGGAACTCATGGCTAATCTGGAGCGGCATGGTGTTCATTTTGTTCGACGTGTGCAGAAAGGTCGCAAAGACAACCACACCGATACCAACGCCTCCGTTCTGGCTTTTGAGTGGGATATCCTCCCAGAGGAGGTCAAGGTTATGTGCTACGGATGAGATGAGAAGCTGTACATCCCACCACCCATAAAGTACTTTCGATGCTTGTGTTTTGGGCATATGTCTTCCTGCTGTATGGCGGACCCTTTGTGTGGTGACTGTGGACACCCACTCCACAAAGGAAGCTCCTGTGTTCTGCCACCTGTGTGTGTGTCAGTTGTCATGACCGCCAGTTCCCTCACTCACCAGATTGGCCAGCTTATAAGAGAGAAAGGAAGATCCAGAAGTATAAGTCCCTAGATTGCCTGTCTTATGCTGAAGCTCGCCAAAAACATGAGACACTCCATCCAGTGTCAGTTTCTTCAACTTTTGCCTCTGTTTCATCCTTTTCCCCTCCTATGTGTTATGTCTTCCTTACCCCATCCCTGTCCCCACTCTCCTCTGCCCCTCCCCTGCACTTCCCACAACCTCTCCTCTAGGAGCCACACGCCCTCTCCCCGGCCAACGAAGTGTGCCCCCCCCCCCCCCCCCTGCTTAGGACCCCTCTCCCCAGCATCTCTCAGGCCACAACTCAGCCACAAGATGCACCATTTGTGGTGCACCCCAAGGTTGCCGACTCTCTTTGGGTTCCAGATCTTGCAGACGTCTGTACTCCTTCTGCGCCCTGCCCTCCCCCACCTCTGAAAGAGAAGAAACGACACTTCCCCCCCCCCCCCCCCCCCCCCCGCCCAATGCCCCCGGAGATGCCGTCTCCCCCCTTCGCAACCTTAGTCTGACATCTTATTTATGTATGTCAGCCCATCCTAATCGGTGACGACCACTGACCAAATGATATGACGACCTTTCAACTCCTTTATGCCACATGATCCAGCGGAATTGCAATGGATACTGTCGTCACCTACTGGAAATATGTCATCTTGTTTCCTCCTATTCTGTCTTTCTCTTCAAGAAACACATTCCATGATGACCACTCTCCAATGTTCTGTGTTTTATCAGGACCATGCCGGCTCTAGGGTAGCATCTGGAGGGGTCTGCACTTAGGTTCACGCTAATGTCATTAGTGAATGGATCATCCTTCGTACCAACCTGGAAGCAATAGTAGTTAGAGTGCAAAAGGCTCCTGCACTCACTGTTTGCAGTGTCTACCTCTCTCCAGATAGGCCACTTCATTATGTTGAACTGTGTGCCTTAATACAGCAACTCCCGCTCCCCATTTCTCCTCCTCATGGACTTCAGTGTCCACCACTCGCTGTGGGGGAGTACCACTTCAATGGGTAGGGGTCTCCTAATTGACCATCTTATTGTTATGCATTTTTGTCGTTGACCTACAGTTCATCCCAATGCAGAACTTTATTTAGGCGACCAGCTCCTTGATGTGGTAGCACAGATCCATTTCTTGGACCTTATTTTTGATAAAAAGCTGATGTGGCTGCCTCATATTTGCCACCTAAAGATTACATGCATGGTGCTCTAGTCTAGTCCAGACTAGATTATGGTCATCAGGTTTATGGTTCAGCAGTTCCCTCCACTTTGAAACTCCTTGACCCTGTCCTTCATTGTGGGATGTTTCTGGCTATTGGTGCCTTTCACACTAGTCTCGTTGACAGTCTTCTCACAGAAGTGGGAAGCCCTCCTCTCCAAAAACGATGTAGCAAACTCCTGGTTCCTTTTGGAATCACCATTTGCCAATTCCCTGACCATTGTGTGTACCCTGCCCTCTTTGCAAACAAGGGATGTCTCCCTCCTGATAACCGCCCTTCACTCACTGGAATCCATTCCTTGTATTTCCTCCCGCACACTCTCTTGGATGGTGCCTAGGCCACGGATTAGCACCGAACTATTCCAGTGTCCTGAGATCACTGTCGCCCATATGGTTTTCCAGTGTCTTGAACATTCCATCCTTGCAGAGTTCCAGGGTGCTACCATCTTCTACACTGATGGTTCTAAGATGATAGAAAATGCAGGGTATACTTTCGCATCTCCTTCTCGCGTAGAACACCATTTATTGCCGGGATCATTTAGTGTGTTCACAGCAGAGTTCCTAGCCATTTGCAGAACCCTCCATTTTGTTTCTCAGGCCTCCCTCCATAAAGTTTTAATATGTACAGACTCAATGAGCAGGCTGCAGGCTATCAACCAATACTACTCTCATCACCCATTAGTCTCTGTTATCCATGACCTTCTCTCTGCCCTTGGCCGTGCTGTCTGCTCATTTGTCTTTCTCAGTGTCCCAAGTCATGTAGGCATCCCAGGGAATGAACTGGCTGACCGTTGGGCTAGAGAAGCAGATACTTACCCCCATTCTGTTTCATGATTCCAGCTGCAGGTCTATGTAACATCTCTCATTGCCCAAAAGTGGCATGACGTCTGGTGTGATACTGCTCTCAGTAATAAACTGTGGACAATTTAAAGGAGTGTGCTACGGTTTGGCACTTTTCCTTCCACTCCTCTCGGAAGGAGTCCACTGTCTTATGCCGTCTACACATTAGTCATACCAGGCTCACTCTTTGTTTCATCTTGTGTAATGAACCACCGCCATAATGTGGTTATGGAGCCAGACTGACAGTATCCCATATATTGGTGGAATGCCCCCTTCTTTTGGCCCTTCATACTAAGTACAGTCTTCCAGAAGTTTTGTATTAGCAGACGATTCATGGGTGCTTGAACTGGTCCTTAGTTTCCTCCAGGAGTGTGGTTTTTATTTTCAGATATAAGGTTTTGTTTTACACCTGGAGTAGGGAAGGGTGTTTGTGATTGGGACTTCTCTTCAGGTTTTCTCGGCCTGGGACACATGGCCACTCCCCCTTGCAAAGACCATTCTTTGATCCCTGTGTTTTCCTAGTTTTTAGATTTGTGCTACCATTTTATAACTTCTACTGTGTGTGTCTAAAGTTTTAGTTCACCCCCCTCTCTTCCGTGTGTAACTTGGGATCGCGAGACTGATTACTTCGTCATTTAGTCCCATAACTTCCCTCAATCAATCAATCACCTACACAACAGGCATCCATCAGTGTTTTCCCGAAATGCTAGTCCAGAGACTAAATGGCTGAAAGATATTTGACCAAGTCACCAAATACAATAGGTTGGATGACATATTGTGTTTGGCAAATTTGTACTTTTATTTGGATGGTACAGCTCATCAGTGATTCGTGAACAACAAAGAGAAACTTGATAGCTGAGACAAAATCCAGGACAAACTGAAGAAAACATTTGGTGAAAGTCAGCAACAAGTCCTCTTACTGGAAGAACAATTGAAGAACAAGGCTCAGTGTAATTGGGAAATGACAGTCCTACATACAGAATGTTTTTGCCTTATGCCTAATTTTGAATCAAAAAATGATGGAAACTGACAAAATCTCACACTTGCTGAAAGGAGTCACAGAAAATATGTATGTAGCTCCTCTGGTAAAGGAAATAACAACTGAGAAATTCATCAAGTGGTGCAACCATGTCGAGGAAATGCGACAGAAAAGGAGTCAGACAAAAGAAGTATTATCTACTACCAAATGTTCTCTCTATGGCAGTTGTGGAAGACTGTGGTAATGGAGTTCATCCCGATTCCAAGAAAATAAGAGTAGTCGAAGATTTTCTAACTCCTTAGCACATTTGTGATGTGAGAAGTTTACTCGGAGTGTGCTCATACTACTAGCGATTGATGGAGGACTTCTGCACCAAGGCATGCCACTTGCAGGAAATTCTGCAGGGAGATACCAAATTTTCAGGGAATGAGCTGCGAGGGAAATATATTCTTGTCATTAAGGAAACACTAACATCATCTTTAGTCTTAGCATTGTATGATCAGAGTATTGAGACAGAACTTCACACTGATGTTAACAGTTGTGATGTGGGTGCAGTCCTAGTTTAAATTCAGGACGGTGCTGAAATACTGATAGTTCATGCTTCCAGAATACTCTCCTAGACCCCAATGAACTACTCTGCAGTTGAGAATGTTTGTCTTGCAGTTGTTTGGGCCATCAACATGTTGTGGCCTTTTTATTTGGCAAACCCTTCCCAGTTATGAGTGCCCTCCATTTCCTGTGCTGGCTGCCTAGCCTGAAGGCTCTGTTGGGTGTACTGATTAGATGGGCACTGAGGCATCAGGAATATATTGTCACAGTGTTATTTAAAAGCAGACACAAACAAAAGGAAGTCGACTGTCTTTCAAGGGCGGTGGTCGAATCGGCAGTCTGTATGAAATCTCTGTCGTTGCTGCACTCCCTATTAGACCATCACTCCTGGTTATCAGGCTGTATGGTGGGTAACAGTCAGGTTGGTACCACAGCACTGTCCTGGGCTTCTCCAGACACATCTTCGTTGGTCATTGGTGCACAGTTTGAAGTGAGACTCATCACTGAAAACAATTCTACTTCAGTCAGTTAGATTCCCGACTGAATCTCCCTGACACCACTGCAAACGGCCTTGTTGGTGTTGATTACTCCAACCAGCTTGTTTGAGCCCAACCACATATCCTTCCTCAATTGCTAATATATGTTTATATTGTTTGCCTGCATGAGGCATAGTCACTGTCCCAGTGAGTACACAAAATGAAATTTGCAAAGACATTCTGCTCTGGTGTCAACATATGTGTTGTTTACTCTCCTTGCCAACTGCACGGTGAAATTACATAGTAGCAGCACACATTCATCTGTCGGCCACCAAAGTTCACAGTTTTGCATGTTTCATTGATACCTGTATGAATATGAATTTGTGACCAATTTACTTAACTCCTTCGTGGTGAATCTTTCTTTCTTCCTCCTCCTCCTCCTCCTCTCTCTCTCTCTCTCTCTCTCTCTCTCTCTCTCTCTCTCTCTCTCTCCACATCACTGGCCAGGTCTCTACTGATTCTTTAGACACTGTGTGAGCCATACCAGTGATGGAAGCACGTGCCATAATTACCTCCAGGCCATCTTGTACCAGTTTCGTCTGCAATGGTTCCATTCCACTGGATTGGAATCGACTCCTTGGGGAGATTCCCAAAGTAGACAAATTGGAATCTATGAATAATAGTGTGCACTGAATACCCCACCTGTTTTGCTATCACCAAAGCTATGCTGACTGCCAAAGCTCCATAAATTGGAAAGTTCCTTGTAGAAAACACCATTTTGAAGAACGGAGCACCCTGTGTGATCATATCAGATTGTGGAAAAGTTTTCCATTCGGACTAGTATCAGAGATAATTTCATGTTACATCATCACCCACAGGATAACTGCCCACCACCTACAGCAAATTACCTCACAATATACTGTAATAAGACATTGGCAGATATGCTGTCAATGTATTTTGATGTTGAACAAAGAGATTGGTATACAAAACCGTCCATTGTGTCATTTGTATACAAAGCAGAGGTACAAGACCTTATGGGCTTCATACTGATCGTTCTGCTCCATAGTTTTGTGCAAAAAGAACAATGGTACACTGTTCCTGTTTCAACCCAACAATACTCTAGAAGACTATGTGCAATACCTTATCACCAGAATGGAAGAAGCAAGACAGCTGGTTTGCATATGGAGCCTGGACACCCAGGAGAAAGACTGAGAGTACTGTAACACCAAAACTGAACAGTGAGATACTGCCGTGAATCTTGGTATGGATGTTTACACCTATGTAGAAAGTGCAAGTATCAGGAAAATTATTTAAGTGGTACTTTGGGCTGTATTGTAGCCTTTGTTGCTCATCAGATGTCACATACAAAGATGTCAAGAAGACAAAAGCAGAGAGGTGTTGTTTATGTCCTCTATAAGAAGCCCTCAAGATGTGCAGATCGATGATGGGGGCTTCTCGTTCAAGGAAACTGAAGACCTGCTCAAAAGTTGCAAAGCTTCAACAGGATGGGCTACATCCAATGCTCGTCATAGTGAAGAAGCTGTGGCAGTGCAACCAGACTGTGAGGATCAGCCAATGCTGCCATAAGGGGACCATTGACAAGATCTATATACAGAATGCTGTAGTAAGCCCCCTTGCGAACTTGAAAAACAGTAAGTCACTATTTCTCCAGGAGAGGGAGCAATGCCACAAGCTGTGGTGCGTGCACTGTGGTGTAGCAGTTAGCATCACTGACTGGTGTGCTACAGGGAACCAATTGAAAACCCAGTCCAACTACCAGCACTACTTTGTTCTTTTGTAATTTCTGGAAGGTCCTCATTGATTCTTATGTTTATGATGTTTGTATATTCTGGAATATTCAGTATTTGTATAAACAGCAGCACACACTGTCCAGAGTTCCATTCTGTTCTGGCTGTACATTGGTGTTCATAATAAACAAGCTCTTAGTGTTTAGTGTCATATGCCATTGACAACCCTGCACTAGGAATTGGACTTGAGTGTTGTTACTTCTTGATAGATTAGACTCTTCAACATTAGTGTAGAGAGGTATTCTACTTATCCATAATCAGCTTTTACTGTGGAGAGTATCTTTCTTGGAAATTAATGAAAAAAGTGAATGGAACGAGAAATAAAAGAAAGTGTAATTTCATCAGGATACTGGTACACGAAAATTAACAAGAGAAATCTGTCAGTCAAATCAATTTCATCCCATAATTTATTTTTAGTGAATTGAGAAGGTTATAGTGGTGCTAATGCTAGTCTTTGTGTATGTCTTTTGTTACTTATTTCAATTTCCTTCTTTCAGTTCCTGAAGAAATTAAACCGCCAAGAACGAGTAGTTGAAGAAGTCAAATTGTCTCTGAAACCATATTATACCAGTAAAAAAATCAACAAGGAAGAATATAAAGAAATATTACGACGATCAGTGCCAAAGGTGAGTTTTATAGTATCCACTTGTCAACTCAAATATGAGCAGCTTGAAGGAACACAGTGGTAAACGCCATTGTAATTTATTTTGAGTTATAGGACAATTGGTACTACCTATGAGCAGCAGAATAAAATACACCAGGAATAAGTTCTAATTTCACTCGACAGATATCAGGGTGATACTTCATGGTGAACACCAGTAGCTGCCTGTCACAGAAACATAATGGCAAGCGACAGGTAAAATGGCTGGCACTAAGAGGGACCCATGTACATTTTCTGTGTTTGTAACTGCTTTTGACGAGTTACAAGAAAACTAAGATGATGATAGTGATCCTGATATCTCTGATCGGGATCCTGAGTACATTCCCAATGATGTAGATGACTCAAAGATATGTAAAATCACAAATCTATTGTACTCAGTATGATTCACAAACATAATGGTAAGTGCATGTACATACCATTATGTTCCTAAATGCATGGAATATGAGGTTAACAACAATTATGATAATAATGATAGTGGATTTCGAACTGGCCTTAATATTGAGCAGTCTGTCACTGTCTCAGATTAAGGGGCAGAACAGATGAGGGGTCTTCTCGGAAAAGGTTCAGATGCACCTCATCAGCAAGACATGTAATGATTCTGGTGCAAAGTTAGTTTCAGGAAACGTGAAAGACAAAAACCCTGCTCTTACTCTTTGATTACAATACGATGGACCCAGACTCATTGAAAAGAAGAAAGATACTGATGTTATGTCCCACTATTACATCCCTCCTGTTCATCATGGATTTTTCTTGTCACTAAACCCATCATGTTTGGACAATTGACACATCTGTGACTATTAATGAAATGCTTTCAAGCAACAAGCTGTACAGTTAAGTCTTCTAGTAACTCTGTGTAAGTGTTCTCATATGATTATATATTATTGTTTTGTTGTTAGCATATGTGATTTGGGTAACATAATGGAATCTCCACTACGTTAATGTCTTTATTTTTGTGTATATTATATGTTATAGTCAATTCTTTTTACGTCTGTGTGTGCTAAAAGCTATCCAGTACAAAATGAATATATGAATAAAATTATTCAGATTTGTGAATCAGTTGCCAACATTAATCCTCTTTATCTCCAAACTTCCATTTTGCCACTCAGCATTGTGTTTCCCTGAGCAACGCATATGCTTCAAGAAGTTTGTAGGTTATATAAGAACATGTTAATTTCTTGTATAAATTTTCCATTGCTTTATACTCTCTATATGCTGCCATGTAATTCAGTTGAGTAATTCACCACTTTACATGCCTGGAATGGTCGTTGTTGTGGTCTTTAGTCCAAAGACCGGTTTGATGCAGCTCTCCATGCTACTCTATCCTGTGCAAGACTCATCATCTCCAAGTAACTACTGGAACCTAAATCCTTCTTAATTTGCTTAGTGTATTCATTTCTTGGTCTTCTTCTACAATTTTTACACTTCCTGCTTCCTTCCAGAACTAAATTGGTGATCCCGTGATGCCTCAGAATGTGTCCTACCAACCGATCCCTTCTTGTAGTCAAGTTGTGCCACAAACTTGTCTTCTCCCCAATCCTATTCAATACCTTCTCATTAGTTATGTGATCTACCCATCTAATCGCCAGCATTCTTCTATAGCACCACAATTCAGTAGCTTCTGTTCTCTTTTGTCTACACTATTTATCATCCATGTTTCAGTTTCATACATGACTACACTCCATACAAATATTTTGACAAAAGACTTCCTAACACTTAAATCTATACTCACTGTTAACAAATTTCTCTTCTTCAGAAATGTTTTCCTTGCCATAGCCAGTCTGCATTTTATATCCTCTCTACTTTGACGATCATGAGTTATTTTGCTGCCCAAATAGCAAAACTCATTTGCTCTTTAATTGTCTCATTTCTTAATCTGATCCCTCAGCATCACCTGGTTTAATTTGACTACATTCCATTATCCTTGTTTTGCTTTTGTCGATGTTCATCTTATATCTTCCTTTCAAGACAGTGTCCATTCCGTTCAACTGCTCTTCCAAGTCCTTTGCTGTCGCTGACAGAATTACAAAGTTGTCAACAAACCTCAAAGTTTTTTTTCTTCTCCCTGGATCTTAATTCGTACTCCAATTTCTTCATTGGTTTCCTTTACTGCTTGGTCTCTCAACCACTGCTTCCCTTTCGTGCCCCTCAACTCTTATAATTGCCATCTTGTTTCTGTACAAAATGTAAATAGCCTTTCACTCCCTGTATCTTACCCCTACCAGGTAACATTGTCAAAAGCTTTCTCTAAGTCTACAAATGCTATAAACATAGGTTTGCCTGTCCGTAACCTATCTTCTAAGATAAGTTGTAGGGTCACTATTGCCTCATTTGTTCCTACATTTCTACAGAATCCAAACTGATCTTCCCCGAGGGCAGCTTCTACCAGTTTTTCCATTTATCTGTAAAGAATTTGTGTTAGTATTTTGCAACCGTGACTTGTTAAACCAATAGTTCAGTAATTTTCACACCTGTCAATACCTGCTTTATTTGGAAATGGCGTTACTGGAATGGTACTAGTGTTAATCATCTTTAGTGATTATTAATCTGAGAACCAAGAAGTTCTCAAGAACAAATGTTTAACACTGAAATACTGCAACCAAGAACAACGCATCCTGTTTTCCTTTATGGGTTGTTTCATGTTTATAGCAATTGAGACAAGAATGAGAATAGTTGGCAACTGTGTGTAAAAGTTGTAAGTTTTCCTACCACTGTTCCTCACCATGTAAGTTTGAACCACAGCTCTCACTTCTAGTACACAATAGACAATTTCATTGAAAAATGTATTTAAAAAAATAATACCACGTTTTGTATATTTCAGATATGTATGAATACAATCTCCATAGTTTCATTATGAATGGTTCTGTTAATTTTCAAAAATGTACTAAATCACAAAATAATTAAATATTTTGATATGTTCTGAC
The DNA here is from genome assembly GCF_021461385.2 of Schistocerca piceifrons. Lineage (NCBI taxonomy): Eukaryota > Metazoa > Arthropoda > Insecta > Orthoptera > Acrididae > Schistocerca > Schistocerca piceifrons. Next base: position 615,151,210 of record NC_060149.1, read on the forward strand.
GCAATGCTGAAATTGTTAAATTTTCAGTGTAATTCTAATAGTAAAGTTGTTAAAAACTTCAGTTATGCAAGCAGTAGTAGCCATTGGTAATTACTAATTGATGAATTGTGAACACTGGTTGAGTCCCAACCCTAACCCAAGGCTTAACAACTCACTAATTTTGAATGTGGGCACTCACGCCTGATCATGCTCTTGCTTGCGCGCAGAGCAATCACAGAATGAGGGAAACACATGCGGATAATATGGTTGTAGCAACATATTGATGCACTGAGTCTGAAATAGAGGAAGGTCTGTTTTTGCAGTGGTGCCGTACAATAGCAGCAATGGCAACTTGGCAGTGTGTAACACCAACAGTGTCCTTGTTCTCCAATCTACAGCAGGAGGAATTGTATCATTTTACACAACAAGTGAGTTCTCGAAAATATTTAGTGTACTGTCAAACGTTGTGATTTCAGACGGTTTTGTCGTTATTTTGATTATAAATTTCATGTATATTGTTAGATTAAATTGATTGTTATGGAAGTGGTAGGGTCTATGTGTAACGAATAAAATATCCCAGAACCAGAAAGTGTATGTATAGGTATATTTGTCTGAGGCAGTTAAATAAAGTGTCCGAAGTCACCCCATGGATTGGGGTGATTTCGGACACGTGTGTTAATTAAATCTGTGTCCAATGTTACAGTACGCAGAGGGCGAATGCGGACAGTTACAGCCTCTTTTTTTTTTTAATTCTACATGCTTTTTATTTGATTTTGATGACATTTAACACATTTTAAGGTAGCCCTTTGTTACGAATAAGTAATATGGAATGATATAATGAATTTTATATATTACAGATAAGTTTTTATTTTGCAGGAATTTAAATAAATTTTTTTTATAGTTCTTAATGGAAATATTATAAACAGACAGAAACAAACAAAGTAATTTAACTAAAAGGTCAAAATAATTTTTCTCACTCATCATTCTAAATTAAGTTGCAAACACTTTAAATAAATGATTGTCTTCGAGTCTAAAGCACATCTTCTCGAAAAATGAACATTCCTCTCTTCTCAACTGGTGTGGGACGTATTCTCGAAATTTGCAATTTTTGTATTGTGTCTTCATCGGGGACATTAGGAAACACAAATATGTTTTTACTGTTCTCGTGTGGGCGCAAGAATTTCACACTTACTTCCAGAGCACCAACATTTGTGGCCACTCCAACATACTGCCTTGTTTGCTCCTTGTTTCCACACTTATATTTGTACTCTGCAACAAGAAAAGCCTCTTCTTTCAGCAGTAAAATTTCATTGGATGATGTGTGGTTTTCACTTTCACTACTGCTAGAAACTTGTTTCAGCACTGTTTTCGTTTCCTTGAAAATCTAGGCCACTGATTGATTTTCCAGGTTGAACGTCTAGTTTGCAGCGGCGGTGGGAGCTACCAAGCTTATTTGGAGGAAAATGAATTTCTTTGAGCATTTCTTCAAAAGTGGAAGACCATGTGTCTGCTTTGCTTTGCTGGCTCTCCTCATTATCAGGCAATTTTCGTAAGACATGATCTGGATCAAAAGGGATTAAGCCCGTGGCACGAAATCCACCCTTTATGTTTTCCTTGGAGTTTGCTGAAATCTTAGTCAGTGTCTGCTTCAGAAGAGATGGGAAGGCATCCTTGGAAATGGTCCCACAAGTGTGTTTCTTCCAATCAGTTAATACAGCTCACACGCTGCTTTCATTGGCCTGAAGAAGCTTACATCGGGCGGTTGGAGGAGTTGCGTACTATTGGAGGGAAGGAGAATGAATGAATTATTGTTCTGCTCACACCCTTCAATAACACGTAAAGACACCTGACTGGATAAGTTGTCTCCAATCATGACTGTTGGCCCATTTTGCCTCTTCAAATAGGGCAAAGCGATTATAAAGAACCAGTCTTCAAATACTGGCAGGTCAAACCATCCACTTTTGTTTCTATTGAAACGAGTTCCTTGTGGTCTACGTTCTTGCTACGTGTCCCACAAATGCTCTGATTTGTAAAGGACGTACGGAGGAAGCAGTTCACCATCAGCACTAGCTGCCGTCATTATTGAGACACTAGATTTTGATCAGTCCATCACTTTTTCAGCATGCTTACTCCCTCATTTCGTAATTATCTGCTGCTTGCCTGGATCATCTGACATGTTGGTTGCATCATAGTTGATCATGTTGGTAGGTGTGAGATTTTCCAGCCTTGCCTTGATATTGGAGAAAAACATCTTAACAGTCTCTATGTCCACTTCTGTACGAGCACATTTAATATTTTCGCTTAAGCAAACGGAAATATCTTCTGACTGTCTTCACCTGGCAAATTATTACAAAATTTCTTCTCTTTTCGGCCAGATTTATCAAGGTAGCCTTTAACTAAATATCTAATATCCAATTTAGTGAAGGGAAATCTCCAATGTGCAGCCCCCAAGATACCTTGCTTCAGCATTTCTTCTTCTTCCTTATTTAACACTGGCTGTCCTCCCATTTTTTTTTTGAATGTGTTTCTGCGCTTTACTTTGTAGGGTTGATTTAGGTATACCATACAAATCACACGCTTTTCTGTACAATAATTTACCACTCTGAATATCACGAACAGCTTTATCTAAAAGTTCCAGGTCATAATTACACCGTACTGTAGCACCTCTCCTGCTCTTATACGTTCTTGGCATTGTCCAAAATCACCCCACACAGTACACAGTTTTACAAAATCTGTTGTTATTTTATAACCTTGCACGCGAAACTCGACAAACTTGTACAGAAATTGTCTTAATGCAGTTAGCTACTGAGTGCACCGACAATTACATTTACAATAACTTCCCGCTTGGCGCAACAATAGAAAGTTTCCACTTCATGATAATGCACGGATTTTTAACATTGAGACTGCTCGTCAATTATTCACCTAGGGAAACAATTGATGCAAAATAAAGGTTGTGGAAAGCTAAAAATGCAATCTGGGGCTTAAAATAACTGGTGTACGAACGTTAAAATAAGTAACTCTTTGTTTCTATGCGGTGGCAAAGAGCAAATAAGCCATACTGTCCGAATTTGCCCCGGTGTCCGAAATCACCCCGTTTGACAGTATTGTAAAACACTGAATACTTTCAGGAAGTTCAGTTTACAAAGGCATTACATATCATCGTGTCAAAGAATATGGAAACAGAAAATTTGATGGACCTGAGCATGTATAAGAGATTTTATTAAAACTTAATCCTTACAGACCTGAATTTTTTCTGGAGGAAGGAAAATTTTTATTCATGTGGTAATGCTATTAGGTGATTTTTTAAAATAATTTTAGATGCAAGTTTTATACAAAACATACTTCGTACACTTGGTGTCATTTTGTAGACTAAACTAACTAATTGCGAAATATTCTCTATTGTAATAAATAATAAATTGATCATTCAATAACTACCATGCAAATTAACAATAACAATATTAAATTATACAGTGGAATATAGTGAATCAACCATATCTGTGTATTCTGGTGGTCATGAGCTGCTACAAGCTGCTGTGCACTGCTACATTGACTTGCTGGTATTTTTATAGTGATGCCTGACAGTTGGCAGCTCTAGTGCCTGATGAAAATGTTGAACATTCACAAATGTGTACATTGGATTTCCATTGGGAAAAAATACTTGTTTGCAGCTAAGAGACAGTAAAAGGTAATATACATGATTGTAGCCAGAGTGAAAAGGAAGCTCTCCAAAGAGAGAAGAATTGAGTGAGTGTGCCATTCAGATGAACTAAGAGATTGCACTAATCTCAGCTAAGCCCTTGCACCCTTTCAAGGATGGTGATTTAATGAAGAATACTTGGTAATTGCATCTGAGTGTTCATGTCCACATCAGGTAGAAAAATTTTGTGTGGTGCTGTTATCAAACATGACAATCATGTGTACCACATAGGTTATATCAGGCACATTCAGAGCCAGCTTGCTAACTCTTTGTAAAGAGGGTGTTGCTTATTCTTTAGCTCTCTACACTTTCGTAGATAGTGCAGCTGAATGTGGCATTCTTAGCATCATTGAAGAAAATCTAGAAAATATAAGTTTGTCATGGAACTTAGTTTGTGTGCCTGAAGACAGAGTGCCAGTCATGTTGGGAGAAAAAAATCAGGATTCGTAGTGGATTCAAGTGAGAAAATGAAAGTTTCCCGTATTCAATTTGGGCTGATCAGCAGCTTAAAGCAATTTATCTGTATATCAGTGAGGAATATAAAGCCAGTCTAGATTTCCATCTGGATCGATTTCCTTGTTTATACATGTGTACATGGAGTCTACCCAACTTATTCTCTGCGATGATGGGTAGGGCACAGTATAAACTACTCATAAGCTTCCGCTCACTGTCTGCACGCAGAGCACATTTGCTGTGAAGCCCTGCCCTAACCAAATTATCAGGACAGTCATGCCTTTGTTGAGTGGATCATCTGCAGTTTGTCCTAAAACATTGATTCACTGGAGTCCACTGCACAGGATATAATTTGTAATAATAATAATAACACAGCCACACATCGATCAAGACGCGTCCAACACATGGCTAAGAAAAGGCAATATATACAGTGAGACGGAAGGATTCATGATTGCAATACAGGATCAAAAAATAAACACCAGATATTACAGTAAGTATATTATTGAAGATCCCAATACCACAACAGATAAATGCAGACTTTGCAAACAACAAATAGAAACAGTAGATCACATCACAAGCGGGTGCACAATACTAGCAAATACAAAATACCCCAGAAGACATGACAATGTAGCAAAAATAATACATCAACAGCTTGCCTTACAACATAAACTTATAAAACAACATGTTCCCACATACAAGTATGCACCACAAAATGTACTGGAGAACGATGAATACAAATTATACTGGAACAGAACCATTATAACAGATAAAACACCACCACATAACAAACCTGACATCATACTCACCAATAAAAAGAAGAAATTAACGCAACTAATCGAAATATCCATACCCAATACAACAAATATACAAAAGAAAACAGGAGAAAAAATTGAAAAATACATCCAACTGGCTGAGGAAGTCAAGGACATGTGGCATCAGGATAAAGTTGACATTATACCAATTATACTATCAACTACAGGAATCATACCACACAATATCCACCAGTACATCAATGCAATACAGCTACATCCAAACTTATATATACAACTACAGAAATCCATAATTATTGATACATGTTCAATTTCCCGAAGGTTCCTAAATGCAATATAACATATACCGTACAGTTAAAAGGAAGTCACGCTTGATCAAGGTCTGCGTCACTTTTCATTTTTGACCAGACAGAACGTCTGAGTAAAGAAAGAAATAATAATAATAACTCCACATTCTTAAGTTCAAGAATAACTATTTAAAACAAGCTGCATTTAAATTCAGCTTGTGTATCATTAAAGGTAATGAATATTCCAAATTTTTTCGATTTTGATCTCAGTCATTGCAACTGTGAAATCTTTTAGCATTTTTCATACATAAACAAAGTTTACTGGTGTAGCTTCAGAGCAAAAGCCACTTCCGCAGGTTGCAAGAAAAGAACGGCATTTTTAAAGCAATAATTCTTGCTATGCTGTTACTGCCTGATATAAAGGCAGACTTTTTTTATATTTTAAAGATTTTTTTAAAAATGGGCACTGTTAAATGGTTAAAATATTTTATGTAATATGTTAAAATGAATTATATGAAAATGAAACACACAAAGAAGAGAGACCAGAGAGTTGCACTAGTAAGAAAAAAATTAGAACAAGTATGTGCACAGCCTTGTGTTAGCATTAATTTATGCAGATGAGATTTACTGAAAGTGGTAAGAAAGTTGATTTAAGGCTGTGAAGAAACTGTGCAGTGATAGCAAATACATCTTGAAGTATTAGTAAATGAAATAAAAAGGATGTAACGAATGATAAACAAATTATATCTTGAGGGTGCAACTTCCAAAGTGGTGTACTCTAAATTAAGTGAGAGAATAATGTTGACATAAATAGTTTCTATTTACTATAACTTAAGGAATGTTGAGAGCTGATGACTGTTCTAACTTGGGAAAAGTGAGGTGGTGGGAGTGGGGTGAGAGGATAAATGTAGTGTTAGTATTGTCACTTAGTTGAGTATTGAGGATTATCTTGAGAGACATTCTGTCTTTCAGAGGTAGAACAGAAACAGGGAAGGGGGAGAATGATAGCTCACAGTCTAACTGTTTGAAACTTTTGGGAAATATGTCAGTCATTGTGGAATAGAAATGGAGTAAGATTATGATTTTATAATATGCACCAAAATTTTGCAGTATGTTGACAGGCTGAGCTTTCTGCCAACCACCTTTCCCTCCTGGAGTTTCCATTGTTTGAGCGTTTTGTCAATAAGAGGTCTTGGAGTTTGTAATATACAGCAAATTGTTGACAGGCTTTTGAAAAGTGTGAGAAGCTATTTTCTCTTCATACAAAGTGTATGAAAAACCATGTTCTTTTTAGTATTACAGTTCTTTATACATTTAAATAATTTGCTTTTTCTTACATAGGGAAATGTAAAGAAATTATTTTTCTTATCCCGATAGTTGCTTCTTGAAACAGTAAATAGCTCTAGAGCAGGGGTGGCCAGCCTTTTTGGCAGGTAGGCTAAATTTTTGAGAGGGGATTTACCTGCTTGCTGCATTACCAGTTTTTGTTTTGTGAACATAAACGAGCAATAAATACGCTATGTGATCAAAAGTATCCAGACACCTGGCTGAAAATGACTTAAAAGTTCATGGTGCCCTCCATCAGTAATGCTAGAATTCGGTATGTTGTTGGCTCACCTTTAGCCTTGATGACACCTTCCACTCTCGCAGGCATACGTTCAATCATGTGCTGGAAGGTTTCTTGGGGGATGGCAGCCCATTCTTCACGGAGTGCTGCACTGAGGAGAGGTATCGATGTCAGTTGGTGAGGCCTGGTATGAAGTCGGTGTTCCAAAACATGCCAAAGGTGTTCTGTAGGATTCAGGTCAGGATTCTGTAATGGCCAGTCCATTACAGGGATGTTATTGTCATGTAACCACTCCGCCACAAGCCGTGCATTATGAACAGGTGCTTGAACGTGTTGAAAGATGCAATTGCCATCTCCAAATTGCTCTTCAACAGTGGTAAGCAAGAAGGTGCTTAAAACATCAATGTAGGCCTGCGCTAAGATAGTGCCACGCTAAACAACAATGGTTGCAAGCCCCCTCCATGAAAAACATGACCACATCATAACACCACCACCTCCGAATTTTACTGTTGGCACTACACACGCTGGCAGATGAAGTTCACTGGGCGTTCGCCAAACCCACACCCTGCAATCAGATCGCCACATTGTGTACCATGATTTGTCACTCCACACCACGTTTTTCTACTGTCCAATCGTCCAATGTTTATGCTCCTTACACCAAAGGCGTCATTGCTTGGCATTTACTGGCGTGATGTGTGGCTTACAAGCATCCGCTCGACCATGAAATCAAAGTTTTCTCACCTCCCGCCCAACTGTCATAGTAATTACTGTGTATCCTGATGCAGTTTGGAATTCCTGTGTGATGGTCTGGATAGATGGCTGCTTATTGCACATTACGACCCTTTTCAACTGTCGGCAGTCTCTGTCAGTCAACAGACGAGGTCAGCCTGTACGCTTTTGTGCTTTACGTGTCCCTTCATGTTTCCACTTCATTATCACATTGGAAACAGTGGAGCTGGGCATGTTTAGGAGTGTGGAAATCTTGTGTACAGATGTATGACACAAGTGACACCCAATCACCTTACCTTGTTCGAAGTCCATGAATTCCACGGAGCACCCCATTCTGCTCTCTCACTATGTCTAATGACTACTAAGGTCGCTGATATGGAGTGCCTGGCAGTTGGTTGCAGCACAATGCACCTAATATGAAAAACATCTGTTCACCACGTAAGTGTTTCCAACTATGAAATAAATTTTTAAATTATGTTTGTAAAATGCTGGATATTTCTTCTTATCCAAATATGTCTTATGGAACTCTTCCAAACCAACCTAATTAAATTTCTCTCTTAACTGTGAATCACTGAGCATTTTGCAGCATTCCATTTGTAAATGTCCTAGTAGTGAATTCATTTCCATGGAGAACAGCATAGCAAATACGGAGAAAAGCAGACAATGATTCTTAAAATCTTGAAATCAGTTTTCAAATTCGTATTTCAAGTCAGATATCAAAGAAGCATATTTAATCACTGCCACACGTGTGATGGCCAATTGCTTTGACAGTGTAGGAAAATGTGTTTTGTTCGTAACTGTTGTTCCCAAAGCCCAAGTTTCATTTGGAATGTAGGAATGAGGTCATGCATGACATTAATGAACTGATCTTTTCCTGGGAGTCGATTACTTATATCATTTAGGTGCTAGTTACCTTGACCAAGAACGCAAAGTTGGAAAGCCATTCTTTGTCCTAAAACTCTGGGAGTCTCTTTGACTTGCTTTCAAAGAATGTTTGTATTTCTTGCTTTCACCTGGCTTCTGTATAATACAAAATGTTGTAATGCTCAGAATCCAAGGATTTCAAAAATTCTTGGAAATGATAGCGATTCAATCCTTTCGACTTAATAAAGTTCACTGTTTTGGCAACTACCTTCATGACAAGGTCCATTTTGAGGTACTTGGCAGATAAATTCTCTTGATGGATAATCTAATGAAAGTTTAGCATCGGTGTATTGCCAACTTTGCAGGCCTTGTTTTCAATCAGCTGAACTAGACCTTCATGTTTCCCAGCCATAGCTGGGGCGCCATCAGTTGTTAGCCCCGATAGATTGTTAAGTTTTAATGAAAAGCGACTTAATAACAATATAACTTCTTCCAACAATAACTTCGTGGTATCCTTAAGTGGATACAATGCCGCTAATTCTTCTGTTTTATTAAAATGGGCATCAACGTCTCTGATATAAATTGCCACTTCAGTGGTACCCGCAATGTCTGTGCATTCATCCAAAGCTAGAGAATAAAATATAAACTCAGATGCACGATTTTTAAAATTATCTCCAATTTGTCTTCCAATGCCATCCATACGTCTAGTAATAGTTTCATGAGACAGGCCTATTTTTGAGAAATCCTTTTTCTTTTCTGGACACACAGTTTCAATGATGGTATCTATCATTCTTTAACCATTTCACCATCTGAATGTGGCTTTGATTTTTTGCCGGTATTGGAGCTACTGCATAACACGCTTTCACATAGCATGTTGGCTCTGAATTTGCCCTGTAAATATCTGCTCGTAAGCAGAAAGTTTTCTTTTTTTAAGTCATTTACGTGGTCTTGTTGAAATTGTGCCTTGTACTTATCAAACATAGCTGCATGTTTCATTTCGTAACGGTGCCTGATGTTATATTCTTTTGGAACTGAGGCTGATTCATTGCATGTCAGACATATGGGTTTTGTTTTATGTTCCACAAAAAAAGTGTCCATTCGTCTTGAAAAGTTCTTAACTGATGTTCAGAATCATATGCCAGTTACCAAAGGTGCTTCGATGCAACTCTAAAATATTCCCTATAAAATCTACTTTAAAAGTCCCCGAAGTTGTTTAACTCCGTAAAGAAAGTTGACTGTTTGATAGGCCATGTGGGCCTGTGCTAAGATGCCCAACTGTCACGAGTGGTCTTCGATTCCCAGTAGTGGTAAATTTTTAAACAAAGGTTCATGTTCCACTGGCATGACCGTGAAGCATAGGGTACGTGTAGACGGAAAAAATTAATTTGAAATGTTTTTCTTTTTTTTCAGCTCTCTTCTTCTATGCAAAAGATCGGTGATTAGGGATTTATACCTACAATGGAAACTGGATTTTTCTGTGTGATATGTAATTAGAAATAAGAAGACCGGTATTTTTCATAAAAATGACAATTAAATATGTGCTAATTAGCATATATTTATGTTATATAGTTATTCGAACTGAACGGAAAGAAACTGAAAAAGTAATGACTGAGACTAGACTCAAACCAGCAATCAAAGAATTACGTCTCGAGCGCTGCTTTTTTCCCCCAAACTTTGTGTATTTCACTCTTCACAAGAGTGTTTTTAGAGCATGTGACTATGTTAAAAAATATATATCAACTATGCACGTATGTTTAAAAATACAACCCATCTGGGAATTGAAGCCTTGCCCTCCAGATGTAAGGCTAGCATCATATCACAAAGCTACACAGTTTGTCGAATTATCGGTGTTTCACTTGAGTATTATAGGCACTTGGGAAACTTCATAGTCTGTTCTCTTGGTAATATTTGAGAATACTGTTCAATTGCTTTAGGAAATTGATATTTCAGTTTTGAACATCATGAACCATAAATACATATAAAAAAAATTGTGCTTTACTTAACCTAGCAGCCTTACTTTAAAATCTCAGTCCGCATTCCAATTTTTTTTAATGATTGTTTCTTAAAACTATTCTACATTTCAAGTCAATAACATTATTAGTTGCTGTGAATAAGAGAGACAGAAAGGTGGGTGAAGTTGCACCAGCAGTTTCTCTTTTCTACCTTTGTAATGCGGAGTCCTTAAACATCATCAATGAAAACAAAGTATTACAATTAAGTATTTATTTATTTTGTACTAATAAAATGAAAAGAACGTAATGAGGCGGAAACCATTGCAAATGTAGAATAGTGTGTATACTCACCACACGTAAATACATGAAATAAATGTAAGCTAACTGAAATTAAAGACAAGCATCACATATTAATGTAAAGGAGATAAAAGCTGGCTGTACTTACCTGAAGTGATGAATGGTCTATTGCGATCTAATGTGAACCACGTATACATGTGAAGGACCAATAGTGTTGTGAGTTTGCTGTAAAATTAAATATGAAATATATCGGTTGTGTCTTACACTCGTCTCACTCATATATCCAGTTCTGCAATCCATAGTACTGCTAAATGTTGGTTGCATATCGCCGAGGTGAACTATATTTTCTTCAAGATGGCTCACTAGCTTTTCAAAATAAATCCAACATAGCGATTTTTTTCAAGCAGGAATATAGACAAAAATCAAATGGTAGTTGGATCAATAAACTGAGATATTCCTGTTGTAATCCTATTGTAATTGGATATTTTATGAAAGATGCTTGATGTAATTCTCTTTTGGGGTTTTACGTGAAATAAAAGTTAATTTTTTCTTTCGTATGAAACAGTGCTGCAGGCCAAAAATTAGCACCCCACAGGACACATATGGCCTTCGGGCCGTGATTTGGCCACCGCTGCTCTAGAGCCTTCATGAATAAAATATTAGGTATCACTTAGTTCATTTTATGTTTGTTCCCAGGGAAGGAATAATAATAACAATAACAACAACATTGAAAGACAAGGCTAAGTTCACACAATGGAAGTCGGATGCACATTTTCAAATCATACAGTTAGATATCTGACATTTGACTTACAACAACCAATCACATGCACATGCGTTAATGCAGGATTCATGGAAGAAATCTCTAGATGCAGATGATCACTCATTGATGCCTGTTTAGAAAGGTGGGTAGCACCCATGTGCTGTTCAGTGGTTCATGTGTTTCTGTCATGACCAGATGAATTTTCAATTTTTGTCAAAAAATGAGTGAAATGGAGGTGAGAATATCGACATTGACAAGTATAAGAAAGACCATCATGTTGGAATATAGTGTCAGAATTGTGCAGAAATAACATTTTGCGATGGTGAGCTTGGGAAGAATCGGTTTTGATTTTTCGTGAGGGAAATAACTCAAGAAAACAAATATAGGTAAGAGAAACTATATTGTTAACAAGTACACTTCTGTTCATATCATATGGTCTGCATGTTTAATTCTACCTTCGTTAAAAAAAATGTTGGTAAATTTAGCCGGAACATTATCCACTGATGAAGTGGCTCAGCCATCGTGAGTGTCATTTATACCTGTGAGATTTTCTTCCAAGAAGTGTTTTTATTTAAATCCATCACTCATGCCAACGTAGTTGTTAAGTACTGCAGTCACTTTCACAAGTTGTTCGTCGCAATCTGCACTGACACGTAAAGGGCAATGGATAGTATTCTCCACTTATTACGCGCTATATCAAAAATAAACCAACACACAGGGGTGCTAAAGTCAGCCAATAGTTAAATATCTTTCTTTTCATAAGTCAGCTGCTTTTCGCTATAGGGTTTCGATAAATTTTCCATCAACCAAAATGCTTCATCACCTGTGATCATGTAAAGAAGTGCCATATCGTGGTTTTCTGTTTAAGGCCTTTGTTTCAGTGCACTGCAGTTCCTTTTCTAAATCCTCGCATGAACGAAAAAATGGCTGACATCAAAATAAGTGTCCAAGGAATAGAAAAGAAACTGAAATCACTCAACAGAGGAAAGTCCACTGGACCTGACAGGATACCAATTCGATTCTACAGAGAGTACGCGAAAGAACTTGCCCCCTTCTAATAGCCGTGTACCGCAAGTCCCTAGAGGAACGGAAGGTTCCAAATGATTGGAAATAGCACAGGTAGTTCCAGTTTTCAAGAGGGTCATCGAGCCGATGCGCAAAACTATAGCCCTATATCTCTGACATCGATCTGTTGTAGAATTTTAGAACATGTCTTTTGCTCGTGTATAATGTCATTTCTGGAAACCCAGAGTCTACTCTGTAGGAATCAACATGGATTCCGGAAACATCAATCTTGTGAGACCCAACTCGCTTTATTTGTTCATGAGACCCAGAAAATATTAGATACAGGCTCCCAGGTAGATGCCATTTTCCTTGACTTCCGGAAAGCATTCGATACAGTTCCGCACTGTCGCCTGATAAACAAAGTAAGAACCTACGGACTATCAGACCAGCTGTGTGGCTGGATTGAAGAGTTTTTAGCAAACAGAACACAGCATGTTGTTCTCAATGGAGAGACGTCTACATTCTTTCCGGCAGTCGTTCTTCCCGCAAACCATATGCGACTGAACGGGACAGGGAGGTAATGACAGTGGCACGTAATGTGCCCTCCGCCACACACCGTTGGGTGGCTTGCGGAGTATAACTGTGGATGTAGATATCCTAAAATTTTTCGATGTGTTTTTCATATGGAAAATTCATGAGTCGCTTTGTTTTCCATAAGCCTGAGTGCCCCCACAAATAAAGTGATAGGCAGTCACAAAGAGGAAAAAAAAAATTTATAACACCTTAAATTTTCTGGGTTTTGTATTCTGGCGTGATTATCATCTAAAGCTCCAATGCAATGAGGAAATATTGCATACCATTCAAATCCATGAGATATATCAATCCATTTTTCTTCATTTGGTATTAGCATTGCAATGTCTTTTGATTTCATCCAGATACCTTTACATGATTGAAGAATTATCCCAGATATAGTTGATTTTCCAAATTTATGTGGATAGTGTATTGTCACCACTGAAAAGTGGATAGTGTATTGTCACTACTGAAAAAACGCTTGTGAGACACATGAAGCAGAAACAGTCTGTGAAAGAGTGACTACAGCACTAATGTACTCTACCGCTCGATGACCTGAACTCTCTTGAAATTTGATCACGCTTTAGCATTTGTCACTGCAGATTGCATCTGAACTTAGTCAAATTGGTTGTACTGTTAACTGTTTTATGTTTTAGTGACTAAAGAGCCACAGAGTGTAGTATTACTGTGGTTGAAAATTTTGTTTGGAAAATGTGGTTTCTTTTCATCCAGTATAGAACTGTACCTGTTGATTCCTCCATCTTAGAGGGAGGAATGTGAAAATGAAATAAATGACACACAATGTGAGCCTTATCAAGTGGCAAAAACAAACCCCAAAAAAGATTTGCAAAACTGGCTCCAAGGAATAGAAAATGAGAAAGAATTCACATTGATTATGCTATACCATTGTGGAAAGCATCCGTTATTGAAGAAGACTAACTGGGGAGCAGAGAACAAGCAAGATTCTCTACAGAAAATTCTGATTACTTATCACCCAATGCCAAATCCGATAACTGGAAAATCACCTGCTGAACTGCTACGTGATCATCAGCCCAGGATCACTTTTTACTGATTGTTCCATCAAAAGAGGGGGCAAAGTCAAAGAAAAGTTTAAAGTTCCAGGTTGATGATCAGGTGTATGCCAAAAATTACTCAGTTTGTCAAGTGTATCATCGTGGATGATACACTTGTGAGCAGTGTGAAAGAGCCACATGGAACTGACAAAACGCATCAAAACCAACTCTTAAAATGCAACATCTGGAAGAATAGTGGGCAACGCAGAACTGAAGATGAATGGTACTTAATTTGATTGCATCCTAAACCAGCAATAGAACAGGAAGAAAATGGGCATAGGATACTTTACAGACTGAACCAGAAATGAAATGTACATAAACCCTATTTGGCTGGGAGTCCCCTTGTGGGGAGTCCAGCGGCTAGGTTCAAATCTCTTCATTTGCTGCCACTTCAGCAACTTGTGCATCTGTGATGATGAAATGATAATGAGCGCGCGCGCCCACACACACACACACACACACACACACACACACACACACACACACACCTGAGGAGAAAATCCCCTACCCGGCTAGGACCCCTTGATCAACAGTCAGCAATACGAAACACAAGACTATGAGATACTGATATAGAAGCAGAAAACACGAAGATTGAGGGGCCACCTACTGAACTTAAGAGATCAACAAGAATGCCTTAAAATGCGGTTCACTACAGTCCGTCCTCAAATTAACTGGGGAGGAAATGTTGTATTTGAACTTTTATATAGTTTAAGAGAATTTCTATGCATATATGGAACCATCATGACTTTCAGTTTTGTGTCAGTTGTTATTTTGCTATATTCTGTAGGTTACAGTTTCATTTCAGTATTACATCTGTTTTGTTTTAATAATGTGTATATTAATATACCGGGTATTTCAAGGATTATAATTATGTGATCTCTAACCAAATAACATATTAAACACTGTAGTGGGAACTTTGCTGTGTAGCTTGTCATTTCCACTGAATAAAAACAACAGCCTCAAACATATAAAATTGTGTTATAAAACTGAGAGGCTTTTTAGTGAAACACTGGAAATATTTATTTGTTTTGAGCACCTACAGTCTCCTACAGAGTGAGGTGACACACTGGTTAAAAGATTGACTTTCACATTTTGGTGTAACAGATTTAACAGCTCCATCTGGCACTCTAGATTTCGGTTATTTTTGGTTTACCATAACGCTATAGGTGATTGCCAGTATGGTTTCATTAAATCAGTGATTACTAGCGACCTGAAAATGTAACATCCATTTTTGGTGAAATTCTCATCTGTTTTTGGCAAATTGTAATTTTTTTTTACTTGTAAATGATTAGATGCACACTCTTAAAAGATTATCACACTTTGTGTCTGAAGAAGCTTTTATTTAAATTGACTGTTAAAAAAAAAGTGGTGATTTGAGAGCTTTTAGATGGGAATGTTTGCTTTTGCAAAAACTTCCAACAGCTTATGGTTGGCCATGGGGCATGATGGGAATTAGTATGCACATGTGCCTTGTTGTCAGCCGTTTGCACATGAAAATATCACGGTGCAGCATGCCTTAGTGTATAGCGCTTGTGAAAGTCTACTGTGCAAGAACAGCCCAACTGCAATTCAAAAGAAGTTTGCGAACGAGTTCAAGCTGAAGACATCAGGTCCAAGTGTGCTAACAATCAAGAATTTGATTTGCAAGTTTGAGAGAATGGGCAGTGTTCGTGATGACAGTTTTCGTGATGACAGTGTTCGTGACGACAGTGTTCGTGACGACAGTGTTCGTGACGACAGTGTTCGTGACGACAGTTGTCTAAAACTGGTGAAAATGTCTGAAAACATCGAGAAGACGTGCTGTGTTTCAAACCAGACCCAGGAAATCGGCCAGACAAGCTGCACAACAGGTGGAAATCAACCGGGAGACACTGCAACAAATTTTTGTTGAAGGACTGCATCTCTTCCCGTACAAAATGCAAATCCATCAGTCAGTAAGCCCCAGGGCCATGGAACAGTGGTTGTGTTTTGCCAACGCTATTGTCCACAGAATTGACAAAGAGGACTTTGATATGAATATGGTTTGGTTTACCAATGAAGCCCACTTTCATTGGAATGTGTTCATCAGTAAGCAAAATTGGCCCACTTGGGGGACTGAGAATCCACATTTTGCAATCGAGAAGTCTCTTCACCCTCAATGGGTGACTGTGTGGTGTGCAATGTCGTCTCACGGAATAATTGGTGCAATATTCCTTGATGGCACGGTGACTACTAAACTGTATGCGGAGATTTTGGAAGATGATTTCATCCCCATTATCGAAAGTGACACTGACTTCGACAAGGTGTGATTCATGCAAGATGGAGCTCGACCCCATAGAAGCAGTAGACTGTTTGATGTTCTGGAGGAGCATTTTGGGGGCAGCGTTCTCACTCTGGGGTACCCATAGGCCACTGGCATTTGCTTTGATTGGTCATACATACCATTCTACTATCCAGAATTGGCTTGGCACTGGAGTATTGGGTGTATTCATAACATTGTTGCATTTGTCACTTGAGCCGGCCACTGTGGCCGAACGGTTCTAGGTGCTTCAGTCCAGAACCGCACTACTGCTGTGGTCGCAGGTTCGAATCCTGCCTCGGGCGTGGATGTGTGTGATGTCCTTAGGTTAGTTAGGTTTAAGTAGTTCTAAGTCTAGGGGACTGATGACCTCAGATGTTGAGTCCCATACTGCTTAGAGCCATTTGAACCATTTGTTACTTGTTATTTTGCAAACCCATTTTTATGCACATCATCTTTCCAAATTGGGCTACACCAGATGTGCAATAGTAGTTGCCCAAAACTGGTCACATTTCAATACTTATATACAGACTATCACACAAACTGTTCAAAACCCCACAATTGGCATGGCACCATTTCATATCTAGCACACTGATACCTTGTTATATTCATGCAATATTATTATTATTATTTTACAAACATTATCTTTCTAAATTAAACATCACCATATGTCGTACAATACAGTTTTGATATTTGTATCATGAAAATAAAGTAATTTCAAACTATCTCTGATAAAGTAGTTAATCTGGATACAATTCACTATGAAATGACTATGAAATGGTATTTCTTAGGTAATTTCGGATTTTTTCAGTTTGAGACAATTTGCATCTGTATTCGCATTTATCTAAATGCAAATTTTTCATGTCCCTTCTGATTACTAATTCCTTCCCTATTTCGTTCAATCCATGTTAGTGCTCAATGTTGACACAGGCAGACTTCTTGGGACATGTTAAAGAGTGCTAGAGTAGGAAGCACTGTTGTGTTGTTTGTATGATCTTACGAGATCAGCTCCATGACTGCAACTGAGAATGGAATTTCTGTGATAACTCCTGGGCCTAGAGGACATTTACATTTGGCCCTAATATTGTACTGTCACAGTATTTTATCTTGAGCATGCACCTGACCTGTATTTCTGTATATATCAGTCCTCAACTGTGGACAAAAAGAGAAGATCAGGAGATGCTCCAGCGGTTTGAAATCTGGTAAACAATCAATCCAGTTTCTTGGCCAATGTGCTGGAGCGTTGTAGTAACAAAATCTTTCACAGTGACATCCGTCTTAAAAAAAACTTACTCGATCTACCTATACCGAGACATATCACTGTAAGCTTTGTTCACAACTGCTACTCATCCAGTAATTGGTCAGCATACATTATCATAATATCATGAATACAATAACATTTGGTGGAAGTGGTTGGGGGTGGAATTAGGCAGCAAAAAAGCTGAAACTATGTTTTACGAGTGGATGCTGAAAAGTAGTGCCTCTGAATTTTTTTTATGTGAAAAATATTAAGCTTTTTAAATAAAACAAATGTTATTAACATTCTACAGCTTCATTCTTTGTGTCTACGTATTTATATCTCAACATAGTCATCCTGGCGATGAACACATTTCTCCCAGTGAGACCAGTTTGTTGATACTATCACTGTAGAATTTTGACTTTGTTATGTTAATTATTTTTTGGTGCTAAGTCTTTTTTCTGTCAGTGTATACTGACAAAAATTACAGATAAATTTTAAAAAATATCTAGTAATGGGTATTGTCAGCTCCTGGCTCCTAGAGAACAGGTTATTTCCCAACTGTGACAAGACCCACAGTGTATACGGTTTCTGGCACACAACTCTGTACAAGCAAAATTTTAGTGTCACTGGATGGCCAAACAATCAGTAATGTCAGTCATTTTAATTTTGACAGAAAATAAATGTGAAAATTTTCTTGGCTGTATCACATTCAGTATCTCTTTTAGAAACTTAGTACTGTGGTCTATAATGATGAGAATAATCTGCACTGTCACTGACATTGAAATCTAAAAGCTTATTGTCATTCTATTATCTCCAATAATATACTATATAAAGCGCTGTGCTTCCACAAAGAATATTTTTAACCCAGGGAAGCAAGATTCGGAACATTCAGGCCATTCTGAATTTTCATGATAGCAATATGACAACCAGTGTGTGTGTGTGTGTGTGTGTGTGTGTGTGTGTGTACTCTCATATGGTATTTGTTTTTGATAATATTAACTGCAGAATTCACTCAACAAAGAGTTGACAGAAAAATTATTTTCACTTCATTAACACTTCCTTAATCATCGTGGAGAAAGTTGTGCACTATCCTGCAGGTTCCATTATCAATAGGATTCCAGCAGAACTTTAATATGTGGCTAATACATCCAGTTATTCGAATTTAAGTTGAAAGGCTTTTTTGAGGCACATTCATTTTATTCCACACAGGAGTTTATCACAGTAGTTTACAGTTTTATACTGTGCGTTATTTATTTGTATATACTATCAGAAATATTGTGTTTTGAGGTAATTTTTAAGTTTTTGTCAGCCTTCAGTGAGTTATGTATTGACTCATTTCTTTATTACATGGCTTTTGCTCAAATGGCCATGTATAACTTGAGAAATTAGTGAATGAAACTGGATGATGCGCATCAGCAAACTTGTTTCAAGTTCAGTGCATAACTTTCTTATAATGTCTGTACACTCTCAAAAATCTGCAGAAGTTGATTTTATCATTCCCAAATTTTGCAGCTGATGTCATCCAGAAATTCCTTGATGTGCTGATGGATTATATTCTTTTGCTTGCATAGCATTCATTATATTCAGCAAGTGGGAAACCAAATAAATTTTTCTGTTGAATTGTGCAGTGTACAGGGCAAACATGCAGGTCAAAATTCTTCAGTTTGCTTTCATACTCCCAACTAATGTTTTCTCAAAACCAGACCAAAAAAACTACCTCCTGTGCTGTGGCAGTAAGTTCAAAGGGTTGGTTAGAGAGAGAGAGAGAGAGAGAGAGAGAGAGAGAAAGAGAGAGAGAAATGCTGTTTGTGATATTTGTTGTTAGTTATTCTTCTACATGTAGTAACTTGTCATTTAAGTACATACATTACAGCTGTTAACAATAGAATTCAAAATGACAGTGAGCTTACAAAAAAATGTATCTGATTCTCACACCAGTCTTCTCCTAGGTGACCTGTGTCCAGCAAATAAAGAAGCATTTTTTAATGAAATCATACCAGTAATGCAAGTTTTCCAACCTAAAGTCACAATTTTTATTCAAACAAAAGTGGATTTCTTTCATACTACTGCTGTCAATTACAAATAATTTTATCAGTTTAAGTGATAATGTTTTGACAAACTGTCTTATAGGTCAGTAGCTATTGCCTTCATTTCATCACAGTCATATTTATCAAATCTGCCACATGATTTTCTGCACAATAATGATCTAAAGTGAATTTACTACTGCTGTTTAGTATTTTATTGCACACTGAACATTTTGCGTAACCATTCATGTCCCTGCATGTTGCATTAAAAGTTGTTGGTGAATCTGTAGTCATTACTACTCGTTTTGCCTGCTATCTCTAATTGGATTTAAAATCTTTGATGCAACAGCTAACATGTATAACAGCTGCGGAATATTATTAGTCTGGAATGTATGATGATAAACACATTTAGTCTGGTCCTATTGGAGGTGTTGTGCCATTGCCTTCCCCTGACCTTTGAATTGATTCACTCAATCAGTTATTGGGGATCTGCAGATCATCACGGACTCTAAAACTGCAGTGCAGCTTGTGTGTGTGTGTGTGTGTGTGTGTGTGTGTGGGGGGGGGGGGGGGGGTTTCATATCATTGCCAGAACTGAAAGAAGTTAGAAGTAACAGAAAGAAAAATCATTGGGACAAGTAGCAATAGAACCCTAGACCTGTAGATTTGTAGTCTGACATTCATCCACTGAGCCATTCATTTAAATGCACTACAGTAATTAACAATAATATTTCACCACAAGTGGAAGATGACACCTGACGATCCTGTTTCTTTATGGTGCCAATAATACACCAATGAAGCACATCATTAAGACCACCTGCTTAATAGCTTGTTTGTCTGTCTTTGGAACAAAACACATAACTGACTTTGCATATCAGGGAGCCGAGGGTTTCTTGGTAGGTTTGTGGATGTATGTGGCATTAGATGTCGGTGCACAGGTCATGTAACACGTAAGTAATTGGCTGCTGATCTGGGTACAGGGTGTTGGCACTCGATAGCGACCTAGATGGGTTCCACAGGATTTACGTCAGGCAAATTTTGTCATTGGGACATCAATGTGAGTCCACTATAATACTCCTTAAACCTTTTCAGCATGGTTCTGGCTCCAAGACACAGACAATTATACTGCTGAAAGATGACCTCACCATCAAGGAAGACATCAAGCATGAAGGGATGCAGGTGGTTCGCAGCAGTCAGCGTATGTTTGATTACTACTGCAGGTCCTATGCAGGCACAGGAGAATGTCTCCCACTGCATAATACTGCTCCCAGCAACCTACGTCCATGGCACCCTGCACATTTTGAGCCGCCCTTCACCTCGGTAATGGCATTTGTGCAGATGACCATTGACATAGTGCAGCAGAAATGATTCAGTGGGATTCTCCCAAAGAGCCAGCACGTTTCCATTGAACAACAGTCAAATCCCAATGGTCCTGTGCCCACTGCAGTTGTAATTGAAGATGTGATTGGGTCAACATGTGAACATGTGGGGATGTTCTGCTGTGGAGCTGTGTGTTCAACCATGTACAGTGAACAGTGTACTCTGAAACACTTCTGCATGCAACAGCATTGTGCTCTGTATCCAGAGATGCCACATCTCACCACCTATCCTACTTTACAGAGCAGACAAGCCTCCAAAACCTGCATCCTGTGAAAAGTCGTGGATGTCCAACCATTTAGTGCCCAGTGACAGTTTCACAGTCCTTCTACCTCTTTCCGTAGATGCTCACAACAGCAGCATGTGAACATTCAAACAGCTTTGCTGTTTTCAAGATACTTCTTCACAGGCTCTGTGTGATGATAATCTGGCCTTTGCCAAAGTCACTTATCTCAATGGATTTTCCTATTTGCAGCCCATATCTGCTTGTGTCTGCTCCACTTGCATACTTTTATTACTGCATCGTGTGCCAAAATACCACCAGATAGGATCCAACATCGAGGCCAACAGTGGTCATAATGTTTTGGCTCATCAGTGTATGATGTATGTGCTCACCACAAATACAATATAAAATGTGAAACATAACAAACTCCACCTAATGATAAGACACAATTGTAACTGTAGTAGACAAATGAATTAACAGATGTAGAAAATTATTGTTATACAAGGGTTGGAACTTTAATAGTGGCAACTATTTATTTACAGCTTGTACAAAATAGATACGTGTTTGAGTTTTACTGACCTTCAGAGTAGTCATCAGCATTGTGTATAACCCATTGCCGGCAATGTAGAAGTCGTAGGATACTCCTAGCAGTGCCAGTTGTGTTGACAGTTCGAGTGGCACGGTCTATTGCCCGACGAATTTGTAGCAGTTCTGAAGCGAATGCTGTGAAGTGTTTACTTCAGTTTAAAAATCGAGTTGAATTTACGAGGGCTTACGTCAGGGGAGCACCGTAGGTGGTATAGCACTTAGCAGCCTGATCAGTCAAACAAATCAGTAACAGCTTGCACTGTATGTGCTTGAGCATTGTCCTGCAGAATGATGGTCAGGTCCTGCAGAAAGTGTATCACTTCTGTCTCTATGCTGTTTATTTTTCAGACACAACATACGACCAGCTTAGAGACAGAAGTGATACACTTTCTGCAGGACCTGACCATCATTTTGCAGGACAATGCTCAAGCACATACAGTGCAAGCTGTTACTGATTTGTTTGACTGATGGAGCTGCTAAGTGCTATACCATCTACTGCACTCCCCTGACCTAAGCCCTTGTGAGTTCAACTCGATTTCTAAACTGAAGGAAACACTTCATGGCATTCGCTTCAAAAGTGCTACAAATTTGTCGGGCAATAGACCACGCCGCTCGAACTGTCAACACAATTGGCACTTCTAAGAGTATCCTATGACTCCCACATTGCTGGCAGTGGGTTACACACAATGCTGGTGACTACTTTGAAAGTCAGTAAAACTTTGAAACAAACATATGTTTTGTATGAGCTTTAAATAAATAGTTGCCACTATTAAAATTCCAACCCTCATAGATCATATCAAAAACCAGTGTTTTGCTGACAGACTAATCTCTTTAAACAGGGAAAGACCTCTGTGGCTCCCTCTTTTAACATATATAAGTAAGTTTTGCTGCAAAGAACTTTCAAGGACACTGCAAAAGAAAGACAGTAATAAATGTAAAGATAAAACCAAATGCTGGTTGTGTGGAATTATTGCTATTGAAGTAAACAAGTAAACAAACAAAAATGTGTCGTTTCACTGGCAGCATTGGTAATTTTGTAATAAGTTTTATACATATTCATAAGAATTAATATGTTTCTGCTTCAGTTGCAATTAATTTGTGTCTAGTAAAACTGGCGGACATGAATAAGTGTCGTGAATTCTCATTGTGTACATTGTATTGCATTGTTTCTTAATTGTATTTCATTTGACTTTAAAAATTACTTGTTTGAATTTAAAACAGTTTTATATCATAAACTAATCTTCTGGTTACCTCATTAGAATGAAGACCCTATGATTGAAGTAAATTTCACATCTGTTGAAATCTTGCTGCAAGATAACATCAACGACGTCATAGTTTTGAGCTGCCTGATCTTTGTTAATCAGTTTCTCTTACATACACTCTACGCTTTCATCCATGTATGATCCCTTTAACACAATTTTTATTCCCGCATTGTAAGTGTGTGATTAAATTGAAATGTTTAGACGATTTATTAATCATTGTCATAGTCTAACAGCAGCTAGATTCATCAGCCAATATAACTATGCTACAACTAAAATAGAACCTGTGTCATAAAATGAAAATTTTGGAATTGTTTGCTGTTGATATCCCTTGCATAAAGACTTTTTCAGCAGTCTAGACAAAATTTTCTCAATTGGTTGCTCAGTCGCAGTCTTAATACCTGCTAAATCTATTCAGTATATTGTGCAGTACTGAATGTAGATACAAATCGGAAAATCTGCTATGGCATCATTAAATTCAAAAATTGAGTGTGAATCATTGATACTGTAGGGACTTTGGCCTACAAATACAATATCTAAAGGTCATGTATGGATTTAATTTGTGCTTGATAGATGGTTGCCTTTGAACATACAGAAAAAGACAAAGATCTTGAGTATTTTTAACTTTTAAGTGTGAAGGACTGGAAAATGACATGATACTGAATTTATGTATTTTGTTTCAGATATGTCATAACAGATCTGGGGAAATCAATCCAAAGAAAATAAGTGCACTTGTTGATGCATATGTTACAAAGTACAGATACCTGAAAAAGAAACAACTTGGTTCCCAGAGAAAACAGTCAAAACCGTAAGTTAAAACTTGAATTTGACTTTTATACTGTTTTTTTACCAAATATCATGAAGTAGTATATTTTTGATCAAGTAATGAATGTGCATGTCCTTGTAAATTGATATTTGTGATTGTTAATGGAATGGAATCAAGTGTGCTTTTAATCAAAGCTGTAATTTGGCCATGGAGGATAACTTTAACTGTGTATAGTACTGCATGCAAATTTTCTTACATAATGCAGCTGGATCATTCCATGTCAGATTGCCATATTTTGGAACATTTTCCTGCTCGACCATCATGGATTTTGATGAAATTTTATGTGAACATTCACACATTCCTGATTGCAAATTGGTAAAGTTTAACATTCATCAAAGTAATACTGACTAAGGTAGTCACTTGTTTGACTCGTGCATGACTTTGCGCAGTGAGAGCGTGAATTTCTGGTGACCTAGAGCTGTTAAATATTTAGGTTAATATTTTGTTGAAAGAGATTAAATTTGGCTGTCTTGTACAACTTTATGCTATCTCTTAAGAATAGTAATGAAAAGAATTTTATGAAACATATACAGTCAGATAATTTTGAACAAAAACACAAAAAAAAAAGGCACCCAAAAACATTTTGATGTTTGGTTTCCTACGTCTCAGGGACTAAAGGTATGATGAATGTGAAACGTGTCATGTAGTAACCTAAGCATACAAGGTTTTGAAGTATAAAGTTTAATTTATATGTTTGAATAGATTTAGCAAAAAACAGTGTTCTGTAAAACTTTTCAAACAGGGTTCATTAGAAAAACCATGGTTGTAACCACCAAAAACGGTATATTTGATTGCCCAACGCAAACTAACAATGCCAGATAATTTGAATCGAAGCTGGGAGCAGAAACGACAGCATGAAAAAATGTAAACTATGGAGCCTGCTGAACATGATACTTAATGCACAATAGGTCGGTAGCACAAGGATGTGGAATACAAAATTTCATTCACCCACTGTTTTCCAAGAATCGACAGATTTGTTAAAAACAGAACAATTTCAGGAAACGCTGGAAATAGGGTATATTCGACACTTCTTTTACAAATACCATTTTCTAGTAAAGCTTCAAACCCAATAAACCAGTCTCATTCGAAACAACGTATATTAAACGCTCCCAGAACAGTGGGTTAATTTCCAACACGAGCTATCAATACTACACACAGTGAAGCAAACTAGCTAGGAAAGTCACATTGCGAATAAAGTTTTAAATTTGGCTTCTTACATCTTGTTGATTAAAGGATGATAAACATGAAACTTTCGTCACAACAACGTAGTAATATAAGATTTTCCAATTGAAAACTTTATTCACAGTGTGACTTTCCTGGCTAATTTCCTTCAGTGTGTGTAGTATTTGGTAGCCCATGTTGGAAATTAAACCCACAGTTCTCGGAGTGCTAAAAACACGTTTCAAATGAGACTGGTTTACTAGGTTTAAAGCCTTAATAGAAAATGGTATTTGTAAAAGAAGTGTCGAATATACCCTATTTTCACCGTTTCCCCAAAATTGTCACCTTTTTGATAAATTTGTAGATTTTTAAAAAATAATAGGTGAATAAAATTTCATATTCCACATCCGTATGCTACTGACCTATTCCGCATGTTTTTTGGCATTTAAGCCCATGGTCTTTCTAAAGAGGCCAATTTGGAAAGTTTTATAGAATACACATTTTTGCAAAATCACATAAAAAATAATGCATTTTTGATCTCGTTACAAAACCTTCCAATTTGCACTTCTTTCATTCAGCATAGGAAAGAGGTACATAAATGAAACTTTATATTTGAGAACCTTGTGTGGTTAGGTTACTACATGCAAAGTTTTACATTCGTCATACGTTTAGTCCGTGAGATGTAGTAGGTGGTTGCATTAATTTCATAGCGTTTTTGCTTTGCTCGTTGGTATGACGGTTGCTTTGCGTTTATTTATTATTAATATCATTATTTTTTATTTGTAGTTCACTGTTGCTATTTGAGTTTAGATATTGTCATTTCGTGATAGTGAGTGTAGCTGTGGATGCTAGAAAGTGGAATGGCAAGTGGAGAAGTAGGAACATTAGTGACATTTTTCTGGTTGAGTTCAATAGAGGCACGACAGCGGCAGCGACCGGCAGAAACACTTCTGCCATGTATGGGGATAATGCCATTGGACAGAGCATAGCAAGGAAGTGGTTTTCTCATTTTAAGGAGGATCGTTTTGACATTTGTGACTCTCCATGTTCCAGAAACCCTTTGGGGTTTGACAAAGATCATGTAAACACATTACTCCACAATGATCTACATCATTGTACTTGAGAACTGGTAATTGAGATGAATTGTGATCATTCCCACAATGTGTGACATTTGCGTCCAATGGGGAAGGTTCAAAGATCGGGTGTATGGGTGCCAAATTCACAAATATCAGTGGGTGGTGGCTGTATGTGCATCTCTGTGTGCTTGTCATCAATTGAACAACACCAACCATTCCTATCCTGTATCATTACTGGTGATGAGAAATGATGTTTTTATGTTAACAGAAGGAAGAGAAAAGAATGGTTGAGCCCAAACAAAGCAGTAACTCACTGTAAAAAGACCTATGTGCATCCACAAAAGATAAATGTTATGCATCTGGTAGAACAGCGACGGTGTGGTGTACTACAAATTGCGTCCCCAATGTGTAACTGTCACTGGTGACATTTATTGTTAACAACTGAGATGTCTTGCAAACACAGTCCAAGAACAACAACCAGAAAGACTGCATGAAGTAATGCTACTCCACAATATCGCCCATCCATATTCAGCTAGACTGACAAGAAAAACAGTGTACAGGAGTGGGTTTGGGAAGTCATTCCACACCCACCTTATTCACCTGATCTTGGGCCCTCAGATTTTCACCTTTTCCACTCTCTATTGAACAACCTTCAAAAAACTTCCTTTCCGGATGAAAATATGCTCCGAGCATGGCTCAACAAGTTCTTTGCCTCAAAACCACCTGATTTCTACAGTTACGGAATCTGAAAGTTACCTCAGCATTGGCAGACTGTGGTAAATAGTGATGGTCTTCTCATTATTATTCTTAAGAGAACACACAAATGTGCACAAAATTTCCTTATTTCTTTCAACAAAATATTGCCCGATAAATAACAGCTCAAAGTTGCCAGAAAATCGCTCTCTCTATGCGCAAAGTTGTGCATGGAGTCAAACAAGTGACTCTGTCTTTGTCAGTATTACTTCAACAAGCATTAAACTTTAACATTGTTCATTGGAGATGTGGGTGAATGTTCACATAAAATTTCAACTAAATCTTTGATGTTCGAGGAGGCTGGCTTTGGTGAGTTGGCATGTCACTGCTTGAGATAAGCACTGACTAACAAACGCATTTATAACTGTCATGAACTGAACATACTGCAGCAACTGAGCTCCAGAATAGTGTTTGTGGTGGTGGTGGTGGTGGTGGTGAAGGTGAGAAAAAGAAGTATTAATGGTAACAACACCAAAAAGAGCACAAACATATTTCGATGTTTCAGGCGCTTTCCTGGTACCAGTTTGATTTTGACATGCATCATCTAGGATAGGCAGTTCCAGCTTGTCCACCTGCCAGGAAGCAGCTGGGCAGGCATGAGCATAGGTGGGCAGACAACTGATGCGCAGGCAGTCTTGTAGTCGGGCCATAGCGTAAACAGTCGTACTACACTGACCAAACACAGGCAGCCAGCAGTAGGCAAGCAGGCCACACATGGGCAAGGCGCATGCATTCAGACCATCTAGTGGGTAGCCCACAAATGTGCTTAAGGGTGGACATGGGCTCTTTTGCCACCATAGGGCATGCTTTGGAATGGTCTGAACTAAAAGATGCAGTTGATATGCCTTGTGTGTGTGTGTGTGTGTGTGTGTTTTTACATTAGAACTCTTTCTGTTTTAATAGAAGTTCTCGTATAAAGATATCTGCTGGTTGTCAAACTGTGAAGAATATAAAAGAAATAACAGTGACATGTTTATATATGTGCGGAGGCTGTGTTGGTTCTTGATGCTTACATTTCCTGCTGTCAAGTAATTATTTGATGTGTCTGAAAGATTTCCATGCGAGCTGTGGCGTATGCTGTTAGAGAAGATCAGTGCCTTGAATGGTTTATTCATCTGGTTGAAAAAATTATAGGTCATATTCTGTATAGATGTTTTAACTAGTCAATTGCAGCAAAGCAGAGATTAGTATTAATACTTTAGCAATAGCTGAGAAGAAAACATTGTGTAACTGAAACGAACTGTTGGTGTAATATTTTTTGTAGGCTGATCGACAAGATGTTCTTTCTTATCTCTAGGCCATCTACAAACACATAAAGTAAACGCCTGTGAGGTTGAAATTTTTTTTTGTTTGTAAATTTGTGTGTCTCAGGCTGTAGATCCGACTTTAGCTTTATTGTTAGTAATTTCATGAAAGATGAAGTTCTTTATGTTTGACGTCATATGTTTTTTTTATGCAATTAGAGGAAATTAGGTAAGGTAAGGTGTCCTAAAGCTGGTGGTGCTGTTTTCCTGTTATACACTTCCATTTTGAGTTAGAAAATAACTTTCACAAGCAGCACTTTTGGACTGAAAACAAATGTGCACACAGTTCCAGAACGTTTGCCACGTTTATAAAGATATTGACTTTGTATCCAGTAAATTTGTGTTACATAAACACAAAATTGTGCCCCGTCTGATAGATTATTCATTATAATCATATTTATTGTAGGAAGATAATTATTAAGCATTCAATATAATCCATAATATGATATGTTCTGTTCCAAAATACGATGGAGTTGATTGCTACAAGTGATACACTAAATTTTTTTGTTCGTGCATTGAACTTTGTGTTTCTTGCTACTGTTGGCAACAATAGAGCAGTTGTTTTGCTGTATTTCTTGCTGTTGTTGACATTAGGGAACCAAAAAGTATAGACTGTGGTAGGTTTTAAAGACATAAGTTGAGTACTGGATTGTAATGGTGGATACACATGGACTTGTTCAAGTGATACCCAGAGAAAAAAATTCTAGTGTTATTCATCCTGAATCTGTTTTATAGGTATGTATAGGTTACATTTTGACATGTATAATGTAGAATGAAATATTGTGGTCTTAAATTTATATTTTGTGTATATCGTATAATATAAAATTGGAGCAAGTTGGGATACAACAGGATTACTGTGGCACCTTCGTATAAGAAAAAAAAAAAGGCCGTACACCGAAGAAGATATTGCTTCAGCCATCAAAGAAGTTAATGAACCCATAAATGTCACTGAGCCAGTTCACAACATTTCTAAATATGCCAGCCATGTTGCCTTTCTGTGATGGAGGTGAAGTTGAAGCAAACGGTTCTTGAAGAATTAGTGTAACCTCTCATTGAGTGAATCTTCAGCAAGTTTTTAGAATTTACTCCTTCAGAGAATAAATAAAACTGACAAATCTGTGATCAAGCATGTTCTGATATACCAATTTCCACAGGTAATATCCTCATAAGAATACAGTAAACTCACTTCTGAAAAAAAGCGTAGACCAAAGGCAGAAGAATTAAAAAACTATACCTGTGTCCAGAGCTGTGGCAAGTACATGAAGGAGATAGCAAATGGAGATTGATTCTGATTCTGATTCTGACCTCTCTTTGAAGAGTGACGAGAGATTGGCTGTTGTAGCAATCAGGTAACTTGCTCGTGAAACTGTGAAGACATTTACAATGTATACAAAAGAAGAAAAAAGTAATATCGTTTATAGCAAACTTCACCAAACTATTAGAGCAGCGCAGTGATTGTATACTGAAGAGTATCCAGATCATGCTAAGCACTCAGTCTGTCTTTGCAAACATTATAAAAAAATTTCTAGAAATGGGAAGTGTGGAGAATGAAATGCACCAAGGAAAAAGAAGAGCAAGTATTGAAAGAAATGAAATGAACATTTTAACATCATTAACATACAATTCAAATGTCACTAAAAGGCATCTCAGAAGTATGAGAGTGGTCAACCAAATGAGTGTTCTGTGACTACAACATTCCAGCACATTACATCCTCTTCACATTTCACTGCACCTACAGCTTCATGTCAATGACGCCCAAGCTTGTTTACATTTCTCCAAATATTATCTATGAAAGTGCAAAGTGATGCGACAAATCTATGCAAAATTTTGTTTAAGGAAGAAATATTGTTTACAAATCCTGGGCAAATCAATCTTCGCAATGTTCACTAATCGTCAGCTGAAAATCCACACTGACTCATAGAAGTGGATAGAATCAACACTCTTATTCTATCAATGTTTGGTGCATGTTTTTTCAAAACCTGCATCATTGGTCACTGTGTTATTGACGGGAATCTAAATATACTCAAGTATCTTGAGTTCCTAAGACATGATGTTGCCACAGTTATTGCAATACATCCCATTGGACATCAGTGTGGTGTGGTAACAACATGAACGGATGTCCCATTCCGCACATGTAATGACAGACCCTCTTAAGACAACTTTGGAGGGCATTGAAATGATTGTTTAGGGAGCTGAAAATGGTCTGTATACCCACCAGACTTAACACTTCTATACTTTTATCCTCAGAGAAAATTAAAACAACTGACTCCAGAAGTCATGAAATGCCTTATAACAAGGCCTGTGCTGCTGTTAACTCCAGATGAAATTCAGTTGTTTCTATGAACCACTTCATAGCCTATGACAATGCTACAGCACTGCTATCTTGATACTGCACTACTGGCCATTAAAATTGCTACACCAAGAAGAAATGCAGATGATAAACGGGTACTCATTGGACAAATGTATTATACTAGAACTGACACGTGATTACATTTTTACAGAATTTGGGTGCATAGATCCTGAGAAATCAGTACCCAGAACAACTACCTCTGGCCGTAATAACGGCCTTGATATGCCTGGGCATTGAGTCAAACAGAGCTTGGATGGCGTGTACAGGTACAGCTGCCCATGCAGCTTCAACACGATACCACAGTTCATCAAGATTAGTGACCGGCGTATTGTGATGAGCCAGTTGCTCGGCCACCGTTGACCAGATGTTTTCAGTTAGTGAGAGATCTGGAGAATGTGCTGGTCAGGGCAGCAGTCGCACATTTTCTGTATCCAGAAAGGCCTGTACAGGACCTGCAACACGCGGTCGTGCATTATCCTGCTGAAATGTAGAGTTTCACAGGGATCGAATGAAGGGTAAAGCCATGGGTCGTAAGACATCTGAAATGTTACGTCGACTGTTCATGCGAACAAGAGGTGACCGAGACGTGTAACCAGTGGCACCCCATACCATCACGCCAGGTGATACGCCAGTAAGGTGATGACGAATACACGCTTCCAATGTGTGTTCACCGCTATGTCGCCAAACTCGGATGTGACCATCATGATGCTGTAAACAGAACCTGGATTCATCCAAAAAAATGACTTTTTGCCATTAGTGCACCCAAGTTCGTCGTTGAGTACACCATCGCTGGCGCTCCTGTCTGTGATGCAGCGTCAAGGGTAACCGCAGCCATGGTCTCCAAGCTGATAGTCCATGCTGCTGAAAATGTTGTTGAACTGTTCGTGCAGATGGTTGTTGTCTGGCAAACATCCCCATCTGTTGACTCATGGATAAAGGCGTGGCTGCACGATCCATTACAGCCATGTGGATAAGATGCTTGTCATCTCGACTGCTAGTGATACGAGGCCTTTGGGATCCAGCACGGCGTTCCGTATCACCCTCCTGAACCCAATGATTCGATATTCTGCTAACAGTCATTGGATCTCGACCAACGCGAGCAGCAATATCGCAATACGATAAACCGCAGTCGCGATAGACTACAATCCGACCTTAATCAAAGTTGGAAACGTGATGGTACACATTTCTTCTCCTTACATGAGGCATCACAACAACGTTTCACCAGGCAACGCCGGTCAACTGCTGTTTGTGTATGAGACATCAGTTGGAAACTTTCCTCATGTCAGCACGTTGCAGGTGTCGCCACCGATGCCAACCTTGTGTGAATGCTCTAAAAAACTAATCATTTTCATATCACAGTATCTTCTTCCTGTTGGTTAAATTTCACATCTGTAGCACGTCATCTTCGTGGTGTAGCAATTTTAATGGCCAGTAGTGTATTTGATCAAGTTCCGTAGATGCTGTATCACTGAAGTTCTCTTGGAAGCTTCTTTCAAATGCCACAGAAAAAAGTATGTAGTTCCATTTGAAGAACAAGGAGTCAGTGACGTAATTAGCTTACTAAAAACAATAAAAATTACTTGCAAATGTCAGGATATTCACCATGCTGTCCACTATAACATGGCAAAAACCACACTTCGATATATTTATTCAGTCTAGATATATTTGGGGTGGCCTGTCTTACCTGCCTCATCCTGTATAGAGCAAGCTACTGGTTTCTAATAAAAAATTTGCTTACAGAATAGAAGTTGTTCAGGAGAAAAATAAAAATGACATTTAAAATTTCTTACACAAACTGTTAGGTACTTGATTTTATAGGGTGAATGATCAAAACTAATTGTGGCTTCAGACGGAATGCCTGTCTGGTCCACAAAAAGCTTCAATGGTACATTATACAGGCGATCTTGGAGTCCTTCGTGGTGGCATGTTTGAATAAAATCTTCCTGGGTTTCGATCCGTGTCAGTTCGTATAAAATTCTCCAGATATCAATGGCTATCTCCGCTGTCCTCGTCAGGAGTAAAAGTATTGACTACCAGATCTGGCACAATTTTCTGCTTTTACAGCCCTAATTACAGCCGCTGGCACCAACCATAGAGGGCTGAAAGAACGCGTGCATGGAAGGTGAGCTGGGCAGCTCATGGCAGCTCCAGCCTGCCACAGGACTGAGTGACATCAAGTGGCGCAAGGGGCTGGCGCCACATTAGAAAATTCCACTCCTGCCTCCCTACAAATGTCAATCATCTGTTTTTGCTTCCTTTCGACATACAAAACGTCTCCATGCCCCACTCTATGTGCACCCCTGGTATCTGTTAAAAGTTTTGTTGTTCATTCTAATCTTAGCCACTTATTTTATAACAGAATCCCAGTATATTGACGCATGAGCCAAGAGTCTCGTATTCTCAAACTGTATTTTGTGTTCGTTTTTCAGGCGATGCTCAGCTATGGCCAACTTGTCAAGCTCTCATTGTTTAATGTGTCTCTTGTGCTCAGTAGAGTGCTCTGGAACTGTGCAAATTGACTGACCTATATAGATGCTGCCGCACTCACAAGGGATACCAAATGCACTGGGCAGACAAAGAGCTATGACGTCTGTAATGTTGTGCAGTGTATGTCGTATTTTGGAGGCGGGTTGGAACACTGGTCTCAATCTATGTGCAGTTCACATCCTAGCTTGTGCTCACTACCCCTCTGTATGGCAGGAAAGCTGCCGGCTTGGTTGCTTCTGCCAAATCGCTAGGTGTCCTCTTTTGGTGGCACCTGAAAGCGTTTGCAATGTCTCTTGCTATAACCATTCTCTCTGAACACGTGTCTCAAATTCTGTGATTCAGACTGTAGGTGGTCATCATCAGAAATTACTTTTGCTCTGTGTATTTACATGTTCAGGACTGCTTTCTTGTGCACAGGGTAGTGAAAAATACCAGTGTTCAAATATCAATCAATGTGCATCAGTTTCTTGTGCACTGAATGACCAAGCTGGCCTCCTGCCTTCTGCTCAACTAAAACACCCAAGAATGGTAGCTTGCCACCCTTCTCCATCTCGAAGGAAAATTTGATGTTGGTATGGACAACATTCATGTGATTGATGAACTGCTGCAGTGTATTTTTACCATCAGGCCATATCAGGAAGGTGTCATCAACTTACTTTAGGAAGCAAGATGGACACAACATCATGTAGTTCAGAGACTGCTTCTGAAACTGCTCTATGAAGAAATTTGCGGCTGCAGGAGACAGTGGTGAGACCACCCATCATCTCATAATATTTGTCATGTTACAAGAAGTATGTTGTTAGAACATGACGGAACAACTTGACAACACCAGGTGGAAACTGTTGGGCCAAAAGATCCAGCGTGTCTTGTACTGGAACCCTCATAAAATGTGTCACAACGTCCAGACTAACCATTATATCATTTCAGATTATTTTCATTTTCTTGAGTGTTTCCACAAATGTCTGTGAATTTACAACATAGTGTTCACAGTGCCCCAGTTTTGGTGCTAATAATCTTGCAAGATGTTTTGACAGTAGATGAGCGAGCTGATTGCACTAACAGTGGGCCTAAGAGGGACATTTTCCTTATGTATCTGTGGGAGTCCATAAAGCCTGGGAGGTCATGTGGGGCGAGGCATTAATTTCTTCATCACTTTGTTTAGTAAACCAGAGTCCTTTAATAACTTTCCTGTCTTTATGCCTATGGCCTGTGTCAGGTTGTGACTAAGTTTCCAGTATGCATTATCTTCTAATAAATGTAGCATCTTCTACATCTACATCTACATTTATACTCTGCAAGCCACCCAACGGTGTGTGGCGGAGGGCACTTTATGTGCCACTGTCATTACCTCCCTTTCCTGTTCCAGTCGCGTATGGTTCGCGGGAAGAACGACTGTCTGAAAGCCTCCGTGTGTGCTCGAATCTCTCTAATTTTACGTTCGTGATCTCCTCGGGACTTATAAGTAGGGGGAAGCAATATATTCGATACCTCATCCAGAAACGCACCCTCTCGAAACCTGGCGAGCAAGCTACACCGCGATGCAGAGCGCCTCTCTTGCAGAGTCTGCCACTTGAGTTTGTTAAACATCTCCGTAACGCTATCACGGTTACCAAATAACCCTGTGACGAAACGCGCCGCTCTTCTTTGGATCTTCTCTATCTCCTCCGTCAACCCGATCTGGTACGGATCCCACACTGATGAGCAATACTCAAGTATAGGTCGAACGAGTGTTTTGTAAGCCACCTCCTTTGTTGATGGACTACATTTTCTAAGGACTCTCCCAATGAATCTCAACCTGGTACCCGCCTTACCAACAATTAATTTTATATGATCATTCCACTTCAAATCATTCCGCACGCATACTCCCAGATATTTTACAGAAGTAACTGCTACCAGTGTTTGTTCCACTATCATATAATCATACAATAAAGGATCCTTCTTTCTATGTATTCGCAATACATTACATTTGTCTATGCTAAGGGTCAGTTGCCACTCCCTGCACCAAGTGCCTATCCGCTGCAGATCTTCCTGCATTTCGCTACAATTTTCTAATGCTGCAACTTCTCTGTATACTACAGCATCATCCGCGAAAAGCCACATGGGACTTCCGACTCTATCTACTAGGTCATTTACATATATTGTGAAAAGCAGTGGTCCCATAACACTCCCCTGTGGCACGCCAGAGGTTACTTTAACGTCTGTAGACGTCTCTCCATTGATAACAACATGCTGTGTTCTGTTTGCTAAAAACTCTTCAATCCAGCCACACAGCTGGCCTGATATTCCGTAGGCTCTTACTTTGTTTATCAGGCGACAGTGCGGAACTGTATCGAACGCCTTCCGGAAGTCAAGAAAAATAGCATCTACCTGGGAGTCTGTATCTAATATTTTCTGGGTCTCATGAACAAATAAAGCGAGTTGGGTCTCACACGATCGCTGTTTCCGGAATCCATGTTGATTCCTACATAGTAGATTCTGGGTTTCCAAAAACGACTTGATACTCAAGCAAAAAACATGTTCTAAAATTCTACAACAGATCGACGTCAGAGATATAGGTCTATAGTTTTGCACATCTGCTCGACGACCCTTCTTGAAGACTGGGACTACCTGTGCTCTTTTCCAATCATTTGGAACCCTCCGTTCCTCTAGAGACTTGCGGTACACAGCTGTTAGAAGGGGGGCAAGTTCTTTCGCGTACTCTGTGTAGAATCGAATTGGTATCCCGGCGGGTCCAGTGGACTTCCCTCTGTTGAGTGATTCCAGTTGCTTTTCTATTCCTTGGACACTTATTTCGATGTCAGCCATTTTTTCGTTTGTGCGAGGATTTAGAGAAGGAACTGCAGTGCGGTCTTCCTCTGTGAAACAGCTTTGGAAAAAGGTGTTTAGTATTTCAGCTTTACGTGTGTCATCCTCTGTTTCAATGCCATCATCATCCCAGAGTGTCTGGATATGCTGTTTCGAGCCACTTACTGATTTAACGTAAGACCAGAACTTCCTAGGATTTTCTGTCAAGTCGGTACACAGAATTTTACTTTCGAATTCACTGAACGCTTCACGCATAGCCCTCCTTACACCAACTTTGACATCGTTTAGCTTCTGTTTGTCTGAGAAGTTTTGGCTGCGTTTAAACTTAGAGTGAAGCTCTCTTTGCTTTCGCAGTAGTTTCCTAACTTTGTTGTTGTACCACGGTGGGTTTTTCCCGTCCCTCACAGTTTTGCTCGGCACGTACCTGTCTAAAACGCATTTTACGATTGCCTTGAACTTTTTCCATAAACACTCAACATTGTCAGTGTTGAAACAGAAATTTTCGTTTTGATCTGTTAGGTAGTCTGAAATCTGCCTTCTATTACTCTTGCTAAACAGATAAACCTTCCTCCCTTTTTTTATATTCCTACTAACTTCCATATTCAGGGATGCTGCAGGGGCCCTATGATCACTGATTCCCTGTTCTGTACATACAGAGTCGAAAAGTTCGGGTCTGTTTGTTATCAGTAGGTCCAAGATGTTATCTCCACGAGTCGGTTCTCTGTTTAATTGCTCGAGGTAATTTTCGGATAGTGCACTCAGTATAATGTCACTCGATGCTCTGTCCCTACCACCCGTCCTAAACATCTGAGTGTCCCAGTCTATATCTGGTAAATTGAAATCTCCACCTAAGACTATAACCATCTTCAGGTGGTAGTCTTCAGTGTTCAGGACCACAGTGGTTTTTCCTTTGTGGCTGGTGAGACAACCAAGTCCTTGTTCTCACGCAATAAGCAGGAGCCACATCATTCATCTTGGCTGATATTAGATTTTGGTGGCTTAGCTTTTGCCAGTATATGGTTGGCAGTTAGTCTGACATCTTCAGCTGTGTCATGCAAGATATGCCAAATGCACTTCTCTGTTCCACTAATAATATCCAAAATTGGCAGACATCGCGTGACTGGTGAAAAATTAAGGCCTTTACTCGGCACTGGCACAGTGTAGTCATCCAGTTCTCGGTTGGGGCAGGCTTTGTATGTCAAAAGGAAGCGACAACAGATGCGTAATGCTTGTAGGGAGGTGAGAGTGGCAGTTTCGAACACGTCATCCCCTTGTGCCACCTGACTTCAATCGGTCCGTCAGCAGGCTAGAGCTGCTATGAGCTGCCCAATTCACCTTCTGCGCATGCATCGTTCTGGCCCTCTCTGACTGGCGCCAGTGGCTGTAATCAGGGCTACAGAAGTGGAAAATCGTGCCAGCCACGGCAGTCAGTAGTTGTACTCCTGACTATGACGACGCAGATAGCCATCAAAAGCTCGAGAATTTTATTCGAATTTACATGGCTTGAAAACAGAGAACATTTTATTCACATTATATAGGCCATTTTCACTTCAAATGTTATAGTTCTAATTGGGTTATATCTTTTGTGAATCTGTAATTGGGTTTCTTACTAATGAATTTATTTTCTTAATGATACATATCCTCTTTCTCAACTTCTTTTAAATG
Source organism: Schistocerca piceifrons (assembly GCF_021461385.2). Classification (NCBI taxonomy): domain Eukaryota; kingdom Metazoa; phylum Arthropoda; class Insecta; order Orthoptera; family Acrididae; genus Schistocerca; species Schistocerca piceifrons. The sequence continues at coordinate 615,188,629 of NC_060149.1, forward strand.
CTTTTTATAATAGGTAAGTTGCAACGAACTGACAAAATGAGCATGAGTACAGGAAGTTAAAGAACAGGTGTTCAATACTGTCACTAAAAATCAATAAGAGAAGTTTTCTTCTTGCTTCCAACATGACATGCTAACAGGAGTAGTCATTCAAGTTGGTTGATGCTACACAAACTGACTGGACTGAAGGAATATAGCACCTAACACTATCAGATTTCTGGACAGCTACGGAAACTTCATGTAGGTGGAACTTCCTCTCCACTAACCTCATCTGCACCATGACCACGGCTGCGACCACCACCACCACCACCACAACGATCATAACCTTTTTTTAGCTTTTTCATTCACAAAGAGCATCAAACAGCCCATTTATATGCATCTGCTGTGTAAGTATCATGGTGCCATCACCAAAACCTGTCCTTTAATGTCTCACTTGGAAAAAAACATCTGGTAGCTTCCCTTTTTTTTTTTTTTTTTTTTTTTTTTTTAGGGTACAACCACCTTCTGCAGCCAATATTTCGATACAATCGTAAGTCGCAGCATTCCAGACAGTAACAGACTTTTCGTTGCTGCTTTTCTTTTTTGAGGGGTGAAATTCACCTTACAGAACAGTCACTTTGCATTCTTCTTCCACAAAGTGAATTATGCTCTGGTCTATATATGCAGGCAACTTGTGCAATTCACAGGAAAAACATAATATTAACATTCTTGATTTACTTGGTTGCCTTCATTATTATTACTGAAAGCTCCAATCTATATACTCTTCTGCAATTTTATCCTTTAAACTTCTCAGTAGTCATGCAAGATGTTCTACTGGCATCCAGACATTTCTACTGAAATAAAAGTAAAAGTAATGATTCCATGTTCTTAATATGCCCAGATTTGACTTCCCAGTTTTGCACATTACACCTTAACATAGCACATTTCTGAGGGATGTATGGATTGTAAAAGATCCCAGTTTCATAAAAACAGATAATTGTCGTCGACTCATCAGTCTTAATTTGTGAGCTTTAATGTGATTGCTTGTGCTGTATGCTTCAATACATTTCCACATACATGAAAGTTTCCACTCTTCAGTCCATTAAACCATTTTGGGGAGATAATTATAAATACTTTCAGTTGTGATGAAGCACATCTTTTCCTTGCATTTTCAATGCAGAAAAACTTTTCACCACAGCATACGAAAGGGATTCATTATTCTTCAATTCACCTCTCAAAGAAGATTGCAGCAAATCGCATTTTTTTGCTAAACCGGAGATTTTCAAGTTATGATAGTCTGTAATGCCACAGTAATAGCCATACACTGAGATGTCCAAAGTCATTGGGTAGTGATACACACGTATACAGATGGTGTTAGTATTATGTAGACAATGTATAAAAGAGCATTATTGCACTGATGGAGCTGTTGTTTGTACTTAGATGAATCCTGTGAAAATGTTTGTGACATGTTTATGGCCCAAAGACAGGAATTAACAGACTTTGAATGCAGCCATTAGAGAATTCATTATCCAATGTCCTACACTTAACAACAGAGAGCTGCAGCATTTGCATGGAGTTGTCAGTGCTAACAGAAAAGCAACACTGCGTAAAATAACTGCAGAAATCAATGTGGGACTTATGACAAATGTATCCGTTAGTACAGTGTGGCAAAATTTGGCATTAATGGACTATGGCAGCAGATGACCGACACGAGTGCCTTTGCTAACAGCACAATGTAGCCTGCAGTGCCTATCTTAGGCTCACGACCATATTGGTTGGACCGTAGATGACTGAAATACCATGGTCTGGACAGATGAGTCCTGATTTCAGCTGGTAAGAGTTGATGGCAGGGTTCAAGTGTGTTGCATACCCCATGAAGCCGTGGACCCAAGTTGTCAGCAAGGCATTGTGGAAGATGGTGGTACCTCCATAATGGTGGGCTGTGTGTACATGGAATGGTCAGGGTTCGCTGGTCCAACTGAACCAATCATTGACTGGAAATGGTTATGTTCAGCCACTTGGTGACCATTTGCAGCCATTCACGGACTTCATGTTCTCAAACAGTGATGAAATTTTTGTGGATAACAGTGTGCTATGTCACTGGACCACAATTGTTCACAATTGGTTTTGAAGAACATTATGGACAATTCGACTGAATGATTTGGCCACCCTTATCACCCTACATCAATACCACTGAAAATTCGTGGGACATACTCAAGAGGTCAGGTCATACACTAAATACTTCACCAGCAACACTTTTGCAATTATTGATGGCTATAGAGGCAGCATGACTCAATATATCTTCAGGGGACTTGCTACGAATTTTTGAGTCCAGGTGTCATTTAGTTGTTGCAGTGTGCCCTGCGAAAGGAGGTCCGACGTGATATTAGGAGGTATTCTATGACTTGTCACCTCATTTTATTTTGTTGAGCAGTATGTTTTCATCATTTGTGGGCCATGAAAGTATAAAGAGTACATGAAAGTTTAGAGTGTACAGGAATCTGCACTTCCATAAACAAGAATGTGGTGATGGGTTCATTTTTTAATGTAGAAAGGCATGCCATTTCATGTAATGTATCTCGCACATACAGTTTTGGGTCAATAATTCTCATTTTCAAACATATTTCTTAATACATAATGAGGAGTCAAATTTGATATTTGCTGTGTGTGCGAGCTGCTACATTGGTCTGTTAACTTCACTGTAATAGAAACAGTCATTATTAAGGTGTCTAGTCACACAGGTATTAGAAAGTATTGATGTAATGACTGGTACATCTTAGGATGGGGAAAAAAGAAAAAAAAAAAAAACCTTTTTTACAGTTGTAAATTTCAACAGCCATTTTGTAATGGATAGAATAAAATGACTGATGTGTTCACGTTCCTAGATTTCAAGTCATCTATGATGTAACACATGACCTACAGCACAGGCAGTATGCCAATGTGAACAGAAATGGAAATCTGTGTATTGTGATTGCTTTGGCATCTAGACTCAGATCTTTTCTCCATATTTAGCAGTTTCACTGCAAAAAAAAAAAAAAAAAAAAAAAAAAAAAAAAAAAAAAAAAAAAAAAAAAAAAAAATATCAACCAGGAAATTTCAAATCAGCACACATTCTGCTGCTGAGTCAAAATTCACTCCAGAAGAAAAACGTTCGCGATCTTGGAAGATTTCTTGACAGATGCATCTGCAGTCTATACAGAAGGAATCAATGGCAAATTATTGTCATTAATTTTGTTACCATTTTGGCATAACCTGCTCAAAAATTAAAGGATGAGCTGTAAACTTTCATAAAAATCAGACATCGTGTCAAAAGTGGATTTTTATTTTCAAACTGTTTCACATCATTCCTTAAGAGAGCTTATTCTTAAAGCATGCTTCGTTAACATTTATTTTAAATAACAATTTTCTTGTGGGAGTTTGAGCAAGATCAACAGAAATGTTAATTACATGTGGGGAATTTCTCAGAAGTGGGTTTGATACTATGGGGCTTTATTGTATCTGGGGTAGCCTCCTACATTGCATGTCTTTTGTGCACAAAGTTCTTCCTTGACAATTGTTTCAATGCTTATTTTCCATTATGCGAGTTGTTTCACATGTTTCTGGCACACATTTTTTGTCTTTTTTTCTGCCTTGGATCGTATTATGTTGCCCTTCTTTGTTTACTTTCATTTTGTTTAAATTTGTTTTTAGTTTTGTTTTTTGGATAACCTTCCCTGAATTTGTACAGTTAGTGTACTGCTTTCATTAGTTTATATTTCATATCATTACATATTCGTGCATTACATTTAACTCCTAATGTTCCGTAAACATTGTATGAGATTGTAGTACAAAGTGTGTCTTTTAAACTCTCTCTGTGTTTATAGCTGTAGGTTACCGTTGATCAGTAGTAAATACTACGCCGTTACGCATTCTCATTAGCTTTGTCTTTTGTCATGGTACACAGCAAAATAATTTCTGCCAAAATGCAGCTGTGTCCATTTTACTTGCCACAGAAATTAGAAATAGCTTTCTATGTTGAGGAGCATAGTGTTTTCATGTTTCTTTGGCGGATAATATTTGAGTGCAGTTTTATTATATAGCTTTACCATCTGAAGAATCAGCACCTTGCAAGTGATATTGCAGTGCATAATAAAGATACTGCACTATTTTAGTTTATCAGATAATGTATGCTTTGTAGGCAACCAGTGCACTAAAGCTTATTCCCTAGGGTGGAGATTGATTATGTAATGTACAGTGTGCAGTCAGTAAAGTGGAAACAGAATTTCCATTTTGTTTTGAATTCATAATTTTGTAGCTTACTTAACGTACTTCATGATAGTCAGTGTCTTTGTCATTTGATGTTTTATTAAAATTTAGTATCAGTTTCAGCCTTACAACCATCACTAGATATGAAAATTTAGCAGCAACATGTATGCCTATGCAACATGCCTATGTGCCACTGCTAAATGTTTAGTTCTAATGATGGCTGAAAAACCAAAACCAGAAATCAATTATAATAAAATTTAATATGACCAAGACATTGACTTCTATAATCCAGCCCAATAAAAAGGTCACAGGTCTCCTCAGGATGTACACATGGCCTCATTTTGCATACTTCGGTATAAATTTGAGAGGAGAAAAAACTATTCAGGTTGATAGTTTATATAATTGTATTGCTATTCCGCAGTGAGGTTGACCATCAGTAATGAAATTTAAGTTAACTGATTCTTCACCTTTTAAACTCTCACTTCCTGAAATATGGACCTTTATGTTAATAATGTTAATAATATGTTAATATTAATATGTTAATAATTATTCTATCACATCAGTTAATATCATTACGAGCGCAAGTGTTTATACTCATGACTGCAGTTTTTCTCTGTGAAATAGCTTAGAGCAGTTGGGGGGGGGGGGGGGGGGTTGGAGGTAATGAGTAGGAAGTGGCAAAAGAAAACTGTGTATCACCCTTGAAAGGTGCCAGCCACTTTCATTGTGCCATTTGAGAAATATTACTTCAAAAATAAGTACATTTACAATGGTAAAAACTACTGATTCTAGCTAGCACCAATTCTTACAATTGCACATGCCCATTTACACTTCAGCTTAACAAAAGGCTTGTTGTCAGTTCAAACAAGTATAAGTATTCTCACCTGCTACATGTTATCAAAACCAAAATTAAGCCACCACATTAATACAGAGAAGTATATGTCTGTTCCAAGTGTACCACAAGATGAGAGAGTGGAAAAATGGATTACAGAAATTGAGTCTAAATGAACAAAACCAAAAATCCTGATAGTTTCTGATGGAATTAAATGCCATCAAATGGGAGTTGACTTAAAATAGCTGGTTCACACCATTTGTACTCATTGTCTCAGTGCATTTATAGAAAAGAGGGGAGGGAGGACAAAACTCACTATTGAGTATCTACCATACTGAAGTAGAACATAAAAGGGGTGAAGATGTGGAACAGTTGAAATTTCTAGGTGAGGAAACAGTCTTCACATTTTAGGAAACACCTTTTGGGTTAAGAAACTGTAGGTTGTGGAAAAGAAATGGCTTCTCTTAAGTCAGGATTAAGGACACCACATTCTCCTTTCAGACTGGGCGCTTAACAGAGAGGAAACTGGCTGCTTGCAGTCATATTTTAAGTCAAGTCATTGTCCCCCTTTACTGTTATTGGATAATACTCCACATTCTCATTGATGCATCCTTTACCAAATTCTTTGGGACTCTTTAGAAGACTGTGGGTCACAAGAGGAAGCAAATGTGACTCCACAGATGTGGGTACAATAAATGATCATTAAGTTCCTTCAATCAACCTTGCAAGCTAAACAATAGATACTAAAGCTGAAGGTTGTGTGTTTATGACAGAGTTGACCATTTATTTTCTTTAGATATTGTACCTTGCGTAGAACAGTGAGTCATGTTGAAATTGTTTCATTGTGTAGTCATTTTGTGCTAACATTATGTAATTTAGAGAATACTGCTCTTGTATTTCTTCTGTTTTACCCAGAGCATCATATTCTTAAAGTTTTAGTGTGGTATGGAGATATAAGTATGTATTATTAAATTTTTAACAATTTCAGTTGCATGTTTATACCATCAGTAAATGCACTGTGCAGAGACCTGCACTCCGTGTGCCCACATTTTGCAGTATTTTGTCTCTTTAAAAAGAACAAAATAGTTCTTCTTTAAATTTCTTAATAAGTCTTTTTGACATTTGCTTTGGATTTTAGTTTCTGTGGGATACTTTTGTTGTTTTGCATGAGGTGGTTGCTGTGTCAAACACATCTTTAGTGTGATACTATTCTTGAAAGTCCAACACTAATATCAGTTTAAAACATGATCTTAACCATTTTTGTTGTTATTGTTTGTGATAGTAATTTGTGAATTTCACTATTAATTGAAGCAAATGATTTATAATTTTTTATGACAGTCAAAGACGTACAAAGATCTATTAGTTTTCAAGATAACTGTAATAGCCCTTGCGTTTTATTTATCATTATACTGTATTTCATGTCCTTCACTCCTTGTGAGGGCTATCACTTCAGTAAAGAATAACTTTTTCTTTTTCTCCAAATGATTATTTCAGTTATTGTACTCTCTCTCTCTCTCTCTCTCTCTCTCTCTCTCTCTCTCTCTCTTTCTGAAAAATATTTTTTTCCCTACAGAATGCATGTATGTGGGAGACAACTGAAAAATAATTCCTTTTCTTTGATTTCCATAGGCAAAAAACGACTATGTGGAGCTGAACTTTCTTTTGAAAAAAAATAAATAAATAAAAATAAAAAAGATGTGGTAAGTTAGTGCTAGAAATTGACTTCAAGGTTTTTGTAGATGTGCACAAAACAGACTACCCAAGGTCCACTACATGTGAGTGTGTACGTGTGTTTGTGTGTGGTTAAAAAATGAGGAAGCAAAAACAAATTTTTTGCAGGGGCTAAAAGTGATTACAAACTACAAAAAGCAAATATATGCAAACACACAACATATATTTGCTTATTCTCTCTTATATTTCTGTTATTTGATGTTTTGTTGGAATTTTGTAGTTTTAATTTATGTCCAATTCACATTTTTTATTTATTTCAGCCCTCGTTTCGACATAGACAGTTCACACACAAGCGGACATTAAACTATCTATTCTCACAGGTAAAACGATAATTCAGATGTGCAATTGTGACATGAAGTGGCATTTTAAATTAGTCAACGAAATGTCTCATTTTCCACAAAACTGACACATATATGAAGTTTTACAGTGTTGCCTTAACAGATGTATACTGAATTGAGTTTAAAGTGTTTAGTCTTACCATGTAGAAAGCTTTTCCTGCTTGAGAATTGAAGTGTAATAGTTGTTTGAATAAACACATTGTGATGGTATTCTTATGTCAGTTTTTCAAGGGGGGAGGCGGGGGTGGGGAGACAGTGTGTCTGCTGTTAAGTATTTGGCTCTGTAACGAAAGCAAGATGTGGTGTGGAATATGTACTTCATGTCTTATTCTGTAAGCTTCATCAGGTTACACATTATTTTTACTAGCTTCATTATCGGTGTGAAGAAAAGTTCTTTTTCCCCATATTGGAAACCAGATCTTGTGCCACAGCTGTCACTTGAAAACAATTTTTGTCTGTGTTATTCCAGATTAGGTTTTCAAATACTGTTATAGTGGTACTCCGCCTCTTCCTAATTAGTTTGATCTTACAATGTCTCTAGACAACATCTGTGCTTTTCTATGTTCAAATATTTTCCCATTTAGTTTGTATATAAGGTTACTGTATTTCTTGGCTCTAACTTGTTAAATATTCTCCCAGGTAGTCGAAGTGAATGTTATATTTTATCAATAAACTATCCAATATCTTCCACAATAATTGGTGGTGTGTATGTCATGTCTTTGTCAGTGTGGGACACCCTTAATGAGGTTTCTCACATCTAACAGACCATAAGTCACGTTTCCCATTTGTTGCAGTGATTGGTACATTTTTATAAAATACTTAATGGTACAGGCTCATGGAGAAACTAACATGTAGGTTCCTGGTTTTTGTGGTATTAATTATATTGAGAAGTTTCTTGTTGAAATATTAATTTGATTGGGTTTAGGTTAGACTGTGAAGCAGATTTGTGGATAGATCATTCTCTCTCTCCCTCCCCCTCCCTCCCTCTTTCCCTCCCCCCCCCCCCCCCCCCCTCTCTCTCTCTCTCTCTCTCTCTCTCTCTCTCTCTCTCTCTCTCTCTCTCTACACACACACACACACACACACACACACACACACACACACACACACACACACACAGAGTCGAGTGCTGTATGTGAAAACAAGCAAAGCTTTGTAATGCAGGTAGTGCTGCTGTTGATATGTAGACTGAAAAGAGTTAAATATTTGAAAGCACCCCATTTATGTTTTGAATAAGATATTACTGTTATGTTTATTTAAAATAATCTCTTTCGCAAAGCAGTCAGTTAGTCCAGCTGTTGTTTTTCAGTTTATAACAGTATGAAGAAAACATTACAGGCTCTTACAATTTTTTATTGATCAGCGTAACTACATAAGAGTTGAAGAAAAAAGGTGTTACTTATATTTCTGTGGTATTTGAAAGGCTGTGTCAGTACTTAATAAAATCAGCCATATTGCTTTGTTATACAGTGTGCTCAGACAACATTTTGCTCAGAAAGTAACTATACTTTTTTTGCTTGTAGTTTCAATTTGAGCAGAGAGATTTTGAAAACAGTCTACTGTAATATTGATGTCCGTGTCAATATTGAGTCATAAAATGTACTAAAAATTGAGAAACTTATTTTATTTTTCCATGTTCATAAGTTACTTTCTTTTTCATTTTGATGGTAAGAAAGAATTATTACATTACTGATAGACTTTATAGATTTAATATGCAGAAAGAGTAGAAATGTACTTTTTATTTGACTGAGGTGTTTATATATTTATTTTATAATATATTTTACAAACTAGTGCCTGAGATTCATGATATGGCAGGAGTTCCATAATAGACGTTTTTGTACATAGTGCAAACGTTTTTTTTTTTTTTTCCGTATTCCAAAACAGTGCTGTTATTCTATTTATTAGGATATCATTGTTTCTTTTATACAAATTATTTACAAATCATTAAAATTGTTATAATTTGAGTGTGAGTTATGTTTGCTGTGCTAATTAATTATTGTTATCAAAATGAGGGTTAAACCAAATTTGGTTATGAGTTAATAAATAATTATAAATCATGTTGGAGTACTTTGGGTCACTACTCCTTGAGTAGTGGAGATGAATGACGTGTCACAGCACTCCTACTGTCTTAAATTGTTTGGCAGTACATACTCATAGAAAGTTATCTTTGAGCAATTGATGTCTTTAGTGAGAATCGTGTGTTTCTTTTTCGTTGTTCTTATAGTATGGGTTTTTGGCTGCTTATAGTTGGAATATGCAATATTTGCATGTGTTATAGCTGTTATTTACTTAATTTATGTTGCTGTTGTAGAAGTGACAATGTAATTTAATGAACATAGAATGTAGTTTTCAATAGGTCAAGAAACTTTTGAAGATCTCATGCTGTACGTTGGAAATCGTTAAAATTTATTTACTTTTCAAGGATATTTTAGTCAATTATTTATTTTTAAAGACAATATAAATGTGTGCTAATTCTTGTTAATGGCTGTAATATTGTTATATATTAATTATTCAGGCTCAGGAGAATCTTCTACACCGGATTTTGCACTAATTTATTCAGATTTCTTGCTGACTGAAAGATCATCATCGAATCAGTGTTACCGGGTTTAAAATCTCTGCTTTTGTTGCTTTTATGCAATGAGGTAGGAAGAAACAATTGTGCCACTGTTATTCAAAAAGGACATTACGCATGAATTCTGCAGCCTTTTTCATCCAGTCTTGAGAGATTCTTAAGGATAGTGCAGTGTATCTAAAATGGTGTTTGCATATATTGTTTTTCCAGCACTAAGGAAAAAAGAATATTTTATTTTTTGATTGAAAGATTGAAAGCTTAATGTAAATTTGGTTACAGTTTAAACGAAAATTCCTGTATTGTTGTGCTACAGCCCAAGTTTTATGCTACTACCCATTTGTCTGTTGGCAATGTGATGTGTATTTATGGATACTTATCATGCTATCCAATGCAAGATATTTGGAGATGCCTTTGCACGTGTATATTTTGGAAGTAGTGGACATTCTGTCTTAGTTAAAATAGTTGACTAGTGTGCTATAACTTATCACCAGAGAGACACTTCAAAGCATGTTATTCTTATGCACTTTTGTTGGAGTACTACTTTAGACTGTCTCTGTTTCCGTATTTGTAGACTTGTAGAGAATAATGTGAAACTCTCTTCTGAAGGTTAACTTGTATGGGGCTGCACTTCGCGTTTGCTTCAGTAGTATGATGTGTTTGATACCTGAGAGTGTATCTCTTATTCTTGAATGACTATACACCAACATATTTGTTTATAAGATATTTACTTTAGTTAACTAGATCCAAAATGCTGTCTCACAAGTTTTATATTTTCTTATGTTTTGTTAAAAGAAGCTTATATTTTTTAGTAAATGTCTTGCACAAAAGAACCATAGTTGCATCTACATTTAATATATTAGTATTTTTTCTGTTTTTATAAAAACTTTTATAATATTTTTGATAACTCCTCTCAGAAAATACAGGAAAATAACATTGATAATCTGAAAAAAAAAACTGTAACGTTTCCTGTTCATGGTGTGCAATATCTTGAATGAACTGTGTTAATAAAAACACACACACACACACACACACACACACACACACACACACACACACACACACACACACACACACACCAAAATACCGCAATACTGTGGAAACAGCATTAGCTGTATATAATCTATTTAATTGCACTTGCTTAGTGGGTGAAAAGTAGGATATCACAGGTATATGTACACTACAGTTTTTGAAATTGCAGTACTGTCAGTTTCTAATATCTTACTGTTTGAACTTGTGTTCAGGCAAATTTGTGATTTGTATGTAAAGGGACTGTGGAACTAATGAGAACATCCCCACAGGTTTCCTTCACTTCAAGATACTGTTAGTTTTGTCAGAAGATGCAATAAAAGGCAAGAATGTGGCAAGTAATTTCCTATATGGCTAGTATTCATGATATTTGTGTGTACATACGAGTTTGAACAAACTTTTTAATGAAATAAAGCACTCTGAGATAGTGATAATTGCAATGTTCAGAAAGCTGCATGTGACTTAAATGAACATTATTCCACAGATTAGATTCATGAGAATCCTCAAAGTCTGAGAGTATGTATTTAATATAGAGTGAAGCACCCTTATACTCTGACCAGATTCTCTAAACGTTATTGCCTAGAATCAAAGAGGACTTGAATATGTTTCATGGGAGTCACTCTCCAAGTGGTTTGTATAGTCCGCACTCCATCAATGGTGATTGCTAAAGGCTTATGACAATCTTGTGAACCAGTCATTTCCCATACATGTTTGAATAGCAGCATTTGAGGCAAACATAAGATGAGATACACAGGACCACCCATTATTCAAAAAGGTCAACCCATTGTTGTTCAAAAAAGCTTCCACATTCCTCGCCACACTCATCTGGTGATTTTCCTACTGAAATACACTGTGTAATCAAAAGTATCTGAACACCTGATTGAAAATGGCTTCCAGCATTACTTATGTTCGTGGCGTCCTCCATCAGTAATGCTGGAATTCAGTATGTTGTTGGCCCACTGTTAGCCTTGATGACAGCTTCCATTCTCACAGGCATACATTCAGTCAGGTGCTTTGAGGTTTCTTGGGGAATGGCAGCCTATTCTTCATGGAGTGCTGCACTGAGGAGAGGTATTGATATCAGTTGTTGAGGCCTGGCACGAAGTCGGCTTTCCAAAACATCCCAAAGGCGTTCTGTAGGATTCAGGGCAGCACTCTGTGTAGGCCAGTCCATTACAGGGATGCTATTGTCGTGTAACCACTCTGCCACAGGGCTTGCATTATGAACAGGTGCTCGATCATGTTGAAAGATGAGGTCGCCATCTCCGAAGTGCTCTTCAACGGTGGTAAGCGAGAAGGTGCTTAAAACATCAATGTAGGCCTGTGCTGTGGTAGTGCCACGCAAAACAACAAGGGGTGCAAGCCCCCTCCATGAAAAACACAACCACTCCATAACACCACTGCCTCCGAATTTTAATGTTGGCACTACACACACTGGCAGATGAAGTTCACTGGGCATTTGCCAAACCCATACCCTGCCACCAAATAGCCACATTGTGTACCATGATTCGTCACTCCACACAACATTTTTCCACTGTCCAATCGTCGAATGTTTATGCTCCTTACCCCAAGCGAGGCATCGTTTGGTATTTACCGGCATGATGTGTGGCTTACGAGCAGACACTCGACGACGAAATCCAAGTTTTCTTACCTCCTGCCCAACTGTCATAGTACTTACAGTGGATCATGATGCAGATTTGAATTCCTGTGTGATGGTCTGGATACATGGCTGCCTATTACACATTACGACCCTCTTCAGTTGTCGGCGGTCTCTGTCAGTCAACAGCTGGGGTCAGCGTGTACGCTTGTGTGCTGTACGTGTCCCTTCATGTTTCCACTTCACTATCACATCAGAAACGTGGACCTAGGGATGTTTGGAAATCTCGCGTACAGACGTATGACACAAGTGACACCCAATCACCTGACCACGTTTGAAGTCAGTGAGTTCCGCAGCTCGCCCCATTCTGCTCTCTCACGATATCTAATGACTACTGAGGTCGTTGATATGGAGTACTTGGCAGTAGGTGGCAGCACAATGAACCTAATATTTTTGGGGATGTCAGGATACTTCTGATCACATAGTGTATGTTTTGCAGAGTTACCTCAGTGGGCAGTAATTTGAACAAATTTCTCTGATGCTGTAGTTGTTCTCAACTGTTGAGATTGCATATTGTATCTAACCATTCACCAAGCTATTATATTAGCATCCATGACACTACTATGACAATAGACTATGTAGGCTACCATATTGCAGTCGCCCCAGTATCCTCTAACATGAAGCCATCGCTGCAGTACAGGTTCATGCAGATGCCATCCAAAAACCCTACATTTTTTCTCTCAGCATGCCAGTTAAAGCACTCATCAGAGCAGTGCAATTTCTCCCCCACTTGAGTACAACATACAGAATGTTCATACAATCACATGAAACTGTCAGAAATTTCCTTCTTTGCTATTGTTGTTCAACTTGCATGTCACACTGGCTTGAATGTCTGTTATGTTATCGAAGCGCTGACACTCCATCAGATGTGTATTTCTGCACTTTGTCATTTTGTGGTCGATTCATATTGATAACACCAATTCTTGTCACCTGTGATGACTTTTTTCCAGAAAAGAATTGTCGTCATTTCAGTCCAGTTGTGGTGGGCATCAACCTATCATCGTTTTTCTCCAGGACTCAAAGTTTGTGGAACAAACTTTCCACAGACATTACTCCTCTTCAAAACTTTCTGGAGGATGTTTTGAACACTTGATTTAGATATGATGTTCCATTGTGATTTGTGGCACAACAGGACTGATACTCTACAGCTCCACATCCACTACTTAACACAACCTTCTCATATCTAACTGGTGGAATACACTATAGTTGTCAGTTCAAGTTGCCACCATAGTTACTGCGCTGATGTCACTTATACACCAGGAATAAAATCAGTCTGGGAAGTTTTTGGATGGATGATGTAGAAAGGCCTACAACTATTTCAGTGCTATAGCATCAAGCAAAGACTGAACGGAGTTGTATAATTAAGACCAAGATGGAATTTATCCTTAGTGATCTGGTACCTGTTTGTTGCTGTACTTCAATCTCTTATGCACTAGCTCCACATACATCTGTGTTGTAGGAACATACCTTGTATGAGCTAATATGTTAAAATATGATAACAAAATTTTGGTTTCTACTGTGTGTGTGTGGGGGGGGGGTGTAGTGGGGGGGATTGTGCATGTGTTCATTCCATACAAGGTCAATTCACATGACGTCCAGTCAGGGACTAGAACAATAGAACATGAAAATATTCAAGAACGTGTTTCAAATGGAGGTATTGGCGTAAACTGTCTAAATTGATGAAACTGATCCGATGGTGGGAGGGGGGGGGGGGGGGGGTTAAGGGTTAAAGGCATTGTCTGCTAACATTGGAAGTTAACCTATTCTCAATATGCCCACTCCTGCTGTAATGCTATAGTAGTGGATTCTGTAATCTTTATTGTTTTGCATACTTTGTTTTCATCGAGAAAAGTAGGATATATTCCTGTGAGTGTTTTTCTACAGAGAAAACCAAATATATCAATTGCAAATTACTTTGGTTTTATAATACCTGGGCAGAGAAGAAAGCCTCACTGTTCATAAATAAGAAGAAAGAGATATTAAACCGTTTTCATCAAAAGCATTGTTGAAGAAGTCGGCTCTATTGAAGAAGAAAAATACATTCTTTGACATTTTTCGTACTCAGAAAGAAAACAAGACACAAAAGATTAAGTAAAAAGACACATTGTGTTGCTCTCTAAGTATTGGTTGACATATCTCTATATATTTTCACAACAAAATACAATATATTGATGTTTTCAAATTTTAGGCACTTCTCCTATTCTTTCAGATCTCAGTTGTGAGCAGAACTTACTATCAGACTTTTGTCAAGGACATCCACTGTGAACTTTGAACACAAATAAATTCTAGTATCACTGTTAGTTCCATAATTCTGATACTGTAATGTGACTTTTTGTAACACGAGCAGTATTCATGACCTCACTTTCACTGCTCACTATTCGAAAGTAATGGACCTTTTGTTCTAGCCTGTTGATGTCCAGTGAGAATCGCACTCTTTATAGTATATTTTTTCTTTGCCAAGAACATGGCAGGTATCAATGAACTGATACACATTCTCTGCTGTAAGAAATTCAGAATGTCTGAAATAGTATTGATCACGGAGGGGATTTCTTTGCACCAATTTTCTCAGAGTTTCTGAGTTACTCCAAGTGGAGTGACAGTGTGGGAAGTTCAGATAGGTGCGCTGAGCTGGCTATCGTCTATTTCCGTGAGAGTTATCAATACGTTTGGGAAAAAAAATCTATTTATCTATCTATCTACATCCATCTACATCCATACTCCGCAAGCCACCTGACGGTGTGTGGCAGAGGGTACCTTGAGTACCTCTATCGGTTCTCCCTTCTATTCCAGTCTCGTATTGTTCGTGGGAAGGAGGATTGTCGGTATACTTCTGTGTGGGCTCTAATCTCTCTGATTTTATCCTTATGGTCTCTTCACGAGATATACGTAGGAGGGAGCAATATACTGCTTGACTCTTCGGTGAAGGTATGTTCTCGAAACTTTAACAAAAGCCAGTACCGAGCTACTGAGTGTCTCTCCTGCAGAGTCCTCCACTGGTGTTTACCTATCATCTCCGTAATGCTTTCGCGATTACTAAATGATCCTGTAACGAAGCGCGCTGCTCTCCGTTGGATCTTCTCTATCTCTTCTATCAACCCTCTCTGGTATTATGTAATACTTATTGCATGGGAATAAAATATCCAAATTCCTAGTAATGATTTATGTGTAAAAATTGCTTTGTCTTTTGTAAGATGTAAGCAGTTTTGTTGTAGAAGAGGATTAAACTGTTAGAAGGGTGTGGAAAGATTTGAAAATTCTGGAAAAATTTAAAGTAACAGAAAATTATTAGTTTCAACATGGAAAGCAGGAAGTATAAGTTAAGAACAATGAAATACGTATCCTCCTATGTTGACAAGTTAAGTTATTGGCTCTGACCAATAATATTACAAGAAAATATTTAACTGGCATTAAATTTGAGTTACAAATAACTGACTCTTCCACGAAGAAAAAACATTTCCCTGTTCTCCACTTTTTTAAAAGAAGTTCTACCACCTCTGTATTGACATAAAAAAGTGTAGCTATCTTCATCCTGAATGTTCTCTGACAATTGCAGTGCTTTATTTGGCACAATCATGTAAGTTATAGGAAACCTACAAAAACATAGACTACATACCATGCTGCAACTTTGCCTTTAGCTTCAAAATCTGGCACTTAACCACATGGTTTGCAATACTGCAGAAAGGCTTAGCAGGAATTTAGCCACTGTTCACGATTGCTGGCAGTAGTGGTCATGAGAATGTACTGTCACAAGAAGACTGATCTCCGGACAGCCACATGGCACTAGAGAGAAGGGAGACCGTCACGTTCAGTGTATGGCTCTAGCACAATGTACTGCATTTGCAACAGTAATTTAAGCAGCAGTTGACACCACAGCAACACAGCAAACTGTTAACAAATCGGTTACTGGAAGGACAGCTCTGAGCCAGATGCCCTGTAGTGTGTATTCCACTTACCCCAACCGCCACCACCAATTTTCAGCTTCAATGGTGTCGAGTGAGAGCTCATTGGAGGGCAGGGTGGGAGATCTCATGTATTTCCTGATGAAAGCTGGTTCAGCTTCTTTGCCAGTGATGGCTGTGTTTTGGATAGGATGCCAGTTGAGAGCCTGCAATGAACCTGTCTGCTTGCTAGACACACTGGACCTGGAGTTATGGTCTGGGGTGCAATTTTGTATGACAGCGAGAGCACTCTTGTGCTTATCCCTCACACTCTGAATGTAAATTTGTATGTCAGTCTGGTGATTCAACATGTTGTGCTGCAATTCATGAACAGCATTCCCAGGAGGTGTTCTCCAACTGGATAACACTTGCTCACATACCACTGTTGTAACTTAACATGCTCTACCAAGTGTCAACATGTTGCCTTGGCCTGCTCGGTCATCAGATTTGTCTCCACTCGAGCACAAATGGAATGTCATCAGCAGATAACGCCAGCATCATCCACAACCAGCATGAACCATACCTGTAGCAACCCAAAAAGTGGAAAAAGCATGGAACTCCATCCCATATACTGACATCTGGAACCTTTACAACACAGTGCATACTTGTTTGCCGACTTGCATTCAACGCTCTGACGGTTACATTGGCTATTAATGTACCAGTATTTCACATTTTCAATGGCTTACCTCACACTTACATTAACCTGTGATCGTGCAATGTCATTTTATCAAGTCCGAGGTCGTCCGCTATCATCCTGACACTCATCTGACAGGTGGTGTTCAATAAAATTCGCACACGGTTGATGTTTTCATCAGTTTTGCTGGTTGACGGGCGTTCAGAGGGGTTCTCATCCTCAGTGCTGTCCCGTCCCTCTTTAAAGCTCTTCACCCACCTGAAAACCTTGGCTTTTGACTGGCAATCACCACCGTAGGCTTGTCTACACATATCCAACATTTCCATACCCAGTTTTCCTAGTTTCACACAAAACTTGACGGCATAACGTTGCTCAATCATCTGTTGCATGTTGCATCACGAACGACAACTTTGCGCCGTGTCCACGTAATGCACTATGTTGCTGAGACAAGAGCCCACAGGTAACTGGCATGCCACGCGTTTTCAGCCAGACACCTCTACCACCAATCCCCCTGGGCTTGCACATGCTGTGAAGTACAGTCGCGTCAGCAAAAAATCAGTCTCATTACTTTTTGTACAAACCCTGTACCAGGAGCAATGACATTCTGATAATTATGCCTAGGTTTCCAGGCTAACAATTTAAAATTGGAAAAGATTATGTAGTAGAGTTGTTAACCCTTCAAATCTGTAATTTCCATGCTTGTACCTAGTTCACACAGCTGACTAGTAAAGGAAAGCAGTATTTTGTTTAAATTAGTCTATGGAGGAATCACTTGTCCACAGTTAATGAAATTTCAGTAATTGATAACAACAGATCTTTATTAAATTTAAAAAAGCACATGATCACTTGAAAGGAACATTCAGTGTGGTATACTGTAAAGCAGTATTCAAAGTACAGTCCTATACTGCAGCCCTTTTCCCATGAGTTTCCAGAAAATCTGTCATGAGAAGCAGCCTGAAATTTACATGCTTCCTTTTCCTTTTTTTCACATTGACCTGATAAATGTTACATGCATTGCAAATAGTAATATTCATATGCCTCTAAACACTTTCATGTACCTCCCCTTTCCATGAGATAAGTTGTATTTTCTGATGTCTTACAACTCTCTCACTTTCTGACAAAGGTCTTAATTGGGTTTCCACACGGATATTCATATATTTAGCTGTTGAACAGGTCACATATGTTATCAGCAGATGACAGAGAAAAATAATTTATACTGCAAGACCTCAGTGTGTGAGTTTGTACTTGGGTTTCTGGCTTGAGGTGTTAACCCTTTGTCTGTTGTTGATGAGTTTACTCGTCATGCCGCCTGCCGCTCCCTGGGTGCTAATGACGAGTTTAGTTGCACAGCGGACTTCCCGCCTCATGTCTCAGTAGTCTTTCATATTTCTGGCTGCTAGCATGTCGCCTGATTCTTTGTCTGTTGTGAGCCTAGGCTTTGCACTACAGTTCACTGTTCATCAGGATTTACATCAGTGTTCTTTCCGTCCTGTATTTTACAATGAAAATGGCAAGGCGTTGTGGGTGCACTGAAGAAGAAATCATGGAGATTCATACGAGGAGCAACAGTAAGGATGAACTACTTGATTTTGATGAAAGTGATAGCCCTTCTAAAGAATCGGAAAGTTGTAGTCATAAATCGTCCATGTTAGCAGGGATGTCAATGCAGTCTCATGTTTCAACAAGAGATGTTAGTCATTCTGAATCTGAAGAATCAGAAAGTGATAGTGAAATGCCTATGAAGAAATCACGTCTTAGTGATAAATTTGACTAGAAAGAAAATGATATTCAGCCAGTTAATCACACATTTGATGATACGCTATCAGAATGTGTGTCAAATAGGGAATGAGCCAAGTATTCTGTCAGTTTTCATGTTATTCTGTACAGAAATATATAGCTGGCGAATACTCCAGAATCAGTGTATTCTTGAATATAAAAGTGGAAAGATACTGGATATGAAGAAATGTATTGTTTCATAGCTGTTTGTCTTCTGATGGCTTGCGTGAAAAAAAATGAGAAGTAGTGAACACTGGGTAGAGATGTCCTTTTAAATACTCAAATTTGTAGTGAACATAGTCAAGAGACCGCTTTTTGTTACTTATGAGAATGTTACATTTCAGTGAAAACTCTGACAATACTGGAGGAGACAGGTTATTCAAAATTAGGAACATTGTCGACAAAGTTCGTACAGCATTCCATTGTGCATTTAATCCACATCAGAAACTCTGCATTGATGAAAGTTTGTTATTATTAAAAGGACGCTTATCTTTCAGACAATTCATTCCATCGAAACAGAGTAGACTCGGAATAAAAACATGTGTTATGTGATTGTAAGACTGGCTGTGTCTTACATTTCATCATTTGGACAGGGACATCAACAGAAACTTGAGTTCCACAATTTGGGGAAAAGTATTTACATAGTGGCTACACTTACAAAGCCCAAGTTAGATAACTGGTGCTCAGGCCCCGACTTATTTTCCTGGCTTCACAGTCATGGGCTGAATGCATGTGGTACTGTCCATAAGAACAGATGCAATGTGTCGAAACTTCAGAGGAAACTGAAACGAGGAGATATTCGATTTATGCGTGCCAATAAAATACTTGCTATAAAGAGGTGTGACAAAGGGTTGTGTGGATGTTGACCACATGAAACACCACAGAGATGTTTAACACGGGAAAGACTGATAGGAATACTGGAGAGGAAATTAAGAAACCACAAAGCATTGTAGTGTACAGCTACAATATGGGAGCAGCTGACCATTCGATGTACTGCTTAGCTCTGTCAGATATATACGGAAAATAATGAATTGGTATAAGTAGTTCGTTTTTCACATTCTCAATCTATGTTTTTTAAGTGCTCATGTCCTACACAAGTCACCAACACATCGTAAAATGTCGATAGCAGAGTTTCATCTGTTGCTGGTAAGAGAACTTACTTAAACGGATGCATCAGAGTGGAGAAAAGCTGGCAGGGGAAGGTGTTCTGATAAGAATCCTCTAAGGTTTGTGGGAAGGCATTTTCCAAACATTATAACAAGTGAACATTCCAAGAAAAGTACACTAACTCGTAGATGTATTGTTTGCTGGAAACAAAAAGTGTGTCGAGAACACAGGTATGAGTGTAAAATTTGTTAGGTAGCATTGTGTGTCGTACCCTGCTTTAAAAATTACCACACAAAAACGAATTCCTAATTGCATCACAGGACGATACAATAATGCTATCAGAAAAAAATTAGAAAACGAAAAAACTATAAAAAAGTAAAAAACAAAATAGAAATTTATTTATATTTATTTTTAACTTTTCCAGTGCCTGTCCAAAGCCTGGATGAAAAATAAGGATGGGAAATATATTCACAAAGTGTAGAAGGAACCCCTACATTTACAGTTCATAACTTTGAATCTTCTATATAAGTGAATTTAATGTGATACAAAAATACAGAGGCTTCACGGCTTTCAAATCCTGGAAAATCTGTTGAGTACTTATCTGCAATAATTAAAAGTATAGCACAATAAGATGATCTGTGGCAGACAATCAATCATTTCCGGCGATTCCAAATTATAACAGCACTGATTACCATCTGTTAAGGACAACTGCATCTGTGCCTGGATGGAACACTTTACACAGTGTATGTATTAGAAGTAAAGAATCTGACTGTGGATGACTAAGCACTCAGTTTGTTGTATTTTCAGAAACAAATAGTAGGCCGTGTGAAATTTCCGAATACGTCACAATATGAATTTAACATAGTGAAGTAAAATTGTTCTTACCATCTCTCACAGTAAATTGTCATGTTGCAGTGCGATGTGAAAGGTGATCTGTATGTCACTTTCTCCTATAAACAACGTAATATGACATCAATGGTCATTCGCTGCAGCATTGGAAGCCAGGATCCGTTTACCTGGAGACTTTCTTCTCTCTCGTTGAAGCTCTTCTCGTGGTTGTATATTTCTATAGCTTCTCTGAACAAGCAGGTGTGATAGTTCCTCTCTGCAGTCAGAACTTCCTTGTCGGTGATTTCACTATGTAATCGGTCTCACACAGTGCGTACTGTTTCATGACCAATTTCTTCACATGCCCCAACCTGCAATGTCGCTTATGTTCTGTAAGCCTGGTGTTAATTGGCCGTCCAGTCATTCCAAAATAAACTTTTCCGCGTGTGCATCGTATGCTGTATATTCCTGACATTGCGAGTGGGTCCCTTTTATCCTCTGCTGATCTGAGACACTCTTTGATTTTCTTTGTCAGTTTGCAAATAGTCTTTACGCCGTATTTGTGCAATATAGGGTTGATTTTTGGCTCCAGTCCACCACCAGCAATGGAGGGTGAAACTTTGACAATGCCAGCCACTCGTGCAGGCGAAAGGTGAGAAAAATCATCAGGCGAACGTCGGCCAAAGAACCCAAGACAGAAGCCAGCAGGCAGTTTGTTAACTAGAGGCCATAAAAGCCTTAACAAATTTGTATAATTCTTAGTGACATAAAATAGTTTTAACGATTTTGGTTCTGCAGTAATCCATCTGCAGAGAAATTATGTAGTGAGAGCATTTATTCTGTATCAGCCATGAGAGGGCGCAGTGCTTCGCACAGGGCAGGCGTGGCAGCGTGGGCTTCTCTGGCCCTGGCGGCAGCTTGAGGAACAAACATTTAGCGCAGGTAGCCGGATTATGCCGCAGCCTGCAGTGCCTCAGCACGCTGATCAGATGGTGCGCCTCCAGCAGTCTAAGGGTTAATAAAAATGGAACTGTTGTGTTTCTGTACTCATGTGGAGTTTCATGCATCTTGCAGCCAAAAACATTTACCCATCTTCAATGAGTCCATCTGCATTTGCACACTTGGTAATGTTATTTCTTTGATCATCCCAGGCCAGAGCTGGATGGTTGCTAATAGAAGCACATGGCCAGTCCCTTCACAATCTCCAGTTTTAAATAGAATTATTTTGCTGTTGAAATTACTTTAAAACCCAGTGAAAAGGAACTATCTGAGTATGTGCTTTCTTTAACAAATGATAAAACTTGTAACTGAATGCTATACTTCTGCTACTTGAAATTGATTTTTGTACCTATATGGTCCAGTCACCTTAAGACAACCACTGCCTATGTTCGATGTCGGCGCGGGGGTGGGGACGACACAGAAAACAGTGCAGTATTAATAATGCAGAAATGGAGTGATTTATCTGACATCCGAAAGACCATTATCATTTTCTTTTGGGCCAACGGTGATAGCACTTTCTGAATGGTTGAGTTTGTAAACTGTTGGCATGGTTAAAATATACGGTGTGTGACAAAATGGCACTATCTAAAACTGGTGCCGATGCAACAGTGGTGCACCACGGGCCATAGATAGCAGAAATTAACGACGGTTGCAGTGACGTGTTTCGACGAATAGACATGCAACTGTTGAGCAACTGGCCATCCAAATGAACCAAGGGGCCAACAATAGTGTCTTGTCAACGACCATTCAGTTAATGTTACTGTGATGCACCCATGGTGACTGCTGCTCATTAGCGACGCACACAACTCTATGTCCACTGAGTGGCGACTGCTGACCTTTTCAGATGAATTATGTTTTATGCTCCATAAGACAGATGGCCATTGGCATGTAAGGTGTGAAACATCTTAAAGCAAACAGCCTACAACAATCTTTGGAAGGGTCCAGGCTGGAGGAGAGAGTGTTATAGTCTGGGGAATGTTGTTGTGGCATTCCTTGGGTGATCTCATTGTTCTGGAAGGCATAGTGGATCAGCAGTCAAAGGGTTAATAAAAATGGAACTGTTGTGTTTCTGTACTCACGTGCAGTTTCATGCATCTTGCAGCCAAAAACATTTACCCATCTTCAATGAGTCCATCTGCATTTGCACACTTGGTAATGTAATTTCTTTGATCATCCCAGGCCAGAGCTGGATAGTTGCCCCTCACAGCATGATGGCATTTACCAGCAGGACAATTCAACACGTGCCACAGCTTGCAGTGTATGTGCGTAATTTGAAGAGTACTAGAACAAGTTTACCAAAATTCCCCCTCCCCCTCAGCCATCAAACTCCCCGAATTTAAACCCGGTTGTTAGTCCGTCAGATCACCTTGATTGTGCCGTTCGACCCATAGAACCTCATCCAAGAAACCTAGTGCAGGTGACCAGGGCACTGGAGTTGGAATGGCTCCACATCCTTGTCAGTACTTTCCAAAATCTCATTGACACTCTTCCTGCACATCTTGTAGTGGTCCAAGCTGCAAAAGATGGTTGTTCAGGCTTCTGACAGGTGATCACATTAATGTGACTAGACATTGTAGTTTAAATCATGACATTAATGAAGTGTTTCAAACACAGTTTATGAAAGGTAATCAGACTAAACCTATCTATATTACTAAGCTTTTATCCCAAAACCCAATACCAGTTGCATGTTGCCTAGCTAGTGGCTACCAGGGACAACAAAAATTTGGTCTTCAGTACGATGTGTAATTATTGACCACATTTAATAATGTATGTTGCTCTCTTAATATACTCATTAAGAGGTGTAATATTATATGGAAAGTTTAACACAATAAGACAAGTATTACAGTTAGGAGGTGTGTGTGTGTGTGTGTGTGTGTGTGTGTGTGTGTGTGTGTGTGTGTGTATGGGGTAAGTGTAACTGACACCAGGCAAATACCTGGACTTTATTCATTCAGCATTTGAGAAGGAGAGCACTTAGGTGACGTTCAACAGACTTTACACACAATTTCAAACCTTTATGAAATTTTTTCTCACCCCCACAAAATGATGAAATGCAGTACACGATAAACATTTGTTTATCGTGTACTGCATTTTTGCTGTTTATGCAGTAAAACTTCAACATCGATAATGACATTTTAGCTTTTTACTTCTTTACGAGGTGCATTCAAGTTCTAAGGCCTCCGATTTTTTTTCTAATTAACTACTCACCCGAAATCGATGAAACTGGCGTTACTTCTTGACGTAATCGCCCTGCAGACGTACACATTTTTCACAACGCTGACACCATGATTCGATGGCAGCGGCGAAGGCTTCTTTAGGAGTCTGTTTTGACCACTGGAAAATCACTGAGGCAATAGCAGCACGACTGGTGAATGTGCGGCCACGGAGAGTGTCTTTCGTTGTTGGAAAGAGCCAAAAGTCACTAGGAGTCAGGTCAGGTGAGTAGGGAGCATGAGGAATCACTTCAAAGTTGTTATCACAAAGAAACTGTTGCGTAACGTTAGCTCGATGTGCGGGTGCGTTGTCTTGGTGAAACAGCACACGTGCAGCCCTTCCCGGACATTTTTGTTGCAGTGCAGGAAGGAATTTGTTCTTCAAAACATTTTCGTAGGATGCACCTGTTACCATAGTGCCCTTTGGAACGCAATGGGTAAGGATTACGCCCTCGCTGTCCCAGAACATGGACACCACCATTTTTTCAACACTGGCGGTTACCCGAAATTGTTTTGGTGGTGGTGAATCTGTGTGCTTCCATTGAGTTGACTGGCGCTTTGTTTCTGGATTGAAAAATGGCATCCACGTCTCATCCATTGTCACAACCGACGAAAAGAAAGTCCCATTCATGCTGTCGTTGCGCATCAAGATTTCTTGGCAACATGCCACACGGGCAGCCATGTGGTCGTCCGTCAGCATTCGTGGCACCCACCAGGATGACACTTTTCGCATTTTCAGGTCGTCATGCAGGATTGTGTGCACAGAACCCACAGAAATGCCAACTCTGGAGGCGATCTGTTCAACAGTCATTCGGCGATCCCCCAAAACAATTCTCTCCACTTTCTCGATCATGTCATCAGACCGGCTTGTGCGAGTCCGAGGTTGTTTCTGTTTGTTGTCACACGATGTACTGCCTTCATTAAACTGTCGCACCCACGAATGCACTTTCAACACATCCATAACTCCATCACCACATGTCTCCTTAAACTGTCGATGAATTACAATTCGTTTCACACCACGCAAATTCAGAAAACGAATGATTGCACGCTGTTCAAGTAAGGAAAATGTCGCCATTTTAAATATTTAAAACAGTTCTCATTCTCGACGCTGGCGGTAAAATTCCATCTGCCGTACGGTGCTGCCATCTCTGGGATGTATTGACAATGAACGCGGCCTCATTTTAAAACAATGCGCATGATTCTATCTCTTTCCAGTCCGGAGAAAACAAATCGGAGGCCTTAGAACTTGAATGCACCTCGTACTACCAACTCTATTTGCAACGAAGTTAGAAAACAGTATCCACATAAACTACTGAATTTACTTGCAAAACAGACGTACAGTTCAGGAGATGTAATGTCATAAACAATGAGACATGTCATAAACAATGAGACATGTGAGAAACTTGCTTTTTCTTAAAATGAAGAGCAAATTCCCAGACTATATTCAGTATCAGTGTTCTTAGTGAGAACTCTTGGCAACTTCCAACAAACTGTAAGCATAATTTCAAACATTTCCTAAGATTTTTCTTATGTGCATGATGTCAAATACCTAAGTGATGAAATGATATAAATTTGGACAATGGCTGTAGATGGCCATTGAAATGAATTCTGTGGCGACAGGTGAAAATTTGTGCTGGATGGGAACTCAAAAGCTGGATTTCCCACTTTTTGTGACCTGTCACCTTAACTGCTTTGGCTATCCATCACACTTTCCATCTGATCCAAATTCCATCTTGTCACACACTACTTACACAGAGACCGATGTCCACCATATTCACAGCATGCTGCATCACACTGGATTCCCGCAAGGTAGAGAGAGAGAGAGAGGGGGGGGGGGGGGCGCATTCACACTGAAATGTCTGAAAGAGTAGACACCACACATATATAAATAAAATATTTAACTCAATTGTAATTGGACGATTAACTCAGCTGTAATTAGACATTTGAAGTTGTTTTTTACATGGTAGTTGGAATATTGAAAGACTGTTGGTTTTACGGATTTTGTACTATACAAAACAGTAAATGTCATGTCAGTTGAGGTAAGATTCTCGAGCTTTCAACAAGCGCCACTACCATCATCCAGAGGAGTTCAGACTTCTGACTGTAGGATAGGTAAGGTTTCCATCTGATATATGTGAGGCAGCAACATTCTGAATCTCTAGAGGCAGGATGATTGAGCACATGCAGAGGAAGGTGAATTAAGCAGTCCACCATATTACCGACCAATCACTGATGTGAAGATGTTAACAGTCATCAGTGTCCAGCACCGTATTTGAAACTGCTGCTTCCACAGGCTAGTAACTGTCAAGCATTGTTCACAATGAGGGAGTGGGAGTTTCGAACATGGTGCCACCTCCTTTGCATGTGTTTTCACACCTGTGGTGGGTCGGCACTGTGGCGTGCTGCTTAACTGAATACAGTGCCGACCTGATATGCCTTCTAACATCAATGTATACATGGCAAATTGGCACTCTGGTGAGCTGCTTAACATTTATTGTTACATTGCCCAGTCAAATTAATGAGACCACCTGTCAACAGCCTGAAGATGGTCTCCAAAGATAGATACATACTTCTGTTAATCCATTGTGCTACCAGAATTATCAGATAACTCAGGGAATGCCATGAGAACATTCCCCAGACAATAATGCTGCCTCCTTTGGCCTGGACCCTTCTGACAGTTGTTTCAGGGTGTTTGCTTTCAGATGTCTTAACATATCATGCAGTAAATACCGACGACTAACTGTCCAATAGAGCATAAAATGTGATTGATGTGATAAGGCCACCTGTTGCCACTCAGTGGATGTCCAGTTGCAGTATTGGTGTGCAAATTCCCCACTTCGTCGCCAAGGAATAGTCGTCAAAATGGGTGTATGAATCAGGTGCCTGCTGCGGAGACCCATATGACCCGCATTCACTGAACTGTCAGTCAGTAGCCACCGTTTGTAGCACCGTGGTTCATCTGGGCAGTTGGTTTCTCAACAGTTGTATGTCTCTTCACCCATACCCATCTCTACAGCCGTTGTTCACACCATCATCTATGGCCCGTGGGCCCATAGTTGCCTCGGCGCTGATTTGGGATAGTGCCAGTTTTATCCCGTGAAATTCTCTACGTTATTAAAAAACAGTTCAATTTTCCACACAGGCTGTTATAAAATCAGTCATTTTTTACCACTATCAGCTGATTTCGGCTGTTTGCCATTTTTAAGTGCATACTGCTATACTTGTAAATTCACACTGTCGCCACTTTTGGATGTATGCAAATGTACACATGTAATATTAATGTGCAACTTTCATAGTAAACACAAGTGAGGATGGTGATTGATATTTGTCAGTGCTTTAAAATAACATTACTCTCGTAGTGTCATACATATGTGAACATAAAACTATGTTGTTGTGGTCTTCAGTCTGAAGACTGGTTTGATGCAGCTCTCTAAGCTGTTCTTTCCTGTGCAAGGCTCTTCAACTCTGAATAGCTACTGCAGCCTTTATCCTTCTTTATCTGCCTACTGTATTCATGTCTTGGTCTCACTGTACAATTTAACCCCCCCCCCCCCCCCCACACACACACACACACACACACTTACCTGCAACACTAAATTGATGATCCCTTGATGTCTCAGAATGTGTCCTATCAACCGATCCCTTCTTTTGGTCAAGTTGTACCACAAATTTCTTGTCTCCTCAGTTCCCTTCAGTCCTCATTAGCTACACAATCTATCCATCTAATCTTCAGCATTGTTTTGTAGCACCGCAATTCAAAAGCTTCTATTCTCTTTTTGTTGAAACTGTTTATCTTCCATGTTTTGCTTCCATATATGGCTACCCTCCAGCCAAATGCCTTCATAAAAGACTCCCTAACACTTGTAGCCCAGTCAATGAAGACTAAAAAAGTTCAACTAGGGTGAAAAAAGTCATGTAGTCACAAATTTTTGCACAGTGCTAGGAGGAAGTGTCCTGAACAATATACTAAAAAATCCTGTGAGTGTTGGGGTGGGGGTGGGTTTGAAGGTCACTTTTTTTATGCTTGTCTTGAAAACTGCAGCTTCCCACTACAAAGTTAAACTACATTAAATTTTTTACAAAAAAGATCCCATTCATTTTTCTCTAGAACTAATAGTTTTGATGTTCAGGGAATGGAAAGGTCACAAATCATTAAAAATATTGCATTAATGGTATAAAATCAATGTTTATGTTTAAATGAAGCGGATTAGTGACTCATGGACCTTGCTGCTGGTGGGGAGGCTTGCATGTCTCAGCAATGCAGATAGCCATTCCATAGGTGCAACCACAATGGAGAGAGATCTTTTGAGAGCACAGACAAATGTGTGGTTCTTGAAGAGGGGCAGCAGCCTTTTCAGTAGTTGTAGGGGCAACATTCTGGATGATTGACTGACCTGGCCTTGTAATATTAACCAAAACGGCTTTGCTGTGCTGGCACTGCGAACAGCTAAAAGCAAGGGGAAACTGCAGTTGTAATTTTTCCCCAGGGATGCAGCTCTACTGAATGGTTAAATGATGGTGGCATTCTCTTGGGTAAAATATTCCGGGGGTAAAATAGTCCCCCATTCAGATCTCCAGGTGGGGACTACTCGAGAGAACATCATTGTCAGGAGACCGAAAACTGGTGTTCCACAGATTGGAGCATGGAATGTCAGATCCCATAATCGGGCAGGTAGGTTAGAAAATTTAAAAAGGGAAATGGTTTGGTTAAGGTTTAGATATAGGGGGAGTTGGTGAAGTTCCGTGATGGGAGGAACATTACTTCTGGTCAGGTAAATACAGTCTTATAAATACAAAATCAATTAGGGGTAATGCAGAAGTAGGGTTAATAATGGATAAAGAAATAGGAATGCGGATCAGCTGCTACGAGCAGCATAGTGAACAAATTATTGTTGTCAACGTATACATGAAGCCCACCCTCACCACAATAGTACTAGTTTATATGGCAGTAGGTTGCAGATTGATTGTATAATGGTTAGACAGAGATTTAGGAACCAGGTTTTAAATTGTAAGTCATTTCCAGGAGCAGATGTAGACTCTTTTATTGGTTATGAACTGTATATTAAAACTGAAGAAACTGCAAAAGGTAGAATTAAGGGAGATAGGATCTGGACAAACTGAAAGAGCCAGAGGTTTTAGAGAGTTTCAGAGACAGAGAGAGCGCGTTAGGGAATGATTGACAAGAACACGGGAAAGGAATACAGTAGAAGAAGAATGGGTAGCTCTGAGAAATGAAATAGTGAAGGCAGCAGAGGATGAAGTAGGTAAAAAGACAATGCCTAGTAAAAATCCTTTGCTAACACAGGAGATATTAAATTTAATTGATGAAAGAAGAAAATATAAAAATGCAGCAAATGAAGTAGCCAAAAGGGAATACAAATATCAAAGAAAAAGAGTTTGACAGGAAGTGCAAAATGGGTAAGCAGAAACTGCTAGGGGACAAATGTAGGGATGTAAAAGCATATATTAGTAAGGGTAAGAGAGATGCCTCCTACAGGAAAATTAAAGAAGACCTTTGGGGAAAAGAGTACCACCTGTATGAATACCAAGAACTCAGATGGAAAACCAGTCCTAAGCTAAGAGGGGAAAGCAGAAAGGTGGAAGTAGTATACAGAGAGTCTATACAAGGGAGATGGCTGTATTATGAAATGGAAATGGAAGAGGATGTAGATGAAGATGGAGATGAGAGAGATGAAACTGCGTGAGGAATTTGACAGAGCACCACAAGACCCGAGTTGAAACAAGGCCCCAGAAATAGACAATTTTCTGTTAGAACTACTGATAGCCTTGGGAGAGCCAACCATGACAAAACTTGTCCATCTGATGAGCATGATACGTGAGACAGGTGAAATGCCCTCAAGACCTCAAGAGAAATATAATAATACCAATTCCAAAGAAAATAGGTGCTGACAGGTGAAAATTACTGAACTATCAGTTCAATAAGTCACAGTTGCAAAATACTAACACGAATTCTTTGCAGACAAATGGAAAAACTGGTAGGAGCTGACCCCAGGGAAGATCATTTTGGATTCCGGAGAAACGTACAAACACGCGAGGCACTACTAATCCTACAACTTCTGATAGAAAATAGGTTAAGGAAAGGCAAACCTACATTTATAGCATTTGTAGACTTAAAGAAAGCTTTTGTCAGTGTTGACTGGAATACTCTCTTGCAAATTCTGAAGGTGGCAGGGGTAAAATACCAGGCAAAAGGGGATTTACAACTTGTACAGAAACCAGATGGCAGTTATAAGAGTCGAGGGGCACGAAAGGGAAGCAGTGGTTGAGAAGGGAGTCCGACAGGATTGTAGCCTATCCCCAGTGTTATTCAATCTGTATATTGAGCAAGCAGTAAAGGAAACCAAAGAAAAATTTGGAGTAGGAATTAAAATCCAGGGAGAAGAAAAAAAAAACTTTGAGGTTTGCCAATGACTTTGTAATACTGTCAGAGACAGCAAAGGACTTGGAGGAGCAGTTGAACAGAATGGACAGTTTATTTAGCATATGGCATTACACATGAACAGCAACTAAGACTTGTCGATTACATAATTTTACAAAAATATATTAATTTCATAATTTATAATTTAAAAAATAAGTCTATAAATTAATATCTAATTTGTCGATCCATTCAAGGGCTGCATCTGTCACTTCTTCAAAGAAATCTTCCAAGTTCCCATGGAAGGCTCTTCTGCTACAGCTTGTTACGATGTGATGGATCGTCTGGTGTTCATTTCCACAGTCACATTGAGAAGATGAAGCCCTTTCCAATCAGTAGACGTTTTCAGCACAGATGCCGTGGCCTGTGCGGATCTGATTAATTGTTTTCCAGGCATGTCGCATTAGTTCCATACTGGCTGGTCTTGTGTCGGGTCTGGAGGGTCTGATGTTCCTCATGGGCAATAGTGTTCCACATATCTGTCCACTTTTTGTTGATACTGAAAGTAGCTGCCTGTAGCGATTCTGCCAATAGCACAGATGGCTGTCTAGATGTTAATCGGTTCGTTCGGAATGCATGAACATCAGAGTGCTTTGGAAGCTCGGGGATTTTAAGTAATTTTTGGTATTCCTTGAGGAGGATGTTCTGTCTTCGGAGGTATGGTGGCACAATGTTGCTTAGAGGTGGTAACCAGTATAGAGGAGTAAATTTGATGCAGCCTGTTTTTGTCCTCATTGCTGCATTTAGCTCCATGTCAATTTTTCTCACATGTGTGCTGTTAAGCCACACTGGGACACAGTATTCGGTAGCAGAATAGACCAGCCCTAATGTAGCACATCACAGTATCATAGCTCTTGCTCCCCACGAGGTACCACTCAGCTTCTGTATGATGTTAGTGCGTGATCTCAGCTTTGCTGTGGTGTTTTCTATGTGCTTCCTGTAAGAAAGGGTTCTATCAAGAGTCACTCCTAGATATTTTGGAGAGTCTTGGTGGTGAAGGACGTGACCATTAAAGGTGACATTCAACTTCGCATTGGCCATTCTGTTGTCAAGGTGAAAGCAGCTGACTTCAGTCTTTGCGGGATTTGGCATAAGTATCCACTTTTTGAAGTATTCATCTATTGTGCTTAGATCTGCGGATAGGATCTCCTCACCAGTTTCAAGATTTCTCTATTGGGTGGCCAAGGCCAGATCATCTGCATAGATGAACTTCCTTGACCCTGTTTCAGGGAGGTCAGATGGATATAAGTTGAACAGGATTGTTGCCAAAACTGAGCCTTGAGGAAGACCATTATCAAGTTTCTTCTGTCTGCTTAGTTGGTTGCCAATGACTACTTGGTAGTATCTCTCAGACAGCATGTTGTTTATGAGCCTGATTTTGGTTTGGCAGTGCATAACACTGTCAAGTTTGTACAAGAGCCCTTGTCTCCATACTGCATTGTAGGCAGCTGTAAGTCCAATAAAAGCCACTGATGTTTTAAGGCGACGTTGGAATCCAGCTTCTATGTGTGTAGTTAAGCTGAGCACTTGGTCTGCACAGTTTCTGTTTGGTCTTAATCCTACCTGGAACCTCTTGAGAAAACTGGGAATGGACAGTGTCTTGAAAGGAGAATGTAGGATGAACATCAACAAAAGCAAAATGAGGGTAAAGGAATGTAGTCGAATTAAATCAGGTGATGCTAAGGGAATTGCATTAGGAAATGAGACACCTAAAGTAGTAGATGAGTTTTGCTGTTTGGGCACAAAATAACTGATGATGGCCGAAGTAGAGAGGACATAAAATGTAGACCGGCAATGGCAAGAAAAACATTTCTGAAGAAGAGTAATTTGTTAACATTTAGTATAGATTTAAATGTCAGGAAGTCCTTTCAGAAAGTATTTGTATGGAGTGTAGCCATGTATGGAAGTGAAACATGGACAATAAACAGTTTAGACAAGAAGAAATTTGGTGCGACAGAAGAATGCTGAAGATTAGATGTTTCGATCATGTTACTAATAAGGAGGTACTGAATAGAAGTGGGGAGAAGAGGAATTTGTGTCAAAGTTTGACTAGAAGAAGGAATCGGTTGGTCAAACACATTCTGAGGTGTCGAGGGATCACCAGTTTAGTTGTGGAGGGTAAAACTCTTAGAGGGAGATCAAGAGATGAATACACTAAGCAGATTCAGAAGGATTTAGGTTCCAGTAGTTACTTGGAGATGATGAGGCTTGCACAGGGTAGAGCAGCATGGAGAGCTGCATCAAACCAGTCTTTGGACTGAAGACAACAACAACAACAACGATCATGTCTAAGTGCAGTGCAGCCATATTGGGCTAAATTGTGTTCTGGGGGTGTAATGGGATGGTGTGTATGTGGGGTGGGGGGGGGGGGGGGGGGGGGGGTAGAAGTATGAGGGAAGGTAGGTCACCAGATTGTGGTCATACACCTCCCACCTTCATAGGTCTGGAAACTGAAGCTTGAGCAGATTGTTCCCCATTCTGTCTACCCCACTGTCACAAGAAGCAGCTACAAGGTGTTTCACAAAGTTATATGGGTCCTTCACGGCATGCCTCATGAAGCATTGGTGATGGAGTGCACAGACATGCATGGGGAGTGTTTACTTTTCTCAAAATGTAGTTAACACTACATGGAATACAGAGTTGAGCCACTACAAACACAAATGCAAGAAACATGTTGTTCTTCCAGGAAAAGGCAGCATAATTTTTATTTCTTTCCCACAGTAACGCTCAAGCAGATCAGTTGAAGGCTTCCTTCCACAATGTTAAGAGTGTCATTCAAGCCATAGGACTGTATATATTATTAGTACATACAATGAGCTGATTCCAATCAAATAATTCATTTTGACGCATACTATACCAATTTAATTTTATCAGAAATAGCAATAGCTACAAGCAATAGGTTTACATTGTTTGTTTGTGATACACTGTGTTGTGTGGCCCCCACACCTCTCAGTTTTTGTTTTGGTTCCCGACTGTTGAATCTACAGTGTGTATCATAATTAACAACAATAACTGACAAATGGAAGCAGTACAAAGTAATAGAAGCAAAAATTTTTCAGTAAACATTTGCTCGCAAATGAGCCCTTTTTTTTTTTTTTTTTTTTTTTACGAGCTGCCACTAACTTCAGGTAAATAATTGTCCTTGTTAGTGTACAGACGTATTAGAAATGTATACTTTTTGATTAAGTCCCAGTATAATTGGACTTGTATTGCACCCGTGGCCTATTCAACAAAAACATCTACACTACTTCATTATGGACGCTGCTAAATTTACTGTCCACTCATATCAGCTAAAGAAGGTGTTCTAACATGTCATCCTTGCGTTTGGATGCAATACTGCACTTCTGTCTGCAGAGAGATGAAAATTTATTTAAACAACCCTGGATCTTGACAAGACTATAATTTTCTGGTTGAGTTCTTCAAGTGACCCCAGACTCAAAAATGAAAGAGGACAATTCAGTGGTGCCTCATAACCACACATTCACAATTATCTGGCTAACTGTTCATTTATGTACCAATATTTTCAAGAAAATTTTCACTTCTATTATATACTTTTCATCTGTGTCCCTTTTCATTGTTAATTATGATACTCCTTGTGCAGAACATGCAGTGAAGAGAAACTGCAGACCAGGCACTCTGGCTGAATTACATGTATTCTTGACAGAAGTGGCTGCTGGATGATGAAGCATAGTGATCTCTATTCATAATCTTCTGCAGACAATAATATCCCACTCCCACCGCTTTCACACAATTATTACAACGTGAAATGACATAGCACATTATGAAGTATAATGTAAAGTTTAAGTTCTACATTCTGGCCCAAGACAGGCCAATTGGGTCAATTGAGTCAGACCAACTGCTGTGTCATCCTGTGCCAGTGGCATCATTGGATACTACAGGGTCCGGCATAAAAACTCCCCGATTACAAAGTAACGTGCAGCGGACAGTAGAAGGAGCAGAGTGGTGGGGGGCGCGTCGTTAAGTAGCTGCCTACGTGCCGTTTTCAGTGTACGCCATGGCGTGGTCTGGTGAACATCGTGCCTTCGTAGTGGAAGATTTTATTCAAAATGGCGAATCGCCGATTAATACTCAACGTGCTTTTCGCGTTCGCTTTGCGCTCGGACGACGGGACCCTGTTCCCGATAAGAAAACAATTTTTTCTTGGGTTGCTAACTTTCGTGAGACAGGTTCCGCATTAAAAAGGAAACCACCTGGACGACCACGGACTGCAACAGGCCCCGGAAATGTTGATACAGTTAGAGCTTCAGTTCAACAATCTCCTCGACGATCCGCTAAAAAGCATGCGGCAGCATTACGGATATCTGATCGAAGTGTGAGAAGAATCTTGCATCGAGATCTTAAAATGCATCCTTACAAAATTGTAACTACGCAGGAACTGAGTGAACGAGACTGTGGTGTCCGTGTAAGTTTGTGCCAAGACCTTCTTCGGAACATTCGTCCCAACGATATTGTGATTTTTTCTGATGAAGCACACTTTCACCTTGCCGGAACAGTGAACAGCCAAAATTGCAGGTACTGGTGTGAACACAATCCCCAAGAACTTCATCAACGACCACTTCATAGCCCTAAAGTAACAGTATGGTGTGCTGTTTACAATTCCGGAGTGATCGGTCCTTACTTTTTCGAAGAAAATGACAGGAATTTAACCGTCAACAGTGAACGCTATTGTGCCATGCTCCGCGACTTTCTCCAACCGCAACTAAGGGAGCTTTTTGGTGAAATAGAGAATGTGTGGTTCCAGCAAGATGGTGCTACTGCCCACACAGCGCGGCAGTCACTGGCATTGGTGAAGGAAATGTTTCCTGGACATGTGATCTCGTTGCGTGGAGACATTGGCTGGCACCCACGATCGCCGGACTTCACGCCCTGTGATTTCTTTCTTTGGGGCTATTTAAAAGCAAAAGTTTATGAACAACGTCCACAATCTTTACGAGCCCTGAAAGAAGCAATTACACAAGAGGTTGAAGCTATTCCACCTGAAATGACTCAAAGAGTAATGAATAACTTCAGGGAAAGACTCAAACAGTGTGTCGACAGTGCAGGAAGCCATTTAAGGGATGTTTTATTTAAAAAGTAAGACCATAAGAGTATTTTCTAAAATGGCATAATATGTACTTTTATTTAGTATAAATAAAATTGTTCTACCTTATTTGGTTTTGTTTTTATTAGCTTTCCTTAAAGGGGAGGTTTTTCTGCCGGACCTTGTATATGGAGGGGCAAGTTGTCAGCACATCACTCTCCCAGTAGTTCTCGAGTTTCTTGACCTTGGAGCCGCCACTAATCAGTTGACTAGCTCCTCAGTTGACCTCACAAGGCTGAGTAAACCCTTTACCAGTCCTCCCAACAAGGAATAATCTGTGGCAGTACTGGGAATCGAACCCCGGTCCTTCGCATGGCATCAGTTACACTGACAACTCAGCTATAGTGGTGGACATGGGGGTTGTATGGGAAATATAAAAGGGCCCAAAGAAGGGAAAATTAGGAAACAATTAAAATAAAATAAAAATATAAAACTTTAAGAATAGTGAATTACATATTGAAGAGAGTGAGAGGATGGATGGAAAAGTTTAAACCAATTAGAGGGAGGATTGGAATAAGGATAGAAAGGAAAGAAATATGTGGATTGATAAGAGAAGAAAGAAACCAAATAAAGAACAGGGCCTGCCAAATGTTCAGGTGAGGTGACAAGGTGGAACAGGAATGTATTATGGGTTCTGGTTTCTGTTGGAGCTGGTATTAAAAACATTTGGTGACTACATGCATACCTAAGCACCCTGACCCTCTCATCCAGTGATGCAACAGCAATGATCGTAAGTGCATAAAATCAAAACTATAGCATCTGTGATGTTAATGTTTATGTGGTAATGCGTTGACATGAATGCCATCCCTTTCCCAACACAGCACACCAACAAATTATGCATCAAAACACCTGTTTTTGAGAGTACATTCATTTTATGTCCACGCCATCATCAGATGTTTATATTTACTTACTTATTGTGAACATTGTTTCTTAGGACATTTTATGAAAGCTATCTTAAAAACCTTCATTACAAAATACTGTGACACCATTAGTAAAGAAACAAATGTTCACTACAAGTAAATAAATATAATCATCTGAAGATCGGATGCCAGGCATCTTGAAATGTCAGCATGGAAAAGTAAACACCTATAAAAACAACTGGTTGCAGCTAATTCATCACAAATTACCCTCAGTTTCAACAGTTGTAGTGTTCTAATGCACCCACAATGGACAAGAATTATTTCCTCTCTCTCTCTCTCTCTCTCTCTCTCTCTCTCTCTTTCTGTCTCCTCCCCCCCCCCCCCCCCCCCCACTCTCACCCTTCACCCTGCCTCCTCCCACAAATGTGTTCCTCAGCCCAGACTGAACAGATCCAGTTCACAGGTCAGTGGTTGTCCACCTGTGTGTTAGAGGAACTGGTTCCACACATTGATGACCGATACTGGTTGTAATGTGGTTCTAGATGATGTGTGGAGAAAGTGGTATCAACTGGAATCATCAATGTCATGTTGAGCACACTTCATAACTGGTGTCCAGTTTATTACTGGTAGGTTGTTTGGTAAGGACAATCCATTTGACTGAATGACTGACTGTCATACAGTTAGTTAAAGTAAAGCATCTAATGGTGTGGCTGTGTTTGCAGATAGCTCTACATCAGGCAGAATCAGGACTGTGTTAGGTAGTGGTATATGAAACATTTTTGCATAGACATATGAGATAATGGGAGGCCTAAGAATAGGCCAGGATGATATGTTGGTTAGCTGAGAAAGCTGCTTTTGGCGATACAGGTTGGATGTGGATTACATTATTCCTCATCTCAGCATATGAAGAAATATAATTAAATCCCATGTGTAGGCTCTGAGTCTGCTACTGAGAGTTCAGGACCAGATAACAATGGCAGTGCTCCAGTGTAGTGGAATGACTGATTCCAAGGCTATTGCGCACTGGAGGCTGATACTTCTTGTCTTTAGATGCCTAGTAGAGAGAGATTCACCATATTTGGAGTGTCTGCTTGTTGTTGCAGTGCTTTCAAGGCTGTAAAATATGGACTTCGTAGTGGGGATGAGATGACATTTAAAGTTACCTCTACAACCTGTGAGCTATAGATTATTTCTTTATGAAGCACAACCGGTATTTTTGTATATAAGTTACTTTTGATTGAGTAAATCTGAGTGTCTTCGAGTTGAGTAATTCCGAGTGACTTCAAGGCTGTACTTTTATTTCGGAAAATAGAACATTTTGTCAACAAAGCTGAATTGCAAAGGGTATTTTTCCACCCCATTATCTTATATGTGATGATTTTCAACTCATTCATATTTCACAGAATCTGACGATAAGTAGTGACACCCCTCTTCTCCCATCCTTACAGGACTGTCATATTGCCCTGGTTTGATGCAATAATAATAGGAATGCCTCAAATGTGGTGGGCTTGTATTGAGGAGGGTGACAATTAAAATCTTCCTTTTTATTTCATCTGCAAAAGTCTTTTAAGAGATTGGCTGTTACGGCTGCTAAGTTTTTGGGATTAGGAACTAGCCACAGTCAGTTATTGAACAGATCTCCCTCTTGATGTCTTGAAAATTTTCCAGTTACTTCTGCTAGGTTTGATATATTTGCAATATGAAACCCCAGTTAATGATTGAAGAACTCTACTGAAAATGCCCCAGTAATAAAAAAAAAAAAAGGTACTGTTGAAATTTTTGTCTTGAATGTGCTCCCTTCCTTTCTAGGCTACTATTAAGACGAGTTTGCTATTCCCGAAGGCATTTTAAAGCTACTGTCAGCTCCACCTGTTGAAAGATACCTGTGGATTTGGAGAGACTATTGTGTTCACAGTGACAAAATTATGATAGTTTCGCCAATTACTTTTGAAATGAGAATTTCTCATATAGTACTTTTCAACAAATAATCCATTTAATTAAACTGGTTCTAATAATCTAGAGAAGACATGTTAAGGACTAGTAACCTTTGATAGAACTACACCTTGTGAAACGTTGTAGTGGTCAAACTATCTTTGAACATATGACTATATTACTTGTATGTCTGTATTCAGTGTTCTAGTAGTTTTCTTTTGTGAACTTCTCCCCTCCCTCCTTTTCATCCCAATATGTTCAGCTGT
Organism: Schistocerca piceifrons; assembly: GCF_021461385.2. Taxonomy (NCBI): domain Eukaryota; kingdom Metazoa; phylum Arthropoda; class Insecta; order Orthoptera; family Acrididae; genus Schistocerca; species Schistocerca piceifrons. The sequence goes on from NC_060149.1 coordinate 615,227,096, forward strand.
TGTAGAACAGCACACAAATTGATGGTGGTCCACCTCGGTAGCTGCGTGATCAGCGCAGCCTGTTTCTAACCGAAGGGGCCCAAGTTTGATTCCCAGCCAGACTGGAGATTTTTCCACTCGGGGACTGGATGTTGTGTTGTCCTCACGTCCGTATCAACATAATTGACATTCTGCTATTGAGATGGCTGCATGCTCAGCTCGAAAGCCAAGAAATACATTAACAAATCTTGATGGTGAAATCACATTTCAACAGTTTAGTAAAATTGTCTCTGGCTTTCACACACAGATAGTGCTTCAAGTCCACAAGCTGTGGGCTGATTTATCTTGGCAAATGTCAACTCATATGATGACAGTGTAGCTTAAGTTGCTACCTCAGCCTATGACTGTGACATCACTCATGCCAAGTACATTATTTTTGTCATTGTATTGTAAAAATGCTCCTCCAAGTGGCAGCAGCAGACAACTAGATTCTGATATAATGTTAAAGAAGCGGTTGAGACCAATATATGAAATAAAATTATCAGTAAAGGCAGCTGCCCACAGCGACATCTTGGGACCAACACTTCACAAAGTTGACTGGGCAGAAAGCACATGGCATGCGACTATGCATTGGTGATGTCGCAGCTGATACTGCCAATATATTTATGTACTTAAACAACCTTCTGTGCCTAGGAGTTTGAGAAATTTAGTTTCATATCACTACAAAAGACTACATTTGTAAATTTGGAAGTTTTGACCACATCTTTCTATCATTTGTGAGACCTAAAACAGTGTATCTTGCCATCCTGATTTGAAATTGTGTTGTTTATAATACCAAAGATTACTCATCTTGGGTATTATACTTCTTCAACAGTTCTGAAATGCCATAGCGTAGGAGGTTGTTATCATTTAACACAACAAATGGTAACTTATGTGGATATGTGGGTCACTGCATCATATATTTTCAGTAGTTTTCAGGGGGGAAAAAAAACAAACACAGAAGTAAAAGTAAGTGTATTAACTGTGAAAGGCTTGCAGAAAGGCATATTAGATTATTTGTTGTTTGAGTACAAAATGGAAATTTTTTTACGTCAGTGGTACTAAAGACTAAATGAAATTATCAAAGGACATTAGTAAATAACAACAATTTGTAGTTGCCGTGACGAGCTGCAAAAACTGGATCAGACAAAGGGAAATTTTCACTTTAGCCTCACTTCTAGTGACTTGTAAACAGCAGTCTCACATAAATAGTTTCTTGAGTCATTTCCTAATTTAAATACACATAATGGTTCCACTGTAAGATTTTACAAATTCAGTTGTTTACATGTTTCTGGAAGAGTCCAGAAATTCTTTACACGAAATGATTTTTCAATAAATGTGACAGTATTCCAGACATTTACAATAAATTTTCATCAAATATAACTAGATGTAATAAGCAAAAATTGTAGTGTTTAAAAGTGAGTGGAATGTGACCAGCGTAAGTCTGATTCGTTAGGAGACACTATCTGTGATCAGTCAACATTGGGGATGAATTGTAACTTGAAGCCATGGACTGACTATTGAGACAAAAAGAATTTAATTTGGGAGAAAAACTAGGCCTGGATGCAAAAAAAGAGGAAAATTTGGTATTCTGGTTCCTATCTGTGTGGCACAGTTTCTGCGAAGACTGATAATTTATTTTAAATTGATAATATAAATGAGGGTTGAAAATTTAGAATTAGCTGCACTTCCTTTTTTGCAAGAATCTAAGGAAATTTCACTACTCATTCTGAAGTAGTGCTTAATCTATTGTGTGTCGCAAGTATTAGATAACATTGGAATTTTTTTCTGTATCTTTGATGGAAGGATAAACAGGACACCAGCTCGCAGGGTGTACTTTTACTTATATTTTGTGGGAAAGGTGAGTGTGTATTCCTAAAGATGCAGCATGTGCCAAATAAAAATTTCGAGCATTATTTAATTTTATAACGTCCATACTTTCCAGAGTAGAGATTCATGATAATTCTTTCAAAAGAATTAAAAATTTGTCTCCATACTTTTATATGAAATATGATTTAAAGACTGGATATAGTGATAATGGTAATCACCAGTATATTTTCAGCAGTCTCACTTAATGATGGTTACATTAAGACAATGTGCATAGTTTGAAACTACTGTTGTGAAAGCATACATACAAACAAAGAAGCATAGGCAGGGATGCTGGATGGGAATGTGATCCTGCAACAGATTTAATTTACCACATATATTTACAGAAGAATAATATAAGTTCAAGCAGTATTTGTTGTATTCTCTTTAGCCCCTTTTATGTTGTCTCGTTGTCTCTGTAGAGCTGTACCATGTGAAGCAAGGAGAGGATGTTGGTTGGTGGCTGGTATCCTCATTCTATAACACAAACTTCACACAGTTAATAACTAGGTTCTTTATTCATAAAGAAAGAGCTACTTAACTTTAGTTTCCATATGCTGTGGTCAAGCTCTCTTCTGCATAGTCCACGTAGCCTCAATGCTGTTGAAGTATATGTCTGCTGTATTCACTATAATATTGCTATGAGCTGCCTGTCTCATTGGCACACTGGAACTCCACAATATACAGGCTCGAACTAACTTGTGTAACAGCCTTGAACTAACAGGCTAAACTGGCCCTCTGGTCCGCGGCAGCAATCCTAAATACTGGTGGCTGAGAGGGCATTGGCAGTGTGTTTCCAGCAAGTCTTGTCATTGGCCTCAGTCGATACTCTCATAACCTCTGTGCTACACGGTGTACTGATGCCAGCACAGCAGTCTTATACCATTTTTATAAAACTGACATGCCAAGAAGCATGTCGGCACATTCAGATATTTGACGGCAGTGTGTGTTGTATCAGTAGGTCAGTGAATAGTGCATAAATATATATTCTGAGCAAAGTTAACTTTCAGTAGAGCTAGATAATGTTTGTTGCTATATTTCAGCAAACAAAGGAAAGGAATTTGTGAGAGAAGCAAAAATAAAAGTGGCAATGTGTAAATCGACTGTGTAACCTGATTCACCACCACCAGAAGAATATGATACAGAGAATTCTATATGAGAGAAGTTATGATTAAAGTGCACAATATGTGTGAATAAATAAATTTGTGAAATGATTGTATTGAGTATATTTAATATGGAAAAGAGATTATTTAAGCTGAATGAGGTTTAAAATTTGAAGGTTAACATTGACTGATTGAAGGTGACAGCCCTGTACATCATTAACATGTCGAGTGATGTATCATGTGTCAGAGCTCAACAGTACAATCAGTCATGTGTAATGTAAACTAGCAGCACTTGTACTTTTTAGTAACACAGTTTTCATTCCTGTGAAAAGTCTTGACATACCACCATGATAACAACACCTAATATGATGAGAGCAATTCAGATTTTTGATATACGACAGGCAGTTTCCTGTGCTGTTCATGACAGTTTCTAGCTCATAATCCATCTCTAGTGACTTCACTATCAAAACTTTTCCTTCTTTTCTTTTGATTATTGATTCATAGCCTTACTGTATAACGTAGCTCTCAAATTTTTGTGGATCATTACACTATCTGTTAATATGACAGTGTAAAATACTGGGTGAAATACAAACACTTGTACGACTAAAGACAAACACCCACTGTCTGAAGAATGTATTGAATTGTTGATAAGTACAGTAACAGTGTGTTGAACACTGTAGATCACCTTTTTAAACTTGTGAATGTGTGTGGTAAAACATACTTCTGATGCTGCTGAGGAGAAAGAGAGAAAATTGTGAACTTTTTCTCATGCTATTGCACATTACAGTACCTGCAATGTTACTTGATTTTTTTTCCTTGGTTAGAATTTGTTCATTCCGTAGTGAAATGATATTCATACAGACTGAACCCAGTGTTCCTGTCTCTCAGCTTATGATTGAAGATAAAGAATGAATTGAACATCCATTAAAACCTTGTTTCTCTGAATTCTTTTAATCTGTCATTTGGTCCTCACATCTGGTTTTTTTAAATGTAACTCTACCAATAAATTTTAAACATCTGTGAATGTATTTCCAAGTATTATGCATTTTTGATTATCATGTCATTATCTAAAAACTTAACACTTCTTTCTTTCATTTGTGTGCAGAATCAGTGTTGAAGAATGAATGGAGAAGTACTGAATGTATCTTACTCACCAGAATAGACTGCTAGGTGTGACTTAACAGTAGCTAAAGTTAGCTTTTAGTTGTTGGATCACTCATGTAATTAGTGTTGCCAGTTTGCACAACATTGTTGTACAGGATATTTTCAATATGTAGCATTGGCAAATAAAATGCTTATAACACAGCTACCTCTATCATCTTTATTGCTGTTAATTCTGGAGCACTGTTACATAGTTATTTTAAAACTATGTTTGTTATAATCACAGATATCTATGTTTCTCATAGGGAAGCTGATGCACAATATTGTTCGTGAAATTTGCAACAGCATGAAGATGGCGAATAAGAAGTGAAAAACTTTCAACATATTCAGAGATGCGTATGACACCTAATTTATCAGAATTACAGGATTGTTGCTTATATGGAGCAGAACCCTTTGAATGGCTGTAATAGGACAGGTGTGAGCACCATTCTGAAAGTTTTAAGGAGGACAGGGTTCTGGCCCATAAGCATACTTCCAAGACTGACATAGAATAGCACGTCACCGTAAAACATCTTTCAAGTTTTAACAATGCACGTCTGGTTAGGAGCTATGAAAGAGCAAGGTCATCATGCTATGTATGGTTTTCAGATGCTGTCATCAGTGAAGTTTAAAAAGTAACATTTGTGAAGAATATGCTTTTTACAGTTTTAGAGTGGATGTGAGTGCAGTCAGTCATTGTTGTCAGTGATTACTTTTTCTATTTGAAAATTTTTCTTTTTCTTCTTCCACAGCCACATTATTTAATTCAGTCTATGAATGTAGGCAGAAAAGAAACTCTGTTGAAGATCAGAATTTGATTTGATCTCCATCAGTAATCATTACAGGAAAAATATTTTATACTTGGAGAATGATTCCCAAACAATTAATGCTTGCTGCTTTTCAGAGCATCTCCAGTGCAGTCCTAAGATTGGGCAATAGTAACATCTTAAAGTTGTTTATAACAGCCTTCCTGTTGGAAATGTTTTCAGTCAGCAAATACCAGGGACAGAAAGACCATCATTCTAAGGTCTCTTAACAGATGAACAATAACACCAATTCCACCCTGGTCAAAATCACTATTCACCATTGTAAGTGATGACCAAATATGAAATTACCCAAACTGCACAAAAAAGCATCACTTTTTTGAAAACCCCATAATTGTCTCCCATTGCGAAACGTATGTTTGAAATTTGGGTCAAATGTGCCTACAATCTTTCTCTTTGGCGGTGCAAAAGTGTGGTGCCCTGCAATGTCACCCTCGGGCTCGGTGATGCTTCAAACAGCAAGGAGTTTGTGTGTGTGTTTTTTTTTGGGGGGGGGGGGGGGGGGGGGGCGGATGCAGGCCACAACTCAGAATTTCCATGTGATGTGTAAGTTGGGTTAATTAGGTCATATTGGTATGGCATTTCATCACAATTCTGCCTAATGTCATTGTGGACTATCACATGATGGAAGGTCATCACACTCACTCTTTCCCACATTTCACCACTTCATTTGATGTCTCTGTGATGGAGGTCAAAACTGCAACACTCAGCATTGATATCGTGTGGTTTTTTTTTTTTTTATATGTGGGTGGGGCAAACATTTCAGACACACCCACCACTCAGAACTGACACGAAAAAGCCCCCAGGGGGTGGTGATGCATAAAGGTTGTCAATGAAACCATCCCATCCATTCACTTTGCCGGGGGCATTGATTCCCACACATTTAATGGTTGAAAACGATGGTTCACAGTGCAATGAGTAACAGGATGATTTCATTGACAATCTTCGACACTGCTGCCTGCCCCCCCCCCACCCCCACCCACCCACCCCCACCCCTTTTCTTCAGATGATTCAAAACATTCTAAGGACATTGTGGGGCTGCAACCCCATTGAACATAATCTGACTAAGGACATTGTGGGGCTGCAACCCCATTGAACATAATCTGACACCTTTGGAGTGTGTAGTGGTGATCACAATTTTTGCTCTGGTGTACAGGGTGTAACTGTTTAGGACTGTTCAAAACCATTTGATGAAATTTGAACATGGTCTGAAGCAGCAAAGTGTGTTTATGATTTTCCAGTACTTCTGTGACATGATCATAGAAGTGTGCAACTTTGAACATGTGCATGAATAAACTAGCAAAGGATCCCTCTTAGATCCTCTCATTCGGCAAGACTGTTAAGTGCCATCCATGCACCTTTGTATCAACATCTTAAAAATTTTTTCCACTTGTCGACATCTTGCATCGTTGGGCCTGAGGGTAACATTGCAAGACACATTTAACCCACATTTCAAAATTACTTGTGTTGCAATGGAGGAGACAATTATGGGTGTTTCAAGAAGGTGATTTTTTTCCCATTGTATGTGTGTGGTGTACCTTTATAAGCTTGAAAAGGACTTATTTTGAAATTTGCACTTGAATGTTATTCCTTAGTGACTCATTCAAAGTCTGTCGGATATGATGTCACAGTGTGTGTGTACTATATAATCACAATTCATGGTGGCCTTCCCAGATACTGATTTTTTGGCTCAAAACATTGTTTTAATATGTTCCTCTTTGGCCAGAATTCTCATGTGCTCTAATAAGGTGTTTTGCTTAGTCAAAAAGTTGTGTTTGACTGGCAATAAATTTTCCTCATTGGAGGCTAGATATATTGTTCATTGTGTGGGTGCAGCATTGAGAAACTGTTAGAACAAGTTCTCCACATAACTATTACTACATTAACACGGAATAGTACAAATACATATTGTATTTTTTGGTTTTAGGCCCCTCTTGTGCAGTTGCAGTTTTCCAAGTATTATAGAACATATACTGTCTTATGATTGCATAAGCCTGTAAATGATAGAACATGTAACTACCATTATTTCCTGCCATTGAATCACTGTATGTATGAGTTAATATGGCATGGGTATCACTTGGCTCCAGGTCTACCACTTGACATCATGTCTTGCTGTCTGGAAAATGCAATGCTGTGGAGCAACACTTAGAAGAATAGGATGAAGTATTTAACAGAGAAAACCATAAACATTTTGGCCTATGAAAGACAGTCATGGCCTCAGTCTTGGGTGTTCATAATATTCTATTTGAACATGGGAAAAGCGACATGGAACTGGTCAGTTCAAATGTTTTAGTGGTGTTCTACCCAACAGTAGGTGTATGTCACGTACATGAATGTTCAAAAAACAGCAGTGGCCAAGAAGACCTTTTACAAATAAGCGCTAGATCTTGTATGAAGAGCCACAAATTATGGTCCACACTCCCAATTATTTGGACTGACTGTGGATGAAGCTGTGGGAATGTTGAATGTATGTTAAAAATTGCAGTAGGTACACACGCTACACAGTAATCTGTGGAAGTAAGTGCTTCACACTGAGATGACTGCAAAAACACATCATATGAAGGTCCATGAGACAGTGTGAGGCCTGTAGATTCCAGCTCTCTTTGTCATAGTCACTTAATTGCTTTCCTGATCAAAACAATGGCGGATATTTCCTAAGTCTCGAAATTCTGTCACAGTGTTGAGAGAGCAACAAAGAATCCAAAAGATATTTGATATATGGGACAAGCTTTATGAGAAATAGAAATCAACAGAAGTCTTCCATTTGCTTAGTGGAATGACAAGTGACATATTGGCATTGGCGCATAAGTTGATAGTGTTTTCGTTTTGCACGTTGGTAGTCCAGTTGCTACTTGAGTTTACATGTAGTTTTGTCATTTGGGGATAGTAAGTGAAGCTGTGGATACTAGAAAATGGACTGCCACATGGAGAAAATCGGATTTCCAACATAATTTTCCTGCTTGAGTTCAATAGGTGTGTGATTGCAGTGGAGGCAGCCAGAAACATTTTCGCCCTGTATTTGGGATAATGCCATTGAAAAGAGCATGGAAAGGAAATAGTTTCCTTGTTTTAAGGAGGATAATTTTGACATTAGTGACTATCCACATTCAGGAGGACCTTGGGGGTTTGATGAAGATTGTTTAAATGTGTTAATCCACAATGAACCACAGCAGTGTACTTGGTAAAGTGGCAGATGTGATGAACAGTGATCATTCCATCTTGATGTGACATTTGCATAAAGTGGGGAAGGCTCAAGAAATGGATGTACAGGTACCACATACTCTAAGCCAAAGTCAAAACAATCAGTAGGTGGCCATATGTGCACCTCTGCTTGCTTGTCGTCAGTTGGTTTGTGAACAGCACTGACCATTCATGTCCTGTATTGTTACTGGTGATGAGAAATAGTGTCCTTATGCTAACAGAAGGAAGAGAAAAGAATGGTTGAGCCCAAACAAAGCAGCAACTTGCTGTACAAAGACCTACATGCACCCACAAGAGAGGATGTTACGCATCTGGTGGAACAGCAGCGGGGTGGTGTACTACAAATTGCGTCCCTGAGGTGTAACCATCACTGCTGACATTTACTGTCAACAACTGAGGCATCTTGCAAACACAGTCCAAGAACAACACCTAGGAAGACTGCGTGAAGTGATGTTACTCCACGATAACACCTGCCCACATTCTGCTAGACTGACGGAAATCTCTATACAGGAGTTGGATTGGAAACTCATTCCACATCCACCTTATTCACCTGATTGTCACCTATTCCACTCTCTATCAAACAACTTTCAACAACCTTCATTTCCAGATGAAAATGGGCTCCAAACATAGCTCGATGAGTTCTTCATCCCAAAATCTTGTGATTTCTGCAGTCATGGAATCAAAAAGTTACCCCAATGTTGGTGGACAGTTGTACATAGTGAAGGAGAATATATTATTGATGACTAAAGTCTCTGTTGTGTGTATTTGTTGTGTTTATTAAACTTATGGAAAAATGCTACGTACTTGTGCACTAACCTAATAGCACATAATGCATTTATAATTTTGAGAAACAAGGTTCATGTCACTGTCCAGTCATTCTGTTTCAGAATTTGTACTGTTTGCCACATCACTCTACACAAATGTAATAACAGTACTTTCAATAAAGCTGTAGGTTTCCAAATATCTCATAGACTTTTACATTTGTTCGCAATGTCTTTTACCAGGTTAAAAAAAAAAATCTTCAAAATTCATGAAACTGCTCTGTGTCCATTACAGCAGGAGTAAATTGAAGTGATGTAATTTTGTTTTGATGAGAGAAATGGTGGAAATAAATGATGTGTCTACGACTTGCAAATGTCGAATGAGTTACACTGTCTTCAGATACTTTTAGTTTCATTTGACATACATAGCTTTTTATCACATCACTGGTAATTTTTCAGTCTCATCTCCAATTTTATGTATTATGATGATTGATTTAACCCTTTCTTTAGCTCAGAATTTTTCTGTTGCTTTTTCATTTTGCTTCCAGTTAATGTTCTTTTGGTGGTATTCCATGTGTTTTCTCTGTTTCTGCCTGTAATATCAATATTGTTGGTTTGACACAATGCTGTTCCTACATTTGTGAACATTATTGGGTTAGCCAGTCTGTATACTTGTATTGGAAATAAACTGATTTAATAAATCCAGTGCTCTTATTTCTCCATGGTAAACTTCATATGAAGAAGACCGAGTGATTAAAAAGAAAAATGCATTACAGTAAGAATGTGGAGTGTTGACAAAAAGTTGAAATGATAACTTAATACACACAATTTTCTTTCCATACCACGGCTAATATTCAACAACATATTCCTTTAGTTCATCCTATATTCTCTGTAAGACCCTGAATCCATTTACAATATGTCTAGATAAATAATATTTTTATTTTGTCATTAATGTGCAGTAGTTATATGTTGCATTTACACATATTTTGATTTGTTTTCTATTTATTTAATAATTTTTCACAGTGCAGAAAATGTTCTGAAGATATTATGAGAGTTAATATTATCACAGTTATTTGATTTTAGAGACACTTCCTTAACAATCAACTAGTCATTCTGTTCAGTGCCTCATATTTCTATGGTCTGTTAAACAATACCCACTCTTCACCTACCTATTTATATTTTTCTACTGTTTGTGGTAGATTATTTATTATAACTGGTAGTACAGGCTTCATGCAACCCATTTTCTTTTCCAGAATGTCAAAAATTCTCCATAAGCGTTCATGAACAGTGTACCAACGCTTATCATGTATATCTTACTTTTTATTGTACAAGCACTTTCTCATTGTACTCGTCCCTATGTTTTTACTAACATCAGACATCAAGTTAAGATACTGTTGTTAATTTCAGCTGCTATGATCATTTATTTGATTCCTTCATCTTGCAGACCTTATACTCAACCAAAGTTAAAAGACTGCAATGCAAACTGTATATTTCACTTTGTTAAGCAAACATTACATACCACATACAAATGTATGCAAAGCATCCACTGTAATTTCTTCCTGGAACAGAATCTTCGAGAGTTGAGACCAATTTACAGATACTGTCAGTTTATGTTTTACTTTGTTGTCAGAGCCACCACCTCACCTCTGCTTGCACTACTTCATCACTATCAGAGTGAAGTCCTTAAAGGTGTTCTTTTAGTTGGGACTTTGTGGAGGGTGAGCAGTGACAATGCACCCAAGACATCAGATTGTTGCAGATGTCAGAGCACTCATGTGTGGTGTGGCATTGTCATGCTAGAGGAGAGGGTGCTCCACATGTGGAATGAACTCTTCGAATTCAAAACACGGTTACAGCATGTCGTTTCTCATGCACCAACAAAGTTACGGTTATGACATGTCACATGTTACAATTAGGAGCCTTTTCATGGCATATGGGCCCCAAATATGTAGACATGAAGAATAAATACGTAGAATGTTGTTAATGTTTGTTTTATGTTAAAAAACTGGAGGCCTTACATTTCAGCACACACTCATATGTGCAGGCAGAGTAGGTGGCTTGTACTTGCAAAGGGAGGCGGAGGGGTGGGGCTCATTAAAGGACCACTAAAAGATACACAAAGAAAATATACAGCTAGAAGGTGGAGGATCAGCATTAAGAGAAAGAGTTAATGAAAGAAAGATAAGGAGTTAGCATGGATAAAGAAGGGAACAGGAAGTGTGATATTGATTTGTGGCCAAGGGGTTCGAGTGGGTTGAGAACAGAAAAGGTGAAGGAGGTGACGGAGGACTGAGACTATCACAGAATGAGACCAGGGGGAGGGAGGGGGGGGGGGGGAGAGAGAGAGAGAGAGAGGAGCAGCTACCAGTTAACCATGTAATATTCAGCAGCAGGATATGCAATTGAGCAGTCTACAGTCAACTTGACCCATAGCCACAGTTTGAAAATGGAAATTCCTTTGATTGATTAATTTGTTTATGGTCATCCTACATATGCTATGAAGTGGATGTATGATAGGATTGATTTCACAGGAATATGACCAAGGGATAGGACTGTTTCACAGGAATATGACCAAGGGAGTAGGGATGTGGAGGGCATGAAGCATACAATGATGTCGACTGGATTACAATTTTGGGGAGAAATGGGAAAAAATAAGAGTGAAGACATCCCTCGTTCCAAGACACACCACTTTGTAGTCAAAGCCTTGGCAGTGAACATGTTTCAGTCGTTTCAATCACAGGTGGTATTAAATCATGAAGTGGTTACTCCTTTGCAACTGTTTCTGAAGGTAGTTTTGGCTTAGGAAGGCCTATGCAAAACCTTTGCATACTAGTTGAGGTTCTTTTGGAGGGAAATGGGTGGTAGCTGTCTAAGTACAAGTATTGGTAGGTTTGATGGCGCCAGGGGTTCATATAGAGTCAGATTGGAGGTTGTAGGGGGGAGAGAAAAAGAGGAATTGATGTTCTACACACACAAGCATGTGGATAAGATGTCCTTGGCCCTGAGTCCACACTATAAATGGGGCCAGTTTGAGAACATTTGTGCACATGAGCAACATATCATTTGGCACCCCACCCTCCATCTTTTCCCTCATACATTTTCATCTACATCAGTTTTCACTAGTAACTACTTATACAAATCTTGCACCTTGCACATCTCTCAACTTGGTGCCCCAAGTGGCTGCTACTAGTTGTGGTATGTGCTGTATGGAAATTTTACAGCTGTGGCACCTCTTGTGCCCCTCTCGACTTGGCACCCCAAATGGCGGCTTGTGTTTCTTTGGCCTTAAACCAGCTCTGATGATAAAGGAGGTTGTATGTTTGGTGTTTGCTGGTCATAAACAGAGTAGTGACTGAATATGGTAAGACGATTGGCATTGAGATGTAGATGACATCGACAATGACAAGCAGAGCACCAGGTTGTAAAGGGACAAGAACTGTGAAGAGCCAGTGAATAAAGTAGTTTATGCCTTTGATAGGTAGAGTAGGCTTTTGGTTGTAATTTGATGGTGTTGGACCAGAAAGGTAGATCTTTTGATAGGGGCCCAGTAACCAATCACAATTGGTTATCAAAGGTGGTTGCAATTAGGGACTTTGGGAAACCTGTGGAAAGATGATGTCAGGGGAGTGAGAAGAAAGCCAGGCCCAGGAGAGAAGTTTTGAGAAGAGCATAAGGATTTCAGAAGAAAGTGGGTGGTGGTCTGCTTGATTTCTGGGATGACATTCACTGCAGAGCACTTGTAGGTGGAAGTATTCAACAACTGACACTGACTGTCAGCCACAGTCTGTGAGAGTCATTATAACAGTGGTAGTGCCTTTGCCTTTTGGGAGAATGATCAGGTCATGGTCTGGATATCATCTGGATATGTGTTTTTTTCTGTGGGTTCCTTAAGGGAAATGCTGTGATGGTTCACTGAAAAAGAACACAATCAGTTACATTCAGCAGTCCAAACTTTTGCTCATTTTCTACTGACCTTATCATGAACAAGATGATCAACTTTAATCTTCCTTTCCCTTCTCACTCAAGCATTGTGCTTTCTCCTTTGGGAGCAGTCAGTCAATAGGACAGCAACACTTTTCATTCCACATACAACAATAAGTGATTATTTAAACACACACTTATTCTAAATGTTTGATAGTAATAAGTGCTGAAGATCAAGCTGTTTCAGCACCAACAATAAACCAACAGTGATAAATGCATTGCTTCTCCTGGTATCAAGAGTTTTTGCTTACACATATGCCACTTAAGACTGGTGATATCACTACTAAAAAAGAACCTTGCAGTAACTATCTAGAAAAGCTGGGTAATTGTGATTAAACAAAGGCATTCATCATTTACCATTTAAATCACCTCTGCATTTAAAATTGGGTACCAAATTGTTATTTTATGGAACAAATGTCTTTTTACAGGAAATCATTGGCAGGAAAAATAAATGTGTTTCATTGGAGACTAATGAAGGAACACAGTGGGAACATTTCATTTCAAAAATCTGAATGCAGTGCGTTCCATGTGTGTGTAGTAGATCATTAGTTTCACCATTATTCCAACATGATTGACTCTTTATGGCTTTTTTCCCCTCAGCTTCATACTCTTCCTTTGGATACAAGAAAAGATGACAAAAGTTCATCAATGATGGTTCATATACACTGAAACCATATTGATGCAACTGTTTTCCAGGTCATACCCCATCTCCTTCTCATACTCCCTCTTTCCTCCTCTCCCTTGTAACATCTTCCACCCTCCCCTCCCCCCCTTTCTTTTCTGTTCCCCCTCCCTTCCCACTTTCTTTTCCGCCCCCCCCCCTTCCTTCCTCCTTTCTTTTCCGTCCCCCTCCCTTCCCCTCTTTCTTTTCCTCCCCCCCCCCCTCTCTCTCTCTCTCTCTCTCTCTCTCTCTCTCTCTCTCTCTCTCTCTCTCTCTCTCTGTGTGTGTGTGTGTGTGTGTGTGTGTGTGTGTGTTTTCTATAACTCATTTACTTCATGTTCATGTACAATTGGTACAGTAAAGTATTTCCCTTGTTTCAGATCACCAGATAGTACAACGCCCATCAGTAAATGAGGGATTCACAGACACAATCCACGGAAAAGGTAAGATAAATGAAGTACAAATAAAGTTTGTAAAAATTTATGTTCTTATTAACAAAACATTTACTGTATATCTTTCTGGAATTTATGTTCTTATTAACAAAACATTTACTGTATATCTTTCTGGGAGTTGATGTCCAAGTGAACTCCATATGTGGTAAAAGTTTCAGCTCACTTTTGTTTCCATGGGAAAAATTTGATGAAAGAAGGAACGCTCACAAGAAACAGGGTTTAACAAATGCAAAATTTTTCACAGCGTTGTAGATAAATGTTATGCCAGTATGGAAAAAATGAATTTATGTATTTCATTGATTATATAACCATCTATTTCTGTAGTCTAATCGAAGACCTGCTTTCCTGAGTTAGATTTTCTATAATTTGCCCCATGCCATTTATGTAAATGGTGAAGAATTCATAATCACCTATTCCATAATATTAGTTGTTATTGATGTGTGGAAATTTTAATTCTGTCTTCCGATTCCACTACTTCTAACAAGTGAGTTGTGTACTGTAGTTAGCACCTGCAACTTTAATAATATTGAGAAGTTTCTGGTAGTCCCCAGAGATATGAAATTACTTCAGGCTGTGCTGGTGAACAATCTGCCTCATGTTGACATGAAGCTTATAGCAAAATGCACTTATCTTGAAGAAAAATGGGTATTTATATTTAAAAACAAAGATGATGTGACTTACCATACGAAAGCGCTGGCAGGTCGATAGAAACACAAACAGACACATACATACACACAAAATTCAAACTTTCGCAACAAACTGTTGCCTCATCAGGAAAGAGGGAAGGAGAGGGAAAGACGAAAGGAAGTGGGTTTTAAGGGAGAGGGTAAGGAGTCATTCCAATCCCGGGAGCGGAAAGGACCCAGGATTGGAATGACTCCTTACCCTCTCCCTTAAAACCCACTTCCTTTCGTCTTTCCCTCTCCTTCCCTCTTTCCTGATGAGGCAACAGTTTGTTGCGAAAGCTTGAATTTTGTGTGTATGTATGTGTGTGTTTGTGTTTCTATCGACCTGCCAGCGCTTTCGTATGGTAAGTCACATCATCTTTGTTTTTAAATATATTTTTCCCGTGTGGAATGTTTCCCTCTATTATAAAAATGGGTATTTGTTTGATACAGCAGTTTTGTACGCCAGATTCCCAATTACTGAAAGAGCATAGCCTCTCCATCTCAGCCTTATATACCATATTGAAAATTGGGCCTAGTAGCATTGAATGTAATGCTGAAAAATCTTCTGTTGATGATAAAAAAATGATATTTTATCAGAAATTGGGTAATTGTATAATGGAGTTTCTTTGAAGTGTCAGGTATCCCACTTGCTAATACCACACCACAAATAAAAGTGGCTGAGAACTATTTTTGCTGCTTCATGTTTGTGTTGTGATCAATATACACCTCATTACAGTGTTTACTCTAATTGGTTATGTGATGACAATAAGAACTAGGCACTGTTAATTGGGATTTTGAACTTTCGGTGTTGATTAAAGAGAGCACTTTTTGTAATCATACCGAGTAAAACATGATCTTTCAGAGGAGGAAAGTGCATGTAGGAAATTCAGAAATCAAACAGTAACCTTTTCATATCATAATTTCTCATTGTCATGACTCTGTAACCTCTATCAATAATCTTTGAAATTTGACATTAGGATAACGTCATGGTACAACAAATCCCTTGTATACTCTATTACAGATTTCATATTTTTCCAAAATGGGTTACTTTGTCTTTTATTGCTAGACAGTACTATTCAGCTGAAATGGGTAACAAAACAGCATTTGAAATCAGCTGATGGCTTGAACAGAGAACTACAGAATGGGGACAAGCATTTGTAGGTGAAGTAAACCAATATATTAGAGCTTATTTTTATTCCAATCAGTAATTGCAAAGGAAATGCATAGAAAACATACCTAGTTGGTTGGTGTGTAACAAAGCAATTCTAACACAAGTAACAAATTTTATGCCTACATATATATTTATGTTAAGTCACTATTAATGCAAATTGGTTGATAAGTTATTAAGTTATTTATTATACAGCAGCAACTTGGAATTTCCCAACAGTTTCATGTCGTCGTCTTATGAGAATATCGAGAATACAGCTGTGTGACAGAATTCAAGACTGGGGGTAAAAAGTGAATTCAGTGCAGAACTATAATTCTAACGTCAACACCACAATTGGTTCATAGTTTATAACTGTTATCTCAACTGCACTGGTTCATGTTCAAAACATCTCTCCCAATAAGTATGTGATAACAAAATTCATATTTACTTGAAATGGAACACACCTTCAGCCTTTGGATAGATGTTTTTTCTGCACATAAGAGTTTGTCATTGCGACATATTTAGCTTTGACATAATAATAGTATTTCGTGATGAACTGTTTAGTGCATATTTGCCCACCTTCCATTATTTGTTTTATTATGGTACATCAACATTATTGTCAAACCACTCTTTAGTAGAGGACACCTAGTTGATTCGCGGTGTGTTACGGTTCCCTGGAAGTTTGCCTATGATCTTACTGGCATATCCTTCTTATAACCTCACAGGCTTTTCGGTTTTCATTTGTTGCACATAGTGTTTTCATTTGTTGCACATAGTACAAATTTGAGATTTGTTTTGAGCAGCCTGTAAATGTCAATCATTGGTATTCTTTCCAGTTTGAGAGATGTGAAAGCAACAATTGCTACCGAAGGAATCATGTTGCTTGTTTGGAGAATTGTTAATGGATGTGTCCAGTATACCTACTGGCACTTTAAACACACTCTGGGCTTTATATTAACAGTTGTCATATAAGACTTTACAAGAGCCAAAAAGATTTATCTACCACATTTGATAGATACCAGTGTCTGACCTAGTAATAGAAGCCTCAGATTTGGAATTCTGACAGCAGATACTTTGGATGGATTTAATTCCATAAATCTGGATGGGTGAAACATTCACTATCATAAATGTTAACTTAATATAGCTGTACCGGTGTGGTAGAAGTAAAGCAACAGTCAGTGTTGTGTTCTGTGATGCATATACAATTAAATCATTTAGAACAAATAATGTGGGAATAATAATAATATGCATGCCCTTCTCTGTAAGTGGATGTATAACTATAGTCACACATGAAGGACAAGGTAAATACTTGCAGATTATATGCCGAAGTATGTAATCTTAATCATGAGCTCTGAAAAGTAGCTGAACATAGGTGTTCGCAATATCCATCAATACACTGTGCTTCACACAAGGAGCACATTTTGAATTATCCCAAATCCACAAACTTCTGCAACTACTTTACAATCCAGACCTGATCCCATTTGAGTTTTCTCTTGTTCAATAATCCAGAGTTGCTGCTTGTGAGCGTCATTTTAGTCACTGTATGTGGCTGTGAGTGTCAAGAAAATATTTGAGAAAAAAACTGTCTGAAGAAGACATTTAATGGAGCTTTCACTAAGTGGTTTGAGATATTGCTTTGCTAAATGCTGATTGAAGGACACTGTTTTGAGAAACTGTGAATATAGATTAGAAATCAGTAATTCACATTACTTTTTCAAAACTTTGTATTTTAGATACAGACAAGGTGAGAGAGGTCAGAGCATGTACAGAGATATAGAGTCAGTCATTGGCCACTCATTTAATATATGAGTGGAACTGGAAAAGAAGTAATGTGGAATTGGATCATGTTCCCTCTGCTATCCACACCATAGCATCTTGTAAAGAACATATACAGATGTAGATGTAAAGCTGGTTATGCTACTATCATTATTTTACTCATACAGAAGGTATTTCTAATTAATTATTTTCACACCAGTAGAAAGAACTAAAAAAGAGAGAATAAATACCACAAAGGGATACGGGAGAAATGTGAATGAATGAAGAGAGTGAGAAATACGAAAGATGAAAATGGTACTACTAAGTACATATGCAGCTAATACACCTATACTCTGCTAAGCAACGTGGGTATGTGTGATTTATTATTATTTGTCCTTTCCCCTATTCCAACCAAAGATACCAGTAGTCTACTCAGCTCTTATATGGATTTTTAATTCATTAAAATTCTTTAGTAACTTTGATGTGCTAGGGGTCTAGCACTCAGTCTTCAGGCCACGAGTGGCATACCTGGACCATCCGACCACCGTGTCATCCTCAGTGGAGGATGCGGATAGGAGGGGCGTGGGGTCAGCACATCGCTCACCAGGTCGTAAGATGGTATTCTTGACCGAAGCCACTACTATTCGGTCAAGTAGCCCTGCAATTGGCATCACAAGGCTGAGTGCACCCCGAAAAATGGCAACAGTGCATGGCGGCCTGGATGATCACCCATCCAAGTGCCGACCATGCCCAACAACGCTTAACTTCAGTGAGCTCATGGGAAACGGTGTATCCACTGCAACAAGGCCCTTGCCCACTAGGGGTCTAGAGAGAGAAATAATATTCATCAATGTTGTTGTTGTTGGTTTTATTCCAAAGACTGCCTTGCTACAGTTATCAAATGCCATGCTAGCGTCTACATCTCTGCATAACTACTGCAGCCTACATCCGTTTGAATCATATACAGCCAAGCTTTGCTCTTGTTCAATTGCCTGTTCCTTGATGCTTCAGGAAGTGTTTCCAATTAACCCCTTCTTTTAGTCAAGTTGTGCTATTCTTTCTTCCCCAATTTGATTCAGCACCTCCTCTTTAGTTTCTGTACCTACACATCTAATCTTCAGAATTCTTGTGTAGCACCATATTTCAAAAGTTTCTATTCTCTTCTTGCTTGAACTCTTTATTGTCCATGTTTCACTTTCATGCAAGGCTACATTCCAGACAGATACCTTCAGGAATGACTTCCTAACATTTAAGTTTATGTTCAATTATAACAAATTTCTGTTTCTCAGAAATGCTTTTCTTGATATTGCCAGTCTGCATTTTATATTCTCTCTACTTTACCCATCTTCAGTTATTTTATTGCCCAAAAACCAAAACTCATCAACTATCTTTAGTACCTCATTTCCTAATAAAATTCACTCAGTATCACCGAATTTGATTCAATCACATTCCCGTTGATACCCATTATCTAACCTCTTTTCAAGAATATTTTTGTCAGGACTAGCACTCCTGAGGATCTCCATAGTTCTGAGGGAGTGTTGTCTGCTGAAGGTGCCTTGTTTTGACATACGTTGTTCACTGTTCTGTCAAATTCTTCTCACATTATCATATTTCCTATCTCCCCTTCGTATACTTACTCTTCACGTTCCATGATATTGTCTTCAAGTTTGTTTCCTTTGTATAACCATTCTGCAAATTCCCTACACATTTGTGTTCCCTTCTTTGCAAAGTATTGGCTTGCCATCTGAGCTCTTAATATTCATTTAGGTGTGTGTCATTCCTCTGAAGGTATCTTTCCTAAAAGTGGGCTCTGTCTTCCCCATAGTAATGCATGCTTCTACAGCTTTGCATTTCTCATCCGGCCATTCCCACTTCGCCTTTTTTGCAGTTTCTCTCAGTCTCTGTTTTTAGATGCCTGTATTTCCTTTTGCATGCTTCATTGCAGCATTTTTATATCTCCTACTTTTGTCAGTTAAATTCAGTATCTTGTGTGTTATCCAAAGATGTTTACTGCACTTTGTCTTCTTGCCTGTTTGATTCGCTGCTGCCTTCAATATTCCAAAATTTAACCATTTGTATTATTTCTTTCCCCTGTTTCAATCAATCACTATCTAATCTTCTTTCGAAATTCTGAACCTGTGGTTCCTTTAATTTATCCAGATCTCATTTCCTAAATTTCCAACCTTTCTACAATTTCGACTGTTTTAATCTGCAGTCTATAACCAATAAATTTTTGCCAGAGCCCTCATCTGCCCCCGAGAATGTTTTGAAGCTTAAAATCAGGTTTTGAAATTCTTTTTTTTTCCGTTATACAATCCCTCCCCCATGAACCATGGACCTTGCCGTTGGTGGGGAGGCTTGTGTGCATCAGCGATACAGATAGCCGTACCGTAGGTGCAACCACAACGGAGGGGTATCTGTTGAGAGGCCAGACAAATGTGTGGTCCCTGAAGAGGGGCAGCAGCCTTTTCAGTAGTTGCAGGGGCAACAGTCTGGATGATTGACTGATCTGGCCTTGTAACTCTAACCAGAACGGCCTTGCTGTGCTGGTACTGCGAACGGCTGAAAGCAAGGGGAAACTACAGCCGTAATTTTTCCCGAGGGCATGCAGCACTACTGTATGGTTAAATGATGATGGCGTCCTCTTGTGTAAAATATTCCGAAGGTAAAATAGTCCCCCATTCGGATCTCCGAGCGGGGACTACTCAAGAGGATGTCGTTATCAGGAGAAAGAAAACTGTTGTTCTACAGATCAGAGCGTGGAATGTCAGGTCCCTTAATCGGGCAGGTAGGTTAGAAAATTTAAAAAGGAAAATGGATAGGTTAAAGTTAGATATAGTGGGAATTAGTGGCGTTCGGTGGCAGGAGGAAGAAGACTTTTGGTCAGGTGAATACAGGGTTATAAATACAAAATCAAATAGGGGTAATGCAGGAGTAGATTTAATAATGAATAAAAAAAAATAGGAGTGCAGGTAAGCTACTACAAACAGCATAGTGAACGCATTATTGTGACCAAGATAGACACGAAGCCCACGCCTACTACAGTAGTACAAGTTTATATACCAACTAGCTCTGCAGATGACGAAGAAATTGATGAAATGTATGATGAGATAAAAGAAATTATTCAGATAGTGAAGGGAGACGAAAATTTAATAGTCATGGGTGACTGGAATTCAGTAGTAGGAAAAGGGAGAGAAGGAAACGTAGTAGGTGAATATGGATTGGGGGTAAGAAATGAAAAAGGAAGCCGCCTGGTAGAATTTTGCACAGAGCATAACTTAATCATAGCTAACACTTGGTTCAAGAATCATAAAAGAAGGTTGTATACATGGAAGAAGCCTGGGGATACTAGAAGGTATCAGATAGATTATATAATGGTAAGACAGAGATTTAGAAACTAGGTTTTAAATTGTAAGACATTTCCAGGGGCAGATGTGGTCTCTGACCACAACCTATTGGTTATGAACTGTAGATTGAAACTGAAGAAACTGCAAAAAGGTGCAAATTTAAGGAGATGGGATCTGGATAATCTGACTAAACCAGAGGTTGTACAGAGTTTCAGGGAGAGAATAAGGGAACAATTGACAGGAATGGGGGAAAGAAATACAGTAGAAGAAGAATGGGTAGCTTTGATGGATGAAGTAGTGAAGGCAGCAGAGGATCAAGTAGGTAAAAAGACGAGGGCTAGTAGAAATCCTTGGGTAACAGAAGAAATATTGAATTTAATTGATGAAAGGAGAAAATATAAAAATGCAGTAAATGAAGATGGCAAAAAGGAATACAAACGTCTCAAAAATGAGAGTGACAGGAAGTTCAAAATTGCTAAGCAGGGATGGCTAGAGGATAAATGTAAAGATATAGAGGCTTATCTCACTAGGGCTAAGATAGATACTGCCTACAGGAAAATTAAAGAGACCTTTGGAGAAAAGAGAACCACTTGTATGAGTATCAAGAGCCCAGATGGAAACCCAGTTCTAAGCAAAGAAGGGAAAGCAGAAAGGTGGAAGCAGTATATAGATTCAGATTCTTTATTCACCATTGACCACTGAGGTGGAATAGGCAATTTACATGGTTATCATATAACATTTTCCTTGAATAGTACCTTAAAGCTAAATGAGCATTGCAAATAGGGCCCATAGATGATAACATACACCATAACACAAGATAAATACGTTCAGTGATATCACATAATGAAATCCTTAAAAATTAATGTCAATTGAATTTATATTCATAAATTCTGTTATATTGTAAAAAGGATTGATTAGTAACCAGTTTAGTAGCTTGCTCCTGAAGCTACTTATGTGAGCCAACCGAGAAGAAAATGAAGTTTATTAAATATTTTTAGACTATTGATTAGATGGGAATTCCCTGTTCTTGTCAGCCTGTGCCTAGGTATGTCTAATTTTGTTTTGCCTCTGGTATTATGGTGGTGTATGTTTTCCCTCATTTCAAAATCTGTTATATTGTTTTTTTGCATATAATGCTGAGGCGTATATATAAAGATTAATAACTGTTAATATTTTCAGCTGAATGAACAATGGCTGGCAGTGCTCTGATCTACCAGAATTGCTAATTGCCCGTATCACTTTCTTCTGAATTTTTAGAACTTCAGTGATGTCAAGACGAGTCCCCCCATATCAGCAGTCCATACTCTATGTGTGACTGAAAGAGTCCAAAATAAATAACTCTTAAATATTCTTTTATCACCAGGCTTCTCAGTTTCCACATTAAATACGTAACTCGAGACAATTTTGTGCAGGTATGGTTGATGTGTGTTTCCCACATTAACTTAGAATCTACATGAATTCCTAGAATTTTCACTGCTTTCACCTCTACCTCTTTTGACAATCCTAGTATACTATGTTGGTTTTTATCAGGATTGCAAAGTAGTGTATTTGATGAGAACCAATTTAGTGCTGCTTCCAGGCCATCTTGCATCATATCTTGCAGAACTGACATGTTCTCATGCTGAGCAAGCAAAGTTGTGTCATCAGCATTACAAATAACAGTATTGGGGATACAATAGGGTAAATCATTGACTGCAATTATAAAAAAGAAGGGCCCAAGGACAGAACCTTGTGGGACTCCTGTCTTAACTTCTAGCAGTTGTGAGTTTTTGTTTCTGACAGAGGCAAACTGCTTCCCATTGTTTAGGTATGATTCAATTACTGCCAATGCAGAGTCTTGTACAACATAGAATTTGAGTTTAGTAAGTAAGATATCATGAGAAATGCAGTCAAATGCCTTACTTAAACCACATAAAAGAAGTGAGGCTTTATTTTTATTCTTAAAAGCTGTTATTACTTCATTCACAATTGAAAGAAAGCAGTGATGGTATTTCTTCCCTTGCAGAAGCCAAATTTACTATCAGAGAGTAAGTTATGCAACTCAAAGTAGTAGTTTAGTTGGTTATAAATAACAGATTCAAATATTTTCGAGAAAATGGGAACCATTGAAACTGGTCTATACAAGGGCGATCTACTTGAGGACAATATTATGAAAATGGAAGAGGGTGTAGATGAAGATGAAATGAGAGATATGATACTGCGTGAAGAGTTTGGCAGAGCACTGAAAGACCTAAGCCAAAACAAGGCCCCGGGAATAGACAACATTCCATTAGAACTACTGATAGCCTTGGGAGAGCCAGCCCTGACAAAACTCTACCATCTGGTGAGCAAGATGTATGAGACAGGCGAAATACCCTCAGACATCAAGAAGGATATAATAATTCCAATCCCAAAGAAAGCAGGTGTTGATAGATGTGAAAATTGCGAAATACCCTCAGACATCAAGAAGACTATAATAATTCCAATCCCAAAGGAAGCAGGTGTTGACAGATGTGAAAATTACCGTACTATCAGTTTAATAAGTCACAGCTGCAAAATACTAACACGAATTCTTTACAGACGAATGGAAAAACTGGTAGAAGCCGACCTCAGGGAAGATCAGTTTGGATTCCGTAGAAATGTTGGAACACGTGAGGCAATACTGACCTGTGACTTATCTTAGAAGATAGATTAAGAAAAGGCAAACCTACATTTCTAGCATTTGTAGACTTAGAGAAAGCTTTTGACAGTGTTGACTAGAATACTCTCTTTCAAATTCTGAAGGTGGCAGGGTTAAAATACAGGGAGCGAAAGGCTATTTATAATTTGTACAGAAACCAGATGGCAGTAATAAGAGTCGAGGGACATGAAAGGGAAGCAGTGGTTGGGAAGGTAGTGAGACAGGGTTGTAGTCGCTCCCTGATGTTATTCAATCTATATATTGAGCAAGCAGTGAAGGAAGCAAAAGAAAAATTTTGAGTAGGTGTTAAAATCCATGGAGAAGAAATAAAAACTTTGAGGTTCACCTATGACATTGTAATTCTGTCAGAGACAGCAAAGGACTTGGAAGAGCAGTTGAACAAAATGGACAGTGTCTTGAAAGGAGGATATAAGATGAACGTCAACAAAAGCAAAACAAGGTTTATGGAATGTAGTCGAATTAAATCGGGCGATGCTGAGTGTATTAGATTAGGAAATGAGACACTTAAAGTAAGTAGTAAATGAGTTTTGCTATTTGGGGAGCAAAATTACTGATGATGCTCGAAGTAGAGAGGATATAAAATGTAGACTGACAATGGCAAGGAAAGCGTTTCTGAAGAAGAGAAATTTGTTAACATCAAGTATAGGTGTAAGTGTCTCGAAGTCATTTCGGAAAGTATTTGTATGGAGTGTAGCTATGTATGGAAGTGAAACGTGGACGATAAATAGTTTGGACAAGAAGAGAATAAAAGCTTTCGAAATGTGGTGCTACAGAAGAATGCTGAAGATTAGATGGGTAGATCCCATAACTAATGAGGAGGTATTGAATAGAATTGGGGAGAGGAGGAGTGTGTGGCACAACTTGACTAGAAGAAGGGATCCGTTTGTAGAACATGTTCTGAGGCATCAAGGGATCACCAATTTAGTTTTGGAGGGCAGCGTGGAGGGTAAAAATCGTAGAGGGAGACCAAGAGATGAATACACTAAGCAGATTCAGAAGGATGTAGGTTGCAGTAGGTACTGGGAGATGAAGAAGCTTGCACAGGATAGAGTAGCATGGAGAGCTGCATCAAACCAGTCTCAGGACTGAAGACCACAACAACAACAACAACAACAACAACATACAATCCATACTGGTTCTTAAACAAAGGGTTTCCAATGATTAAATTGTGCCCTACACAAGATCCTACAAAGTGGCATCCTCTCCCATCATGATTAAATTTTTGTCTCTGTTAACTGTCTCCATAATTTATTTTATCTAATCATACTTTCTTTCATTCTTGTCTTTATGTGCAAAAACTAGTTGACATATAAACTTTTAGTGCTGTGGTGAGAGTTGACTTTGTATGTATCTTGGCTATGATAATGTTTTCACCATCTTATTCACAGCAGCTTATTTATTACCTCTAAAACTAAACTCAACTCCGCCCAAACAAGCCATGCAGGCCCAATGGTACTGACCGGCCGCTGTGTCATCCTCAGCCAAAAGGCGTTGCTGGATGCAAATATGGAGGGGCGTACGGTCAGCACATGAGTTTCCCAGCCGTATTTCAGTTTACGAGACTGGAGCTACCACTTCTCAATCAAAAAGCTCCTCAGTTTGCCTCACAAGGGCTGAGTAGCACCTGGCTTGTCAACAGCACTCGGCAGACCGAATAGTCACCCATCCTAATGCTAGCCCAATCTGACAGTGCTTAACTTCAGTGATCCGATGGGAACCGGTGTTACCACGATGGCAAAACTTGTCTTATTGCCTCTACACTTTACTAATTCCCACTATATCTAACTTCAACTTGTCTATTTCTTTCCGTATAATTCTGTAACCTACCAACCCAATCAAGAGAGATAACATCCTACGCTCTGACCCATAGAAAATATGTTTTTTTTTTTTTTTCAATTCTGAGATTCAAATGGAGGAACTATTTTACCTCTAGAATATTTTACTTGAGGGAATGCCATAATCATTAAGCCATACTGTAGAGCTGCATGTCCTTGGGAAATGTATAACACCTGTAGTTGCTTTCAGGTGTTTTCAGTACCGACATAGATAAGCCAAGTTGGCTGATGTTACAAGGCCAGATCAGTCTATCATCCAGGGTGTTGCCCTGCAACTACTGAAAATGCTGTTGCCCTCTTCAAGAACCATATATTAGTCTTGCATCTCATATACACCTGTCAAATGTTGTTGCACCTCAGAATAGCTGTCGATATCATTGAGGCATGTAAGCAACCCCACTGTGGCAAAGTCCTTGGTTCATGGGGGTGGTGAAGGGAGATTCGTTAGTAGACTGCATGAATACCATGTAAGTACATTTTCTGTAATAAACTAATTTTTTCCCAAATCTTGTCATTAACTACAGCCTGCCATATACCTTCTCGATTGTATCATCACATTGTACTTTCCTATAAATGATATAAGATTATGCAGGTGTACTTTAATAAACATTCATCCTAACTCAAGCAGTACAAGAATTTTCATTTTATTATGCCCTTAAGTACATTTATCTAATTTTGTAGTTAGCTGTGATTCACTACACTGAGCATGCAAAGTTTCCTGAGTGGTACAACACTTCTCGTTTGGGATACTTCTGTATAAATGAATATTGTCTGTGAATGGTACTGTCATTATATGTATTCAACACTTACAATAACATTTTATTTAACTGTCTGCAAACACAGTAATCCCATGCCTAAATAATGCCCAAGTCCTGTTATCAGAGGTGCTTCCATAGAAGAGGCTACAAATTCGCAACATGCCACCAAAGAAAACATAGCAACAAGATGATGACATAGTCTTATCACTGTTATTTTGATTTTCAAAATAGAGATCTCAAAACCAGCATGGGAGGGAAACATTCCACATGGGAAAAATATATCTAAAAACAAAGATGATGTGACTTACCAAACGAAAGCGCTGGCGGGTCGATAGACACACAAACATACACACAAAATTCAAGCTTTCGCAACCAACGGTTGCTTCATCAGGAAAGAGGGAAGGA
Organism: Schistocerca piceifrons; assembly: GCF_021461385.2. Lineage (NCBI taxonomy): Eukaryota > Metazoa > Arthropoda > Insecta > Orthoptera > Acrididae > Schistocerca > Schistocerca piceifrons. The sequence continues at coordinate 615,253,698 of NC_060149.1, forward strand.
GAGGGAAAGACGAAAGGATGTGGGTTTTAAGGGAGAGGGTAAGGAGTCATTCCAATCCCGGGAGCGGAAAGACTTACCTTAGGGGGGAAAAAGGACAGGTATACACTCGCACACACACCCATATCCAACCGCACATACACAGACACAAGCAGACATTTGTAAAGACAAAGAGTTTCGGCATATATATAACAGTGGGTGGACAAAAATATGGAAACACAACTTAATACAGTTTAAGAAACTCATCGGCATTCAAAAGACCTTCCAGTCACCTCAGAATGGATAAATACAGGTTCTGTACAGTTTTCACTGGAATGTCATACCATTCTTCCTGCAAAATAGTGCAAGTTCAGGTAATAATGATACTGGTGGATAGCAACCATGCAGCCTTCTCTCCACTGTAGACCACAAAGACTCAATAATACTGAGATCTGGTGACTGGTGGTCAAGGGATACGTGATAGCTCATCATACGGTGGACATCATCAGCCAAAATCATCACACAGTCCTTGGCAGTAATTCAACCTTGCAGATTAACCATGATGATGATGTTTTTCTGCTTTCTTTGTATGGGGTATGAATCTTCAATGCAGTGTCTCATGAAACACCAAATACGTCAGCTACCTTGGTTATGAAAGCACCCACCATACAAGTACCAACAATTAGCCCACATTTGAATTCACTTATAATGCACTCACAGCTTCACAGAACACTGTTCTGACCATGACTGACAGTTGCAGTTTATTGAAGAGATTGCACAGGTGTCATTTATGGTCAGATACAACAGAGCAACCTGCAGGCTTGGCTAGCATCTGCATTTATGTTGAAGCATGCATTTCTCACAGTGTTCTCACATTTGTTTCCACACATACCATAGATCCATCAGCACATCTAGACCCAAGGATGTAAAATTAGTTAAAAGAAAAGTTTTATTACATGCCTATCATTTACATACATATCATTTACACTACATTGATTCACATACAAATTGTTTATAATAACACTTAAAGATTAAAAAAAGTGACACAACTGTGAGTTATAAAACATAATTAAGAAATCACATAAAGATTAAGCTTGATTTATCTAGTAAGAAAGAATAACATGGTGTGTTAGAACATAAACAAAATGTCTGATATAATACATACAATTAGCACAGCAACAGCCAACATACATGTGTGGTGGACATGGTCTATCTGGCTCTTTTAAAAACTGTACCTGTTGAAATGAAATGTGTTTTCAAGCAAAAAGACTTCTAACTTGCTTTTGAATAATTTATTCCCTCATGTGGACTGAACATCACTTGGAAGCAAGTTAAGGATTTGCTTCTTTCTGAACTAGAGACAAATTTTTCATTTCACAATGTAGGTCACATTTCCTTCTACATTTGTGACTGTTACGTAACATTTAATCCATAGTGAGAAGGATTGTCAGTATGAACATCATAATTGAGGAGACGTATTGTCAGGTAGTAGTCTGTATTCCTACTTGTTTCAAAATTCTACAGCATGAGGTTCTTGGAGGCATTCTACACATAATTCTGATGACCGTTTTCTTTGCAATAAATACTACTTTTTATGCTGATTCCATTACATATAAGTCAGTGGGAATAACCAAAGTAGGTGAAGTTTGAGATATGGGTATCTCTACTATTGGAAATTATCCTGATGGTAATGTTACTGAGCACAGCCTTTTCCAGATTTTTCAAGCTAAACTTGCTATTTGGACACCAAAGCATTTTTAATTATATAGTCTCTGTATCTGCTGACCTTAGTATGTGGTAACAGTCTCCTGCGAGCTTTCATGGTTTAGATGTAGCTGGCTGCAGTTGGTTTTGCTGAGGTTTATCACTACTGAATTTACTGTGAACCATTTCAGAATATCTGAAAGCAACTGATTGGCAGTAGTCATAGAGTGGTGGATATTTTGTAAGCAGTCACATCATTCTTATTATCACAAACATTGTGAAGTGTCATGCTTCATTGAATATTGTTAATGTAGGTGTATACGAAAAATGATAGGGGACCAGTGACTGATCCTTGCCGCATAGGGTAGCCCTGTGGTCTGATGTGCCTTGGTGTGTGTGTGTGAGTAGCGTGTAACCGTAGGGACCAATGACTTCAGCTGTTTGGTCCCATAGAAATTACCACGAATTTCCACAAATCCTTATTGGAATCTGTAGTGTACCATTCTGTAGTCAGACTGTATCCCTCATACCCTTTTGTTGTTTTAATATTTTAAACAGGTATCCAGTTGTTCTCTGAACCTATAGTGACACTTTCTCAAGAAGTATTGTGTGATCAGCACAGACAAAAGCTTTAGAAAGATCACAGATATGCTGTTTGGTGAAGTCTTTTTGTCTAGGCTTTCCAAAGCATAATTTGTGAATGAAAATATTTGTAGAAATAACTTTTTGAAATTGAAGCTACATCTTACTTATAACATTGAAGTTGTCAAGACGTTTCACAATCCTGGCATATAGCAATTTTTGCAGGGCTTTCAGGCAGTACAGTACACCCCCTACTGTGAAAAGAGATGGTGACAATTTGTAATGTCTGCAGCATCACCTTTTTTTGCAGACAGGTTTCACAGTTGCAAATTTCAGTCTCTTGGGGAATACACTTTGATTCATGCAGGTGCTGCAGTAGCAATACAGTGGTCAACCTAACAGAATTTTAGCTGCATAAAAATCTATCTGTGCACTATGATTGTCAAATTATGGAAGAACATTTATTTTAATTGAACATTAAAACTAATATTAACTACATTCTACACATTTTGAGTTAAAACATGCTAAAAGCTACTTTCTTCTGAAACATTGTTACTATGATTGTGCTTTTCAAAAGAGAGTAATCAAAACATTAAGTGTATGTTATCCATTAGCAGGGGTTATATGATACTGAAAGTTTTCAGCTGCATAAGAACAAAAGTTTCTAGAGCATTATTGTTGTGTTCTGAAAGAACATTTATCATTGGTTCAAACATTGTATTGACATTGGCTGTGTATGTGCTTTTCACAGCAGATCTCAATGTGACAAAGATGAACCACATTCCCATATGATCTTTCACTATGTGCCTTTCATGGCATAATTTTTTATGACTGTGAACCAGTTTGAATATATAAGTGTCTCAGAATGCCTTGTCACATGTTTCAGTGACATTTCCAAGGTGGCAGTTGTAAAGAGATTTCATTATTGTGCAAGAAAAAGACTCTTGAATGTAATCTAATCTCTAGATGTTCTGCAAGATCAGCATTGCAAGGAGACATTCAGTAGTGGAAAAATCCACATATAATGTTTGTTGAGATTAAAAAGTTCGTGAATATAGGATCTGCAGCAATAAAAACAATTTTCCATGGAAAGTTGCATAAATATTGTAGCCATAGTAGGCAGCTTTACTATCCAGTGGACTGATATCTATTAACGTTTGACAGAATTAATAAAGAACACTTTTCAGGAAATATATGGCGTACTGACAGGTGACATGACATGATTTTATTATTGTAAAACCAAAACCAAATGACATTCTGATGTTTACTGCTTTCCTGATGCAAAATCATCATCCAGTGTGGAAAGGAACCAAAGACGTAGAAATGAAACCCATCATTTCTGTGGTCAGCCAACTCACAGTGGCTAGTAAATGCTACGTGATGCATGGGTTGCTTTAAGTTGCTGGACTTCAGACCAGCTGATGTCAAAGAAAATTCATCTGAGTTTGCTCCTGAACCACTGAGTACTAAAGAAGACTTGTTTCAGAAAGAATAACATTACAGTCATGATGGAGACAACACTGATTTTTTAAAAACTTTCAATAATGTTTTCTTTTCCAGCACAATCACATATGATTTTACCAACAATTTACTGGTTTCGGCCGTCACCAGTCATTTTCAGGGCATAAGAAGGAAGCAGTAGTACCGTCCCCATCACTTTGAAAAAATAGCATTGGTGATGTGATTTTCTCAGACTGCTGCTTCCTTTCTATGATCTGAAGATGGCCAGTGATGGCCAAAACCAGTAATTTCTTTTTGTAGTTATATGTGATTGTGCAAAAGAATAAATCCTTTTAAAAAGATAGTAAGTTTTTTGCTGTCTCACTCACCACATTCATTTGTCCTGGTGCCTTGTTACTTCTTTATGTTCCCTCAAACCTAAAAATGCCCAATAACGCCACCATTTTTATGAAGAGGCTGTACCATCTTATGCTAATGTGACCTGACACATTTTTAAGATGATTCCTGAGGACTGGAAAGTGCTTGGGGAGTGTTTTGAAAGAATAAATAATCTAGTCAAACTATTGAATAAAATCTTTACAGGTGATTCAGTCATATGTTTTTAATGGTCCTCATAAAAATACAGTTAGTATTTCACAGTACCATATTTTGACTGCCTGAATGATTCTAGTGCTGTAGTAACACACAATGATTTCTGTTAGTTGTTCTGTATATTCCAATTCCTGTCTTCTACAATTTTTGCCCTCTGTGACTGCCCCTAGTATAACACATGCCGTATCATCCTGTCTCTTCTTCTAGATAGTATTTTTCACATGTCCTGTAATTCTTCATCACTTCGATAGTGTCATCAATATATTTTGTCATTGATGGTGGTGGCACCTTGTATGGAAAACCTGGGAAACTGGGAAGTCTCAGAAAAATTTAATTTACTGGAAAGGTCAGGGATACCTTAGTATGCTGAGACACTCTGAGAGTAATTCAACTGTTTGTTGCTTGATCATGGCTACCTCTGGTGTGCTTGCTGACCTCGGGAATCTTCATTAATGTTTATCGGTTCTCGCCTGACAAATTGTCATGAGAGTAAATGTGAGGTTTTTAGCGTTATAAGAAGTATAAATACTGATCTGTTTTGAAAAAAGTATCTTTTCTAGTTCTATATTGAATATTCAGCCTTTGGTTATTCTTTGATAATTTCAAAGCATAGTAGGGTTTTATCAGCATTCTTGCAGTGTTGTGCTTCATATTAACAATGACTGTAGTGTGAAGAGCTTTCACTTTGAAACATGATGTTTCAGTGCTCTCAAAGTGTAATGACATTTTCACTCTGCTGCAGGGGTCTGCACTGATATGAAACATCTTGGCAGATTAAAACTGTGTGCCAGACCAAGATAGCAAGTTTGAGTCTCTGTCTGGCACACAGTTTTAATCTGCCAGGAAGTTTTATTTTGATATTACGTTTCAGTGACAACAGTTCAAAGTGTGTTTCTGTGAGGATTCCTCATATACTTGAGGTTGTCTCACAGTACCATGGCATGGTATGAAGTGGCAAGAGACAGTGGTAACAATGGAATTCCCAAGGTCAACAACAGCTTTTAAGAATTCTTGATAAAATTTGTAAATAAACTATTGATTCATTTTCATTGTTTTGATGTCCAGCTAATGATTCAGCCATAAACCTTTCTGTCAGTACACTCAGAAAATTTTAGTCATAGATTTTCTGCTCTGTTCTGTAATGTCCTTAGGTTTGTTAGTCAAAAGTCCTATAGCTGAATTAGAAGTAGCAACTATTTACTTTGACTAACATATATCACGCTGCTTTTATGCATGTTATGAGTACTTCAGATTATAAGGTCCTAGTCTTGATTAAGGAGTTATAAATGCCATGATAGTATGTATATTTTCCTGTGTTGACTTTAGAATTTGCTTGACAATCCTGATTGATAAAATTATACGATTTTTTAAGTATATGTAATGAGAGGTTTATCAGTCTGAATGAAGTTTTATTATGAACATTTTAAATTTATCTAACATAACTATGTTACAAAGAATTGCAGTTGAACATTATTTTTTGAACTACAACAAACTTAAAAAATATATCTTGTGTTCAAACCTAACTGAACTTGGAAAAATCTCTAGTAAGCAATGTGGCAACTCAGAAATTTCATTTGCAGCCATGTAAACTAGTAAAGTCAAACTTACTCCCACATACAGCAACTACTACTACAACTCCATACGTATCATTTACAGAGAAATTGTGAGGACAAGATTAGAATAATTACAGCATTCAATCAATCATTCTTCCCACATGCCGTGCGTGAGTGGACTGAAAAGAAACCCTAATAACTGGTAATGTGGGACGTATCCTCCACCATGCACTTCATGGTGGTTTGCAAAGTATAGATATGGATGTAGATGTAGAACTGGTTCCAGGAAGTCTGAAATTTCAACCGGGAAAAATCTGGACATCTTGAGATATCTATTGGTAGAACAAAGTCACTGCCCTGTTGATATCCTTTGTCTCTGAATTTTTGACCCACTTCTTAACTTTTATTTTATTTCCTTCAGTACTTCTTTGATATACAGTTTGAACAATAGAAGGAAAGACTGCTTTCCTGGTTTATGCCCATTTTAATCTGAACACAATTCTCTTATTTTTTCATTCTGATTGTTCTCTCTTGGCCCTTGTGCAAATTTTTTATTATCCATCTTTCCATATCACTTATACCTACTTTACTGAGGATTTCAAACATTTTGCAACATTTTATAGTGTTAAAAGCTTTCTCTAGGTTGAGAAATTGTATGAAGTGCCTTTAATTGTTCTTATATCTCGCTTCTATTACCAATCATAATATCAGAATCATCTATTTTGTTCATAATATCAGAATCATCTCTTTTGTAGCTTTACCTTTTCTTAAAGCCAAACCGATTGTCCTCTAACAGATCCCAAATATTCTTTTCCATTCTCCAATATATTACTATGCTCCATCTCTCTCTGAAAAGGCTTAGGAACGCTCAACATTGCTGACCGACCACTGCATCATCCTCAGCCTATAGGGATCACTGGATGCAGATATTGAGGGGCATGTGGTCAGCACACCACTCTCCCAGCCGTTGTCAGTTTATGAGACTGGAGTAGCTACTTCTGAATCAAGTAGCTTCTCAATTTACCTCATAAGGGCTGAGTGCACACTGCTTACCAACAGCACCTGGCAAACCTGATGGTGACCCATCCAAGTGCTAGCCAAGCCCAACAATACTTAACTTCAGTAGTGTATTTATTTATTTACATGTCAAGTTCCGTAGGACCAAATTGAAGAGCAAATCTCCAAGGTCGTGGAACATGTCGAAATTACAACATAAAAGTAATAACAGATAAAAATAAAATGTTTAGGAACCTTAAAAAAGTCAGTCAGTAAGTTTTAAGTTAACACAATCAACAATACAACAAGAATCAGCTTAATTTTTCAAGGACCTCCTCGACAAAATAGGAGTGAACCATAAGGAAACTCTTCAGTTTCGATTTGAAAGCACTTGGATTACTGGTCAGATTTTTGAATTCAAGTGGTAGCTTATTGAAAATGGATGCAGCAGTATATTACACACCTTTCTGGAAAAGAGTTAAGCAAGTCTGATCCAAATGCAGGCTTGATTTTTGCCGAGTATTAACTGAGTGAAAGCTGCTTATTCTTGAAAATAAGCTAATATTGTTAACAACAAATGACAGTAAGGAATATGTATACTGAGAGGCCAATATCAAAATACCCAGGGGTCGACAAGAGGTTCGTGAACTTACATCACTTATTGCCCGAACTACCCGTTTCTGAGCCAAAAATATCCTTTTAGAATGGGAAGAGTTACCCCAAAATATAATACCATATGATATAAGCGATTTAAAATAAGCAAAGTACATTAATTTTTGTGACAAACGTTCACTTATTTCAGATACCGTTCGAATAGTGAAAATGGCAGCATTAAGTCTTTGGACAAAATCCTGAACTTGGGCTTTCCATGACAGTTTACTATCTATCTGAACACCTAGAAATTTGAATTGTTCACTTTCACTAATCATATGCCCATTCTGTGAAATTTAAACGTCAGATTTTGTTGAATTGTGTGTTAGAAACTGTAAAAACTGAGTCTTGCTGTGATTTAGTGTCAGTTTATTTTCTACAAACCATGAACTTATGTTATGAACTGCACTATTTGAAACTGAGCCAATGTTGCACACAACATCCTTTACTACCAAGCTAGTGTTTTCAGCAAAGAGAAATATTTTAGAGTTCCCCATATTACTAGAGGGCATATCATTTACATAAATAAGGTACAGGAGGGTCCCCAACACTGATCCCTGTGGCACCCCCCCACTTGACTGTATCCCACTCAGACTCCGCATCACAGCCATTCTCAACATTGTGAATAATGACGTTTTGCTGTCCGATGCTAAAGTAAGAGGTGAATCAATTGTGAGCTACTCCCCATATTCCATAATGGTCCATCTTCTGGAGCAATATTTTGTGAGCAACACAATCAGACACCTTAGTCAAATCAAAAAATATGCCTAGTGTTCGAAACCTTTTGTTTAACCCATCCAGTACCTCACAGAGAAAAGATAATATAGCATTTTGAGTTGTTAAATGACTTCTAAAGCTAAACTCTACATTTGATAGCAAATCGTGTTATATAAAATGATCAATTATCCTTACATACACAGACAGCCTTTTCAATAACTTTAGCAAACGCTGTTGGCATAGAATAGGTCTAAAAATATCTACACTATCCTTTTCTCCCATTTTATAAAGTGAGTACTACTGAGTACTTTAATCGTTCAGGAAACTGACCATTCCTAAAGGAAAAATTACAAATATGACTAAATACAGGGCTAACATGTGCAGCACAGTACTTTAATATTCTGCTAGGCACTCCGTCATATCCATGAGAGTCCTTAGTCTTCAGTGATTTAATTATTGACTCAATCTCCCCCTTGTCTGAATCACAGAGAAGTATTTCAGACATCTATCTCGGAAAGGCATTTGCCAAGAAAGTGATATGGTTCCCTTTAGAAACTAAATGCTTATTTAATTCACCAGCAATGCTCAGAAAATGATTGTTAAATACTGTACATGTATCTGATTTATCAGTAACAGAAATATTTTTACTACAAACTGACTTCATGTCGTCGACCTTGTGCTGCTGACCAGCACTTCCTTCACAACTGACCATATGGTTTTAATTTTATCCTGTGAATTAGCTATTCTGTTTTCTAGCACGTACTCTTTGCCTTCCTAATAACATTTTTAAGCATCTTACAATACTGTTTGTAATGGGCTACTGTAGCTTGATTGTGACTACTTCTAATATTTTGATATAATTCCCACTTTGTTCTACATTATATCCTTATCCCAATAGCCAACCACCCAGGCTGCCTATTACTGCTAGTACCCCGTTTGGAACGTTGTAATGGACAGCAACTCTCAAAGAGCATGAGAAATGTGTTAAGGAAAGCATTGTATTTATCATATATGTTATCAGCACTATAAACATCCTGCCATTCTTGTCCCTTGACAAGGTTTAAAAAACTCTCTATTGTTGTTGGATTAACTTTCCTACATAGTTTGTACTTATATGTGACATTTGTTTGAGTACTAAAGCCTTTTAATGTTAAAATTTGTGCATCATGGTCTGAAAGGCCATTCACCCTTTTACTAACAGAATGCCCATCTAGTAATGAAGAATGAGTAAAAATATTGTCTATGGCTGTGCTACTGTTCCCCTGCACCCTAGTTGAAAAAAACAGTCTGCGTCAGATCATCGGAATTTAGGAGAGCTATCAACATCCTTTTTCTTGTACCATCATATAGAAAAATTAATATTGAAGTCACCACATATAAATAATTTCTGGTACTTCCTATAAAGTGAATCAAAGACCCTCTCTAGCTTGAGCACAAATACTGTAAAGTCAGAGTTGGGGGACCTATAAACAACAACAGTTAGAAGTTTAGTTTCACTAAATTCAACTGCCCCTGCACAACATTCAAATATCTGTTCAATGCAGTGCTGTGATATGTCTATGGACTCAAATCGGGTACTGTTTTTTACAACACAGCCACTCCCCCACCCCGCAAGAAACTTCTTGAAAACAGCCAGCTAATCTGTATCCTGGTAAAGGAAGCTTCTGAATTGTCAAATTATTTAAGTGCTGCTCCGACATACCAATAATTTCAGAGTCAACATTTATATGCAGTTCACTAACTTTATCCCTAATACATCTTATATTTTGATGAAATATGCTAATTCCTTCTCTGCTTGGAAGCATGACATCCTCTGAAGGTGAGCCCTTAGTTAGAGGGAATTCCTTTAAGCAGGTATACCTGACTTCAATCTAAAAAAGGTGCAGCTCTAACACCAACTACTACATGAATTTTTCCATGAGTGATCCCACCACCACCCACTACACTGTCACTTATAAGCTTTGCCAGCCTCCCTTCCCATACCTATATCGGTGCAAGCCACGCCTAGTGAAACCCGATCTACTGATGGACACAACTGGTACCACTGGTATGTGACCCATGCTCTATGCCATTAGCATCCTCTCCAGCCCCGTATTGCCAGCCAGGGTGGCCGAGCGGTTCTAGGCGCTACAGTCTGGAACTGCGCGACCGCTACGGTCGCAAGTTTGAATCCTGCCTCGGGCATGGGTGTGTATGATGTCCTTAGGTTACTTAGGTTTAAGTAGTTCTAAGTTCTAGGGGACTGATGACCTCAGAAGTTAAGTCCCATAGTGCTCAGGGCCATTTGAACCAACCCCATATTACCGCATCTAACAGCCGCATTAAGATGAGGCCGATCATGATGCTGAAACAGTTGCATGAAATGCACGTTAATGCCACTAGTTTGAGAAGCTATCTTTACCAGGTCACCACCTACATCATATTCCCCATCCCTATCAAGACTGAGCCCTGCTCTACCCACTATCACTACCTGATCCTCCTGCATAAAATTCCTACTTCAGTTGTTATTTACGTCAACAATTTTGGAATTTTATCTATCACTTTTACCTTTTCTGATTTCAAGTCTTCCAAGGCTCTGTCAAATTTTACCTCAATCATTCGATCCCCTATATCTTCAAATCAACACGTTTCTTAATCTATCACGTTAACAAGCAATTCCTCTGTCTCATGGAGGGCCTCAGTGGGCCGTTCCTCTGAACTCTTTCCTGTGTTTAGTTGTGAAATTTCTTTTGTGCTCTTTTTATGCCCCACATTTCCCCCCAGTATTAAATTGGTGATTCCTTCATGTCTCAAAATGTGTTCAGTCAATCGGTCCCTTCTTTTACATGTTATACCATAAATTTATTTTCATCCCACTTCCATTCAGTACCAATCTAGTCTTCAGCATTCTTCTATAGCACCACATTTCAGAAGTTTCTATTCTCTTCTTTAGCTGTTTATCAACCACATTTCACTTCCATACAAGGCTACATTCCAGACAAACACCTCCAGAAAAGGCTTCCTAACACTTAAATTTATATTTGATGTTAATATATTTCTCTTCTTTAGAAAAACTTTTCTTGCTATTGCGTCTACATTTTACATACTCTCCACTTTGGCCATCATCAGTTATTTTTCTGCCCAAATAGCAAAACTCATCTACTACTTTAAGCGTCTTGTTTCCTAATCTAAGTCTCTCAGCATCATCTGATTTGAATACATTTCATTGCCCTTGTTTCACTTTTACTGATGTTCATCTTATATCCTCATTTCAAGACACTCTCCAATTTGCTCAACTGTTCTTTCAAGTCCTTTGCTGTCTGACAGAATTACAATATCATTGACAAACCTCACAATTTTTATTTTTTCTCTCTGAACTTTAATTCCTTCCCCAACTTTTTCTTTGGTTTCCTTTACTGCTTACTCAGTGCACAGATTGATTAACATCATTGTTAAGCTACAACCTTGTCTCACTCCCTTCTTAATATTTATATGAAAACTGTGACAACAAAGTATAACATCATGCAGGACATGTTGTTAGCTGTCTAGACCTTTTTTATCTGATGCTGCAAGCAGATTAGACAAAAATGAAATGAACAGGGTACATAAGCAAGCAGTGAACAAAGAATGTGATGTATTGACTGTTGGTGTGATATCAAATAATATATGCTCGTTTACATAGCCTCTGACTAATTTGGGAGGGGGGGAGGGAGACCAGATATGATGGCAGCAATAACAATAGAAATATATTTCATGGTCATGGAATGTAATGTTTACTGTTTTGTGTAGCATAATGGAGAGTTTGTCTTTTGATAAATATGTGATATAATCTGCAGAATTGTGCAGTTCTGGTAGTTTTTGTTTTATTATCTATTACAAATCTTCCGAATCATCAGGGTTAATAGCCTGTTGTGGAAATGTTGTAATATACTGTATATTGATTTGAGTACTCTTCTAATGAAAATTACAGTTTTTCTTATGTTATTTGTCTGTCACATGCTGTTGGACTTCATTTTCACTGTTATATTTCATATGCTGTTTCCCGTGCTGTGGCTATTCTTATGCAATTGAGAGATAAGATCATTCTATAGAAGTTGTGGGGCACCATGCAAAATTTGTGGGTAATTTATAGATTAATTGAAACATAAATTTATCAGTATATGCATCCTGAGAACCATGTATATTTAATTATGCATCATGAGCCAAAACTTTATGAACACTTGCTTAATAGCATGCTAGTCCTGTGTGGCATCGATTTGACAATTTATTTGTTTGACAGGGTTGCTTAAAAGTAATTCCCCCCAAATTTTTTATGTGCAAACTCTAAAGCTTTGTAAATAAAACAAACATTATTAACATTCTACATGTTTTTTTCTTCATGTCTACATATTTATTTCCCAACATAGTCTCCTGGCAATGAACACATTTCTCCCAAGCAGAGAGCAGTTGGTTGATACCATAACTGTAGAATGTTTGACATTTTCGATGGAGCCACAACCTCATCTCTTCTTCCACTGCTTCATCACTATCAAAGTGAAGTCCTCGAAGATGTTCTTTATGTTTTGGAAACACATTAAAATCGGATGGTGCCAAATTGGAACTGTGTGGAGGATAATCGATGACAGTGAACCCAGGGCATCGGATTGTTGCAGGTGTCACAGTGCTCATGTGTGGTCCAGCATTGTAATGTGTGGATAAACTGTTAGAATTCAAAACTCAATTACAGCACTCTGTTTCTCAGACACTGAAATAGCTATGTTAAACATCACCATGTTACATGCTACAATTTGGAGCTCTCTAGTGGCAGAGGCTGCAAATATGTAAAAGTGAAGAATAAAGATGAAGAATATTAATAACACTTGTTTTATTTAAAAAGCTTTAAGAGTTTTCACATAAAAATTGGGTGGTATTACTTTTCAGTATGTCCTTGTAGGTTTCTGGAGGTATATGACACCATATTTCTACTCACTGCTCACCCAGCTCCCATTGGTGGGCACAAATCTGGTGTTCAGTTGTGTCTCAGATGTGTTCCATCAGCTACAGATCAGGTGAATTTGATGGCCAAGACATCAGTGTGACTTCACTGTAATGCGAATCTGGCCTTTGTGGTATGGAGAGTTATTCTGCTAGAAGGTACCATCACCACCTGGGAAGGCATCAGGCATGAAGGGATCTACGTGGGTTGCAATAATATTCATGAAGTCCACAACTGTCACGATGCCTTCAAATACTACCACAATTTTCATTTAATGTTGAAGCACAGGGGAATGTCACTGTAGCATAACAATGCCCCCATTGTCCAGCATCTGTGGCATGGAGCATGTTTAGAGCAGTCATTCATCTGGAAGACAGCATATCTGGACACATTCATTGACCTGCTGTAACAAGAAACATGATTCATCTTACCAGATGACACATTTTCATTGTTCCAAGGTTTACTCTCAATGATCTCATGCCCTTCCAAGGTTTATTCTCGATGATCTCATGCCCACTGCAATTGTAATTGTCAATGTCATTGAATCAATGTGGGAACACACAGGGGTCATCTGCTGCCAAGTTAAACAGTATTCGCCGAACAGTGTGCTCCAAAACACTTTTGCCTGAACTAGCATTGTATTACGTCATCAGATATGCAACAGATCTCCACCTATCCTGTTTTATAGAGCAGGCATGCCTCTGATCAACAATTGATCATAGGATAATGAAATTTTGTACAAACACTTGTAAGGACATGCGGAAGAGAAATCATGAATAAACTGTTGAAAGAATCACATATTAGTTTTCACATGAGAGGGTTACCACTGGTTAATTACATACCATGTTTACATTCCATTATCACAAACATTGCTCAGTGTGACAACCATTTGCATTAATGACTGCCTGGATCCACAATAGAGATTGCTCTACTATTGCCTGATAAATAGTGGACCATGGAATGTACAGCTATTATGACACAGATTGTGCACTGCTTGAAGATTACGCATTGTGTCCAGTATTTTAGCTATACCAGCAGTAACTTCTTTGACAGTTTCTAATGCAATTACCGTCAGCTCCTTTCATCAGCAATTCCCAAATCACCAGTTAATTCAAACTTCCAAATCATGTTCTTCAACACCAATGCAGAAAGACGACCTCCCTGTATTCCTTTACTGTGTTGGTACTCACAAAGAGCAGCAGCACTATTGCTGCTGTTTTGATAAAACAGCTTTACAAGTAAAGCCCTGCTCACCTTGTTCAGACCTATGTTGCCGTACCAGTACTGGTGCCTAACAACAAGTTGTGACTCTAACATTCCTATCAATGATAATCCTGCAGTGCACAGTCATCATCATTCGTATAAAGCTGGGTACTCATATGGTAAATAGTTCCCCACCTACACTGGTTCAACTAGTGAAAGAGTAATTATAACCACCCTGTACTTTCCTTACCATGTCATGTGCCCAGCACACCACCAGGTGGCACTTGTTCTTGTGGTGGGTAGTAGTAATAATGATGAAAATGTTCCTGTCAGAGCACAAAAAAGGCTAATATGCTCTTGTTTTATAAGGCTGACTGAAAGATGTGATACTAGCTGCCTCATTCTAGCCTCCTCAGTACCTTTAAAATTTTTGCAAAAAATTTTGGTGTGTGAACATATTCACCCTCTTTTTGACATGCAACTTACATCAGACACCCACAAGCTCCCCTAACTGTGACTTGCACATACACACTAGTCCATTGCTGTAAGTCATTCGTACCCATCCACTCTCACTTGCGCATTCTCACTCGCTTATTCAGCCCATTTCATTGTCATTATCTGTCTGTCTATCTCTCTGTCAATGTCTCTTCTATCGACCTACAGTCTCCTTCGTTCCCTCCTACAATTACTACTGTCCCCTTTCACTATCACTCTCTCTCTCTCTCTCTCTCTCTCTCTCTCTCTCTCTCTCTCTCTCTCTCTCTCTTACTGCTACTATCTGATTCATTGCTTCCCAGTGCTACTGTCGCTTCTCACTGTCACTATCTCTCTCATCCTTGTTGTTACTATCATAGACTCTGTCTCTCATTATCACTGGCTCTCACCCATGTCCACTTTCTCCTTCTCTTTATACCTCTTCCAATGACACTATCCCCATCACTCTTTTTCTAGCACTATTCTGTCACTGTCAATTATGTTCCAGTATGACTGTGTCGCCCTCTTTCTCTCACACTGCATTGTCTCCTTTGGTCTTTCTGTACCACAACCACTGTCTACTATCTTCCAGTAATTATTACTTTTTACATTTCTTTCCCACTGCCACGGTCCCCTTCTCCTAGCATAAAAAACTGTGATTATATTCGCATGCCAAAATTTTTTAGAAAATTTTAAAGGTGCTGAGGAAGGTAGAACGAGGCAGCTGGTACCCTACTTGTCAGTCAGTCTTTTAAAACAGGAGCATATTAGCCTTTTTTGTGATCCAATAGGAGCATTTTTCCACATATTTCATTCTTTTCCCTGCTATAGAAGGGCATGTCATTTAAATGGGAAGAATTGTGTGGGTCAGTAAAATTTTGATAGTTTACTTATGTGTAACTGAAATAACACAAAAATAATTTTACACCTCAGACCAGATTTTTCACGCACAAAAAATTTGCGTGTGCTTTGGTACTACAATATAGTGTTCCCAGAACCCTTCTGATGGTATAGAGGCACTTTAAAGCATATTTCTGTGTGCTGCAAACCTTTATAAACTACGTTTTTGCCTCTCATGGGATATTAGGTGTGTTTTTTTACATGTACCTCTGTATCTCAGAAAAGGATAAAGTTATCAACAAAATTTTCAAGGTTGTCTCAGATTGAGCTTTTAGAAATATATCATAAAAATTAAAGCCCTTTGCTGCGCGTAGCCATCTCGGAATGTGTATCTCAGTTTTGGTAACCAAAAACCATGTTTTTGGGGTGTTTCTCCATAAACGATAAACATTTTGGAAAACAAGAAGGTGGCACTTCCAGATAAATGCCTGGAGCATTTACCATTAAAATTTGAGCAATTTGACATGGTTATTTATTATTTAGATTTCACCTCACACTGGATTTTACATGCATATTTTACAAGTATATGTAAGGTAACTTTGAATCTCTGTATCTTGGCAGTGGATGAAGATACCAAGAAAATTTTCAAGATTGTTTGAGGTCAGGATCTTAGGAATGTATGGTAAAAACTTCAGCCATTTGCTGTGCTTAGCTGTCATGTAATATGGGACTCGATTTTGGTGCCCAAAAATAATATTTTCCAAGTTTTCTCAGGAGCTGTCAGTGAACTAAATGGTATGTCCAAAAGCCCCTTAAGATGCACTGTAGACCACATATGTGTAAAAAGAACCAGCTGATTTGCTTCATTTGCCTAAGCTGGAGAATGTGTGTAATATTCAAACTTTGACACTACTCTGTAGGATAGTTGCAGTAAGATGATCCTTTTGTTGGCTATACAAATGTTTCCTAGCCCATGGGCTATCCAAACCACTTGACCCTAGCTTCCTACCACAAATAGAACTCAAGGTATGAGCCCCAGAAAAAGCCTGTTTTTTGTGGTGTTTTGCAAAATATTAGGTAGCACGTGCTGTAACATGCATACCAATTTACTGTATGTACTATGGAAAAAAGACAGCTGAAAATTAATAACTTTTTAAATGGTAACTTCTATTTTCTATAGATTCCATTAATTAATTATCTGTGCTAAAGGTTTTTGAAAGTGTACTTACTTTGTTTTGCATTAATTACTAACTTTTACTCTGATGAGATCCCTTCCAAAACCATCTGGTTTACATGCACAGTTTAAATTATACTTGGCACATTAGTATCCACATAGGACTACATTTTATTGACAGTCATTTATTGGCGAGATATGGTATATTCAAGTCTATCATGACATGTTGTCTCCTAACATGCACAAGATGATTTTTTTTACACACACACACACACACACACACACACACACACACACACACACACACACACACACCCTTACTCTGCTCTTCATTCTTGCATTCATGTTGTGTAAGTTGATACATACGTAAAGAATGGCAGGTTTCATAATCATTGTATATAAATGTGGGGATAATAATGAAGTGATGGGATGGAGTACACTTTTGCATGTTGCCATCTCAGAACTTGAGTTAGTTCAAAATCTTTAGTCAAAGAACATTCTTAGACAGAGATTAATTGAGTTAGTTTTGGTAGCAAACACTTAAAAGCCTAAGATAAATTAACTGTGCTTTATACTGAGTGTCAAGTTGAAAGATTATCACATGCTGAAATTAATGGTTTACAACTTGAAAGTGATCCAATTTAAACTTTCATATCCACATGCCATTGATAAGTGAGATAACACAGATTGTGTTGTCAAGGCCTTGGTGTTGTGAGAAAGCAAGTACACAAAGCCACTTCTCATTAACCATAGAGAAATGGAATACAATGATTTTAGTATGGACCATGTTACTTGGGAACCTACAAATAGGTTTTTTTACTCTATTAAAATATATTCAGTCCATTTTAAAGACGGGTAAAAGGGTGCATGGTCATTATTGATGTGATTAGATGTGCCGAGTATAAGTCTCATAAAGAGGGCTGTTTTGCTTATCCCTTTGTAGTATGTAACTATCATTTGTATCTAGTGTTTGCAAAAAGTATGTGGAATGGCACTGTATACAACGTTCACTGACTCGAAAATTCACAGATTTTTCTCTGTTAGTTTGAAGTCAGGTAGGGACAATATGGATGTAGCATTTAAATTACTTTGGTGTGTATATGCTCAACAACTCTCGATAGTATTCTGTGTAACCTGGGATTAGTTAATTGTAGACATTATCTTCGTTACTAGATATCACAGGGTATTTCCATACCTACTTCAAAATCATGATGGGATATTCTCATTGCCTAACAAAATGTCAGAACTTAATGTGAAACCAGAAGCATCTCCTCCTCATCCCAAGTGTGCCTCTGTATTGGCTGCAACACTGGAGACAGCAATTTATCTGTGTTTATGAAATCATTCATTGAGCAATAAAGAACTGCAAAATTGTCGCTCAGTCAGTGAATTGTTATACCATCTGTTACGAACTGTGGGATTTGGTGCAGATGATATGAATTCATAAAAACTTGCTAATAAGTGAAACACTGATCAGGCTAATGATGGCTCTGAATATTTGTAAGATGTTTTTGCTGGCTTGTGCATGATCAACATGTGTTGGTGCCTTCCATGAAATATAACTTCATAGAGACACACACTTTAAAACTGAATAATGTTCCATAAGAATAACACTGTTATTTATAGGCAAAGGAATAGGCAACATTAGTTTTTGTTTATACATTTTGCAGAATTGCAGTCATCTAACTAGCCATCACATTTGTATCACACAAACTGTTTTGAGAATATGTGAATGTGAAGTGAGATCTATCATTGCCCAAGGTACCCAGTTTACAAATATCATGGAAGTGCAGTCAGCTGCTGAAATAACGTGCCTCAGTATTTTTCCAGAAGTCTTAGTGGACTTGATGAAACAGTACTTCCTTGAATTATTCCACTTTGTTGAGTGAAACTGACACTGTGGAATACTGAAATAAGTGATGGCTGCTTTCTTCCCCCATCCCTCCACCATTTTCTAACTGAGCTAGTGCTTGTTCTCTATGACCGCAGTATTTATGAGAGGTGTCATTCTGACTTATTTATTTTGCTCCATGGAACTATAGCGATATACCATATTGTTTTGGCAATGTATCCCGAATGTGTGTATATGTACTGGTTGTTTATAAGTTTGATGCCTGAATCATGTAAAGCCATGGAAAAAAAAATTGTAACATAAATAATATTTCAGGTTCCTTCTATAACATGTTGCATTAATGAAAGAGTATGTATAATCCTGGGGACATATTAGCTGCTAAAACTCATAACTGCTTTTACAAATACTAAGGGCTTTTGTTGTTGAATGTGTTTGCAGAATTCACGCTCATAGTATGAAGGCTGAACTAAGACGGTACGTTGTTTATGTTAACACTGTATGTTAGTTCATCCAGTGCATGTGCTGTAAGCAATAGATTGAAATATTGCACATGTGTCATATGGCTTACATTATCATGATACAAGCAATCATACAAGTGTTGTGTTTGTGGTCAGTTGTTGAACACTTTGTGTCCCTGATAATTTACAATTCAGTCAGTCCTCTAAACAAGTACTGGTAGTGGTCTTGGGTCATACCTGATGGCTCTATGTGAGTAATGGTAATGTGTTGCTACAGAACATTAGTGGGGCCTGTTCGTGATATATTCCACAGTAATACTGAAGAAAGATGTGACATCAGTTGACAACAGTCTGTGTTCTCTTATCCCCCCCCCCTTTTTTTTTTTTTTTTCAAGCAATGGGAAAATGAACTTGTTGTTTAGCTGCCAATAATCGCCCACTTATGATGTGGAATGGAACGGAGGCTTCTAGACAGTTCAGTATATGTGTTACCCATTGTATTTCTCCAAGTACTTTTTAGGGTGTTTCTGCAGAGATTTTAAATTTCATTTTTTGCAGTGCACAGGTGAAGTCAGCCGAAACAAATACTGCCTTGTCATTTGTTTCATTCTGCACCCACCATTGACAGAAAATATTGATTAGTTTCTTGTTACTCATATTTTTTAAAAGTAGCATTTTATATGCACGTTTGATACAGATGTTCTAAATTTGTTTAGTATGATAGTCGGTTTAATTTAGGGGCAGCAGAACATGAAGAATAATCAGTACACCAGTACTGACTAAATAACACTGCTGTATAGTGGAAGCAGACAGTGCTACGTGGACCAGCATATGAGATGGGGAAAATCAGGCAAGAACAATGTGGGAAACAAAGTTTACCAATATGACAAGTGTTAGAGGGCATTAGATATTATCATGGAAGGGATATAGAACGTGAAACACCAGGTCATTCTTTAAAAATGTCTAGAAAATTAGATTGTCCTGGACTGTTAGTACTCTAATTATGTGAAATGCACTTGATCAGTCTCTGTTGTAACTGACAATAACAGACAGACACAGAAAGATAGGTAAATATTTGTTTCCAATGTCTTCTTTGCCTGGGTTGCTGGATCTCTTGGACCAGCCAGCTTCCACCATAGTGTCTGCCAACTACCATCACACAGAAGTGTTACTAAACATTTTGGGAGTACTGTTTCTTCTTCATGATTGCTATTCCTTTTAACACACAAAAATTCTGATACAAAAATCATTTTTTGTGACTAGAAAATAACCAGCTGTTTCTGTGAATGCTGGGTGTCACATGAAACATGTAATGAACAGAATTTTGTTGCTTGTGCTGATTACATCTATAATTTCAAGTATATGTCAGAACACTGGAGAAAGTTTGTGTGTGTGTTGGGGGGGGGGGGGGGGGGTCTCTCTCTCTCTCTCTCTCTCTCTCTCTTTCTCTCTCTTTCTCTTTCTCTTTCTTTCTGTGATCAGCTCTGAACTACCATTCTGTTTGAATTCTCCATATGTGTGGAAGTTGTACAGTTTGATATGCAAGCCCACAAAGTGGCCCCTTTTGAACATCATTGTGTCCTCCTGCTACTGTAGAGTATTTCTAAAAGGTGTTTTTGCAGAGTGAGTGGAAAGGTGAATAAGCAGTGAACGTCAGCAAACTTCCATTCTCAGGCAGAGTGTCACTTGACTGCCATGCCCAACATATGCCAATGCAGCTTTCCTCAGCAATAAAATATTGTTGTCCATTCAACTCCCATCAGTATTTTTAACACTTTGCAGACTAAGCTCAAGCATAGCTCAATGTTAAAAAGGATGCACCCTAGTCTAGGTCGGGCCGCGATTTTCTCAACACATGAGCCATCTATCACTCGAAAAAATATGAGAATGATGTCCAGACATCTCGCAACCTGCCCCTTAACTTGTGCTGCTTTCTGTTGTCAATTTTTAGAATTATTTTGAAAGAATCATTAGTGAGCGTAACAGCTGCTGTTGTGAATGGCTGAGCCAATATGACCACACTGGCATAATGTCATTTGTATACTCATTAGGTTTCACAGTTTGCTATAACTCTGCTACAAATTTGTCATGTTTCCTGAGTGAGCAAGAAATTTTGGAAACTGAAGAGGAAGAAATTATACTTTCTGTCTTCATTATTTTAAAATTTGGAATCTATCAATAATAAATAAATCTTGAAGCTTAGCCCTTTTTTTTTAGTAAGTATTACTCTTCAAGATACATCAATTATATATGCACCAGTAACTCTTTAACTAACAGTGTAAGTGGCCAGTTTCTTAGCCCCAATATTCTTCTAAGAAGCAAGTCCCGAAAGTGTTAAAATGTTTACAGTAAATCTATGCCACCTTTACATATAAATGGGAGTGTTAGCATGACTGCTAAAAAAATAAAGAAAATTATTTTAATTGCAGTCTTTGTGTTAGAATAATTGTTTTTATTCCATAGACTTTACCAGAAAGTGACATTATGGTATGTTTCTCTAACCTGTGTTTAATACCTGTGCAATTATGGCAGCACATTCTGTAGTTTACATTGCTCATTTATTAGTATTTATATTTTTCCATCATCAATCTGAAGATAGTCTTCACAGACCAAAATCAATAATAAATTGATGTACATTTGAACTCGAGCACTGGGATTGAAGAGAATTAAAATAAACAAAAGAACTGCTTCAGGTGGTAACCACCTGTAGTGTTAACACTCCATAATTTTTGAAAATTTCTCTAGGACACACTTTCATACACTAGTATATGCTGTTATGCAATTTTCTGGTAGTGAAGTGCAGTTGTAAATTTGCATTGTGTATTTTTTTATTGTTATATATGATTAAGTAATTTCTGTTGCATGTCTCATGTAGCATAAATCATCTTTTTATTGATGTATTAGATCTTGTGATTAAATGAAATTGATAATACTGAGAGAACATAAAAATGCACACATTCTTCAGTTAGAGTACAAATTTTGATTCTTTTCAACAACATCAAGTGTGAGATTCAGTTGTGAACTACGCCTCCATAGGTTATTATGTTTGAGCAGGTCCCTCTTGCTTTGACTACTGCAAATCAGCTGGTATCTGCTGAAAGTGGGTGTTTTGAGCAAACTATGACAGAAATCATTGTGACTAATCCACAGAACTGTAGTCCTGCATATGTATGTAGATTTGTGTAGAGTGAGAGCTATTAATCAGCAACACTCCAACATATACCCAGTAATAATCTCTCTTATGGAAATGGTGACGCGGAAGTGACAGGGCCTGCAGTCGCTGTCATTGTGTATATGTGTGAGATCTCGGTTAAAATGCTGAAAAGGTGGTTATAACAGCTTTTAAGGGCAGTATAACCTGATCACTGATTGTGGCTCACATTAAAGCAAACCATGTATATTGCATGGCCTTTGAGGTCATGTTTAATTGTCTCATGTTACTTTTGGAAAAAATGAAGATGAACCACAACATTTTTGTGATGCTGACAAAGCTCATACAGAGTCCACCCCACAGTAAAGGTGTCTGATGTGAAATAAGATACAAGTAGTTGTTTATTTTTAGTTTACATGACTTTTTACTCAAAATAGGTTCCTTGTGAGTCAGTACATAACTTGGGACTTTGGAAAAATTATTCGAAACAATTTTGATATTTAACCTTTGAAATCACCTGTAGGAACATGGTCATGTCCTCCTCAATATCTGAAATTGTGTTGAAACGCTTTCCTTTCGTTGTGATTTTCACTTTTGGAAATATCCAGAAGTCATGCAGATTCAAATCAGGCAAATGAGGAGAGTATTCAAGCACCACACTACTTTTTTGAGCCAAAAAATCATATAAAATCTTGCTTTTGTGTGCCAGTGCATTGTTGTGCAACAAACACCGTGTTCCTTGATTCTGATATTCAGGTGGAACACAAACAATTCTCACCCATAAGTGATTTCAAACACCCAAGTAGTAATCTGAATTCACCGTTTGACATTCTAGAATGAATTCTTTATGGATAATTCCTTTTGAATCAATGAAAGCAGCAAGCATTGTCTTGACACAGCTTTTCTTCATGCACACTTTTTTTGGTCTTCGAGATTTTGAACCTTTCCATTACAAGATTAGGCACTTTGTAAGTGACACACTGAAAACACCTGTTATGATGCAAGATATGAAGTCTGGGTCCCTATAGGCTGATCTTTTCATGTCTCTGCAGAGTTCCACTCTGCAATCTTTTTGATAATCATTGAATTAGTGGGGCACAAAGCGACAACAAACATTGAATTAGTGGGGCACAAAGCGATAACAGGTCTTCTTTTTGTCCACATTTTCAGTTAGAAAGCAGTGCACAGTTGTTTTAGAAATTCCAGTAAGCTCCGTAATTAACCTGGTAGAGATACAATGATCGTTTTGAAGAATTTCAGCCACTTTCTGAAAATTTTCTTCCACTCAAACTGTGGATGCTCTTGGTTTGTATCATTTCAAAAATGTTTGTGGCACTTTTATCCAATTTAAAACAAAACTTGATGTTCACACATTGCTCCATTGCTCCTTTCACAACTGAAGTTCAAAATATATTGTTAAAGTTTTGGTTATCAAGAGCAGCCTTCGATGCCAGTACTGTTTAATTTGAAACAGAAGACAGACAATGTACCATAATAAATTCGTGCATCCATTCACAGATGGCAGCAGTAGTTATGCAAATAAAAATCAGTCACCTTGCCTGTAGAACATACTGTTTAGTATGCATCATTATTTGTTGAAGTAACTGTAGACCTGTGGTTTGAGTGGTAGGTCCAAACCATAACCTTTGGTAATTCTGTTACAAACTAGGTAGTTACTTTTAAGACTTGCGCTGTAGATTTGAAAGTGGCAGGTTATCTTTTAGTTTCCGAATTGTGCATTACACAACACAGCTGATTGTCATTGTAAATGACTGTGTGTGGAAAACATACTATGGTTTCATAGACTGGGTGGCAGCGGATGACAAGCATTGAACCTTGCGGTTAGAGTGCACGACATATTCATAAACACAGTTGCTGGTCCTGCAATCAAAAGACGAGAAGTGCCTTCGTCATCTGGCACTCATGTAAGATCATAACTGGGCTTAGCCAGTTTATATGTGTTGTGTGGTTAGTACTTAGCTAGGTGTCATGTGTGCCACATCACAGTCCTTTCACTACGTGCACCTTGAATTTAGGAATGAGTCATTCAACTTAGAATATGGATGGAACAGAGCTGAGGGAAGATTGTGAATGTCCTAGGGTCTGCAGGAGGAAATTAATCTATAAACTCAGAATTCAGGTCATTTTTACAGATTATCACTAATGTCTCCTGTTATGTAGCAAAAATATTTGTCAATACCACTTACGTGGTTCTTGTTGATGTACATTGAGGTGACAAAAGTCATAGGATAGTGATATGCACATATACAGATAGATGGTGGTAGTATCGCGTACACAAGGCATAAAGGGGCAGTGCATTGGCAGAGCTGTCATTCGTTTCTGACATGACTCTAGCCGTACGACAGAAATTAAAAGACATTGAATGCAGAATTTTAGTCGGAGCTGGTCACATGGGACATTCCATTTATGAAATCATTAGCGAATTCAGTATTCTGATATCCACAGTGTCAGGAGCGTACCAAAAATAAAAATTTCAGGCATTACCTCTCACTAAGGACAATGCAGTGGCCAATGGCCGTCACCTATTGACCGAGAGCAGCGGTGTTTGCATATAGTTGTCAGTGCTAACAGGCAAGCAACACTGCATGAAATAACTGCAGAAATCAATGTGGTATGTACGACGAACATACCCATTAGGACAGTGCAGCAAAATTTGGCGTTAGTGGGCTATGGAGGCAAACGTGACGCGATTGCCTTTGCTAACAGCGTGACATAACCTGCAGCTAGGCTCATGACCATTTCTGTTGGACCATAGATGACTGGAGAACCATGGCCTGATCAGATGAGTACTGATTTCAGTTGGTAGTAGCAGATGGTAGGATTTGAGTGTGGCACAGACCCCACAAAACCACAGACCCGAGTTTTCAACAAGGCCCTGTGTGATCTGGTGGTAGTTCCGTAATGGTGTGAACTGTGTTTACATGGAATGTATTGGGTCCTCTGGTCCAACTGAACCAATCATTGACTGGAAATGGTTATGTTCAGCTACTTGGAGACCATTTGCAGCCACTCATCACTTAATGTTACCAGACAGTTATGGAATTTTTATGGATGATAGTGCACCATGTGGCTGGGCCACAAAACATGAATCTCATCGAACATTTATGGGACTATGTCAAGAGGTCAGTCTGTGCACAAAATCGTGCACCGGCAACACTTTCACTATTATGGACAGCTATAGAGGCAGCATGGCTCAATATACCTGCAGACAACTTTCAACGAAATGTTGAGTTGATGCAATGTCGAGTTGCAGCACTATGCTGGGCAAAAGGAGGTCCATCCGACTTAATATTAGGAGGTATCCCATGATTTTTGTCACCTCAGTGTAGATGACATCTACAAAATAAAGGGGAACTGTAACAAGTTGTGTCAGTGAACCACATGTGATGTGGAAAGTGATATTTGAAATGCATCTGGAGACTGTTTTGCAGAGCAGTGAGGAGGAGACTTTGGCATAACTGCTAGTGCGACACCAGCTGAGGCAAAGTACATATCTGGCAGAGGTTGCTAGTTTTTTTCCAGTTAATCAATATCCAGGAGGCATATTTCCTTGTGAAGTGTTTGTTCTAGGACATACAACTTTTCTCCTATGGATAAGATTAGATATTTCTAATCAAAGTGTATATATTTTTTTGTTTGGAGGAGACAAGGGAGCATGAGTAGGCCATACACACCATGTATGCACTGCTGGCCATTAAAATTGCCACACCAGAAACGGTAGCAAATATGAAGCTCTATTTATTGTCCGTATATCATGTAGTAGAAAGAATACGTGTTAAATTTGTAGACCATTTGGGGTTCACAGAATGCAAAACATAGCACACAGGGCATCCACCTCTGGTAATGACAGTGGCTTTAATCCGTCTGTGCAATGAGTGAAACTGAGTCCACATTGCTTCAACTTTGTGCCAAAGTTCATCAGCGTTCCTGGCTAGGGAGTGGTTGCGTACCAACCCCTAAGCAGTCCGTGACCAGATGTTTTCAGTGGGGTGAGAGATATGCAGACGTGCTCTCCGGGGCAACAGTCAGATGCAACCTGTATCTAGATAGGTCCAGACAGCATGGGCAATGTGTAGTCTTGTGCTATCTTGTTGGAAGATAATATATCAGAGACTTCAAAGATAGGGCACACCTTCCAGCCTTAACACATCGGAAATGTGACCACTTTAATCCAAATTAATGGCCGTGGGTGATTGTGTCTGTACCCATCATACCAGAAGCTGGGCATGTACAGCGACAATGAGTGCAGTTTGGCAACATTTGTTCTTCTCGAAGCCTTCACACACAGATACATCCAACATGATGCCATTTGCAAAGCTTCGTCTCGTATGAAAAGACATGATGGTATGCACCTCAGTGCCAGCAAGCTCCCATCTGCTGCTGCATTGAGGGAAGCTGCAACAGTGGTCACCATTCTGACAATCTGTGGTGCTTCAGACTTTGTTGCCTGCACAGCTGAGGGACAACGTGTCTGTCCTCTCTGGTGCAACTGTTGTGGGGTCAGTGAGATTGTGCACAGCACTGAATATGGCCCTTCTGAGCCCAATGAGTGCATATCCACATTGTGGTTGTGGTATCCTGACAGACACGAGTATCAATATCGCAGAATGATAAATTGCAGTCTCAGTAAGTCACGATCCTGCTACCTTCAAACTCCAACTCATACTGTTACACATTTCTCTTTCTTACTGGAGATATAACTTAATCTTTCACATACAAACAACATTCAAATGTGATTTTTGAGTGAGAAATCCACTGGATAATCTTTCCTTATACATGGTGTACCATGATTAATGGTGTAAATGTGTACAGCTGAAAGTATACGACACTAGAAGCAATAGAGTCTCGGTAAACGTGGCCTCTAAAATGCATGCTGTAAGGGCTGTGGGCACTACTTCATCTTCGATACTGTAAAACAAATCTCTTGTAATGCAAATCCTTTACTTCCATCTTTTGGGAGCAGGTGGTATGAACCAAAACAAGCAAAATGTTCAGTAAACACAGGCTGTAAAGTGCATACCTGAAGAGCTATGAGCACTTGTTCACTAGAAGAACAGATACGTTTCAAAGCAACAAAGATGAAGAAGCACTCATAGCCCTTAAGCTATGTGTTTTAGAGCCCATGTTTATGGGGACTTTGGTGCTACTAGTATTGTGTACTTTCAGCTGTACATATTTACACTATTAATTAAGATTCATGCTGTATACAGAATGTAGATTTCATTGCTCCTACATACTTTACGTAGTTGCACTAAAGTATTAGTCATTTTCATATCTGAGATGTAGTACACTCTGCTTCAGATTGATATTTGTTTCTTTCGACTTTATGGTGTTCCAGTTTTAATGTCAAGCAATTTAGTTGTAAGACATGTTGTAATGTTTAGTCCTCTGTTGTTGCATTCCTGATGTGTTGCACATTTAATAGAAAGGCCATGAAAGGCTGATCTTGTATATGACACAGACATCCATCAAAATATAAAAAACCAATATTGGGCTCTACCAGAAAATGGGACAATGTGCAAGTTATTGTCTGTTGAAGCTTGTCAGTTGAAAAATTATACTATGATTATAGTTGCTTAATACCAGTGGCTAAAAGTACAGTCATTGTGTCATGAACTCAGGAATATAGCAATCAAGTCCAAAAATCACTAGGGGGATTGTGATCAGCAATCACTTTGAATAGGACAGCATGGAGTTAACCATTAATCTTATGAAAACTGTTATTCTATTTGAAAATGGTGCTTTTGAACTAATAGCAAGTTCTTTAACTGCATCCAAGTGGATGTTCTTATCTATCCAATGCACAAAGTGACAACATTGTGCCAAGGCTGTATGCTGATGCGTCTATTGCAAGAATGCATAACATGGCTCATGACACTTGGCACTTGCAAACAAGTTTCTTTTGGACAAATTAAGATGTGTTATTGCTTCGTTGCACCTGTAGACACTGAAGTAGTTGCTGATGTTGATATTATACCCTTGTCAGTACTCTGTGCATTTCAGAACAACCTGTTCCACAACTAAGAGAATTCCACAGGACATCACTTGAATACAAAGAGCATATCTGCGAGTTTTCAAAAGCCTCATCACCAAATTTGATGTAACCTGCCAAATACTGAGAAATATAGTTTCAGACTATAATAATTTCTCATTTGTAACAAAAGTTCA
The DNA here is from genome assembly GCF_021461385.2 of Schistocerca piceifrons. Classification (NCBI taxonomy): domain Eukaryota; kingdom Metazoa; phylum Arthropoda; class Insecta; order Orthoptera; family Acrididae; genus Schistocerca; species Schistocerca piceifrons. Next base: position 615,282,224 of record NC_060149.1, read on the forward strand.
GGGCAATCTAAGTGCTGTCCAATAGTAGAAGATACATGAAGAAAATGATAAAATCAGGTGATTCGAGTAAACGACAGTAGCAAAATTCAGAAGACAGTGAATACAGTTTGGGAAAAAGTCGGTGATGTACTCAATGGAAGGTCAAGAATGTTGCCATGAGGACAATGATGATTATGGTGGTGATGGTGGTAGTGATGGTGGTGGTGATGGTGGTGATGAAAGTTAAGGACAATATGTTGTGAAAGTGAGTCCCAGTATGACTGTCTTAGAGGACTTAGTGGTAAACATACAGAGGGGAGACTGCACGCACAATACCGCTGGTTGCCAATAAAACTATGTTCAGGGGACATGCCAGATCTTGTACCAACTGATAGAGGAGGACTACTGGTACTGTGTGTAGCTCATGATGTGATTGGTCTAGCCAGCACTGAGTGTCTCATTTTCCATAGAGAGCAGAGATTCTATATTTATGTTTGGTGAACATCTGTGAAGGCATACAATCCAGACTGTCAGTTACCAAATTTAAAGTGTTGTTGCAGGTTTTGTTATTTTGTGATTAGCCATATCACAGGTTTCAATAAAACCTATGGTCACCATAAAATGTTACTGATAAGGCATTTTAGCAGATCAAAGATGATAAGTTAAAGGCCCCTTGCCCGCTCTAATATATTTCAAGACACTGCAACAGAAAGGCCCCTTGCCCGCTCTAATACAGGGCGTTTCAAAAAGAAAGAGCAGATTTCAAACATTTATTTCTCAAAAACTACAAATGATAGAAACACAATTCAAACGTTTCTTGTCAGAGAAAGGTTCAAAGTTTTTCAATGGTCCGCGCAGAAGTTCCATGCAAATCCGCAGTGGCGCTGGCGTTTGTTTGTAGGAAAATGGCGACGACACCACAGGAACGATCATTTTGTGTGCTGCAATTTGCAAAGTTAGAGTCCATTGTTGGTGTGCAACGTGCATTCCGCCGTCAATTCAACAAACAGCCGCCTCGTCATAAGCAAATTTATGAGTGGCATCACAGATTCGTAGAAGATGGTTGCATCTGCAAGCGAAAAAGCACGGGTCGTCCACGCACATCGGATGAAAATGTCGAGCGTGTCCGTGCAGCTTACGAAAGGAGCCCTAGAAAATCCACGGCACGGGCAAGTCACGAACTAAACATGTCTAAAACAACGGTATGGCGCGTTCTGAGTAACCGTCTGCACATGAAGCCGTACAAACTGCAGTTATTGCAAGCATTGCGTCCTGACGACCACAACAAAAGGTTCGAATTTTCAACTGCAATTCTACAGGACATGGAAGAGGACAATTTTGCCGAACGATTAATTTTTTCAGATGAATCAACGTTTCACATTTCTGGTAAAGTTAATCGGCATAACGTACGAATTTGGGCGAGTGAAACTCCGAGGGACGTTATTCAACATGAAAGAGACTCACCAAAGGTTAACGTCTTTTGTGCAATTTCGGTAAACAAAGTTTATGGACCTTTCTTTTTCATGGAGAAAACTATCACAGGAACCATTTACCTGGACATGTTAGAAAACTGGCTATTTCCTCAACTTCAGGAAGATTCAAATCACTTCATCTTCATGCAAGATGGCGCCCCACCACACTTCTCTGAACCTGTACGACGGTACCTAAATAACACCATTCCAGGACGGTGGATTGGAAGAGCAGGAGCACAAGATCAATGTCATCGTCTGTGGCCTCCCAGGTCACCAGACCTTACTCCCTGCGATTTTTATTTGTGGGGGTACATAAAGGACTGTGTTTATGTCCCACCTATGCCCGCTACTCTTCAAGAGGTACGACATCGAATTGTTGCGGCCGTGAATTCGGTAACTAAAGACCAGTTGCGTCGTGTGTGGCAAGAAATGAGATACCGGTTTGATATTTGTCGTGTAACAAATGGTGCTCATATTGAGGTACAGTTTTGATATTTGTTGTGTAACATTTGGTACTCATATTGAGTGAAGGACCGTTGGAATTGTGTTTCTATCATTTGTAGTTTTTGAGAAATAAATGTTTGAAATCTGCTCTTTCTTTTTGAAACGCCCTGTATATTTCAAGACACTGCAACAGTTTGTGAGTAATTGATCACCAATAACTATTTATGTAGATTAATCCCCAGAAAGATTCAAATTGTTTTGGTGTCATTGGTAGATATGCTCAGTAATAGGTGGAGTCTGTGGCAGTTTCTCATTTCAAACACATTTCTACATGATGTTTAAAGGATTAACTTATAAATTAGTTCAAGTCAGTCCATTACTAGTATTTGCTTTATTACCAAATCACCCACATTTAAACTGTCATTACAAAATGCTCTTATATTCCTACACATACCTTTAATTTGTGCTTCAAAAGACACCATGAAGTATATCGTCATTTAATTCACTCTATTAAATGACTGCCTCTGTTATCACTATGGTCATTGTGTAATATGTACGACAGGAGATTTGTGTGTTAGGAGGCTGTTGTATGAAAATAGTTTACTGTGCTCTGAAAGCAGTCTCCCTTGTAGAGTAATTTAATGAAGTATATGCAGTTGCTTTTATCAAATACACCTATAACATATTATACAGCTCATATCATTTGACAATTCAACGTTATGTGCTTCTACTCATAGGAATTGTACTCAGTGATAGGTAATATAAGTTTCTGGGTTGCATTTACAAGGGGACTTCAAAAAGTTGTCCCACATTAACCATTGTGAAACAAGTGGTGTATTATTGGAAGAGAGCAACTGTTCTCTGTTTCCTGTAGACACAGTTCTGCTGCAGTAAAGTTAACAACTTTATCATAGTGTGGGATTGAAATGGAGCAGCAACTGGAAACATACTCCAAAGTTGAAGTACACAGGACAGTACAATCCCTGTGGCAAAAGTCTGAATAGCACACAGGTTCACTGTGAAATACTGATGGTATACAGACTAAATGCAATGTCACATTCAGCCATAGTGAAATAGTGACAACAATTTGGCCAAGGCTGCACAGCTGTCAGTGACACTGACCAAGAAGGAAGGCCATCAACATTGACCACAGATGAGAATGTCCAGGCAATTGAGGAACTGGTTCATGCCAGTCAGAGATTTTCCAACAATGATGTTCACACGATGGTTCGCAGATGTCTCCAAGACTAAGGAGTGGATTTCTATCATGGAGGAATTGAATGATTGGTAGAATGTTCCAGCCATTGTTTACAGAAACTTCCTCCTTTAGAATATTCGGAAATGAGTCACAGTCTGACATTTACCATTTACTCATTGCTAAAATTTTATTGATAGTAATAGTATTTGAGTGGGCAGAATATTCCTGTAAATCTCTTCTATGACATTACTGTGTAGACTGAGAGCTATGCGTACACACTAACCACCCCACTTACAAATTACACTGTAGGAACTAGACTGAATGTTGCATGCCATTCATCTGCAGACCCTTATGCCCAGATCAAAACAAGTTGATGATACTAAAAAAATATTTCTTATATTCATGGCACATAGTACATGTATGTGCTCTGTGTTTCTTGTAACCATTTGCTTTGCTAGTCATGGAGGACAAGCTTGTGTCTCTCATACTAAACTACCAGGATGCGAGGAGTACTACATCATTTGAAAAGGAGCAAAACTGCTGGCATCACTAAGGAACTATTTGTCGTGGTGTATAGATATGCAACTGTTTTTCAACCTAGATTGATGTTTTTATGTAGTTCAAGATACATCAAAATTGTGATCAACCCAGTGGAGTGAACGAATAGTTTACTATGGACACTTTTTGGTGCATTGCTGTAAAATGTTGTGGCAGAGGTCTAATACAAAAGATATGAGACAGATGCCATAGATTTGTATACTTAACAAATACGTTCAATTTGTTAAGTCACATTCGAACTAGGATCTATTTGAGTCCACAAACTGCTCAAAACATTTTTTGTTCCAATTTCCATGCTGCTGTGCAGAAGCTCTACCCTTTTTTGCTTCAGTGAACAGCTTCTCTACTGGCAATGGGTGGTGGATCTATTTAATGGTATTTGTTGTAGTATAGGTGAAGAAACAGTTACAGCTGATACTAATTTCTGGGAACACTTCATTGTATTTGTCTATCTGCGTTCCAGAGTAGCTCAAATAAGTAATTTGTCAAAATTCGTTTTGAACTGAGAAAACGTAATTCTGTATCATGAACTGATTGTAATTCAAACAGTGAAACAGCTTCCACAACAAGGTGGAGTATGACAGTGACATTATGTACAGATGTATGTCTCATTCTGAAGCCTTCAAATTAACTTAGAAGTCAACCTGCTTCTTAAAAGAACAATGAGACTTGTTCTGTATTCAGGGGAATCACTCCAAAGACCTGATGCAGATCAACTGTGGATAATACTGTAACGATTGGAGCTGCGAAGTGTATTTCAGAATGTGGATGAAGATTTATGAGGGACTTCAAAAAGTATGTTTCATATTAATATGACAGGCCAGATAACTTTCATTGAATGCTGCACTGCGAGTCAAAGTGACATAGATACATGACACTATTTTTCTGTATAGCCATCAAGTAACTACAGTCAGAATGCTCTACCAGTCGTTCAATTGCTAGATGATAGAAATCCACTACCTGGTCATGGAGCCATTCGAGAACCACCACGCAAACGTCTCATTGTTGGAAAATCTCTTTTCTCCAAATGTTCTTTCAGCTTGCTGAAAATGTAGAAACTGCATGGTGAAAGAGCTGGGCATCTCGATCAACGTCACCCATGTCTGTGCAGCTTTGGTCAAAATTTTGGTGCCATTTCACTACCACAGGACACAGCATTGCATTTAGACCATATATTGCCATAATTTTAAGGATGGAGCTGTGTGCAATTCAGACATTTCATTCACAAGAATTGTCCTGACCTGTGTACTTCAGTTTTGGAGTATGTTTCCAGTTGTTGCACCATTTAAGTCCCACTTTTTGATTCACCTGTTATCCATACCCCAGCAGAACTGTGCCTGCAGGAAACCTGAAGCATGCCCTACCTCCTGAAAATGCACCACTCTCAGTGTTCTTAGGATTGGACAACATATGTAACTTAACTTTATGAAATCCCTATGTAGTAATAGTTTCTGGTCTTCCCCAGAGTGCTGCACTAAACTTGTGAAAGGGTATAAAAGTACTAGATGACTTTACAGTGCATACAGATAATTGCCTTTCATCAGTGTTCTGTGTCACTGGTGTCCCCAAACAAATGCTGCAGACTTTTCCAAGACTGTTGGTGGAATATTTTGCTAGCCTAGCAGTAAGAAGAGTTGTTAAGAGCCAAGTGGGATCTTGAGTCCAGTCTGTATTAGATTTAATAATGTTTCGTGTGGGTCATGATTTGAGGTTTCTGGACACACAATCGTAAATAAATGTGATACAGTGTATTGTGTCGTCCAGAAAATCAAATAAAATATGTCCTTGTTCCTCATATGACTAGTTAAATACGGAACATCTTCGACCACATGGTGAAATTGTAGGTTATCTTTTTTTAGGTCCCAGGGAGCTCTTCTAATTTTGTGTGTGTTCAGGGCATTAAAACTGCTTATTTGATAAAGTGATCCCAGTGATCAATCCCAGACTATAGACTCTGATATACAGTATACCAGTGGTACCTTTTTCCCCCAATATTGAGGATTAACATAATATTTGGAGGCAGGACAGACACGTACATAGGCCTTCAGGTATTATCTTCCTACATTTGATCTCTATACCTTCTTTTCCTTCAGTCAGTGATGACCTGCTGAAATTGCTTTAATTATGTTGATGACCTATATACATTGACAGGGAAAAAAAATTGCAACACCAAGAAAGAATTGTGCGTCATAAGCGATAGTTGGTAGAAGTGTGTCTACATGTGAAAAGTCATGTCTACTCAAATTTCAGGCCAATCACATAAGAGTGGCATTAGTAGCACCACTGTGAAGATGCAAACCATGTATTCTTTAGATACATGCTGTAATGGTTGTGTGAGCCTTAGTTGCCTTTGAGATTGGATGTGATGAATTGATGTTAGTCAAGAATGCCTTTAAAGCGACAAAGATGTTATCATCAGCACCTCACTGAGCTTGAACTAGGTCTTGTAGTAGGGTTAAGAGAAGCGGGTTGTTCCTTCCATGATATTGCAGAAAGACTTGCATGACTGCTGGCAGCAGTGGTAACAAGAATGTACGGTTGCAAGAAGACAGAGCTGTGGACGGCCACGTGGTACTACCGAGAGGGAAGACCATCATGTTTGGTGTATGGCTGTGGCACATCATACTGCATCTACAGCGGCAATTTGAGCGGTAGTTGGCACCACAGTGACACAACAAACTGTTAAAAATTGGTTATTTCAAGGACAGCTCCGAGCCATATGCCCTGTAGCGTGCATTCCACTGAATCTAAACCACTGCCATTTGCGACTTCAGTGGTGTCAAGTGAGAACTCATTGGAGGGAATGGTGAAGATCTGTTGTGTTTTGTGATGAAAGCTGATTCTGCCTTGGTGCCAGTGATGGCTGTGTGTTGGTTAGGATACCAGTTGAGGGCATGTAACCAACCTGTCTGCATGCTGGACACACTGGTCCTACACCTGGAGTTATGGTCTGAGATGCGATTTTGTATGACAGTCGTAGCATTCTCATGCTTATTCCACACACCTTTACTGCAAAATTGCACATTAGTCTGGTGATTCAACCTGTTGTGCTGCCATTCATGAACAGAATTCCTGGGGGTGTTTTCCAATAGGATAATGCTCATCCACATTCCACTGTTGTAGCCCTGCATGCTCTATAGGATGTCGACGTGTTGGCTTGGCCTACTCAGTCCCCAGATCTATCTCCAACCGAGCACATATGGAACATCATCGGACAACAACTCGAGTGTCATCTACAAACAGCATTAACCATCCCTGTATTGACCGACCAAGTGCAATCAGCATGGAGCTCCATCCCACAAACTGACATGTGACCACCTGTACAACACAATGCATGCATGTTTGCATCCTTGCATTCAACTTTCTGGGGTTACACTGGTTGTTAATGCACTAAAATTTCACATTTGCCATAACTTATCTCGTGCTTACATTAATCTCTGATCTTGCAGTGTTACTCACTTAAATATGTTTCCTAGACAAATGTATTCCCAAAATTTCATTACTCTACATTAATTATTTTTTGTTGTTGTGATTTTTTCCCATCAGTGTATTTTATACTCACTTTACCATGACGATTGCAGCAGATATTTGAAAGCCTGATGGATGGTTTGATAAATGTGATTTTTATTGTCTTCCTTTTAACTGTTCTTGCCATCTTTTTAACCTGCCTGAACCCAGTATAATGGGAATTTTCTTAGTTTTAAGTTTTTATATGATCATCTTCACTGGTAATTTTTAAAGACTCTGGTAAGGTGCTGCTAACCAGGTTACTTGTCCCAAGTCTTTTAAGTCATGTATCATGATATGCAGACAAAACATGTAGTGCTCAGAGCCATTTGAACCATCAGTAACTTGTTACAGGGTGTTAGGCATGTAGTCACCGAGATACACTCTGAGACCAAAAAATGAGCGGGGGATGCACCATGAAGGAATTATCCAAATCGGACGGAAATTGGTGGATTTGATGTTCACGTACAGGATTACAATTTCAGAAAAATTGGATGATTTATTCAAGAGAAGGAGCTTCACAAATTGAGCAAGTCAGTAATGCATTGGTCCACCTCTGGCCCTTATGCAAGCAGTTATGCCTCATGTTATTGTTTGATAGAGTTGTTGGGTGTCCTCCTGAGGGATATCGTGCCAAATTCTGTCCAGTTGGCACATTAGATTGTCAAAATCCCTAGCAGGTTGTAGGGCCCTACCCATAATGCTCCAGACATTCTCAGTTGGCGAGAGATCCGGCGACCTTCCTGGGCAAGGTAGGGTTTAGCAAGCACAAAGACAAACAGCAGATACTCTCACCATGAGCAAGTGGGCATTATCTTGCTCAAATGCAAGCCCAGGATGGCTTGCCATGAAGGGCAACAAAACAGGTTGTAGAATATCGTTGACATACCACTGTACTGTAAGGGTGCCATGGATGACAGCCAAAGACGTCTTGCTATGAAAAGAAATTGCACCCCAGACCATTACTCCTGGCTGTTGGGGTGTATGGTGGAGGAGAGTCAGGCTGACATCCCACCGCTGTCTGGGGTGTTTCCAGGCACGTCTTTGGCCTGGATCTCATAAAGTATAGGAGAATTGTCTTCAGTGATGAGTTCCACTGCAAACTGAGACCCATGACCAGTGAAGGCATGTCTGGAGATGTCTCCGACAGCCGTAAAATACCAACCTGACTGTCGCCCACTGTATGGCTCAACTGCCAGGAGTGATGGTCTGTGGTGCCATTTCTTTTCATGCAGGACCCTTTTGGTTGTCATCCATGGCACCATTACAGCACAGCAATGTGTAGGCGGTGTTCTATGCCCTGTTTTGTTGCTCTTCATGGCAACTGACCCAGGGCTTACTTTTCAGCAAGATAATGCCGTTCCGCTCATAGCGAGAGTTTCTACTGCTTGTCTCCATGCTTTCCAAACCCTACCGTGGCCAACAAAGTTGACAGATCTCTCCCCAATTGAGAATGTTTGGAGCATTATGGGCAGGACCTTCCAACAAGCTAGGAATTTTGACAATCTAACACCCCATTTGGACAGAGTTTGGCACGATATCCCTCAGGAGGACATCAAACAAGTCTATCAATAAGGGCCAAGCCAAATAACTGCTTCCATAAGGGCCAAAGCGGACCAGTGTATTGTTGATTTGCTTAATTTTTGAAGCTATTTCTCTTGAATAAATCATTCAGTTTTTCAGAATTCATAATCGTTGGTTTGTCTGGACATGTACATCACACCTACCAATTTTGCTCCCGTTCAGATAATTCCTTTATGGTGTGTGGTTTTTTTTTTTTGCTTCATAGAGTGTATTTTTCAGCTGAACACTATCTCTGTGGCTCCTAGCCTGTACTTAGAATTTTTATCCGTTAACATGTAGCAATGAGATATGTTGATCTTGATGTTATACAAATTACATTTCCTGCTCAATATTATTGTTATTTCATCACCTTAACTGTATGAGGTGATCATGACAGTCTCAAAATACAAGAAGATCCATTACTACTATGGACAGCAAATTTGAGAGTATTCACCTTCCTGTCTGTGACACAACTATTTTGCTCTTTCATGCAAGATAAATCTATATCTGTGAGTATGGCATTACTTTCATTCCTTCCTTGATATTTCTTTACATTTTTATTTTATACACAAGTCAAGTCATTAATTGCTGTGTATTATGACAAACACTCAATTTTGTGACAATGTCATTTTCAGGTCCACACCATGGTGACACAAACCATAAGAAAAAGACTGTATGCTTCATCTTCCTATTTAAAGTTATAATCCAGAATCAGCTTTAGTTTCCTGTGTGTGACGTGTACTGTTTCGCTTATGTGCTACGTTATGGCTGAAAAACTGTAGCATTTGGAACTCCTTACATTGTAAAATAGTTGTTGACTATATCACAGTAAAAATGACACATGTTAATTAGTTCTCTTTGTCTGTTATGGGTCGAAATTTTACTTCTGCAGCACTACATCTACATGAATAATCTGTAAAGAGGGGCATCTTTCTACTGCAGTGTGTTGTATTTAATGTGCTTTTATATTTTTTATTTAGGAGAAGTGTTATTCCTTCATACTCTTTAGCTCACTTTTGTCCTGAAAATTGACCCTATACCTAGCATTTAACATCCATCTCTTAAGAAAAGATGCATCTTCCTTCTTTCCTATCAGAATTTGAACATGAGATGTGACTTTTTCCAGGTTAGCCACAGGACCAGAGTTTGCCATTTAATAGGAAATTCGTGTCTTATTGAGTCTAGCAATGACATACCTCCAGTTATCCACTCATCAGTTCCCCCCCCCCATTTCATTTGTTCTTAGGAATAACGGCTTTTGCCTGAGGTAAAGAACAAGTTACCTTGCTCATTTAAATATACCATGAACACACTTACCAACATGCTTGTCACCATTGTAACTTTTCATCCATGGAAGTAATACACATATTAATGACATCGCTTTGTGAAAACTGTATGAGGATAAACACACACTCATGATATTCATTTTTGCAAAGAATCAGGCATTGACAGTGTAATTTCTGTTATTATTTTCACCTTCTATTCAATATACCACTGCTGATTTATACTTCAGCAAGAGCAGCAAGACATTTTAAAAGTATGGTTGTGTTTGAGCTTAACACAAAGTTTTGTCAGTTCTATATTTTGGTCTAAACCCCTCCCCCTCCCCCCTTCCATCATCTCTCCCCCCCCCCCCCACCCCCACCCCACCCCTCATTCATAACACAATGATCTTTTATTGTTCCACGCTGATGTGTGTTAATGCATCCTCTGCTGATGAGTCAAATTTTTGATCGAGAAATTACACTATTCTTGTTTACATTGTCCTGGTCCTCCTCCTTTGTTTAATGTTTAGCTTGTTTTATCAGGCAATACAATCACATGTACATATATCAGACATTCTGACTTCAGCAGATGCATTGGGCCTGTATTGCTGGACAAATTGAAGTCTGTGGTTTAATGAGCTCACTTTCTACGCTGCTATTACTATTGTCATTTGAACAAAGGGGATATGAATTTTGATGAATATCACAAGTGTTAAAACTCAAGCACTAATGAAAATTGCTTGATTTGTCATTGTGTGTCTTGTTTAACTTTTCATTTGGCCTTGATGACAAGAAACAAGTAGACTAGTAAAAAGATCTTTGGTGCATTGATGATATTTTTCCAATAAATAATATTTTTGCATAATTTCCATTGAAAATAACATCACTGATTATACACTCCTATAAATCAAGAAACAAAAGAAACTAATCCATAGCTGAAAGCTCTCACAGAAGAACAATTTTATGTAGCCCATAATAAAACAAATGACAAGTGCTATAAGATTACTGCCACTTCTTACATTGGAATACACTAGGTGGCCAACTGCATGTGGCACTGCCCATTGAAGACTGATTTTTTTGTTTGTTCAGGGTGGGGGATGGGGAGTTAACTACCTCAGTCTCTCAGATTATTTTCTGGCCATCAGTCCAAGATAATTTATATTTTATAGGTACACCTCACTTGAATGAATAGTAGTGTTTGTGGAATATCCTGTTGGTGATGGTATTAAAAACTAAGATGCACAAGATTGATGATCCACAATAATATTTATTTTATAGTTAATTGTGAACATCCTCAGACAACTTAAAGCTAACCAGTTGCAAAATAAAGGTTTATTAGCCCTTGACCTAGGTTTCGGTATTTCTAAAAATATCTTCTTCAGAAAGAGTGGGCCTTGTTACATCACATGGTGGTAAATTACATTAACTGAAGCTGAGTGGCTCTTGTCATATATAAAATTGAGATAAAAACTAGAAACATCACATGCTATGGCTTAAGACAGCAGCCAGATTACATTATACGTATGTCAGAATAAATGCCCACTGGTAAAGGCTCTTGTCAACATACAATTATAACAGGAGTCAAAGGATAAAATATTTGTATAACTTAAGTATACATCATGCCGGAGACAAAGGCATGGCATTTATTCTGCTGTATGTTGAATGTAATCTGTTTGCTGTCTTAAGTCATGGCATATGATGTTTCTGGTTTCTATATAAATTTTATGTATGACAAGAGTCGCTTGGCTTCAGGTAATGTAATTTACCACCATGTGATTTACAAGGCCCACTCCTGAAGAAGAAATTTTTAGAAATATCAAAACCTAGGTCAAGGACTAATAAACCTTTATTTTGCAAATGGTTGGCTGAGTTTTACAACCTCTTCAGATTTATACAGTTGCTGATTCACAGCCATGTTTTAGATTTTGACAACTTAAAACTAAAGTGATAGTCTACATAATATCAGTGAGAGCTTATAGCTGTACAGAGATTGTTTTTCCAAAGATATGTAACTTTTTACAACTATATACAAAACACAAGAATGATGAAGTTCTCAGAAGTTATAAACAAATAAATGTTATATTACTTTTTGCACTGAGGTTAAATGTATAAGAATATACAGGCCAAAAATAGTACACAAGTTAATATTGGAAGAGACTACTGCGTTATTTGGCCAAAATAATTGGTGAATGTGATAACAAAATCAAACGTTGAAGCGCAGGCAGACACAAGAAAAAGACTGCTAAAAGAGTGAGCTTTCAGCCAAAAGCCCTTCTCCTCAGGTAAATAAAAAACACACACACACACACACACACACACACACACACACACACACACACACACATTCACCCAAGCACAACTCGCACACACATAACCAGTGTCTCTGTCCATCGAAGAACAGACAAAAAGGGAAGGGGCCAGAGGAGAGGAAGGAGTCTGTGCAGTGTGGATGAGGAACAGTTATACTATCTACAACAAGCATGTTATTCTGTGGTGAGAAAAATTTTGAGTGGCTGCTGCTAGTTTAGCAAGAGTGGATAATAGAACTGTATTTGATCAGCAAGGATTAAGTCAGGATCCTGTGACTGGTGTTTATTGATAGTCAGAATTTCAAGTAATGTTAGATTTCTGCCTCTAGCTTCTCAATGGAGAACTTCACATTTAATATTATAAGAATGACATTCGTTTGGAACATGTTCAGCAAATTTGGAACATTTCATTTTCAGTCTCTAGCTAACTTCATGTCAGTGTAATAGTTATTGCCCTATGTGGTTGACCTGCATGTAATTTGCATCACAAATTGCAGGAAATACCATAAATTCCATTCTGATCTAAAGGTGGAACTTTGTCTTTACTATTGAACTGCATGTGGAAAACAGCATTCCTAGCATAAAAAGCTGGTGTATATTTCCTGGGTTTTAGTTTGCTGGCAAGTCCATGTGAAGTATTACCTTCATATAACATGGTGGCCCATTTGTTGTCTGTGTGATTTAGTGCCTTCTGAGGATGATACAGAAGTGCTGTTTTCCTTGTTCTTATGATATTAAAAGTTATGTTCTCCATAGATGAACTAAAGGTGAAAAACAACTTGAAATTCTGGTTATAGATAAACACCAATCACCAAATCCTGACTTAATCCATAATTATGAAATACAGTTCCATTATTCACCTTTGTTAAAGTAGCAGCAACCAGTTAATATTTGTGTCACCATAGTATAATATGCCTGTTATTAATAGTATAACTGTTCCTACCCACATTCCATTGAATCCCCCCCCCCCCCCCATTTTTTGCTTGGTCTTCACATTCACCAGTTATTTTGTCCATATAACATAGTGGTCTCTACCAGTGCTCACTTGCATACTGTTTTTGGTCTGTATATTCTTATACTTTTAATCTTTAATCTTTGAATATAAAGTAATATAAGGTTTATTTGTTCATAGCTACTGTGAATTTCATTATGCTTTTGTATTTATATACATATATAGTTGTAAAAGGTCGCATATCTTTAGAAAAACAATCTTTGTAGAGCTATAAACTCTCGCAGATGTTTTGTGGACTATCTGTTTAGTCTTAAGACATCTGAGGATGGCCTAGAAAGCTGGTTTACAATGAACTTATAATAAATGTTATTGAGGAAGGTCACCACTGCATATTTCAGTTTTTACTATGAGTAGTGATTTCATGCTGCCGTAATAATCCTCATACTTGATTACATTTGCAGACTTATCAGGCTTTCCGGACAATTACTTGCTCCAAGAGCACCATGGTGCATCTTCATTTTTCCTGTTATCCAAAAGCTGTTGTCGGAGACAGGAATACATAATATTCTGCATATTACTCAAGTCACCATCAAATGGTTTATGAAGCACTGCATTGAAGAAGAACCATATAGTAGTTGTTAGAGGCCCTTAACCATGCTTTGAGATTAAATTCCTGGTATTGTAATCAGCATATATTCATATGTGCATATACAATTGGAGCATTTTAAAAAAATGTAGTTTGTGTTTTGGTCTCAGTGCACTAACCTGAAATAACTGGAAATAAATTACTTTCAGTTTGAAACCAAACTGGTGCTCATTTCTTGCCAAATAAATATGTTTGCCAAATTGTTTTTGTAAAGTGATTCCTGAACTTCTCACTCAAATTGCCTCATGTGAGGACAGCAAGGGATTATAATGTTCATATAAATTCCATTGTATAAATTTGGTATCACTCCACCTCACCATCATCTATAAACATTATCTGTGTGGTATAACAAAATGAGATGAATTGTTAAGCTGTCCACACTATTTTCTGGAATCGTGTAATATCTTTACACTGGTCAGATGTTTTTGTCCAATCAGTATTGTTGTGGCACTAATAGCTGCTCATAGGAAAGTGCTGCATGTTGGTTTCATTAAGATATTTGTTTCCATAACTACTTTGCTATGTTCTGAAAAATAGCTGTGCTGACATTTCCAAACCATAGGTAAATTTAGTCAATTTGATAAATTCGTTTACTTTCTTCAAATTTATGTTGCACAGTGTCTAATTTGAATTGTGATCCAAGTGATGGCAACACCTTGACAGACTTCTTGTTCATAAACTTGAGATTAAGTTGGACTTTGTGTTGTTAAATGACAAAACAGCAACTTAAATTAGTTACAAGGCCTTTCTGTCTCAAACTAAAGCACAGAAGACACTTTATTATTCGAGTGCTAACAATTTTTAAACAGAAGAAATAAAAATGTCGTCTTACAACTGAAATAACACCCAAAATATACCTGTCAAACTCCATACTAAGACATTCGATTATAATTATTTCTTTTTGCACACAAGGAAAATTTCACTTTTCTCTTAGCTCTACTGTCAGTTTCCATGTATGGTATTATTCAAAATGAGGAAAAAAAAAATTAGAACCATATGGTTACATCACATTTTTGTGTGCCTTCCCTACTCCCTCCCCCCTCCACACCCTATAAGGTTTCTTCCATTACCAATAAAATTGTCTGTTCTTTAAAAATTCCCATTAAGGAGTAATGCAATTTTGTTTCACGTACATAAAGTTGAGCTCTCTGCAGATTATTATGCTTATTTTGTGTCATACAGCTAATCAGTTGTTGAAGAAATTTTACCCAGAAGGAAACATTGCTATCTAAATTAAGAGGAAAAGAGAGTCTATTAATTGTGAGAATTGAATTTAATTGTATGTTTCAGATATTTTTATATGTCTTATCTATGAAATTATCCTTGTACATCTTATCCCAGAAATATCTCCACATATTCATGTCTCAATTTTATGTGACATTTCAAATATCTTCCATTAATTATTTTCAAAGTCATGTATTTCAGTCTTGGGCTTTTAAAAATTATGAAAGTTTACTGTTACTCTAAGTGAAACAAATTATAAGATACAAATTTTGTCATCGTCCAAACATATGGTGGTGTTGGCAGAAATGAGGAAAGGTAATTACAAGCAGGATTTTATTTAGGAAAAAGAAAATATTTTCATTGTCTTCCCCAGGAATCTTTATCAAACCAAAACACATTCAGTTTGTGAAAAATGTGTAATAAAAATGTTAGAATAACACAATAACGTGTAGAACAGCACCAGTTTGTGTAACTTATGCCTACCACCTACTGGCACTCTACATTTTCTTGAATTAAGAAACTATTTGCTGGTTTTGAAAATTTCACTTCCAATGCTAGCAATATCATGTTGACAAACTATGAGTTGTGATTAATGTGCATTAATTTTGTAAAACGTAAATTTGGTTCACTTGCCAGAGATTTCTCTGTGCATTAACTATTGCAGCATAGGGCTTCCAGCTGAAAATATACCGTGTTCTAACTAGTAGCCAAATATCGAAACATGAATATGTAAAAGCTGAATGATATTTATTTAATGTAAAGCTCTCAATTCATAAACTGCGTAGAATTAAAATAAAACTTATACAGAGTCTTCTTAGCACTGTACTCATCATTAGAAAATGTAAACACAGATAATGGTCTTCAAAACTTTGCTCTTAACGTTAGTATGATGTGACTTACATCACTTTACATTAATATTCGTCCCATGATGTTTGTTCATTAGCAGCCAAAAATCATTTTTATCTCATTCAGATGTAAATTTTATCAGTATATGGAACTTAAAATAACTCTCAGTACCAGCATTGGTTAATCATAATGTTTTCTTCTGGTGACTATGACACTTCAAATATTGTGACTCACTAACACCGCTAGTTGGCTGGTATCTGAAAAATTATTAAACACTGAACTCTATTACTTGAATTTTGAATAAAAATAACTTTGGTTGCTGTTTATATTCATGTTTTACTATGTGTAATTTTTCCCACAACAGCAACATCAGTTTTTTTCACTCTTCATCGCAAGACCATATTTAAATGAAATTAGAAGGCTAAAATAACATACACTGATGGGGGAAATATTGCAGCACCAAGGAGTTGTGTGACAAAAATAGAAGTTAGTAGCTGTGTTTCTGCATCTGAAAGGTGATATCAGTTCAGATTTCAGGCCAATCACATAAGAGTGGCACTAGTAGCACTGCTTTGAGGATGAAAATCAGGTTTGCTTTAAATACACATTGTTACTGTCATAGGTGTTAGTTACATTTGAAATTGGACTTGGTGAGATGATGATAGTCAAGAATGCCTTTAAGGCATCAAAGTCGCCATTATTAACAACTCACTGGGTTTTAACGAAGTCTTGAAATAGGCCTATGAGAAGCTGGATGCTCTTTTTGCAATATTGCAGGAATGTAGCCATTGTACATGATTGCTGGCAGCAATGATCATGGGAGTGTACGGTCACAAGAAGACCAGGCTCCAGATGGCCACACGGCACTACAAAGAGGGAAGACCATCATACTCGACGCATGGCTCTGCCACATCATACACATACACACACATAAAAAAAAGTTTTGCATCACCTTTGTTCCGAGAGTTCTGGAACCTGTACAGAAAATTGGAATAGAGATCAACATAAACATCATTTCCACCATTTTTATTGCTCATGAAAACCACACATTGCATGTTGTAGCACCATACAGTGAGACCTTCAGAGGTGGTGGTCCAGATTGCTGTACACACCGGTACCTCTAATACCCAGTAGCACATCCCCTTGCATTGATGCATGCCTGTATTTGTCGTGGCATACTATCCACAAGTTCATCAAGGTACTGTTGGTCCAGAATGTCCTACTACTCGATGGTGATTCGGTGTAGATCCCTCAGAGTGGTTGGTGGGTCATATCGTCCATAAACAGCCCTTTTCAATCTATCCCAGGCATGTTCGATAGGGTTCATGTCTGGCGAACATGCTGGGCACTCTAGTCGAGCGATGTCGTTATCCTGAAGGAAGTCATTCACAAGATGTGTACGATGGGGGTGCGAATTATCGTCCGTGAAGACGAATGCCTCACCGATATGCTTCTGATATGTTTACACTATCTGTCGGAGGATGCCATTCACGTATAATGCAGCTATTACGACACCTTCCATAACCGTCGGCAGTGTACATCGCCCTGACCTAATGCCACCCCAAAACAGCAGGGAACCTCCACCCAGCTGCACTCGCTGGACAGTGTGTCTGAGGCATTCAGCCTGACCGGGTTGCCTCCAAACACTTCTCTGACGATTCTCTGTTTGAAGGCATATATGACATTCGTCAGTGAAGAGAACGTGATGCCAATCCTGAGCGGTCCATTCAGCATGTTGTTGGGCCCATCTGTGCCACGCTGCATGTTGTCATGATTCCAAAGATGGACGTCAGGAGTGATGTTACACATCATGCAGCTTATTGCGCACAGTTTGAGTCATAACACGATGTCCTGTCGCTGCACGAAAAGCATTATTCAACATGGTGGTGCTGCAGTCAGGGTTCCTCCGAGCCATAATCCATAGGTTGCAGTCATCCACTGTAGTAGTAGCCCTTTTGCAGCCTGAGCAAGGCATGTCATCGACAGTTCCTGTCTCTGTATCTCCTCCATGTCCGAACAACATCGCTTTGGTTCACTCTGAGATGTCTGGACACTTCCCTTGTTGAGAGCCCCTCCTGTCGCAAAGTAACAATGCGGACGTGATCGAACTGTGGTATTGACTGTCTAGGCATGGTTGAACTACAGACAACACGAGCTGTGTACCTCCTTCCTGGTGGGATGACTGGAACTGATGGGCTATCAGACCCCCTCCATTTAATAGGTGTTGCTCATGCATGGTTGTTTACATCTTTGGGCAGGTTTAGTGACATCTCTGAACAGTCAAAAGAACTGTGTCTGTGATACAATATCCAAAGTTAACGTCTATCTTCAGAAGTTCTGGGAACCAGGGTGATGCAAAGCTTTTTTTAGTGTGTGTTTCATCTGCAGCAGCAAACTGAGCAGCAGTTGGCACCACAGTGACACAACAGATTGTTACAAATAGGTTACTTCAAGGCAGCCCTGAGCCAGACGCCTTGTTGTGTCCATTTCACTGACCCCCAACCGTCACCATTTGCAACTTCAGTGGTGTCAAGCAAGAACTCATTGGAGGGTAGGATGGAGGTCTGTTGTGTTGTGTGATGAAAACTAGTTCCGCCTTGGTGCCAATGGTAGTCTGTGTGCTAGACACGGTGGCCGTATACTTGGCGTTATGGTCTGGGATACTATTTTGTATGACAATAGGAGCATTCCTGTTGTTGTACCATGCACCCTGAATGGAAATTTTTACGTCAGTCTGGTTATTTTACCTATTGTGCTGCTATTCATGAACAGCAGTGCAGTGGGTGTTTTCCAAGTTTTCCAACAGAATAATGCTAGCCCACATACCACTGTTGGAACCCTACATGCTCTATAGTGTGTCAACATGTTGCCTTGGCCTGCTGGGAATCATTGCACAACAACTCCAGTATTAACCGTCCTTGTATTGGCCTACCAGGTGCAACAGTCATGGAACTCCATCCCACAAACTGACATCCAGCACCTGACAACACAATGCATACATTCAAGATTCTGGTGGCTCCATCAGTTATTAATGTACCAGCATTCAACATTTGCAATAGCTAATCTAGCAGTTACATTAACCTGTGATCTTGCAGTGTTAATCACTTAAATATGTTACCTAGACAAATTTATATTGGACATGTCATTACTCTGCACTAATTATTTTTTGGTGTTGCAATTTTTTCTCTCAGTGTATATGGCACACTCGTAAAGTAAGTTATTTTATATTAATTTACAAATCTGGGATTAATGTATCAAACAGTGAAACAAATAATGATTACTACTCAGCAAATAATGAAAGTACTGAGTGATATATAGTCAGCTAATAAGAACTAGAACAAGATAGGTCAGCTTATAAATTTACATTCCATTCCATGCATGCATGCGCGTGCACACATATGTGTGCACTCCCTCTCTCCTCCCACACCCCCCCTCGCCCCACACACATACACACACATAAGTTAAATTATCTCACTAGTATGGCCTGACTGTAGTTAGGAAGTGTGTGTTTGTAGCTCAGCAACGTGACTTGCACAGGGACTCAGTGAAGGGAAATAAAATCAAGGGCAAGGAGAGGTAAGTACAGTAAGGGACTGAGATAGGAATACATTACTAGAGGAGGGGGGGGGGGCTCAGCTGAGGTGCATGCAGGAGTTGAAATGGGAGGGAAGGGGCAGGGGCAGGGGCAGGTTAGAATAATGGGAGAGGAAGATCACTAAGAGAATAGTGTTCGGAAAAATTCATAGATTCAAGTGGTGTTGCCCGACCCACCAGACTTACAGAATATCATGATCTGTAGTTGTGCCATTTATACTTCCAACCTCTTGTAAATTGGGTCATATTTAAGACTTCCATGCAAGACCTGTCCTGTGCACCCACTCAGCACGTCCTGTTCACCCACTCAGCACGACCTGTTGTTGCCCTACCACAGGGCTATTTTTCCTCATCAGATGCAGAGCACAAAAGCTGTCATACAACAACTGATGGAACAACTATAGAATAACCTTTAAAGTGAGAATAACTGTCAGTGAACTCTCCATAAGTATCAATAGCCACCATCAAACTCCGACCAGGGGCAAGATCAACTACCTATTGGCAGAGCATGCAGCCGAGCTCAACTTTGTCAACTTCAAAGGCTGTTTCACCAACTGTGGCATGTTTCTCCCTTGCCTGCACATGGACAGGCTCTCTGGGGTTCCAAATTGCTATCCCTTCTTGTTGTTGTTCTTCCATCTGTAACTGCATCTACAAACATATTCCACAAGCAACTGTATGGCATATGGCAAAGGGTACCATGTGCCACTATTAACCATTTCCTTTCCTG